>NC_090302.1:60937500-61562500 GCF_039906515.1 Pseudorca crassidens
ATATTTTCTACTGATTCTTTAATATATGTATTGATACTTGATAAAAACATAGTAAGATATTACTTACTCTTTATAGCAGGCATTCTTTGACCCTATTACAGGCAATAAGGGCAGTGAGATCTCAGGATTTCACTGAACAGTTTTAAAGCAATAGACAAAGTAGTTTCATTATCACAGGCTTAGTTTTCTCTTGTGAGTCTCAGACAGTTCTTTCACTGTCCTTATTGCAGTCAATTTGTTATTTTAACTGTTTTCCTCTGAAGTCATGTTGTTTCATTGAGATCCTTGGTCTGTCTTGACTCTCAGGGTACCCTTTAAACTAAGTCATCCTGATGGGTCTATGAGACAGGAATTACTCACAAAAATCAATTTGAAGACCACAAAAATATTTAGTGTGGTATCTGAAATATTACTTTATGTTGAGACACCCATCCCTAAAGGGCAAGAAGTAATATAGTCGAAGTAATATGTTATTGGCAAATCTTAAATAAGTTCTATCTTCTCATGGGTTGAGAGGCAAGATTGCTTATGCTTCATGAGAGCCAAGAGCTTGTCTCAGGAACATTAAGGATGAGCTCTCATCCACAAGGACCTTTTCACAAATACTGGTATTTTTGTAGTGTATCTTATTTGTTTTAATAAAACATATCTATCTTTCCAGTGTTTCTTAAGATTGATATTGTGATCAGATTTTCTCTTGCTCAAGCATACTGCCCAAGGCAAATAGCGTCACTTCTAGTAACACCATTTTGGATTATGAATCGAATCCAATCCCAGAGAAAGGTTCATGGGGAGCAGTCTGATAGCAGAGCAGAGCAGGCTCTCTGTAAGATGAATTACCCTTAAAGTTTTTTGTCTTCTTTTAGTCATTTACTCATTATAAGCTGGAATTGTTTTCAAATTTCAATTGTTTTACTATAAACATCAACAAAATGTTGTTTAGTCCACAACAGAACCCAAATCCACTTCTTTGGTAAAAATGTTTAACAAATGTGTGTTAGGAACAACTGTACACATTTTAAACCCACTGGGTCTTGATCTTATTTAAAAAATAATAGGGTTGATTTAAATCATCATCAATGTGTCTGATGTTGTTTATCAACATGATCAAGCAATTTAATCTATTTTCTATATGATAATATTCAGGACAGTTTCTTATAACAATTTAGAAAGCAGAAGCTTTTGTTTCCTGCAGAGAATGAATAGTTCTCTTTTCCTATGTGAGAAATTTTAAAAATGGAAATGACTATGAAGGACAAATAACAAAGAGCCATGTTCCCCCTACTGCAGGTTTACCTTAAACATTTGGTTATATTGCTCCCTGCTATTTTGAAAATTGAAAATAGAAACATAAATTATAACAGATTTAGTTAAAGTTCTCTTCAGTCTCCTTAGCTCTCCTTCTCTCCAAAAGAAAAGTACTATGAAAAATGTCATGCATATCTCTCCATCCCAATAATTTTATATTTATAAACAGATATGATTTTCATAAACAATGTATTAGTTGTTTTATGTTTTTAAAATAAACTGTATTCTTCTTTTCAATCAATCAGCATCTTCTCTTCACCTACATTCTGTTTTAGAGATCTACCCACATTGATATATGAAGACATAATTCATTCATTCTTCTCAATCCTTGCACAATGTTATTTTGTTTAAAAATTATTACTAATAAATATTTAAATTGTTTCCTGGCTTTTAGAGTCAAAATATGCTGCAAGAAACACCCTCGTAATTGTCCTTTTACAATGCGTGCAAGAGGCAATTTTGTAGAAGAAAATAAATAAAAGTGATGCAAATATACAGTATTATTCCACATGAAAAGAGAATTATCTGAGGTTCAAACTTAAAATTTAATAGTTCTATTAGCTAGTCTGTTTTTAAAAAAATCTTTATCTGATACATACAAATAAGTATCTGCTGTATTACCTTATATGTTCTTGAGTGAACACTGCCACACACATTACCCTATGGTGGGCATTTCTCATCTGTAGCAACAAAATACTAATAAATCACAATACCTGAGTGATTTTCAAATTTGAAAACCTTCTAGATAGGTACACAATGGGTTAGAAATGACACACACACAAAAACAATAAAAACAAAGACAAGAAAGAGAGAAATCCCTTTCGACCAGTTTGAGCACACTAGATTGAAAGAAATTATGTGCGCACACACTAGATTGAAAGAAGCTATGTGCGCACACACACACACACACACGTATACACACACAGAGTAACACAGTAATAATCCATTAAATAATAGTATGAATCTTTTCATAAGAAGAAGAGGAAATTGGCCAGGACTACAAGAACTGATTCGCAAACAGATAAAAAGGTAAAAAGGCCTTTTCCAAGCTTAGACATCTGTGGGAAAATATTTGAGCTGCCTACTAATTATTAATTAATTAAAATTATATTTGTTACATTTTGCTTAACATTTCTTGTTCCAAGGACCACTGATGCAATTTTTGAATTATTTGTAATTATAAATCAGTATTCCTCAGTTGAGAGATAAAAAAGCAAATGATCAAAAACTATAAACATAATTGGAGTGTCATAAATGTGCCCAAACTCTATCGCTGCCCAGAAAAAGATCACAAAATAGAAGGAAGCAATACATACACAGAGAAGAGATCTCTGCATTTTCCATGTGAAAGACCTCCGGTAAAGAAAAGCTAGGTCCAGGTGTGAGTGTGAGGGAATGAATATGTGTATGTGTGTGAGGGAGAAATTACTGGTGAGCAGGGCAAGGCAAGAGAAACAAATGAATAGCAAATACCAAGCAAAATCACAGCACTTACTGTGCTGAGGAATTTCATGTAAAATAGTGCTGGTGAAAAGAACTGGAAATGCAGTAATACGATAGAAAAATCTGCAGTTGGATTAAAACATAGGAACTCTATATTATGATTAAATGAGAACGTGAGTCAGAAGTGCTGCATAAACTAGACTAGAATTTTTTTTAATGTTCCTTCTTATACTACATTTTTATATGAAAAGTGAAAATATTTTACCATCTGTACACTGCTGCCTAAAAACGTTCTGCCATTCTCTAAATATTTTATCTTAGTTTCTTCATTCATAAAATGAGAACAAAGGTAGTATTTATTTCAAAAGTTTCTTGAAAGAACTGAGTTTATACATGTAACACTCATAGAATTGTTCATGGCATATATTAAGCCTCAATTAAGTAAACAGAATATTAACAGAAATACAGACACTGGAAGAATATAAAAAAAATACTAACAGATTTTGTCCCTCTATGGTCATATTCTGTTTTTTTGTTCCAACATCATATTTTCTGGTATTTTATATTTTCTAATTTTGTCTTAAACAGTTTTGACTATTCTGATATCCCATCAAAAACATGTTCCTGTATTTATAATATTTTTATCATTTAACATTTTTCCATTAATAAGATTTTTAACAACTACAGAGAGTGGGAGAGCTGTTGAGTTGAAATGGTAATTATTTCCCTCTTTTATTATTGCTCTAGAGTTGGGATCCTACCTCCATACTTGTCAATACCTTCTATTCTTCATACTTTTCCTGAATCCAAGCCCACGATCATGGGAAAATATTGTGTGAGGTCTGTTTTGCTTCTTCTTTTCTTCATTCCTTCCCCTACCTCCAACTTTTTGATTTATACTATTGTCATTGTCTTGATTTTGTTTTTGTTTTTTCTCTAGATTACGAATCAGACCAAACTTTGCCTGGTCATATTTATTAGAAAGAAAGAGTTAATTCATCTATTTAGAATTCTGGTGTATTTTCTAAATAAAAAAGTTCCAAAGATGATAGGTGAGAAATGGTAGAATCATGGAGGATTTACCAAATAATTCAGTTCATGGACAAAGGTCAGAATATTGATGGGAAAACTGGGTTGACGGGTTGACTGGTTGCCAAAGAGAATGCGGGAGGAAGACTCTGAAGTCAACTTAGCTCCTCACACAGTAGTGATTTCTCCTTATCTCTTGCTTGGCATAAAAGTGAGTAAAAAAGGTAAAATTTTAAAATTCCAACCTACTCATTTTTGAACTGTTTTTTTACACTTATTTTTATCTTTAATTTGTTATACATATGCTTTCCACTTATTATAACATGTGAAGACAACTCTTTCTTTCATCCTCAAAACCATGAAAACACAGACTTTTGACTTTTACCTGTGTAGGAAGCCAATGGGACACACACACACAGTGTCTGTCCCCAGGAACTGTCTCTAGGTCTCTGGGAAGAAATCTCATCTCCATTCCTAAACAAAAGTATTTCTGTGGAATCATCCAGGGCAGAGTTGAATTTCCCAGAATCTGAAGTTGTTATATGTGGCATCGGACAGATTTTGATTATTTATTTATTGCAGATTAAAAAAAGAGAGAGTGAAATAGTAAACCTATCGGGAGAGAGTTGGCTGTACACTGTCACTTTGAAGTTAAACGTTCTACTAAATTTAGGTTATAATTCTTAGAGTTCTAAATCAAAAGCAACTTCCTTTCAACAAAACTGCTTTCCTCTCTAAACTGTGTATGGTTTAGGCATATGGTGAATGATAGTTTTTAATTATTATCAATGAAATACGAAATCAACACAAGATCTTATTAAAATTTTATGGGTATTTTTTATAAATCAATCAGAATAAAATATCAGGAGTAAAAGAATTATCCCTCTACATACAGGAGAAAATAAAACTAGCAATGTCTAAGGCCATCTTATTTAAGAAAGTTCTATATCTTTATTACATAAAAGTTCATAAAACTGTTTTTGAAAGACATTTTTTATTTTTAAGAATCAATGAATTTTTAAAATTTTCATCACTCTACATACTTTCACCTACATGCTATTTTTGGCATTTGCAGTCTTGACCAATACAAGGCAATGAGAATCAATTATTTTTAAGAATGAATACTGAAAAAAAGTAAGGAAACCTATAAACATACTCTGGATATCATGAAAAAGGATCCAATGTTCAGAGAATATGCAGGAATTTCCAAAGTAGATTTAAATCAAGAAGAAATACAAATTTTATAAAATATGTGTTCTCTGTTCTCCATAAGAAAATATTTCCTCAATGGCAACAACCAAAAATGGGTAAACAAATAAGCAACCTACGCATTAGATACTTAGGAATGATACAGATTCAACTGGATTCTGCAAGACTACTAAAGAAAAGAAAGAATTGTTGCACATAAATATCTCCATACAGGATGTGTTTTGACTCTAAAACATAACACTCACCTGAGGTTAACTTGATGATTTAGACTAAAGAAAAAATTCTCAAATATTCAATCATAAAATATATGCATAGGTATTCTTCCTAAATAATAAAACAATTTAAAGATTTGTTTTAGAGCACAGGGTTCTCCAAAGCTGAAGCTGTTGCTCTAAAGAAAAACTGGTCAAAAAAAGAAAAAGAGAAAAAATATTTTAAAATATGCTTTTAAAATTATAATGTTTTCTAGATTCCACATATATGCATTAATTTGTTTTTCTCTTTCTGACTTACTTCACTCGGTATGACACTTTCTAGGTCCATCCATGTCTCTACAAATGACCCAATTCCATTTCATTTTATGACTGAGTAATATTCCAGTGTACATATATACCACATCTTCTTTATCCATTCCTCTCTTAATGGACACTTAGGTTGCTTCCCTGTCCTGGCTATTGTTAATAGTGCTGCTATAAACATTGGGGTGCATGTGTCCTTCTGAATTATGGTTTTCTGTGGGTATATACCCAGTAGTGGGATTGCTAGGTCATATGGTAGTTCTATTTTTAGTTTTTTAAGCAACCTCCATCCTGTTTTCCATAGTGACTGAACCAATTTACATTCCCACCAACAGTGCACGAGGGTTCCCTTTTCTCCACACCCTCTCCAGCATTTGTTTGTAGATTTTTGGATGATGGCCATTCTGACCGGTGTGAGGCGATACTCCATTGTAGTTTTGATCTGCATTTCTCTAATAATTAGTGATGTTGAGCATCTTTTCATGTGTTTATTGGTCATCTGTATGTCTTCTTTGGAGAAATGTCTATTTAGGTCTTCCGCCCATTTTTTGATTGGGTTGTTTGTTTTTTTGACATTGAGCTGCATGAGCTGCTTGTGTATCTTGTATATGATTTCAAAACAAATTGATTTACATTTGTAACAACTTGATAAAACTGCCAAAACAAAATAACACAGACTGAGTGATTTAAACTACTGAAATTTATTTTCACACACTTGATATACTATGATCAAGTGGGATTTAATCCTAGGATGCAAGGATGGTTCAACAAACACAAATTGGTACATGTGCTACATGACATTAATAGAATGAAAGCTAAAAATCATATGATCATTTCAATAGATGCAGAAAAAGCACCTGAAAAACTCAGCATCATTTCATCTTAAAACTCTCAACAGGGGCTTCCCTGGTGGTGCAGTGGTTGAGAGTCCGCCTGCCGATGCAGGAGACACGGGTTCGTGACCCGGTCTGGGAAGATCCCACATGCCACGGAGTGGCTGGGCCCGTGAGCCATGGCTGCTAAGCCTGCGCGTCCAGAGCCTGTGCTCCGCAATGGGAGAGGCCACAACAGTGAGAGGACCATGTACCGCAAAAATAAAAAAATAAAAAAAATAAAAACTCTCAACAAATTAGTATCAAAGAAACATATTCCAACATAATAAAGACCATATATGCCAAACTCACAGCTAACATCATACTCAAGAGTGAAAGGGTGAAAAGTTTTCCTTGAAGATCAGAAACAAGAAAAGAGTGCTCCTTCTCACCACTCCTACTCAACATAGTACTGGAAGTCCTAACTACAGTAATTAGGCAAAAAAAAGAAATAAAAGGAATCCAAATTGGAAAGGAAGAAGTAAAATTATTTCTGTTCACAGATATGATCTTATATATAGAAAATCTTAAAGACTCCACAGAAAAATTCAGTAAAACTGCAAGACACAAAATCAACACACAGAAATCAATTGTTGCTATACACTAACTATATGAAAAAAAAGTAAAGAATCCCATTCACAATAGCATCAAAAAAATAATGAAATACTTAGGAATAAATTTAATCAAGGAGGTAAAAGATCTGTCTGCTGAAAGCTGTAAGAGTTTCATGAAAGAAATTGAAGACACAAATAAATGGAACAATATTCCATGTGCATAGATGGGAAGAATTATTATTGTTAAAATGTCCATATTACACCAAGCCATCCATAGATTCAATTCAGTTGCTATCAAAATTCCTACGGCATTTTTCACAAAAATAGAAAAACAATCCTAAAATTCTTATGAGATTCCAAAAGACCCTATATAATCAAAACAGTCCTGAGAAAGAACAAAAAAGTCAGAGGCATTATGTTGCAAACTATATTACAAAGCTACAGTAATGAAGTCAGCATGATACTTTCATAAGAACAGACACAAAAACCAATGGAACAGGGCTCCCCTGGTGGCGCAGTTGTTGGGAGTCCGCCTGCCGATGCAGGGGACGCGGGTTCGTGCCCTGGTCCGGGAGGATCCTACGTGCTGCGGAGCGGCTGGGCCCGTGAGCCATGGCCGCTGAGCCTGCGCGTCTGGAGCCTGTGCTCCGCGACGGGAGAGGCCGCAGCAGTGAGAGGCCCGCGTACCGCAAAAAAAAAAAAAAAAAAAAAAAAAAACCAATGGAACAGAATGGAGACCCCAGAAATAAATCCATATATATATACATAACATACACATACATATATATAAATATAATCAACTGATGTTTGACAGGGGATCCAAGAATACTCAATTGGGAAAGGACAGTCTCTTCAATAGACAATGTTGGGAAAACAGGATAATCCCATGCAAATGAGTGAAACTGGAACCCTATCTTACACTATTCACAAATATTCACCCAAAATGGGTTCCAGATTTAAATGTAAAAATTGAAACCATAAAATTTTGAATATGAAACCAAAAGCAAAACAACAAAAGGAAAAATCAACATGTGGGACCACATCAACTGAAAACCTTCTTCACAGGAAAAGAAACAACTAACAAAATGAAAAGGCAAGCTACAAAAGGGGAAAAAATATTTGCAAACCATATATCTCATAAGGCATTAATATCCAATATATAAAAGGAACTCATACAACTCAATAGCAAAAAATCAAATAGTTCAATTAAAATATGGGCAAAGGACCTGAATAGACATTTTTCCAAAGAAGACATACAAATGACCAACAGGTACATGAAAAAGGTTCTCAGTATCACTAATTATCAGGAAATTGCAAATCAAGACCACAAACGGGTATCATCTCACACATGTTAGAATGGCTATTATCAAAAAGACAATAGATAGCAAGTGTTGGCAAGGATTTGGAGAAAAGGAAACCCTGTACACTGTCGGTAGGAGTGTAAATTGGTACAGCCACTATGGAAAACAAAATGGAGGTTCCGCAAAAAATTAAAAGTAGAACCACCCACCCACCAATCCCACTTCTGGTTATATATTCAAAGGAAATGAAATCACTCTCTTGAAGAGACACCTGAACTCCTATGTTCACTGCAGCATAATTCATAATAGCCAAGACATGGAATCAACTGAAGTTCCATCAGTAGATGAATGGATTAATAAAAATTATATATGAATACATATATTAATATCTTGTATTAATTAAATGATTGAACAAATATTTTATAGTCAGTTTCAGTATGTTGGTGTCAGTGTTTTGAGAGACATGTTTAAAGTTGATGGCTATGAAAATATTCCCCATTCTAAACTGACAATATGGATTAATTTAAATTATCACTGGTGAAATATACAAAGGAAGTTTGGGTCATGAAGTTATTTTGAAATGTACTTACTCATTAATCAATACATTCAATATCCAACCCCTTATTGAACACCCATTTCAGCTTCATATTAGGCTAAGTTTTGAGGATGCAGGATGAAAATGCATGTTTTTGCACTGGGCATGCACCTAATCTCTTAGTGTAGTCAAAATATAGCAGAAAAGAAACTCCTTAAGTAGGCAGAAGTCACTTTGTAGGTATGCAAAGTTATAAACAATAAAGGATCAACAGTGTTACTATTTTGAGAGTCATCAAAATTTTTAACTGATATTATCTTTGTAAGAAAAAAATAAAACCAACCTCTATATGCAAGCACAATGGATAAAATAGTAAAAGCAGAATACTCTTGCTGGAGAGGTGTTTGGTGGGCACTCAGGGCGGGGGTGGGGGTGGGAGGGAGGACATAGCGAGATTGAAGGCCTCCAAAATCCTATGTGATCAGTTTCTGCCCCTAAGCCTTCCCACACCCCCGCAAGACAGTTCCTGAAGATAATGTTCAACAAGAGCTCTAGGAGCACAATCCGAAAACCACATTTTGAGATCAACACCCTTACTTTAGAAAAGAGGAAAATAAATAGCAAAGAGGTAAGATGGCTTGACAATAATGAATGCTTGTTAACTTATAAGAGAAGTGGGAAAAGATCTTGATGTATCAAGACTTTCTTTTCCAAGGTGTAAAGCAAAAAACATTATAATGCCATATGTGAAAGAGGAGCGACACTTAACAGAAAATGCCATGTTAATCTGTGATTCCTACACAAATGGATCCAATTTATTGATGTAATCATAGAATCCTAATTATTTAGGAATTGTAAAACAAATACAAATATCATTTTACAAAGAATTGGTGAGCACATGACATGAAATGTAAAAAAACACATGTCACTTGCTCTTGGAAAACACTGAAAAGAGAAAAAAATTTTTTCATCTACTTACAGTAAATAACATTACAACATGGAGGTGGAAGCTGACTTTACACCCCAGTGAAATAAACTGAAGTACATTTAATTTTATCCACTTTAAATTAAATCAATATTCTCTATCAAGTAAAATGAAAATGTGAATAAATGACCATCAGTGCCTGAACAAACCAAAAACTGTTTGGACATCTTCTTAGTAGCCTAGCTAGTTTCATTCTCAGATCAGATTCAATACACTGCTATAACAGTTTGCAAAACAATAATTTCATCATCACATTCTAGCAGGTTGGCCAAAGTTGTTTTATTCACATTTCACCTTTTTCTTGTATTAGCAAGTTGCTATCTACATATTAGACAAGCCATAGCTCTGACAGCACTTCCTTTGGGAATTACATAAGATTGTTTCAAAGTGATTCATGAAAGTCTGCAGATTGAACATGTCTCTCCTCTTCTTCTCAAGATATTTTTCAAAAAGTTAATAAGAAGGTTTATTCACACAAGGACAAAGAGAAGTACAGTGGATTAGTGTGATATTTTTTTAAATGATTGAAATAAAAGATAGTTAATCATTCAATAAATACTATTCTATGTATCCAATAATTTTCTTATTGGGATATTGTGAAAAAATTGACAAAATGTCTATTAACACAGAGCTTACACTCTTGTGAATAGACAGAAATAAGCAAACACTCCATAATGTAATTAATGATTTATATATCTGTCTATATGACATATAACGTGCATATACATAATGCAATTAAAACACAGTGTTATATTACATTAAGTACCACATGGGGATGAATGGTATGAAGACTGATTAAACAGGATAAGGGGTTAGAGAGTAAGCAAGTAAGGGGAGGGTACCTGTGTAATGGAAGATGGTTAGGAAAGGCCTCTAAGATTAGGTAATAATGGAATAGAACCTAGATGAGTAGAAGAGGCAGGCCATGCAGATATATAGGAAACAACAATTACCTGAAGAGTGATCAGAAAGTGCAAGTGTCTTGAGGCAGAGAATGCTAATGAATTTATTATAAGATGGAGCAAGAAGACCAATGAATCTGGATTTCCGTGAGGGAAGAATGCTAAATCTAGTTTCTTGGAACCAATGTTTCTAGTATGTTTCTCCTGACAGGCAGTCCAACTTCCACTCCTTTCTGGAGAAAGGGTATGAAGGAACATAATTTTTGAGTCCTTTAATGTCTGAATGCCTTCATTCTGCTCTCATGCTGCTTAAAAATTTAACTAGATATAGAATTCTAGCTTGAAAATAATTTCCTTCAAAATTATAACGAAACCATGTTATTGTTTTCTAACATTCAGGAAGACTCGAAAATATGGTATCAGTCTGATTCTTTTTCTTTTATTTGTGTCCTTTTCCTATTTTTTCCAGAAAAAATGTATTTTTTAATAATTTTGGAGATATATTTTAAAATCTTCTTAAACGTCTTGCTTTTCTATACTTTAATTTATATACAATAAACAAATTATACGTGTATATATAATAAACATACCTCTGTAAAACTGATGTGTAATAAACAATAAACAGAAAGTAAGATGAATAAACAACTGTTTACTGAATGAGCTTTGGCAGCTGCATGCAATTGTGTATCCACTGCCCAAAACAAGATGTAAATTGTTTCAACCATCTCAAAATGTTCTTTTGCTCTCTTTGGTCAATTCCACCATGGTAATATCTACCATTGCCCTGTCCAGGGGCAATGACTGATCTGATTTCTATGACTACACTTTCCTTTTATCTATTCTTAGGTTTCATATAAATGAAAACATACAATGTTAAGCTTTGTTTTTGTCTTCTTTAACATAGTATTTTGAGAACCATGTTGTTACATGTACCAGTACCTCACTCCTTTTCATATTGTATAGTATTGTACTGTAAATATGTCATAATTTTTCCTCATTCTGTTTCATGCTATGGTTTTCAGTGTTTGGCCATTATGAATAAAGCTGCTATGAACAGCCCTGTCAAGTGTTTTGTGAATATGTATTTTTATCTATCTTTCTTTTAAATTTCATTTAAATTCCTAAGAGTGCAAAGACATCATATAGGCTAGATGTATAATTAACTTTTTAAATAAGTATCAAATTGTTTTCCAACAATGTGTACCATTTTACACTCCCACCAGCAATGTCTGTGCGTTCCAGTTGCTCCAAATCCTTTAAAATACATATCATCAACAGTCTTTTTAAAATTTTACCCATTTCACTGATTTGGAGAGGGAAGAAAGGATTTTCAAAAGCTGTCCTGTAATCCACATGTTCACTTTACTAGATGGATGTCCCCAAGAGAAAGAAAAGAATACAGATGATTTGGTCTAATATCTTTGTCTAACTGGGTTTCTGGATAAATAGACTAATGATTATTTTCTTGGTGAAGAGACCTTATATCTTGAGTGTCCTTATCATGATGTTCCCGGTAAGAGGATTACTCACAGTAAAGCTTGTTAGCATGCACACACAAGCGAACACACACACACACAATCAATTTGAGTCATTGCTTCCTAGAGAACATATAAGTTAAGCAATTCTCTGGAATATAACATGGAAACCATTCATAACTTAGAGAATCTCTGCTCTGTGAGGCATATCACAAAACCTCATTTGGAGACATAATCTATAATTCTTGGCCTAAGGGTGTGGTGTTTCTTCCTTGTGTGTTCCTGTTTATTTTGATTACCTATCTCATCCATGTTGCAGATTTTCTTCATGTGTCTAGTAGCCTCTGGCTTACTTTTTATAATCAAGAGAAAAGAAAGGGACTATGTTGTTGGTGAAGAATGTCTGTGACTACGGTGGAACCTCTGAGCTCTGACGCCTTCATTTTTAGTCGACTATAAAGGCAGACATATATCGTATTTGTGGACTTTACTTATAATCAAAATGTAGATCTTTTCATTGGGGACTCTTCAATTTCTCTAATAAAAAGTCTTAATTCCTCTCTGGGATGTTGAAATGGTTATTGGATTTCTGCAAGAAGTAGAAAACTGGGACTATGTATTTGACTTTTTGATATTCAGACTTGGAAATAATTCTTGACTTCTGAGACGCTCACATAAACCCTGCTTTTTTATGTGCCTTATGATTATAAGACTTAAGCCTGTTAGATTATCTACAGAAAATTTTTATACTTTTTCCTGAGAGGGAAACCTCTACAGGAATAGCACTAGAGAATGTGACAATAATCCAGGAGATCAAACCTTCAAGTAAAGGTTAGAAGACTGTCCAAATAAGTAAAAACAGTGGGTGTAATGGTTTGAACATAAATTCAAACCTGGGGTGTTCTAAGTAAGAGGAAAAGAGAATGTCTACAAGTATCAGTAAAGAGAAAAAAAGAATTTTAGCACACTATAGAGGATAAGGTACCTTCACTGGAGAACTATTTTTCATGAGAAGGGGAAGTTTTTTTAAAATTAAATGCCTATGTTATATAGTAGGTACTTGTTTCAGTAAGGGATGTGTTTAGCTGCAAGGATCAGGAAAAGGACCTATAGAGGCTGAAATGTATAAGGGTTTATTTTTCTCTCTTAACAGTCTTGAAGTAAGCATTTGCTGATTTAATTTGACTTACCCAGTGGTGTCACCAGGAAATAAAACTCATCCTGTTTCTGCTTCTCTATCCTAGCAGCTAGGTTTTTATGGTTGCACTTTGTCTGCGTGGATGCAAGACTGTTGCTACAGTACCAGACACCTCATTTTAATTTAGGTAGGAAAAAGAATGAAAGTATGCCATGAACATATTTTCTGCTGGCACTTGTCTATTTTTTAAACAAAGCTTTCTTAAGAAACCTCCCTAATGACCCCGAAAACGTCATACTGGACACCCCTAGTTTCACTTGATAAGTGAATATTTTTCTTTTCCACCCTCTGTATTAAAAATAGGTAAGAAAGAAGCAGATTAATCATGATTTTTGGATTTATCAAGCAAAAGTATGAGCCAACTCCCTAAAAACTTATTAATATTTTCTGAGACTTACAGAAGTACTGAGAAAAAAGCTAATGTTTCCTTAAATAAGGCAGCGTGAGTAAGCTTATGAAATGTAAAAGTGAGCTAGGATTCAAGAAGAAAGAAAACCTGTAGTCTGAGAGAAATTCTCTATTTCAAAGGTAGTGTCTTAGAAATAATATTCAATGAGGTGTCAAAATACTTTCACCGAAATTTAGACATTAAATTGCCTACTTTGTAGTCATTACATTATTGCATTACAAAGTAAATCAGAAAAATATTTAAACCACAAAGCCTCTATCATTTGAATTTTAGATATGAATTTCCTTTTGGAAAATAAATATTTACATATTTAGGGACTATGTCTCTGGCTTACATATCCCTTCCTCACTCAAACTCAAATAATTTATTTATTTGACAAGGCTTCAGCTTTCCACACTAGTCCAAGCATTAGAATCTGAATAATCAATTACTCATTTTATTATATTAAAGGGTCAGGTAGTGAGAATACTAGGTTTTAGATGGATGTTCAATATAATATGGTAAATGAAACAGATGATCATTTTTAGTATAATCATATATCAATCAAAGCTAATTTTCTAATCTTATATTTTGATTGTAATAATTTTCTGAAAATTGTCTTTATAAATAAAATTGCACATATTATTTCCTCAGTTTCCAAGTGCTATGTTATCATAGCTGAAATGAAAGCTGCATGATATCTCCACCAAGGAAATATATTTAGAAAAAAAATGAAAGTGGAAAGAAAAATGCTATTTAACATACAATAGCTAAATTTTCCTGTCTAAATTAAGGTTCACCTATTCCACAAAGCAATAATTTGCTTATCACATTTGAATAAACCTATGGCTTTATAATTCATAAATATACTTGAACTACTTTATTAGTTCAAGTCAAAAAACACCTGAAAAACATATCTTACAAGTTACCTTAGTGATAGTTACACTTTGTCAATGAGGAAAATTAGGTGCAGAATTACTAAAAAGATTAGGAACTCTCTTTTGTGAAATAGGCAGGAAAAACTAAAGTTGGATTCTGAGAGCACACCTTTTACCCTTATGTTCTGTCTCACTTCATTTTATGAGTAACAGGCAATTTAAAACAAAATTAAACATGAAATTGAATTTACTAATTACTAAGCAATAGACAAAATTAAAGCCATTATATTAAAATTCAAACCCTAATAATCAATCTTTTGAAATGTTTTATTATTCTGAAGACTAATTCCTACTTGTGTGTATGCAGCTGATCAGTTAAAATGATATTGTGATATTTCAGCTAAAGGTTTCTTGTATTTAAGTTCATTTTTGTTCTCACAATCACAAGTTTCCTTCTCTACAAAATCTAACAGCATCAGAGATTATTTTCACATTCGTGATAAGGTTTCAAAAAAGTCAAATGTTATTGATTCTCTTCCAAGTTCACAAATCAATAATACCAAATAAGATGAAGGAATATGGTTTTAGAGACATAACTTTAGGCATGTAAAAATTAAAATATTTTCCTAAACATTCAATTAATTATAAAAATATAAGAAGAGCAAGTGAGTTTCAATCAAAATAAGTGAAATAAACACTTGTCATTTGTCTGAGTAAAATAGGTGATACAGTTAAGAAATGTCTATCTTACCAATTGCATCTTCTCTTTTTACTATTAGTGTTTTTCCTCTTTCTTTCCTCTTTTATTTTCTTTCTTTCCTCTTTCTTTCCTATGTCCAATAAAAAATAGCACAGTAATTCTCCGATTTTATGAAACAGTAAGTAAAATTACACTATATACTGTGATTATATGTGTTGTTTGTAGGCAGTACAGTAACTAGATAACATTATGATTTGTTTTACTTCAATTGAAAAATTAGTAACCTGCCAAGTCACTGAATTTTTCCCTTCCATCCAATTTTTTTGCTCTTAAGTCACTTTTATTTCTGATTGTCTCCTGTGAACTTAAGATAATGGAAAAACTGATGACTCTTCCTGTAAAATTATAACCAGTAAGCTTGACCTGGAGTAGACATCTAATCTTTCTTTCTGATGAAAGAAACTTTCTTAAGTTTCTAATAAAAAATATAAGATGAAGACCATTACAACTATACCAACTTCTCATTGTTATTAGTATTCTTCCCAAAGAATATATATCTTTGCTTAAAGATTTATTTTTCCTCTTAAAGAATGAGGAAAGAAAATAAATTCCTGTTTAATTTTGAAACTGTTCTTAGTTTCAGATGAGACTATAAAAGATGAATGACCAACAAGTACTGGGGAGGTTTGCCACATGTTGAGTTTTATTTTTAACTCTTTGCAGGTGTTGTCATTTTAACCCTTGCAAAACTACATGGCATAGATAATATTGTCATCACTTTAAGAAGCATAACTTTGCAGAAAGGTAAAGTAACTCTTTTTAGGCCAAGATGCTAATATATGTTATGGTCTTACTCCAGAAATCATAATTTTATAAACATCCTTACTCTTCCATGATTTTTCTATAGGCAATGGTCTCACAATGAAATGGAGAAATAAAAAGAAGATAAGTTAATAAGATAAGACTGGGTGGCTTCATGTTTAAGCAACATCCTCCAACCTAACATCTGCAAGTAGTAAAACTGATGATTTCTTCCCTATATCTACATATTAATTGGTCCCAAAAACAAATGAAGAAAGGGTATTTTTATTGTGCCCTTTTAAACCTATCAAATTATAAATTTTAACTATGATTTTAAACATAAGACCACTTTTCTATGAGTGAATACTGTATGAATTAATGATTACTAGCGTACTCTTTTGTTAAATTATAAATTTTATGTGAGAGATGAGCAATTCTATCTTGCTTATGATTGTATTTCTAGATTAGGGTCTTAACTTCCATACAATTGACATTTGGAATAGGATAATTCTTTGCTGAAGGGCACTGTCCTGTGCATTGTGCATTTTATCAATAGGATATTTAGAAGCATTCCTGTCCTCAGTCCACTAGATGCCAGTAGCAAATCCCAACTGTGACAATCAAAAATTTCTTCAGACATTGTCAAATGTCCCCTGAGGGACAAAACTGTCTCCACTGAGATCTCCTGTATAGCATAACAATTGACATGTATTGAATACTTACACAATTTAATTTTTAACTTTCAATGTTTATGCATACATAAGAGAAGACATAAATAGCATTCATTGACCTAGTGATAAAATATATGGGGCCATCATTCAGGATTTGTCTATTGTACAATGAATAATGGTTTAAGAGTCACAATAGGAAAACTTCATTTGAGATTTCTGTTAACACTATTAGTAAACCAGTGACTCTGTCAGATGATACTATTTAGAACAAACAAAATACAACTTTTGGGCTTCCCTGGTGGTGCAGTGGTTGAGAGTCCGCCTGCCAATGCAGGGGACACGGGTTCGTGCCCTGGTCCGGGAGGATCCCACATGCCGCGGAGCGGCTGGGCCCGTGAGCCATGGCTGCTGGGCCTGCATGTCCGGAGCCTGTGCTCCGCGACAAGAGAGGCCACAACATTGAGAGGCCCGCGTACCGCAAAAAAAAAAAAAAAAAAAAAGTACAACATTTATATGAATGTTTTGAAAGTTTTAGGCAAGGGAAAGTGTAAAGAAAATTCACCTATAAATTACTGCATACAAATCAAGGTGACTAAAGCACCTGGGTTGATTGCATGCATTAATTAACCTCCACTACTTTTATAAAACCTAATTTAATTACACAAAGGTTACAATTCTTTTTAATTTATTAGCTTTGTCAGCAAAGCTAACAGATGTACAATTTGATGCTGTTAAAAAATAATATGAAAAGGAGAGACACATTTCTCTTCAAATTACAGTGAGACCACAAAATCAAAAAGTTAACAAGTTTATTCAACTCATTAACTGTTTGGTTTTGTGATGTGATACATATATACAATGGAATATAACTCAGCCATAAAAAAGAATGAAATACTGTAATGCCATTTGCAGCAATGTGGATGGACATAGAGATCATCATACTTAGTGAAGTCAGAGAGAGAAAGACAAATACCATATGGTATCACTCATATGTGGAATCTAATTTTTAAAAAATGATACAAATGAACTTATTCACAAAAAAGAAAACAGACTTACAGATCTCAAAAACAAACTTATGGTTACCAAAGGGGAAACGTGTGTGGGGGAGGAATAAATCTGGAGCTTGGGATGAACATACATACACTACTAAATATAAGACAACCAACAAGGACCTATTATATAGCACCAGGAATTCTACTCAATATTCTGTGATAATCTATGTAACAATCTAAAAAAGAATATATGTATATGTATAACTGAATCACTTTGCTGTACACCTGAAACTAATGCAACATTGTAAATCAACTATACGCCAATAAAATAAAATTTTAAAAAGTTAATGAGTTTGCACTGCAATTTTCGTACTTTTACAATGGACTGTTGAACACAGAGATTGTTAATTAAATTATTTCTAGATACAAAAAAATATAAATTCTGAAAGCCTGAGGTAGTGAAAAAACTTATTAGGTAATGGGATATACTACTAGGAGAAAAAAGTAACATACTAAATTTAGGAAAAGTACTTAAATTTATTAAAAAAAAAACTCTCTAGAAAAAAAAATTAGCTTTGAAAGCACTCGAGCTACAACACAGCTTTCAGAGAAAAGAAATAAAATATGCTCAATCATTTCAACTGGCTGGTGAGTTTGTACTTCAGATTTCACTGGGTATGTTACACCTAAACTCAGTCACTCAAATGAGAAGACGTTACTCAAACTTTGACTCACAGCTCTGAAAATACTGAATGTTATAGCAAGAATATCAGTGAATCTGAAAATTACTGACATATATGCGTGCATACTGACAAATATGTACATTACAATGAATATTTAAATTTATTTCATACAAAATATAACTTTTGTTGATATGAATTATTTGCAAAAATGCTTCTCTTAACTTCTTATTCTACTTTTATAAACCCTGTAAAGTATCTTAAATTCAATATAGGTCTAAAACATTTACTTAGTTTCATTTCCAGGATCTTGCCTAGGTTCCAAAGAAAACAAAGATAAAGTAACATCTTTGCCTCTAGCAGATGAAAAATTAGAGAAACTCAGTAGCTATCAATTTTAAAAAGCTCAATTACAGAACTTAACAGATTGTAAATGTAAAAACCAATTCATATTGCAAATATGCATATTCTGGAGATTCAAAAAGAGATGGCATGTTTGGTATCAGTGAGAGTCCCTAAAAAAAACATTTCAAATGGGATAAAAAATAGTAAGTTCTAGAATGTTAAAAACAACACTACATTAAAGGGGAGACGTAATACATTGATCTAAAATGTCAGAATTAGAATTATCATTTTCCTACAGACTAATTTTAGCTAGTTTTGACAAATTCTTTATAGATCACTCCTGTATTTCTCTCTCATTATACAACCCATCCTTCATAAGATATTTTTTGCTCTAGCTTCCATTTAGACTCCTTATCACCTCTACTGGTACCTTGCTACTTGTCCAATCCACCATCATTGCTAACTTGGTGTAGTGGCCAGGAAGATATGCCACACCAAATTCCCACTGCAGGAAGCTGACTGAAATGGCTCCATTTGCTGCACTCTGAAATCCAAACCTGCATTTGTGCTGAAGCCATGCTGTCCAGGGGCTGCTTCAACCAATGAAGGAACATGGCTGGGATCTAATGCAGAAACATTCCTGAGAGATGTGGGGGTCACATGAGAGGTGACACTGATTCTAGAGTTCCCTGTCAGTCTTGCCAAGACTTTTACGAGCACAATGCAATCCAAGAACATCATTTCTTTCTGCCTTGTTTCCCTTCCTTTTTTCTTTTCTTCTTGCCTTTCTTCCTCCCCTCATCTTTCACAGGGGTCAGATCTTCACCCAGCCTCCTCTAGCTCATCCCATTTTTCCTCACAGGTGTTCCCCTCAATAAATCTGTTCTACATGGAATCCTATCTTGGCATCTACTTCTCCAAAGACCTTGAAAAAGACACCAGGATTATTTAAATAACATCCTAAGTGACCTCACTCTTTATACTCTTATTCCCCAACAGATTATTCTTAACAGTCAAAATGATCTTTAAAAGTTTACTCAGAATATTACTTCTATATTGTATCCTTCCATTGCTCTCTGCTTACTCTGAGTAAATGCCAAAGTCCATAAAACTACTTACAAGAAGATCAGGTCCCTTGTCCTTGATATTCTGTCATCTGGGATTCTCCTCATCAAATAAGCACATGACTCACTACTTCACCTACTTCAAGCTTTTACGTAAATTTGGGCATATAAATGAAACTTTCCCTGAGCACCCTTTTCAAAGTAGCCAACTTCCCCAGTCTTCAGATATTTTTCATCTCCCTTTCCTGCGGTCCACTGAATGACTGCAGATTTTTCTCGTTGCCTGGCAACATATAGTCTCCGCTGCCACTAATTCTTTACTCATAGCCTCAACCTCCGTGAAAGTTTTCACAGGTATGCAACTCCTTTGGGCATCTGATTTCAGGTGAAGAGTGTCTGAACTCCCTGGCAAAGCCACTGATGATTATAAAATGCCTAAATATATATTTGGCTTCTACCTGTCTCCTAGACTCCCTATTAAATGCAGAACAGCAAAGGACCACAGCTACCCTCCTGGAACACAATGCAATGTGCATAACGCCAAATTTGACTGATGAAAACCTTTCTGTAGCACAACAAAAGTCTTCAGGAAACTATTTGTCATTTCACAGCTAACCTTTAAGTGTGAAATGTGTGATTATCCAAGCCCTTTGTTAGACAACCTTCAACATACTGTATATTTTAGTCATATTGTATATCTGTCTCCCTAATTGAGGATGTAAGCTCCAAGCAGGCTGAGTTCATTTTGCTGTTTTTTTTTTCATTTTATATTCCCAGTTTTTATAATACAGTAGTTACTGAAAAAACATTTTGAATGAATGAATGTAAACATGCAACTGCATAAGCGTGAAAGTTGTGGGCAAAATCACTGACCAAATATTTATGAATTTTAATAAATAAATATATATACACATATATATAGCCTACATATGTATATTTATACAGCTATATATATAGCCATATATACACACATATACATTTATGCATATGTTTATATATACATGGTCATTATAAATAAATAAAAAGAAAAGTTATGCAAAAAAGCTCCACAAACACACAAAAAATAATATACTACCTGCATGGAGTTCAAATAATTTGATAAAAAATACTAATTTTCCAAAAAATAAATGGGGTAGAAAATAGATTGGCAATATTTTGTTAAAAGCAAATATAACAGGAAATGGAAGTGTTTATATCTATTCAAGTTACTGGTTTCATTTTCTTCAGATAAATACCAAGAAGTGAGATCACTGGATCATATATAGTTCTATTTTTAATTATATTTAGGAACCTCCATACTGGTTTCCACAGTAGTTGCACCAATTTACATTCCCACCAACAGTGCACAAGGGTTTCTTTTTCTCAACATCCTCACCAACACTTGTTATTTCATATCTGTTCTGATAACAGCCATTCTAATTGGTGTGAGGTGTTATCTCATTGTGGTCCTGATTTGCATTTCTCTGAGGATTAGTGATGTTGAGCACCTTTTCATGTTCCTGTTAGCCCTCTGTATTTCTTCTTTGGAAAATGTCTATTCAGATCCTCTGCCCACTTTTTAATTGGTTTGTTTGGTTTTTTGCTATTAAGTTATTTGAGTTCTTTATATATTTTGAATATTAACTGCTTACCAGATGCATGTTTTGCAATTATATTCTCCCATTCAGTACATTGCCTTTTCATATTAATGGTTTCCTACACTGTGCAGAAGCATTTTTGTTTCATGTAGTCATACTTGTTAATTTTTGCTTTTGCTGGCTTTCCTTTTGGTGTCAAACCCAAAAAATCATCACCAAGGCTAACATCAAGTACCTTACCACCTATGTTTTCTCCTGGGAGTTTTATAGTTTCAGGTCTTATATTCAAGTCTTTAATCCATTTTGAGTTAATATTTTTATATTGTGTAAGACAGTGATCTAGATTCATTCTTTTGCATGTGGATATCCAGTTTTCCCAACACCATTTATTGAAGAGACTATAACTTGGCAATTATATCTCAATAAAGCTGGAAAAATATTTTAAAATAGAAAAAGAAAAGTGGAACTCGAGACTAGCAAAATAAAATAAAATAAGGGTATGAAAGTAATGATTCTCCACAATTATGCTATGTAAAATAACAAAATTATTGTTGTACATGTTTTAATATTGACATATTATTAATATCTTAAAGAGAAAAGTACATACTATTAAAATAATAATACAATACCAAAAATCTTGTATTAAATCTAGACTATATAAATATCAGCAAGTTTACTTAAGCAAGGACTAGACCAAATAAAAAGTATACAATCATTCTTTTTAATAACAGGCCCCAAAATACTGTGTTCCCTTTAATGCTGACAGATAAACAGAGATTAAAATATCTTTTCAATATTGAAAGTGTGAAAAACATCAGTAAGCCTTTCCAGATGCTAAGAAAACAACACAGGTCATAAAGTATATATAAGAAGATAAATCTATTATAAAAATGAAAATACTTAGACTTGATAAAACTATTATAAATCTGATTTCTATTTTATAATTTTTATAACAGGTAAACCTAGTCACACAAAATAATTTTTTTTTTTACTGTGAACTCCAGTAAATAAGAAACTGGTATGAGCATTTACATGTATATAAACACAATATAGATAGATATGTAGATAGACAGAAATATAGAAAAGCAAAACAATTAAGAGAAGATTAACATTGATAAAGCAAGCTATTAACAGCAAAGCTCTGTTATAAATATCTAGGCACTAAAATATTATGTGAACATTTATAAAATATGATTATAATCTTTTTGACTAAACTGAAAGCCAGACAAGAACAGCAGGTTGCCTACACAATATTTTCAGTCATTAATAAAAAAAAAAAAGTTAATATGTGTGTGTGTGTGTGTGTATATATATATATATATATATATATACTTACATATCAATAATAAATTATTGCATTTGTTCCAAATGAACTCATGAAAAGTCATGAATTAATCATTCATATAATGAGTCTGAGCAATAGAATCCATGATAAAGCAAAAGTTTTCAATAAAGTTAAAGTAGAAATAAACAAATCTGAAAACAAAAAAAAAGATTAATAATCCCAAGATAATTTCTTGAACTGACCAACAGAAGAGAGAATTTTCAAAGTATTTCTCAAAAAAAAAAAAAAAGAAAAAAGAAAAAGAAAGGACAGCACTATACACACTATACGTGTAGGATTTAATCACAGATATTCATAATTAGTATCAAACTATACTTACTGGATTTCAAATTTTCCTAATATTGGGTAATTTTCTAGAAATACAGATATTGTTAAAATTCATAAAGAATAGTTATAAAATATAAAGATAGCTATAAATTAATGAAAACACTGGCCAAATTTATTCCTCAAAATATACTGTGGGCTTGACAGATTTAAAAGCAAGACTTAGCATATTTCAAGAAGTAGTAACTTCATCTGATGGGTTCAGTTCCAGAGAACTGAATCTACACCAGCTATCTGCATTGGAATAAAAAATCATAATGTATTACAGAATTGCTGAGTTGATTTAAAGAATTATAGAATTGTTGCAAAAACTAAAGAATTAGAAACTTGCTTAGCTTTTAGAAACAACTCCGAGATCCAAATTGCAAACCCTAGAATTTGCCATCCTGGCATAATCAGGGAAGTATTCAATCAAGAATCTACCTCTGCAGTATTGGTTCTAGGATTATGCCTCTTCTTCCAAGATCTGCACCATGAAATGGGTCCTCCACATTTTTTTCATAGCCCTTATGAAGCTAGAGGTTTGATAAAAGCAAGTCTGATATAGGTCAATAGTAAAACTTAATGGCTCTTCGACTATGCTTGCTAGCACAAAGGTCAGCATCAAGAGATGAATGTTCTCATAATGCTCTACTCCTACCTTCCAAATAACCTGCATAATCATTTTGTTGCAACCTACAACAGATCTGAAAATCTAAACCCAAAACTACTTGGGATATGTATTCTTCCACACAAGAAAAAGCTTCTACAACACCAAAAAGAGAAAGCTGATGTGTAATGAGCTAGTGGAATGATTCTAAACATTTTGATCCACAGAACGTAAAATCTTTTTTGAGGATTTCCAATGACTGGTTTAGGTGGGTTATATCTATAGATAGCTGTAATATGAGAAATTAAAACTGAGTTTTGAAAATATTTATTTTAAAATACAATAAATAATTCATCAAATGTTAACGATGTGTTTTTTAATGAAAATGGCTATATATTATAAAAGGAAAAGAAATATAGTGAGAATTGGGGCATGATTTTATACTTTTTCCAAATTTCTTTAATATCTGGATGAATAGAAGCTGGACTTTCATATTTCCTTCTGCATTCAATCTATTATTTTATTTTGCTATGATTTAATATGCAAAGAAAATCTGACCTCACTCAAATATGTCAATGTGAAGGGAGGGCTTTGTGTACCTCTGAAAGTTTCTCAGAAATACTAGGAATCCTCAGGCCGTACTTTGAAAATTCTGAAAGAGGCCTACTCTCAGAACATCCCAAAAATCTATTTAAATTTTAGCACATTTAAATTAAAGATAGAAATCATCTCAGCCCATTTTTATAGAAAGAAAAAACAACAACAACAACAAAAAGCCCTCTGATGTAAATGTCTAAGAAAAAATACCACATTAATTAAAGATCGATCTCAGCAAGGAACTTACATGCCAAAGTCCCAAGTAAATTTTAACAATTTGACATGGCAGATACTCAAATAATTATATATAATTAAACATTTAGGTTTTAGTCCAAAACCATAAAATAAATTCAGCAATAGGTAATCTATTAACAAAATCCAATGCAGCTACAGTTAAAAAAATGTAAACAAAAAGAAATCACTAAAATTGATATTAAAATTCATTTAATAAAATTTAAACTACTATAACAATAAGTACAAATTCTGATAATTTACTATCAATGTTTTTTATTTACTAGTGAAACATTATAGGCAGTTTTATTAAGGTCAGAGCAGCATCAAAACTATTTCACTTTTGATATAATAAGCAACAAGTATATATACATAAAACATCTGAAAAGATATGCCAACACGTAAACAGTGTTACTCTCTGGTATGAGATAATTACAAATAATCCTTTTTTTGCATATCCATTTATCTAAAATTAATGTGTCTTATTTGCATAGTAAAACATTTTTAAAGAAATCTGAGTAAAGTCTACTTACACAAAAGACTTAACAAAACCAAGACAACACAGAAAGCTTAGAAATAATTGATGGGCATAAAACAGGGAGATGCTAAAAAAGAAAAAGAAGATGGCAAAATTATTTCCAAAGTATATTTAAGAAAATAATTACATAGAGCAGAAAGATCCATTTCATATCATTAAATCTCATGAACAACCATATTAGAGGTACATCAGGCATAAATTTTTATGTGACACTAGCACAGAATCAAAATACATATATAGCAAAAATAATTTTAAAATATGAATAAAATTAACAAAAACATAAAGGCTGGAGAATTATAAGACTGATATAAGGAAACCCTGAGACTAATGGCCATTGCAACTCTTGTACCTCCTCTATTAGGCCTCTTTGACCATCCCAGAATTGGCTTAACATAATGGACATAAACACAGAAGTAATAAGAAACTTTACCACACTGCTATCCATTCATTTTAAAAAAGCAGTTCATATAAAACATAGAAATTTTAAATCGTATTCAAAATACTGATTTTATATATACATATGTAGGTATATATGTTTTACATATACTAGTATATACATAAAATAATATATAATGGTATAAGTATATATGATATATATAAAAACACGGATGCATACCTATTATTTCTAAAATAATGAAAAAAAATACCATATTCTATGTCTTTAAGATGAAGTCAAGTATTAGCACATTCTTAGAAACCTGCATAATTTAAGAAGAAAAATGTATACAGAGTACAAAACTCACTTTGTAACTCAACTGAATTTTGACTTTGAGCCTTCACTCTAACAATATAGTCAAAACTTTATCTTCTCAATACAATCACCTAGCACACACATCACAATATGGTGTGTTTCTCAATTAAAATATAAACACATTTAATCTCCAGAGCCACAAATCATACAAATAATAAATCATATGCTACAGTTTTACACAATTATGCATTTCAAAATGTCCTGGAATATATCTCTGGTGAATGACAAAGTTCTACTATGCACCCACACCCTAACTGTGATCACCTTGCTGGTTATATTTAAAATTATACTATATCTCCCTTATATTCCTCTATGAATTATTTTTGCTGTAATATTTGTACTTGTTTTATATTTTTATTTAAATTTAGATGACTCAATAGAACTATCCTATTTAATTCTCCATGATTAAATGAGTCACATCATTAATATTAGTTTGCTGATCATGCCCTTTTTATTCCAAGTTTAGATTTTACACATAGATTAAAAACGGATATATTTAAAGAGATGGCAATTTTCACACAATGTTTATTAGGGATCAGAAATTTAAATGTTTATTTAATATAGAATGATATTTATTTATTGGAAAGAATGAGATGGTTCCTTATGTATAGATATGGGAGAAAATAAATAATAGAGTTTAATTAAAAAGTTCAGTTTCAAAGTAATGCATATAAGATGAACTTACCTCTATGTAATATATAGAAGGAAAACTTATGTGCTTATATTTATACTAAAGGAAGTGATACAAGGATACACACCACATTATTAATATTGGTGTGCTATTTGCACATCGGTTACCTTAAACATTAATTGCTAACACGACTCATAGGACTCAAGTGGTTTATCCTCACAGAAGAGCTTTATTAGACAAAGTATAATACAGTAACAGGCAACAGCAAAAACATTTTTACCAAAAGGGGTTTGGAGATGTCAAAGGGATATCTTTGTCCTTTCACTCATGGATCACATGGGATGCATTTTGCCTCCAGATCTTACCTACCATTGATGCATGTTTGAAGCATCAAGGTACTGTGAGACCCAAAGTCACCTCAAGGTGGGGGATTTCTTATATTAAGCTTGTCAATTAAGCACTTTCCAGTTATCTGACATGCCTTAAACCTCACTAGGATTCTCTAAAACCCAGTGTAAATAAAAAATCTAGAATTGTATACCCTATTTCCCGAACAACTTACTGACCAAAGTTAAAAATAGAGAATCATTCCTCTTTGAGTACATATTCCACAGAGTTAATCAACAGTCACCATCATACTCCAGGAAGGCCAGGATCTAAGTACCTGGTCAATCTATACCAGCTGGGATTAGTCCATGCTATAAAGCCTATACTCATAACCCTTGATCAAGGTCTTTTTATAATAAAGAGTTTTTCATCTGGATTAGTACAGTTTTACATCTTTTACAATAGCAATACGGTATAAAAATCAATAACACACAGGAACTTCCCTGGTGGTGCAGTGGTTAAGAATCCGCCTGCCAATGCAGGCGACACGGGTTCGATTCCTGGTCCGGGAAGATCCCACATGCCGCGGAACAATTAAACCTGTGTGCCACAACTACTGAGCCTGTGCTGTAGAGCCTGTGAGCCACAGTTACTGAGCATGCGCACCACAACTACTGAAGCCTGCGCGCCTAGAGCCCATGCTCCGCAACAAGAGAAGCCACCGCAATGAGAAGCTCGCACACGGCAACAAAGAGTAGCCCCCGCTTGCCAAAGCTAGAGAGAAGCCCGTGCACAGCAACAAAGACCAAACACAGCCATAAATAAATAAATAAATAAATAAATTTATAAAAGAAAATCAGTAACATACAAATGATCAAACTGAGCATTTGTAATAACCAGTGAGTTATGGGTATTGATCCAAAAAGACAACTAATCCATGCTCTAATTCCTGACTAAATTTTCTCAAGTTTTTGCACCATATTAACAATTAAACTTTTTGTCTATTCTAATCTGGACTTTATAATAAGCTTGAGCTCAAAGATTTAAAACGATATTAAATTTTTATTTCTTTTAAAAAAGAATGACCGTGAAAATTAAGGAAATGTCTTTATGATTTCAAACTGAGTGGTAGGAGCAGAACATTACTTTTACATACATCATGAATATGATTTTAATAAGAGATTACAGTATACTTTTCCTTCCACTTATGATGTAGAAGTCTTCAAAGAAGGTCACTTTAATCTTAAAATGACAAAAAGCTACATAAGCTACAAAATCATAACTTTTCTTTAGCCATTACTAAGCAGTGGTCAGAAGACAACCATGTAACTGGATTTCTAAAGAGAGACAAGCCCCTTTAATGAGAAAAGGGAAACACTCACATCTCACTTGTGACACAGATTAGGAGGAAGAGACACCAGCATCCGTACAAGCAGATAAGAAGAAATCAGCTAAAACCATAATGAAATGAATTGAAAGATTAAGGATGGACTCGTAGGTCAGTCTGGAATATTTGCGGACTCCACACACAAGCGGATTTTGTGACCTCTCATAAAGATCTTTCCTTTGGGACTCAACCAGATATCCTCGAGAAATATGGAGTGCAGAGCAAGATGTCAGAAAGAGCATGCTGGCTGGTTCAGGTCACAGAAGGTGATTAACTACTTGTGGGGAGCAGAGACAAGAAATACATACATCCTGAAACCCTTCTTTCAAAAGAAAAGGCCTTAAAATGCTGGGGGAGTGACACATGTTCTCTCACAGGAGTTAATCATCTATGTGAGGACAAGTACATCCCCACCACTTTCTCTGGAGCCTCGTCTCCCAGAAGGCAAAAGTCTTCAGCTAGTGGAAAAGGGGAAGCAAAACCTACAAATTCCTCTCCTCTCCTCTCAGGGTAGTTCGGAGAAGGATATAAAATGTAACTCTCTACTCCTTGGTGAGGAAAAGGAAATCATCTTAGTCATAAAATACAATGATGGTTAGTTTATGTGTCAATTTGGTTAGGCTATCTACCGAGTTATTCAAACAAACACTAATCCAGTTGTTTAGATGTTGCTGTGAAGGTATTTTGTGGATTTGATTGGCATCTACAGTCACATGTGACTTTAAGTACAGGAGATTATCTTCAATAATCTGAGTTTATTCAGATTCAGCCTATCAGATGAAAAGCTTCAAGAACAAAACTGAGGTTTCCTGCAAAAGAAAAAATTCTGCCTGTAGACCACAGAGTCAGCTCCTGCCCAAGTTTCCAGTCTACAGGCCTGCCTTCCAGCTTTTGACTTCCTCCTCAGTCCACACAATCACTTAACTCAAGAGCTTTCAATAACTCTCTTTACATACACAGATACTTCCTACTGCTTCTGTTTTTTTTCTGGTAAAACCCTAACAGAGATTTTGGTACTGAGAGTGGTTCTAGAGGAACAGGAACTTGAGGATGACTTTTCTGAATTGGTTCTGTTTTTTCTGGAATTGGTTCTCTAATCTGATTAGATTTAAAGACATTATAAAGACTCTTATTTTCAGTGGTAAAGAGGACGCTGGTAGTTCATAGCATGATGTGACAATAGAGATACATACAATGTCATTACTAATTCCAATCAAATACTTATAAAAGGTAAGATTCTGTATGACGATGTTTTTGATATCTTAGAATATTTTAGTCAAACTAAGAAGTATAATAGCTGCTCCTAACTGCACTGGAAAATATGGAGAAAGAAAAGGATGAATTGGAGCTAGATATCCATATCTCAAGCTCTACATAAATGATGTGGAAGTATCTATACGTGCCCTGAAAAAAACCTGTAGCCACAGGGCTAAGATTTCTGAAAACCAAATCCAGGGTCTCATCCTGAAGGTGACTGAATTATAACACAAATTGAATTCCCAACCTCCCAAGTAATTCACTGATACTACTATGTTTTACATCATCCTGAAACAGCTGGCTTGATAGAATTGTGGAATGATCTTTTGAAAACTCAAATACAGTGCTAGCTAGCTGAAAATACCTTGCATGGATGGGACAAGGTCCTCAAGAAGGCTATATATGCTCTAAATCTATGTACAATATATGGTGCTATTTCTCTCATTTCCAGGATTCTCTTGAGTCCAGGAATCATGGAGTAATCACTATTACCCTTACTGATCCACTAGAAAAATGTGTACTTCTCATCCTTGTGACCATATACTCTTTTGGTCTATGTGTCTTAGACCCAAAGGGATGAATGTTTCCACTAAGAGACATAACAATGAATTTCATTAAACTAAAATTTGACTGTCACCTGTACACCTGGAGCCTCTCATGTCTCTGAATCAACTGGCAAAGAAAGGAGTTATTGTGCTGAATGGGGTGACTGACCCTTATTACCAAGGGGAATTTAGAATGCTACTACACAACTGAGGTAAGGAAGAATATGTCTGGAACACAAGACATCCCTTAGGGTATATTAGTACTGCCATGTCCTGTGATTGAAGTCAATGGAAAACTACAACTCAATTCCATCAGGATAGCTAATGGCCCAGGGCCTTCAGGAATGAAGTGTAGATGATCCCACCAGGCAAGGAACCATAACCAGCTGAGGAGCTTACTGAGAACAAAGGAAATATGTAATGGGTAGTAGAAGAAGGTAGTTTAAAACCAGCTACAATCATTGTTGCAGAAATAAGGAATATAATTGTTATTAGTATTTCTTCCTTACTCTGTCATATATATTTTAATATGTATATTAAGCAAATATTTTTGTTTTCCTAGCTCTCTTATTCCCTTATTACATGGCAAAATATATATTACTAATAGCTAAACTCACTGTATTTAAGTTTCATGGAGAAGAGTGAATATCATACAAAATCTCTGCATTCTCTTCCAGGGAAAGTGTCAGTACATTTACAGTTGCACACACAGGATAGTTGTATTATAAGAAGTCAAAATATGACCTTGTTATCATTTTGAGATTAAGTTTGGTTTAAAGAGATGTGTATGGGTGCCAAGGTGAAAAAATAAATCTACTGGTTCATTTTCTGTAATAGAACCCTGAATGATACAGATACCATACAGAAACTAACAAGAACTGTCCTATCAATGGAGAAGAGACATAAACTCCTACCCAAGACCACCAACACATACAAGAAAGAATTTGACTGCCATAAGGAAAGAGAACAAGAATACTGAGAAAGCCTCACCCCTGAGGTTCAGATGCACAGGACATCCCTGAGACTGAGGTTGGGCCAAAACCAAAAAGAAGCCTTTTTCTCACAATACAAGCCTAGTATGGTATAACAAGTAACACCGGTCTGCTGCTGCATGGGCAGAGTGTGGAGAGAGAGCTCCTCTGATGTGCAGATGTTGGGGGATGGCTGAAAGTTGAAAGTAAAGTGTTACCACTGAATAAAACTTTCAGGCTCACCTGGGCCCAATCTGATCACAAGGCAATATCACTCCACTGCTAGAGGAACACAAAGGCTTGGACACTAAAACCAAAACCAAACAAACAAAAAACAAATCTAGCTCAACCTCTGATTAGATTGACTCAACTTTATCACACTAACTGCTTCAAAGATAAAGAGGTCTCTACTATACATGAAAAAATACATGTTATATTAAATTCTGTTAGCAAAACAAGACTCAGAGATGATACGGATGTTGGCAGTATTAGATAGGGACTTTAAAATAACACTGCTATTAGAGGATCTAATGGAAAAAGTATATACCATCCACAAATCAAAGATGAATCTCACCAGGTAGATAAAAATATGAAAATGAAATAGAATTGCTAGGAAATAAGATAATCCATTGTGTCAGAGATGAATACTTACTGCAGTGCAATTATGAATTTTCCACAACTAAGGAAATAATAAAATCTGAGAAAACATGAATAGAAATTACCCAAACTGAAATATAATAGAAACACAATGAGAAAAACAGAACAGAAATAATAAGACTTGTTGATCAATATCAAATGGTGCTGCCGGTAGATACCTGAAGTCACAGAAGAAGTGAGTGACAGTATAATCAGAAAACATATTTAAAGAGAAAATAGACAATAATTTTGCAAATATAATTAAAGATTTTTTTAAAAGTCCAAGAAGCTCAGAGAACTGCCAAGATGGGTTAAAAACGCACCCATACATACATCTTAATTTATTATAGTCAAACTACTACAAACCATATATGGTAACAAATTCTTGAAAGTATTCAGAGAAAAAAAGAAACAATATTCAGTGGAACAAAGATAGGATTTATGTCAAACTTCTTGTTATGCACTATGCCAAAGATAATGAAGTTACATCTATGACAAAGTGCAAAGAAAAAAAAGAAAAACAGAAAAAACTTTCATCCTAAAATTCTATACCCAGTGAAAATATCTTTCAAAAATAATGGCAAAATAAACGTTTTCACAGCAAACCAGTGGTGTAGGAAACATAAAGACATTTCTTCAGGCAGAAATAACATGACAAAAGACAGAAACTTGAATGAACACTAAGAGCCGAATATTTCCATAAATGATAAATACAAACATTAATATAAAATATTTTGGCATTTTTCTTTTCTTTTAATTTCTCTAAAAGATGATGGGCTCTTAACTGAAAAAATATGGCAACAATGATATGTATGTTTGTGTGTACTGGGGTAAGTTATAGCACATGTAAAAGTAAAGTAAAATTTGTGCCAATAATAGTACAGAAAGTGAGAGTGAAAAATTAAAATTATATTGTTTTAATGCTTTAACTGTTTATTTTAAGTGGCATAATATTATATGAAGCTAGACTGTGTGATACATTAAAATATATTATAAACATTATGGCAAACTGGTAAAACTAAATAAAGAGGAATGACCAAAAATCCAATACTTAACACAAAATGGAGTTATTTTAAAAATAATGCAACTCAACGAAGGCAGCTATGAGGGAAAATGTAACCAAAAACAAATCAAGAATGACCACAATAATAAAAAGTAACTAGAAAAATGTTAGATTTCAATTTATCCACAGCAATAACTGTATTAAATGTGAATTAAATGGCAGAGGTTGCCAGATTGGATTAAAAATATCAGAACCCAAACAGACACTGTCTACCTGTCTATGAAAAATTCATTTTTAATATAAAGACAGAGATAGATGCAAACCTATAAAAGGGTGGAAAATATACAGAATGCAAACACTAATAAAAGAATCCTGGAATGCTTATATTAATATCATATAAAGTAGACATCAGAACAAAACATTATCAAGGATAGAGAAGTACTGCATAATTATAAAGAGTAAAATTCACCAAGAACATTTTAACAATCCTAAATATTTAGGTAATAACAACAGAGCTTCTAAATACATGAAGCAAAAAATGACTACTGAATTGATGAAAACAGACAAATTTACAATTATAGTTTAATTCTCAATGCTCCTTTCTCAGGAATCAATATAAAAGATACACAGAAAATCAGACAGGGTATAAATAATCTGGAAAACACTATCAGTCAGTTTGACCTAATTGAAACTTATACAACACTTCTATCAACAACAGCAGAATACACATTTTATTCCAAGTGAACTTGGAATATTCACCAAAATATATGTTGAATCATAAAATAAATCTAATAAACTATACAATAGAAATCATAAGAAATATTTAAGTCAATAAAAGAGAAATATAAGCAAAATGTATAAATATTTGTAAATTAAGTCACACTTCTAAGTAACCCAATGGTCAAAGACAAAGTCACAAAGAAAATTACAAAACATTTTAAATTCAATTCAATGAAAATAAAACGCAATGTGTCAAAATTTGTTGAATGCAAATAAAGCATAGTTTAGAGAGCTTTATAAGTTTAGAGAGCGTCTATATTTTCTGTATAAGCAAAAACTGTTTACATTAGAAAATAAGAAGGTTGTCATATCAATGACCTAAATTTCCACCTCAAATTTCATAAGATTAAAACAATAATATTTTATTTCTCCCTTATTTAAGGTACAATGATGATCTTTCTGACTAAGTGACTCTCCACAACGGGAGAGGCCTTTAAAAAAAAAAAATTTAAACCAAAATACAAAAAAGGTTTTTTTTGTTTTTTTTTCCTGCGGTATGCGGGCCTCTCACTGTTGTGGCCTCTCCCATTGCAGAGCACAGGCTCCGGACGCACAGGCTCAGCGGCCATGGCTCACGGGCCCAGCCGCTCCGCGGCATGTGGGATCCTCCCGGACCAGGGCACGAACCCGTGTCCCCTGCATCAGCAGGCGGACTCTCAACCACTGCGCCACCAGGGAAGCCCTAAATTTATTAAACTTTACTTTTTTAGAGCAGTTTGAGTTTCACAGCAAAAGAGGAAGGTACAGAGATTTCCCATACAACCCCTGCCCCTACACATGCATAGGGTCCCGGATTATCAATATCCCCCACCAGAGTGGAACATTTGTTACAACTGATGAACCTACATTGACACATCATAATTACTCAAAGTCCATAGTTTACATTACGATTCATTGATGGCACTGTACATTCTATAGGTTTTAACAAATATATGACATATAACTATCATTATGGTATCACACAGTGTTTTCACTGCCCTTAAAATCCTCTATGCTCTACGTATTCATTCCTCTCTCCACTCCAACCCCTGGCAACCACTGATGTTTTTACTCTTGACATAGTTTTGCCTTTTCCAGAATGTCATATGCTTGGAGTCATATAGTACACAGTGTTTTTAGATTGCCTTCTTTAGCAATATGCATATAAGTTTCCTCCATGTCTTTTCATGTCTTAATAGCTCATTTCTTTTTAGTATTGAATAATATTCTACTTTCTGGATGTACCACAGTTTATTTATTTGTACCATTTCTAAAGCAAATAATGTGCCAAAGCATCTCATTATCCTGGAAAGAATAAACATACTTCTACTTTCACTGTGATTAAAAAAAAAAATTGCCAGATATTCTATCCAGTAGTATTCTTTCCTCAACTACAGTTCCATAAAAATCTGGTTCAGAATAGACCCCTAATATTAAAATAGAGAATTCTTATACCTGGCAATGATTTTTTTAAACAGTTGTTTAGTAAGACAATTTCACACACATTCCTTGTGGAAAGCATGACAAAAGAAGGAATTTAAGCCCTTGCAGTAAATTGATTACACTTGCAATTATAGTTCAGGTAGTTAAATGACTTCAGGGAAATCAATTTACTCCACATCACCAGTGAATGTCAGAGTTATACACAGTGAATTCTCCACTTAAAATGCATGTTCAAGAAATACACTCAAAGAACAATTTTATTTCGTATCATGTTGCTGTGTTTCCAGTGATTTTCTTACAATTCCTACTATCAAGCAGCAAAAAACAATGGTTTCTCTGGGTTCTATGAAAAGCAATGATAGGATTAATTAACAGTTTCAAATGCATATATAATTGCCTGTCTGGAATCCTGCCAATTTCAGAGAAGGCAGGAGAAGTAAATTAAGAAACAACTAATAAATTGAAACTACTACGGTTTCTATTTTAAGTGTTTATGGACATACTTAAAATGGAAAATTCTCTACATTAAAAAACACACACTACATTTTCATATATAGTGTATAAATTATTTTGGCATCCTAGCCAGCTTTTCTTTTTTCCTCTGAGAAGGGTTGATTAGAACACATTGATTATTAATTTTTGTCTGAAATGGTAAGGGAGAACAGCATCTATCTGCCTTTAGCCATCTAATTTTATTCAATTTGTTACCAATTTGATCACTTGACATTCCTGTTTGCTCCCATGGTAATTGTAGAAAGATTTGCAATACTCTTTCCTGAGGGACTGAAATGCTCTCAAAGGCCTTGCTTAACAGATAAGCACTTAATGTGAGAAGAGTTTTGCTCTGTGCCACTTGAACCTTGTCCTTTCCACTGGAGCATTTGACAAGAGTGCTAAATCTAGTAGTAGCCTCTGGTTTATCCTATTATGCGTATTTGTGTCCCTTAAGCATTGAGATGAAACCTCCAATTCATTTCTAAGAGACCTGGGACACTTACCAGATGATAGTTCTTTTAGTTAAAATAAAAACTGAGTTTAAATTTATACTTAAATGTGAACTATTCCATAGCATACTTCCTTATGACACAGGGTTCTCCTTTACTAATTTTCTTAATATTGTGCCCAAAGAAAACCTATGGCTATGAAAGTTCTAAGTTAGAAATTATAATATTATTGATCACAGGATATCTCTGATAAACATTCTTCAGATGTTACTTTAATATTCTCAATTACTGAGACTCAGTCATACTTCGTCTAATATGTACCAGGCACTTTGCAGTCATCATCTCATTTAATACTCAGAGTAACCTGCTGAAGTAATTATTATCACCATTTTATGGGTGAAAAAACTAAAGTTCAAAGAGACAAATTAATTTTTTGAGGACTCACAGATAGTAAGAAATAGACCCTTGATTTGTAATGAAGACCTGGATACCCTCAAAGTCCATGCTCATTCCATTCAACTTCAGAACTCTTTATACTCTGCCACCAAAGTACCTTTGTACATTTTCAAAGCTTAGGTCCAACAGCTCTCTGCAAGTTTAAAGTTTTCTGGAAGTCTCACATTTCTCCTTGGAAATGATTTACATTTTGTATTATACTATACATCAGCAGTTGCTTTAAAAACATTCAAAATTATTTAAATGTTGAATTACTTATTTCTCTTTAAGTATTAGAGATAAACTGATGCTCCCAGATGTTAGACTGTTTATTCTGTTACTTTATCCAATAATTATACAAAGCTTTCTACTTCCAAAATTACAGGGATATGCACACCAGTTTGAGAAGCACAAAACAGGAAGAACAAGGCCATGGAAGCAAATAAGGGGTTGGCAAGGTAAAGGGATTTCAGTGTAGGTGAGAAATATGGTACACATGGACACATGCCATGTTCACTGGGGTAGAACCATAGAAAACATGAGTTATAGTAATTCTCTTTATTTAATTACCTGATAATATATTTAGAAGAGAATAGAAAACAACTAATCTATAAAAACAATTCAATGCAATCCAACACATCCTTTATTAAGTAGTTTTAAAAAAATGACAAGCATCATGCAAGATGCTGGAATATTACAAATATTTGTAAAACACACTTCCTGCCCTCAAGATACTAACAAGAGAAGGCAGTCACATACAACTATCATTACGTGTAATGTGATAAGTATCATAATAGAAGTATGCAGAGGACACACAAGAACCACAGAAGAAAGTGCTGTATCTGGGGTGCTATTCTCCCTGGGTTTCTAACGATCTTGTACAGCAGAAGGGTGGAGACTAACAACCAGTTACTAAAAGAGTGTGATGTATTTTAGTGAATGTTAAAGAGTTTAGCAGGCTTGATTGAAAAGGAATGTCCACGCTAGAGAAAAGTGTAGTGGGAAGAATAGCACATAAAGTAGAATAAAAATTGTAAGAGCCCCTGTAAATATTCACGTCTTGTTGCATTTTTCCTTTATAAAACTCAATGTCCTTGTAATTACTTGTTCAGTAACTGTCTTCTCTACTAGACTGTAAACTCAAAAATTGCAGGGGCTGTGTCTTGTCCTCTCCTGCTTAGCACAGTTCCCGACACACAACACGCATGAGGTGTTGTGAAAACTCCAAAGAAAGGAAGGGTAATATGTATTTGATATGGTGCACCAGACAGAAAGTGATTAAAAAGTCATGGTGAAGGGAGTAGCATGTGGTAAAGTGTCTTTAGAAGATTGGGAGTAATATGAGGGATGACTTAGGTAAAGGGTAATAATTAATGAGGTATTAATTCACACTCAGAACTCACCCCTTGGATGGTGAAAAGCCTGGAAAGAGTAGTGGCAGACCATGTAGGGAAGAAAAGGATGAATGAGAGGTATATGTTTAAGATAAAACTGTCCAGAATTTTGAAAGGAAGTATAAAAAGACTGAAGGAAAAAACAAGATAGAAAGAAGACTGTTAACTTCCAGTCTGAAGGACAGGAGGAAAAACGGTGACTCTGAAGGAAAAGGAGTTAGTTTGGGGGTGGAAATTAACAAGACTTGATAAGAAGTGTAATTTGAGGGACTTCCCTGGTGGCGCAGTGGTCAAGAATCTGCCTGCCAGTGCAGGGGACACACGTTCGTTCGATCCCTGGTCCAGGAAGGTCCCACATGCCGCAGAGCAACTAAGCCCGTGCGCCACAACTACTGAACCTGCGTGCCACAACTACTGAAGCCCACGCACCCTAGAGCCCATGCTCCGCAACGAGAGAAGCCACCGCAATGAGAAGGCTGCGCACCTCAACGAAGAGCAGCCCCCGCTCTCTGCAACTAGAGAAAGCCCACGCGCAGCAATAAAGACCCAATGCAGCCAAAAATAAGTAAGTCAATAAATAAATAAATAAATAAATAAATGTAATTCGAAACTGCTAAGGTTTGTTATTGAAGTAATTTATCTGCCTAGGATCTTTTGTTAATTTTATTGCTGAAGAGTTAAAATCTCCTAGTTTGAGTAAGGATAACATCATAATTGTTTAAGCTTGCTTTACTGATTTATATGTTTGTTTTTTCTTTAAGCTACACTTTGAAGAGTCCATTTACAAATGTGCTTTTAAAATGTGTAATTTTGCTTAGAAAAATGAAATCATAGATTCCAACCTCCACGGTTCACAATGAGTCCAATAAGCAAGGATTTACACCCTTTGGAAATAGTCTTAATTAGAGTACTATGGGGTATGCCCTTGAAAATCTCCCCTCTTTCTAAACTTACCCATGAAAAGCAACTTTGGACTCCCCCATAACAATATTTACTATTTTTTCTTTCTTCAAGAGAACTTATCAAACCCTTTCTTCAGTTTTTGGGGTTTTTTTTTTAAGAGGAAAAACCCTTCTGGTACACTACATTTGAAGAACATTTTTTCAGATAATGAGGTCATGGAGAATACAGATCTGGATCAATAGCACAAGCACATAAAGTTTTCTTAAGCCCTGGATGAAATGCAGAGGGAGACTAATCCAAGGACTCAATCTTTCTTCAAATGTTTTGCTTCTCAATGACCAAATGAAGATTACAATTGTGTTTGCTTTGCTTTCTCCTCTAATCAGAATTTTTCAGGTTGATTTTTAGAGTGTAGTAGACCAGGTTTCAACTTCATTTACAAACAATCCTTAGCAAGAGAAGAAGATGGTTTAAAGGTGCTGTAAGAATCATAAGTGAAGTCTGGTAAAATAAGGAAAAATATAAACTTTTGGCAATAAGGTAAAAGTGACAGGTAAACATAGAAGATATGGTTTAAAAACACCCTTTATTTTTTTTTTCACCCTTTATTTTAAGAAGACAAAATATTTAGAGTGAATGAGTAATGTTTGAAACTGTGATAGGACTGATAGGGGAAACAAAAGCAATAATAAAGATATTTGATTCTAAAAGCTCAAGTAGGATACTGTGCATGAAATGAATTTAGGAAACGGTGCCCAGAAAAGTAGCACAGGGAAACACTGATAGTTTCCTCTTATTTCACAAAAATAGTAAAAAATGAAACTGGGATGATGATTGAGAGAGAACTAATTACACTGAAATCATTTATCTGGACTAAAGTTTATGGTATACAACCCAAGTCCCTGTATTATAAATTTTAAGAATCCAAATGCTAGTATATTCAAGCTTACACATAGTACAGATCATAAATGCATAGTTCTAATTTCTAATATAGAATATACTACTGTTTGCAATTCTAAATCTAGATGGATATATAATCCAACCCAAGTTTTTCCTACTCAAAGAGCATATGTCAATGTATGTTTTATAATTATCTGTAGACATTGTAAGATTTTCAACTTTCACTGCAGCACATTAATATATGATGCTGGAGAATGCTTCTAAGACTTTATACACCTGTTTTAATCAAACGCTTCTTTGCCCTAATTTAAATCAAATCACACAGGATGAATTGAATACATACACACAAGATGCTGTGTAATATTCAGACACGATGAACAAGGAAGTATGATGTAGCCCTTATCTTTCAATACACTTAGAATCTAAGCAAATGTTCCAGAACCATATCTGTGCTTCTGGAGCCAGAAAATCTAAGTTCAAGATCCAATAATGACATCTAGAGTTTATAACTGTGAAAGGAGTTTATTATTTGTGCCTGAGGACATTTTTTTCAATTTTAACAATACGGCACTAACTGTCTAAATATATTATGATAAGATTAAAAAGACAGAGAAAATGAAAGTAAAACAGACCACAATGATTGTACATAGTAACATGTATCCTCTGCCTCTTCACTGATCATAAGGTCTTTCTAAAAGGGAGGAAAATAATAATGGTAGAAAAGTTTCCTTTTCTTTTATCCCTGCACACCTTGTTTTTCCCCTAAACTGACAATGAAAGTTGTTTCTCATACTTTTCAGTGATTATAGTGATCTGCTATTTTATTTCTTTATGTTAGTGCCTGGATATCTGCTTTGAATCCCAGTCTGGTAATCATCACCCTGCTAGGATACAGCGAGGCCTCCTATTAATGCCTGCCCATCTAAGCCCAACCTGCAGTGTCAGTTAAACCTGTTTAATCTCCTTCTCTTGTCAAAGAGCTTCTTAGACATATTTTCAGTTCATGTAATTAGACAGGAAGTATAATTTTTTATTCATTAATTTCTTGTTTGAGGCTTAATGGTATATTTAACATGTACTTAGAATTAAAAAGAGATAAAATGATGGGCCAGATAAGAAGAGAAAAAGGGAGTGTGGTATGGAATAGGTGGTGGCCTATTTAACCTCTAAAGACAAAGTAATCATTTAACACATCTAGCTTTTTAAATACATGGTCCATTTTAAGAGGCAGAGCAGAAGAGATTCTGCCCCAAACCAGCATTACTGTAGTGAGATTTTGTAGTGGGATTGGGGTTTATATAGTCTTCTTATAAGGCCCAAGTGTGCTCTACAACTTTCTTGACATGCTATGTATAATGCAGTGGCTGCTCTTCTGGTTCATCTCTCTCTCAGGTACTGTAGAAAGATATCACCACATGAGAAATATGGAAGCTCTATTACAGCACACTTAAGATACTGATTCTTAGTCGCTGGGTAGGCCATGAGCACTAGGAAGCCACTACACAGACTAGTCAAAACAAAAACATTAAGAAATAGGAAAAATGCACATAGAGAAGAGCAGGCTTGGGGTTACTAGAAGTGATGACATAGGGAGAATCTCTAGGGAGAAGGAAAATTCTTACCAGGCTCACTATGCCATTACTGTAAAGGAGCCCAAGTCCTAATTCTCTAATGTTCCCGGGTATGGGAATGGTATCTTGGAACTTGAGTAAAACTACATTTCTTACTTGATTATATCTTCCTGTAGTTCTGACCATTAGCTGTCACTTTTCTTACACTGATGATTTATATATGAAACAGTATCCTGGATGTTCCCTCAGGGGTCTGTAACCCTGGATTACTGCTGGCTGCCAGAATATTGGCGTGATCAAGAATAATATGAAACTTTGGTTTATACATCATAGTTGCTCTGAAAGGGAGAGAGGTATTCCTTGTGGATAAGGATAGAGAATTGTTTAAAAGGATTTATCATAGGAGGTTTTGCAGCAAATATATTTCCTTACTACCAAGCTGATACATTTTTTTAGGTACTCTCAGGAGGCAGAAAGAAAATGGGACTTCAAGATCTTTTCCATACTAATTGAGGGTGCGGTCAGAAGATTCAGAAAGTGAAAAATCTGTTTAACATATCGCAGAGCTATAGATGGTGTTAGCTGGAGGTCAATTCTGTGAAAGAAGAGTACCATTTTCATAACTGCATCCTCCAATATCACTATCAGGTATTGGCCCTGGAAAAATTACTGGTCATTGCAATGACATTTAAGAGTATTCTAGGAGTGAAGTTTAAGCAGATGGAGATCTGTCCAAACTTCCAAACCTATACTTGATGTTAGCAGGTGTTCAATTATCAGAAAAGTTATGTGTTTAAAGAAGGATCACTACATGACCTTCTGGACTACATTTGCAAATGTGAACAAACTTCAATGGCTGCCATGTAGAGTAATGGGCTAGTTATAGCACTTGGGGCAGGTGTTTTGGCAGAATAGAGTTTCCAATGTTGTAGAAAAAAATAATAATCTTAATATTCTAGGACAACCTCCACATCAATTTATATCTCAATGGTAATAAAAATAAATATTACAATTCCTGACAAAACATCTCGATGTACAGAATATCCTTTTTATTTTGATACCAGAATTTCCATTTATTAATTTCCCTTAAGGGAGTAATCAGAGATTTTATCATTTCTTTTTGTGCTGATAAAATCATTTTGCCTTATTTATGCTGTGAAAATAAATGTTATTAAATAAATAGCTGACTCTGGCTATATCTGCCTTCTAGATAGCAATAAGTAGCTGACTCTGGCTATATCTGCCTTCTAGATAGAAATAATCTCTCTGGTAGAATAAATGGTTCTTTCAAAAAAACAAAATAAAAACAATACTTTAATGGACTTTGATGGGGCTTTCAATTAAGAAAGACAAGGACTCTTCTTCACAAATGGCATGTGGGTATTCCTCAACTGCCCTGTGTAACAAAATGGGAAGTGTTCAAAGTGGCAGGCATAGCCAGAGAGAAATAACACAGTTGGTGACAAAAAAAAAAAAAAAAAAGTGGAAGGGTAGAGGGCTAGAAAGTGGGGAAGGGCGGCAGGGAGAGAGAGAGAATATTTAGTCCTATGGTGGGATGACAGGGAGCCTGGAAAAAACTGTTGACAAATGGGTCAGTACCTTCTGTGGGATTTCCTGCGAACTTTTATTGTGGCAGTATATGATGCTCAGTTTTAAATAATTTGCTCTGCCATTATATAATCCTCCCCATTTCCCTACTCCTTTAACAAAAACACTAAAATAGAACAATCTTGTGCTGGTGATGCTCTGAAGAATTTAGAGATACATGTGAAAGGGAAAATATCAGTCACTGAAGGCAAGATATCAGCAATATTGAGAGACCTAAGGGGAAAAGAGGAGAAAAACACATCAATTTAAGTCCCCAAGAATAACCAAAATCTTGAGAAGGGCACTGTAATTCTCCCAGTATTTGAGACAGGAACTAAGGTATCTTTATTTTTTTCTTTGTTCATCTGTTTCCAACATTAATGTGGATTGTGTATTCATCTTTATTTCCTTTATGCTATTAACAATTTGAAAAACCTAAATATGAAAATATTTGAAAACTGTAAAAGTGATTACAAGTCTTTCATATAGTGTGGTAATAGTCATGCATTTGTATCTAGCTAATAACATAACATAAGCTGGAAAAATCACCAGTGGGGAAAAAAGTTGCATATAGCATCTTATCCAATAATAAGTTGTGCAAATAGCACCTTTTTACATAAAATGTAAAATGTACAAAAAAATGTAAAATGTACAAAACTGTTAATATGAGATATCACTAGAGCAATTTTTAATGCCTTCCTGAATTTGCCTAATTTTTTTCTGCAAAATAGATGTGTCCCTGCTATAATCAGAAAATGTTATTTTAAAACTTGTGTTCATCAAGATATTCCCATCCCATGCCAAAGAAAGAACAAATTTGTTGGTAACGCTTGCTGTACTTTTTTTTTAATTTCAGTGTTACTTAAGCTGTCTGAGACCTTAAAAAAAACTGGAAAAAAAGTTGATTTCAGGTCAACAAAAAGTGTTTGGTCTACCAGATATGGTAAAAGCAAGCATGGGGCCTGGGGACTATCAACAGCAAAGAATGAGATACTGGAATATTGCAAAGTAATGGAAATATGCTAAATCACTAGAACTATTGCAGCATTCGACTTTTGCAAAATCACTACTAGTATTATAGCATCCAACAATCTGAAAAAGCTGATTCATTTTCAAATTGTTTATAATTTACTCTTTTGGGAATTTCTTTTAAATAGGAAATGAACTTGGATTTAGGACTAACATATGTACACTACCAAGTGTAAAATAGATAGCTGGTGAGAACCTGCTATAAAGCACAGGAAGCTCAACTCAGTGCTCTGCAATGACCTAGATGAGTGGGATGGGGGAGGGGGGTGGGAGAAAGGTCCAAGAGGGAAGGGATATACGTGTACATATAGCTGATTGTACAGCAGAGACACAACATTGTAAAGCAATTATACTCCAATAAAAAAATAAAAATTGAAGTCAATGAAAAACTAGATTCATTTTACGGAATATCATTCTTAGAAAACATTTTTTCTAAATCACATTGACTCCATAAATATGTATTTTTAATACTATATTCTTAATGCAACAGAACCAGTTATATTAAAATTATTGAGGCTCAAATTTGCAAAACTGTTTCTATTATCTACCCAAAAACCTACAGTGAGAAATAACATCACTTTTTATTTATTTTACACTAAAAGTGGAAAAGTATGTCATCTATCCAATTTTCAAGGTTCCTTGCTGTAGGGATAATACTTTCGTTTTCCCATCACTGCTTCTCGAACTGGTGGGTAGTAGAAACAGAAAACATGCAAACTCAAAATTGACATGCTTTGCAGAATCTGAGACAGAACGTTTCTCTGCCTATCAGTTCAGGCAGAACATATAATTATTTTCACATCTCACAGGAGTAGTCCTTTCAATGTTAGATTTCCTTAATGCTCTGAGTTGGCAATGACAGGGAGAAAAAGAAGAAGAAAAAAACACATTTGGGGACTGTCATTTGCAGTCAGTTCTTTGAAACTAATTTTGGAATGACTTTTAAATTCTGCAAAACATTTATCGGGCAATTCTCTTGATAGAGAAAACAGTTATTCCTCAGTTAAATCTGCCATGAAGTTTTCCCAACTCTGTCTCATTTTTGACAGGCTATTTTCAGGAATGTCATCACAGTAAGGATGGTAGAAGTGTGGTCCCTATCCTAGGGAAACCTTCATTAATACATTATCTTTCTCCAGCTCTACAACTGCGTCAGGTATTTAGGTATTGACTATGGCACAGGTACTTGCATGGGTAAAAATCTCAATGTCATCATCTTTAGTACTCAATTTGCAAACTGGAAAATGACTGCAATTTAAATCCCATGAAAATTTTCTTCCTTAGCAACACAGTTCATGGTTAGATCCAGTAGGTAGTTCAATATAAAATGTCTTGTTAAGAGGAGTGAAAGCAGTTAATACCATGGTACGGAAACTATGCTAAGGTGTTAGGAAGTGTAATGAAACATTAAAAGGAGCTGTAGTGAAACTATAGCTTGATCACACATCAGTCTCTAATGCATTTCTAACACTTGCTGCAAATTTAAAACTTACAAAAAATTTTTACTGAAGGTCGCACAGAAGGGACATAGCAAGGTTATTTCCCTTGTGTCCTAAAAAGATATACATACTGAATAAGGACTTGAAGTGTAAAACACAATCTTAATGATTTAAGTTCTCAATATTCTATATCCTTAAGACTTTCCATAGATTTACAAAGATGTTAAAGAATAAATCCGAATGATACAACTCTTGGCATAACTTTCTGAAGGTGCACCCTGAAGGCTTACTCTGAAGTAAACTCTGTCAGTTGTGAGAACTGCTGAATGGTGATCTAAATAGAAATTATTCTGGAAACACTGCCAGAGGTTAAATGAGAAGCAATCACAGAGGATCTCAAATTTATCATTTGAAAAAATCTTTCTATATTGTTTTCACTTAAATTAGAGAGAACAAGCTTAACAGTTGATTTATTAACACTATGGCTAGAATCAAGTCCTAAAACTTTAGCGCTAGAGTCCTTCTGAATCTGCAGCCAGTCTGCTATTCAGACTGCTTTCCTACCAGCTTTCTTCTCTTCCTGCATGGCCTTTCACCATGTCATCCATTCAGAACCAACTATCACTTCACGCACTTCCATAATTCCATATATTTGTGTGTGTGTACGTTGTTGTCTCTTTGCGTACAATTCTTTCGAAGCTTAAAAATGGTGAACTGCTGTTTATTCTTTCAAACCCAGCTAAGAAATGTCCCCTGACAGCACAAGATAGCCATCCCTTCCTTGTCTGCACTATAGCAATTTGCAGTATTCTATTAGGATGGGAGCCATTCTAAATGTCTTTTATATGAGAACTGACATTTTCCTATCAGAGGTACATCTAAGATGATAAATTATTTCTATTAAGGTAGTCACCCACTTCACCTGCACTTCTAAGTCACTGACACGTCTCTGGCCCATTATCCGCTATATCCTGTGTTCCATTATCCTCTATGACATGATAAAGGAAAAGGGAAGTTAAGATAAATTCCATTACATATTTCTGCCAATTTTTTGTGCAGACCCCCCCCACACCTTGCTACCACCACCACCATTCTCAACCAGCAGCAAAGAGGAAGTTCAGGGGCAAGGTAGATCATGTGACACAGTTGGAGATGAACTTAATACACATTGGTTACATTATAAAACCTAAATATTGGAAATGAGACACCAAATTTGGCAGCTTTGGTGCAGCTGCAAGACTTCTGGCAAGAAAATGAAATACAACAGGATCATCTTTAAGAAGCCATGCATAAAGTTAAAATGCAGACTAGAAGGTGACATGACCAATAACCATCATAGCTACCCAGAATTCAGGGATAGGAGTAAGCACTAAATAGCAGGCCACAGAAAATAGCTGTAACTCAGTGATAGCATTTTGGAGAGAAATCAACCCTGAGACTGTAAGACTTCTCACAAACTCTGTTGTCACATATTGTGTTACAATGTAATTATTTCTCAATTAACCTTCCATAAACAATTCCAAATTTTTGAGATTATAAATATAATGCTAATTATTTTAATTTTGAATCACCAACACATTAAACAATAACTGATAAAAAGATTTTAATGAAAATTTGGAATAATTAAAACAGGAACACAGCAGGTTTTTAAAAACAGATACTCGGCAATTATTTAATGAGGAACTCATTATAATCCAGACTGCTCTTCTTCATAGGTGAAGAGGAAATTCAAATAAAAATTAAGTTCCTAACCCCAACTTTAGGTCAATTATTGTGGAGTGGTGTTGAAGAGGAAATGTTAAAACATAACTTTTGCAGTAGCAGAGCTTGTGAAATTAATATAGAAACCCAATCAAAAGTCCATCATGGGGCTTCCCTGGTGGCGCAGTGCTTGAGAGTCCGCCTGCCGATGCAGGGGACGCAGGTTCGTACCCCGGTCCGGGAGGATCCCACATGCCGCGGAGCGGCTGGGCCCATGAGCCATGGCCGCTGGGCCTGCACGTCCGGAGTCTGTGCTCCGCAACGGGAGAGGCCACAACAGTGAGAGGCCCACTTACCACAAAAAAAAAAAAGTCCATCATGTAGGCATTAACTGGTTTAACAAGTATTTATTGAGAAACTATATTTTATTTAGAAAAACTAGGCATTTAGAAAATAAAGTATTTTATATTCTTCAAGTGAGCATTATTTCTATAATGTTATGTTACTTCTATATTTCTTAGAGAAAATGATAAAATATTATTAAATTAAAAACTTCAATGGTAAGTTATATTTTATAGTCTTATTTTATAAATGTTTATAAATATGACATATTTTACCTTATTTTTAAAATCTGCTTATAAAATATATAGCACATAATCCACAATTTTATTCTACATACATTCTAAATATACATTGATACTTCCTATTTTCCTTCTTAGCCATTTTCCCTTTTTTAAATTACCTCTCTTTTTTTTTTTCTCACATACTTTCGGTGGGATTCAAATTAGTACAGTCTTCCAGAGGGCAGTTTCTGAAGCGTTGTATGTATGCCTTGACCCAATTATCCTGCCTTTGGGAATTTATCCCAAGCATTTTACTAAGGATAAAGTCAAGGGTGTGTGGGAATATTCAGTTCCACCAGTGAACACACACTCTGTCCTCTCAGAACTGTCGGTGGGGATCACAGAGACGCAGTGGGGCTGGTGCTTGCTTGGGATGCAGTAGCACAACAGCTGAATTGTTGTTGAAGATAGTTGCAGCTGCAGGGCCTGTTCTTTGTGTGGTCCCAGTCATCCATTAACAAGGCTTTCCTCTTGTATCTGACTCAGCCGAAGGAAAGAAATTTGGTTTCCAGCTCTGCAGAGCGCTAGAAAAGCGGTGGTGTATCCACATTCACACTGAATCTGTTTTTTTTTTTTTTTTTTTTGAAACAAGAATTCATGTTTAGCCCAGCAGGTTAGCCAAATTCTTTAAGGATCCAGCTTAAAGCACAGACTTAGTAGAATGCACAATTTCTGTATGGAAGCGAGGGGTTCTGCCTGCACTTTCTTGGATTCCCATGCTAAACATGCCCAAGCCTCCCTGTTTGGCTTATCTCTGGAGGTAATGAGTGAGCAACTTCAACCTTTGCGTTATTACAGAAGGTATTTTATTCAGAGAGGACATTCTCACAATAAATCACCTCTCTTTTCAGCACCTCAAAGGAGTGATATGACAGTGTGCAAAGATACAAAGTAATTTTCCTGATTTCAGACTCCAAAGTAAAATGTCATAGGGCTCTTTCATTTAGTCAAAAGATATGGGCTTTTAAGAGGGAAAGATTTTGCTTTTCTTCCCATCTCTCAAAGCTAATAAAGGTTTTCTCAGGTTTAGACAATGAAGGAGAACTATCAGGGAATTGCTGAGAATGTAGATGTCAGTGAAAAGGCCCCAAGTTCCTGTGCTTTGCATTCTTTCCCCAGCTCCATGGAGAGACAGTGTCTAGGCACAGAGATTTCATGACTTAGAGCAGTAAAGAAAGAAAATTAATTCTTTCACTTCCCTCCAACATCACACAGAAGTGTCAGTGGAGATGCCAAACCCAAAGTGGTTTTGGTTGATCAGTGCTTAAGATCAGGACAGGTGATGGAACGTTCTACATAAGCGGACATGGATATGAGCCAACCAGAGACTGGTGCAACCCACACACGCCTCTGTGCCATGTAAGCCCTCCAGCATTTAGATTTGATTCCAAGGTGAAGGGGGTTGGGCTAAACTAAGCCTCAGCTACTCCAGCAGAAAAGGGTTTTAAGTTTATGATAAGTCCTCTTCTAGCTTCTCCAACAAGTACTAATTAAAACTGTCCCTTTCCTGTCTGACTTCCTTCTCTCAGTGCATGAGCAATCACTTTTCTTCCATCCTTTTCTTTGATATCTTTAGTAGCTGAAAAAAGATGAGTTACTTTTAGAGGTTCAATGAATAACACTGAAATTGGTCCTGCCTTTACAGATTCTAAACGGGCTTGATGTCTGCTCTTCAAGATTGCACAATCTTGTTTGAGTGTATTATTGATGTCATTTAGATTCATTACTTTTGCCGTCATCTTTTCTCCAACCTTCCAGAGGATGTTCAAAACGCCTGATTTCTCTTTTCATTTCTTCTTTGACCCACTAGCTGTTTTTGCTAAGAGACTAGAACTTAAATGTTCTCACCAAGGGGAAAAAAAAAAGATAAATACGTGACATGATGGACTTGTTAACAACAACAAAACCTGGCTAATGAGGTGGTACTATTCTTAACATTCTCAACATTCTCTTCTAAACTACTTAAGAGTCAATCAGAGCCAACAGTTTTTTACTAGAGAAAAACAAGAGCCCGACAGTGACTAGGCCTCTAAGAAGTCTTTATCACTTCTTGCTCTGAAATTACTTTTGCATGCTCTTGTGGTTCTACTCTAGTCCAGGGGCTTTGAAAAATTTTGTCTATAGCTTCCACAGTATATTCAGTAGATACTAAAAAAAAAGAAGAAAGAAAAAGAGGAAAGAAAGAAAACAATGAAACAATGGCTTTACTATGTAATAACTTTTAATAATGTATATTCTATTCTATTATTTTTTCTATCTCATTTTAAAATAACAGTCATTACTGGAACGACCATAAATAGTAATTTTCTCAGAAAAATGCTGGTATACATCTGTTGACAAACTGTTATTATTAGTAGCATCTCCTTTCTCTCTCAAAATTGTCTCTTGTTGTGTAATGAATTTAGTGGACCTAGTCAAGGTCCACTAAATTGGTTTCTCAACCCACTAATAGTTGTAACCCAAATATGTGAGTGTCTTTCTCCTGAACCTGAGCTCTGCTTCTCAGAAAATAACTCCAAATTCTCATAATTTACCATCCACCACTGTGTTATAGACTGAACAAAGTTTCATTATTTTCTGAAAGTTTTAACTAATTTATTGGCGACATGCACAGGGCTGGGCTATCAGCAGGTTCTTGATACCATGTGATGCTTACAAACTTGGATTGCAGTGTCATTAAATTATCAGGATGTACATAAACTCTCTTTATTAATTTTTAAATTCAATGCTTAAGTGATAATGTATTAAAAATCACCTTATAGGGGCTTCCCTGGTGGCGCAGTGGTTGAGAGTCCGCCTGCCGATGCAGGGGACACGGGTTCATGCCCCGGTCCGGGAGGATCCCACATGCCGTGGAGCAGCTAGGCCCGTAAGCCATGGCCGCTGAGCCTGCTTGTCCGGAGCCTGTGCTCCGCAACGAGAGAGGCCACAGCAGTGAGAGGCCCGCGTAACCGCAAAAACAAAACAAAACAAAACCCGTTAAAGGGCTTCCCTGGTGGCGCAGTGGTTGAGAGCCCTGGTCTGGGAAGATTCCACATGCCGCGGAGCAACTGGGCCCGTGAGCCACAACTACTGAGCCTGCGCGTCTGGAGCCTGTGCACCGCAACAAGAGAGGCCACGATAGTGAGAGGCCGGCGCACCGCGATGAAGAGTGGCCCCCAATTGCCACAACTAGAGAAAGCCCTCGCACAGAAACAAAGACCCAACACAGCCATAAATAAATAAATAATTTTTTTAAAATCACCTTATATATCCTATAATTCATTTGCATTATCTTTGAAATTGCTTTGAAACTAATATCTTGAATAAAACCATAAAATTTGCAAATTCACTCTTGAGGCAAATGCTCTAGGCTGGCTAAACAAATCCCCATTCACAACAGTCACAGGTCCTTCTATTCATTTTTCTCTCATTATTGGGCCAACCTTGGGCTGCAGTTTTGGTCTATAATATATAAGCAGAAGTCCTTACAAAAAAAAAAAAGTTGTTTTTTTTTTTAATCAATTCGCCCTCTTCATTTTACAGAATGTTCTTCTTTCTGTCAGGAATAAGATAAAAGTGGCAAAGGCATGGCTTCCACTGTGTAATCATAATACAGCAAATGTCAAGAGTAAGATCTACATACTAGGAATGAGTGACCAGAAGAAGAACGTTTGTTCCTTTGTAATACTTTATTGCTTACTGTGCAAAACAAAGACACTTCTCTATCTCTTTAAACCACTATAGTTAGGATTTTATGCTACCCGCAGAATATAAAATGCCCATAGATATTTTTACACCAGAAGTGGATGCTGCAAGTGACAGATCCTAAAATGTGACTTATCTGACAGAGGAGGGAAGAAATTGGATAGTGTGTACCCCATAATCCCAGCCTGAGAAATAAGTAAACCTGGTTTAGAGGTGACCAAATATTGGACAAAATGTTTGCTTGCTGTACCTTGTGAAACAGAACCCTCATCTTCTGTGATGCTAGGGGAATCTGTGCTGTGACTTATTATTCCCAGAAAATCCTTACAAGAGAACAATGTATTCAAACTAGAGCTAGCCATCTCATTTATACACACATACCTTCCCTCGTTTAAAAAAAAAAATTGTAAATATTTTAAGATAAGAATAATTGCAGTCCACTGATACTCTTCAAATCAACAGACTTTGACATCAGAATTAATTGACACCAATTACTGAGGTAGTTCTTAATAAGGATACACAGTGCAAATGATAAGAACTTTGAAGAATCACCCAAACATGATTGCCAAATGCACAAATCTTTTTGGTCATATCATCTGTACTTCTGTTTGAGATTTTACTCCAGGAATCACAAAACAAAAGGTTCCAAAGGGAGTCGGGGGGTGGGGAGGGAGGAATGCTGTTTCAGTAAATATTTCCTAGAGATACTCCTTACAAAGAGCTTTGGGGACACATTCAACTTAAGGAAACACCACCTAATCTCCCTGTATCTGTAAAGAAACTTTAACAGGAGGAAACCCAGTTCCTAAAAAAAGAGAAGGAAGTTTAACTGACTTCCAAAGGAACTCTGAGATTCATACCTTGGCCTTAGGAGGTAGTTTTCTCAGTTACCTTTGACACAGAGCACTGTTCTGGAGAAAGTATCCACAGTTTCTAACACTGGATCATGCAATATCTGGCCCCGAGGTAAAGTGATACATATCTATATCTATATGTATGTATATACACACACATGTATACACATATTTTTCATATATATTTTTTCATATATATATTCTGTTGCTGTTGTTTGGTTGTTTGTTCATTTAAGCAATACTCTGGAAATGTAAGAAGGACTTGAGAAAGGAGCTGCCCTGGTCACACAGGTAGAGAGGTTCCATTAACAATGCAGACTCTTCCAATTACCTATAGCAAAAATCTAGAAAAACAGGGACCAAGAGCCAGAAGCAGGAGAAGCAGGATACACAGGAAATTTATAGGAGATGGGTAGAGGCGCAAAGTAATGTTCACTTCCACTTTTAGTCTTCTAAAAAGAAGCAATGTACACCACAGCTTGTGCTCTGTATCCCAAAATAAAACTCAGAAGAGTTTAAATTGACTTTCCTAGAATAGGGAACCACAGGCATGGTGTAAGGCATTCCAAGGATACAGAGGGCATGATCTAGTTTGCTATTTAATAAGCTAACTGAAGTACTAATTATGAGAAAATGTATTAAATTAGAAATAAACTCTACTGATCAATGCATTTATATGTGTGTGTGTGTATTATCTTTAGAGGAAGTGTCATGTGTAAAAATTGGGGACGTATTTATAGTTTAACTGAACGATTAGAATTAGATGAACAGCACTTTGTCTATAACATGGCTCATCAACTGGTTCTTTAAATACATTAGAATGCTAACAAGGGGAAGGTTGTACGGTTTTGACAATCTGCCTATATAAGAATTAAGGAAGAATAGAGATGGCACTTAAGAGGTGCTTGTGCAGAGCACAATGAAAAGTGATTTGAGGATAAAATGAAATTCACTGTAAATGAAATTTGCAAACAAAGCAAGTAAATCTCCCACTCATTGAATTGTATATTTCTGCCTGCACCAAGTGAAGCAAACTTTGAATCAAAGGTGCCATTCTACTGAATTCTTTGAATTGACTTGGGTTACTAGTGATTTTTGAAGCAACTGATTTCTCTCCAAGTTCTCTGGCACAATTAGCCTGGCTAGAGTTTACTCTAAGTGTAGAATTGCAAGACAACATCCAATCCTGCTACTGGGCAGGAAATATGGGCTTTGTTAAGCCAGGAAAGTTTTAGGAAGGAAAAACAAAACAAACAAATTCACTCTTGAAAGATTCCAACATACTAGACATGGCAAAAGTCAAATGGCTAGAAAAGGTAATTATGGGGGGCTTCCCTGGTGGCGCAGTGGTTGGGAATCCGCCTGCCCATGCAGGGGACACGGGTTCGAGCCCTGGTCTGGGAGGATCCCACATGCCGCGGAGCAACTAGGCCTGTGAGCCACAACTACTGAGCCTGCACCTCTGGAGCCTGTGCTCTGCAACGGGAGAGCCCGCGACAGTGAGAGGCCCGCACACAGCGATGAAGAGTGGCCCCTGCTCGTTGCAACTAGAGAAAGCCCTCGCACAGAAACGAAGACCCAACACAGCCAAAAATAAATAAATAAATAAATTTATTAAAAAAAAAAATAAAAGAACAGAATGACTCGATAAAGGTAATTTGGAATGTAATGATACTTTTTTTTTTTTAAAAAAAGGTAATTAGGTCCCTAACAATACTAACTCAAGGGAAAAGGGAGTTTAATTATTGAACAACATGTATATTACTAACAATGGGGAATGCATCTGATTCTGGCTTGGTTGTCCCATGTAGATCTCAAAACATAGATACCTAAACACTGTGGCACAGTAAACTGCTTTGAGGAACAATGGCAAATGTGAGGGGTCATAAGAGTGATATATTCTTTGAACCTAAGCATGGGTTTCCTTTGAGCCTCTACATAGATTTGAGTCTGACACAATCCAGAGTGAAGAACTGTCCACTGACTTCCTAGGGCTAAACTTAAGTAGTGAATCCATGTGGCTTCCAGAAACAGCTACAGCACAAACTGAATATACTCCAGTTTACTCCACAACTGTCTTCAAAAGTAAACCAAACCGTGAATCCTTTGGTTCAAGGGAGCTATGATTTCTTAGCCATTTTGTAGGGAGCTAATAGTCTTAAGTATGAGCTACCAGACTTCATGCTTATATGACAGGAGATATAATGCATCACTAAATTTTTAATCATATTTTGTGAAACAGTACATACCACTTTCCTGGAAAAAAACAAAATCAAAAGCTGGGATTTGGGTGTTTAGGGGCAAGAATCTACACAAAAAAAGAGGGAAAGTCAGAAAGGAAGGTCATGGCTGAAGAGTACATTGGAGGGCTGAAACCTTTATAGGAAAAGTGACCAAATTTAATTCTATGGGAAGGAATGATTAGGAAACTATTAAAACTATTAAAAACAGTATATCTAATTTTCAGATTTAAGCAATATGTATGTAGCAATATCATATCCTTCTAATTGAAATCTTTAAAGCTAGCCTTGATTTGAGTCATATTTTAAGGAGGGAAGGGATCAAAGTGGTATCCAACAGGCTGTCATGATGCAGAAAAGAGAAAGAATATATCGGAGGTAAAAAGGAAAATGGACATTTAGAATCTTATCATCAACCTTGAGACAAAAATCCTTAAGGGGAATACTGCTTTGCATCCGCTGCCCAGAGTATCCCCTAGAGACATTGACAGGACTGCTATGTTTTCCACCATATGGGAGTGAGGCCAATTTTCTAAATCTTAAATTACTGGATGGCCTTAACTAGCTGGAGAGTTTGGGATTATTAGGAAGAAAGACTTATAAGTTACATTTGTATTACCCACCTTAGAAGTATTTTCTTTCAAGAATTTTTGAAATGGTAAGAAGAAAAACATATTTCACAAGTTGAGTAGGTGAAAATTATAGAAAATAAGTTTATCTGCTAATCCCTAAGACTCTAAGTAGATGTCCTAAAAAGGGCTCAGAGAGGTGAACCGTAAATAAAAGTAGTTTCAGGTCAATCAAATTAAACATTCACATTAAAGAGAATTTAAATGACTAATTTGTAGGTTATCCGTTCTTTTAAACAGACACTGCTAATTTGTCTTTTCAATATACACTGAATATAAAGATGAATATGGAAAGTTTCCCATTCTTGAACAATTTGTTGTACAGAATAAGAAACATACATACGCAAATGATTACAATAAAAAGCTCTAAGTGTTTCAGTAATGATGGACATGTAGGATTTGGAAACACCTAGGGAAGAGCAACTAATGCTTAACTGAGATATCAATAAACCACTCATATAAGAGCAGGGTCTTGAAAGTGAAGTGGAAATTTCCTAAGAAAGTAGACCAGAAGGAATTCAGAGGGAACAATGTGTGACAAGAGCTAAGAAACTTGTACGACCATGACACTTCCAGGGAGTAGAAAATAATTTAGTATCAGGAGGGAGAAATGGTGAAAGATGATATTGGAAATACACGTTGAAACCAGTTTACTTAAGTCTTTGAGGATCAGGCTAGGAAGTGGGCTATACTCTTGGACCACTTAAGTTTTAAGTGGTAAGTTGGGCAGGATGCATTACAAAAGTATATTCCAGACAAAAGTGTGCCTAAACACTGTACTGATCAGGTAAGACAAAAGAATAAACAGCCCTCAAGAATTCAGTGGATTAAAGCCCCATGATTTTATTTCTTGCTCATCTAACATGCCCTAGTGGGAGTTTAGGACAGCAGGGCAGCTCTCCTCCAAACTATCATGTAGAGGCTTAGGCTCTTTCTATCTTGGGACTCTGCCCTCTTCTGAGGTCCTGTTCTCTTCTGCATCCAGCTGGTACAAGCAGAAAAGAGAGTATGAAGGAGACACAATTACCCTTCCAACCAGGAATGTCCAACCAGGAATTCGCACACATCACTTCCATTGATTTGAATATAGTCATGATGTCACACCATTACAAAATAGACTAGAGAACCTATTCTTTATGCATGCCCAAAGTAAAAAGTTATGAGGTGCAGCTCAAATCCAAATGTCTTACAAATACTTTAAAAAGATCTATAGCTTCCTACTAAAGATATTGCATGATTAATGTGCTAACTATTGAGAACACTACAACATGGAATATTGAAGATACATATGTGAATTTGGTAGCAATAAACAGGAAAAAGCTTGACAACTCTACCTTTGCTGTACTTGGAAAAAGGAGCATTTTCAGTCAAGTATTTGCTTAAAATGCAGTATACAGATCATTTAAAACATTTCCCCAAAGGGCACTTTCATCTACTTACCTCTGAAGAGGCTCTTGTGGCCCAGCACTAACTTAAAACAAGCAGGGCACAGTTACAGACTAGGGATGACTCAAGACGAAGATAAGACAGCATATGATTCCACAAGCAGTGAACAAAATGGGCATATATTGTTTGTGAAAATCAGTGTTTTTTAGTTGAACTTGAAACACTTGGGCTAAAAAAGGAACCATCTGATATTCTAGAGAGAGTATGTGAAATGATGAGAATAGTTAAAAAAGGATAAGAAAGAGTAATCTTTTGAAAGAAATTCAAATTAATGTGTATGCAGAGGATACAAAATTCTCCTGACCTGAATAGACACAGGGAAGAAAGGAATTTTCCTATGGACTCTTTGAGCCATGGAAAATATTTATGAAACAACTTAGATACACTGGATACGGGGGACAGACTTCAAGCTAGTGACCTAAACAAAACCAGCTTCCTTCCCCTTCTCATCTTAATTCACTACAGTCATGATGTTACTAGCTACCCATGGTTAGCATTTGGAGCAACCTTCCCTGAGGCACTATAAGTTTGGGGGGATATACATAGATCCCACATTTAATTAATATTAAATTAACAGTATATTCATTAATGCTGTTTAATATTAAAATAGAGATTTCTAAAAATACAACTCTATTGTGGAGCAAAAAATGCCACTGTTTTAAGTCTCCCATTTGTTTTCTCACTTATTTACCACAGTAACTTGTGCCTTGGCTCACTTTACTACAATTCATTCTATATATTGTTTCCAGGGTAAATATCCTAAAGTGTAATGCTGATCATTTCACTATCTGGAATAAAACTTTTCAATGGTTCTGTATTTCCTACAGGCTATACTCCCTCACATGTCATGCATTCGCCTTTATCATCCAAGTCCTGCCTAACTTTTCATTTTTACTCTTACGACTTTCCCATTGTCATATTATGCCCAAATTATGCTGAAATACTTCCTCAAATAGGCCACATTTTTTCCACTTCCATATGATTATACAGTCCTTTGAATGTTCTACCTAATTTTTATCTACATTAATACCTACTCAATATTTATTTCAAATACTCCATTTCCTTTCACTGTTCTTCATCGTCTGCGTAAGCTGCCCATTCTTGATACTCCCAGACTGTCAAGGCATATCTCTTTCGTTGATCTCTTTAGATGCTGTTATAAGCACTCGTTTATCTATCAATCTCCCACATTAACTTTTATGATCTTTGGAAGTGCGGCCTGCATCTGTTTTCTTCCTGCTTTTTTATAATCCCTGTGTCTGGTACTGTAATTGATACCCAGTACATACTTGATAAGTGTTTGTTGAATGATTTATGTGCAGTGTTGTGGACACAGAGATCATGAAAGTAATTGCTGCTCAGCTGTAAACAAAGAGCCTCCGACTAACCTCCTTCAGAGGTTCCCTTCACCACAATGAGCCATCACACCCAGGAGAGTACGCTTCTGAGTGTGGTCTTTATCCAATGACTCATGAAGCTGCTGGTATAAACCTAACCATTAGGCCTAATGTGGGATACCTGGTGGACCATGTATGTTCCTCCATGATGATGGCTGAAGCTTGCTGGGCCTACAGTGCTTTAGGACTTTTCAGTGTACTCCATACTTCCGTGGCTGATGCTTTAGAAAAGGATTAAAAGGCCCAATGGAAGACACCCCACAGAATTATGTCCATGAGATGGCCTATGGTGCACCATTTACTGCAACCTTAAGGAATACGCTGGTGAGGGGGCACTGGCATAATACAAAAGTCAACAGTGGCCGTCCTCTTTTAGTGGGAAAAGTCATTACAGAATTCGACTACCTGATCAAAATGGGCACAACAGGATCCCAAAACAATAAAGGCAAGGTACAATGCTTAACTGCCAGAAGTCAAGTAGACTAAAATTTCATAATGAGTAACAGGTTCAAATTGCAGACAAGGAGTAATGACCCACAGAAAATTATGGAAATGGTTAAAAGAACTTAGTGTCCCTAGGGAAAATATAAATGGGCAGCCAATAAGGACACCACTCAGCTTGTACCTTAAGAAAAAAAAAATTAAGGCTCGATTACCAAGCAGCTGAGGGGAGTTAAACCTCCCACCCCTCCCCCCTAGATAAAGGTCACAAACTCCTGCCAGTTTTCAGACGCAGAACCCATTGCCTGAAGATTCAGCTGGGCCCACTGGTGGAAGGACCCTGCAACACTACAGAAAGTACTTTGATAAAAATTCTATAAGTGCTTCCCCAAAGATTCCTACAATTATCTACTTAGAAAAATGTACATCAGTGAATGGGAAATATCCAGTCACACTGAAGAATGTTACATAAAAGGTTGACATTGATACCCACTAATGTGATGCATCATTATGCCCCTGTCCTTACCCCTCCCTGCCCTGATATGAGAGTGGGAGCATGTGATGGACAGGTAAAACATGAAGTCCTGGTTAAGATCCAGATTATTTTGGTTCCAGTGAGTCCAAAGACCTACCTAATTTTAATTTTCCTGTTCCCCAACTATGTAATTGCGATTGGCATACATAACAGTTTGTGCAAGCCAAACACTGGGCCTAAGCCTATAGGTTAACAGCTATTATGCAGAAGGCCAGATAGCGACCATTAAAACTACCCCCTAACCCCCTATTATCTTGTGCAAGATAATAATTCGAAAACAATATCACATCCCAAGGGGATGGAAAAAAATAACTCCATTCTTAAAGATCTAAAATACCCAAGAGTAGTGGTTTCCATTTAGTTCAACAGCCAAACTGGGCCACAGAAGCAAAAAGTGGCTAGTTCACCGGAAATCTTGGTAAAACACATGCACTTCGACAGATGGAGACAGAACCCACAAATATTCAGTGGTCTTCCACTTCAGTAAATTTTTTAGGAATTTAGTGATCACTGGCATGCCAGAACATATGTTCCAAATTAAAAGACAAATAATTGCAGCATGTATCTCCAACCACGATGAAAGGAATATATTACCTGGTAGGCTTCTTTAGGTTCTAGAGGAATACACTCCACATCCGGGAATACTGTCCAGGGCTGTATACTGTGTGACACAATGCTACTAGCTTTGAGTGTGGCCCAAAATAGGAAAGGGCTCTATAGCAGATCCAGGCTGTACATTCTGACAGACCTTATGGCATGAGAGGTGGTAGTGAGGGTGGAGAAAAATATCTCATGGAACTTACGGGAAACGCTAGTGGAAGAATCATAATAAAGGTCTTGGGGGCTCTGGAGCAAAGCCATTTCATCTACAACGTACAGGCCTTTTGAGAAAAAAATTCTGATGTGCTTCTGGTGGAGGAGTGCCTGATGAAGGGACAGCAAGGGACCATGAGACTGAACTATCCCCATGAGCTGGATCCTGTCATATGGACCAAGTCTGAAGATTTTCAGGTACATGAACAAGCAATCCATCATATTAAAGTTGTACCTCTGTGATCAATTATGATTAGAGCTAGAGGTCATAAATAAGCTGCATGAACAAACAGCTCAGATCTGCATATCACCCACCACTGTTGCACCAGTCTCTCAGGCCACACCTCTGGTATATAAGAAATATTGTTTGAAGAGCGATGAAGTAAAAAGTGACACTTGCTTTACGGATGTGCCAAGTATAAGCAACATCTTCACTGACGCTTTCTTCAGGAGTGGACTGGAAAATTAATGATGTATGAAACTTTTCCCAATGGACAGCTTCATGCTCTCCATACGACCACCCATTTTGTTGAAAGAAAGAAAAGTGGCCTAAGATTAGAATTTATATGGTCTCATGGGCTGTGGCAAATGGCCTGACTGGTCAGGACCCTGGGAGAAGAAAGTATGGAACGGGTCCATGGTATGAACCTATGGCAGACATAAGGGAGTGGGAACAAAGTGTGAAGACCTTTGTATGGATGCACATCTTAAAGCATGTACCACAGAAGAGACACTAATTAACAAGCAGACAGAACACTCAGCTAGTTGATGTCAGGCAGCCTAAGTCATCAGCCACACTACTGTTGGCATGCTGTATGCAAAAGAGAGTGGTCACATTGGGAGAGATGGAGACTACTCATGGGACCAACAATATGAGTTCCTATTCACTGAGGGTCATTTATATATATCTGATACTGAATGTTCAATCTGCCAGCAATAGAGATGTGCTTAGTCCCCAATATGACACTATTCCTCAAGGAGAACAACTGGCCAGTTCATGGAAAATTATATATTATAGTCCTTTTAACTTGGAAAGGCCAAATATTTGTTCTACCAAAAAGAGATAAATACTGAGGATATGCATTTTCCCAACTGCTGTGTTGACCCAGCTACCACCTGATCTGGGGGCTTAAAGTTTGGTTGATTCACTGGCATGAAATACCATGCAATATTGTACCAAACGAGAGGAATCAACTTATAGCAAAGGAGATATGGGAGTAAGCCAAGTTACATGGGGTCTACTGGTTGTATCAAATACCATACCACCCATTTTTTTTTTGTCAGCCTGATAGAGGAATGGTATGGTCTCCTGAATATGCAGTTGAAGTAACAGCTTGAAGATGCTATTACACAAGAACTAGGCTCCATCCTTAGGATGCAGTACATACAGTGAATCAAAACTTTTACATGCTGCTGTGCTGCCAATGGGAAAAAGACTTGGATCCCTACAGTTCTGTCTACGCAGTGCTAGAGGCCCAGGTCTCTAACTTTGGCATCACAGAACTCAGCAGAAGTCATATTGGGCACTTTGATGAGCCGTTATATTCCAGAGCTCCTTGCAGGGTTATCCTGCAATATAACTGCAGGCTAGAGATGTTGATCTCTAATACATATCTTGCATGTCAAACTCCATCTCAATCTCTGGTGCTGGAAAACTCAACTGCCAACAAGCAGTGTTAAAATGTAATTGCTGGGCTTCCCAGGTGGTGCAGTGCTTGAGAATCTGCCTGCCACAGCAGGGGGCACGGGTTCGAGCCCTGGTCTGGGAGGATCCCACATGCCGCGGAGCAACTAGGCCCAGTGAGCCACAACCACTGAGCCTGCGTGTCTGGAGCCTGTGCTCCGCAACAAGAGAGGCCACGAGAGTGAGAGGCCCGCGCACCGCGATGAAGAGTGGCCCCCGCTTGCCACAACTAGAGAAAGCCCTCGCACAGAAATGAAGACCCAACACAGCCAAAAATAAATATAAATAAATTTTTTTAAAAAAATGTAATTGCTATACCACATATGCAATGTATATCAAAGCTTTCTTTAGAGACACATTTTATGGACATATCACAGTTGGAATCTCCTTTAACTTTTACAATAATTCCCTGTTTAGAGCTTTCCTAGTCTGATAAGAAGCAGGGCAAACGGCACCTTAGTGCATTTAAAAAGAAAAGTGACACAAATATGTCAGATTTCTAGAGATGATACATAATTAGCTTCTACTCAGTTGTCACGTGACTAGCCCAGAAAAGTCGGAATCTCATTTATGCTAGCCATGTATTATTTACTATTTAATACATTAACAACACATGAGGAGGATTGAAAATGATGGAATATAATTTCATCAAAATTGCTCTATGCGAGGTGGAGGAGGAGGAAGAAGAAATGGACAAGGATGAGGAAACCTTATATGGAAATGCAAATATATTTGGATGAAAAATCAAACACCCATACTCTATGTGTGTCATCTATCATTAATGTTTACTACCCTGTGCACTTCTGTGAACGAAGACTCGTACAGCCTTGAAGCTGCTGTAGAAAATTAACATTTCTTACGTTCCAAATTTAGCCTAACGTTAATCAAATACTAACCTTGGCATCTGTCGTTTGCTGTTTTTTCAAAAATCCTAACAATGCAAATCTAGTACCTATTCTAACAATACCATGTTATTTTTACGACTAATATCATTTCAACAACAAAATTTATAATGTAGATTATAAAATCTATTAGAAGTTGAGGGTTATAACCATCAAACCTGGATTAAAAAGTATTAGATTTTTCATAAGGTACCCTTCTGCGAAGATACAGACTAGTCTGTAAAACATGTGCACTAAACAGTAAAACAGAAAAATACCAATGACGCAGCAGTCTGTTTAACCCCAGCTGTTGCATTGGAGGCATTTATTAATTAAAAATAAAATTTGTTGGGGGGGAGGCATTATGCTACAAAAACAAATGCTACAATTACCATGTGAAGGGTGGTCCAGTGTGCTGCTTAAATATGATTTACTCTCAATTAATTATTTATAATCATGTTCTCGAATGTTCAGAGAAATGAGGCTCTGGGAATTAAAGTAACTTACCCAAATTCACAAAGCTGGACAGGAGAAGTGCTGGAAGTAACTGCTACGCCTGTGGCTCTGCTTAACCAGGTTAATACGTCCTGCCTGGAGGCCATTCTCCAAAAGCGGCGGAAAACTGAGGAGAAAAGTCACTCGCTCAACAAACAAGCCCGGAATACGTACGCTTTCACCTACGTCTACGTCTACGTCTACGTCTACGTCTACGTCTACGTCACGCCACGTCACGTCACGTCACGTCACGTCTCGTCTCATCTACGACGGGTACCTCACGTCACGTCTCCTCTAGCACCTCCTCTACGTCTGTAGCTCCACCTACGTAGATATACTGACTTAGATGTTGTCTTACTGCTTGTCTGCGAGACGCTTTGTTTAAGACAATTTGTGGAAAGTATTTTAAGAGAAAAATTGTTGTTAAGGAGAATAGTGCCTTCAAACTACATAGCATATACTTAGGTTTTCTAGTAGTAAGTAGAAGGAGAAGGAGCTAGGAAAAATAAGTTTGAAATTCGCTGAAGGAGACTGAACTTGGATAAGCTGGGAAGTTTTCGAGCCTTTGTCGGTAAGTATAATATCAGAAGAGAGAGTGATGTTTGGCACTGTGGGAAATAGAAATGCACATTGCACTGAAGAGCTCAAACAAAACAGTTAGAGAACGAAATCTGGATGGAATCTGGACGATCCATTTTCTGACCATTTAGCCAATGCACTTATGTCGGAAAACTGCTTGTAAGCATCAGGGGCACACATAGAATTCTGAAGACTTTCATAGTTTGCTCTGCGTGTGGTTTTACCATAGTAAACTGAGATTTATAAAGGAGAATTCTGATTTCCCTTTTTCCTTTCTAATCTTCGTTTTTACTTAAGAAATTTTTGATTACAGGAAACTGTTTTGTGTTAAGAAACAACTGAAAAACCTAGCCGAAACCAAAATTTACAATAGTCACCTCCTTAGGAATTATACTGAACATACAAGATAAGCATAAACAAATCGTCCAAAAAAAGAGTGTCTCAGTATGCATTTGTTGTTTCTCTGGGTGGTTTGAAAGTGACTAAACTAATGATGATAATGTTAATAATAGATACCATTTTAGTAGTTACCAAATATATTACTTGTTTTTGAGATATAAAAGTAATTTTATGAAGTTAAATGGTATTAACTTATGTTTAAAGATGAGGAAATAGGTTCAGAAAGGCTAAGTGATTCTTTTTAAGAAAACACACATGACTAATGGCAGGCCCTTCAGTTCTAGTTCTCATGCAGTCTATTGGAGCATACTGCCTTTCTCTCTTTGAAGAAAAAAATAACTAGCAGGAAATATACTCTTTTCATCATGGCCCAATAATCCAGAAAGAACAAATGCTTATCATAGTGTAAGACTCATCTTTGAGTGAAGAGGAGCTATTTTAAATAACAACAACAAAAAAAACCCTTCAGTTCATAGTAGTAGTACTACTTTGCAGACAGCTGGTATAAGTGAAGAGCAGTATGGTAAATGTATTCAGCCCTGAAATAGCCTCTGATACTGCTCAGCTAACTTTTAATGGGTCTTGCAGCTTAGGCTGCTCTTTGCAAACCACTGAGGGTGCAGTCCTGCTGCCCTTGCATTTCTTTTATGCTCACATAACTCCCATTAACATTGCTCAAATTGTTCAGGGTACCAGGAACTAAGGGCAATTTTTCTCTGCTTCCTCAATTCTCCAGAGCTTTGTAGGCATAGACATTTAGCAGCACTTTCTCAATAAGAAGGGGATATTTTGCACAGAAATAAGAAAGCTGCAGGGAAGCCCTTGCTTACTGTAGAGAATCTCTGTGCAGAGCCACGTGACACAAGGTTCGGGTAGGGCACCAGCTGCTTGAAACCACCTCAGGGCTGTATGCTGCGGGAAGAGAACTCCCACTGGCTGTGTGTACACCTGATTGGCTGTATGTCAGCAATCCTTCCAGCCCAGCAGTTCCTTTTCTAGTATTCACCAGATGCAATTAGCAGAATCAGAAGGAAGCAACTTAAAATCTGCCAAAATAGGTCAGTAACCTCATTGTTTGCCCATTAGTAATCACAGGATATATGTTTAGAGCAACAAAAGTCCTATGAACATTATACAAAAGCATCCCTTCCCTCCTAAGTTTTGCCATAGTTCCTCATTTTGTAAACATCATATATAAAATCTCATAAAAAAGGGGAGCCATTTCGAATTGAGATCTGTTTCTATATACAACTTACAAAAGTCATAAGTTCCCTTTGAAAATTAATAATTGGAGAAGCCCAGGATATTAATATTAATATAAACTGCAGCTTATAGGTTAAGATGTACACATGCCTTTCCTATTTCCTCAACTTGCACTTTATCCTAATATTTTTCCTATGAATAATGATCCATAGATAGATTTTCTTAGATAAACTAAATCATGTACAGGGGCTCCCTACACACGAACTTTCAAGTTGCGAACTTTCAAAGATGTGAATGTACGTTCAGGCGTGAGTGAAATTGCAGCTTGCCCTCTGTGTCCTATTGGTGATGATCCTTCAGCTCTACTATCTCCCACCTCCTCTCCCTCCTCCAGTCAGTAACTCTTCTTGCCTGTTCACTCGTTGTCAACGCCTGTATGCCAGCTGTTGTACTGTACTTTTCAAGATACTGTACTGTAAGATTAAAAACATTTCTTTATTTTTTGTGTTTGTTTTTTAGGTACTATTTGTGTGAAAAGTATTATAAACCAATTATAGTACAGTACTATTTAGTCAATTGTGTTAGTTGGGTACCTAGGCTAACGTTGTTGGACTTATGAACAAATTTGGACTTACGAACGCTCGGAATGGAACTCATTCATATGTAGGGGACTTAGTGTATTGAATACGCTCAGTATTGTTATCTAAAATGATGCAACACCCCTTAAAGAATGTAAACAAAACTTCACCCTTAAAGCAAAATGTTGCACCTTAATTGATATTTCCGATGAATATGCTGCCTTTGAGACTTGGACTGACACGTGCATTCAGCGTATTTATTTTTTTCTTCATTTTTGGCATGCAGATGTCAAAGTCTTACTAACTAAAATGTAAGTTCTGTTTCAAAGCAGCAGTTGAAGATCTTTTTAAACCTTCCTGATACACAAATTAAGACATAAGGAAGAGGCTAGAGTAAAAGAGACAAATGGAGAGAGTACAGCTGTGTTTTTCATCACATCGCCAGAAGAAATGCAGTTTTTCTTCACTGATTCTTCCTTTGCTTTACATTTTTTTTTAAAACAGTGCAACATATGTTATGGTTAATCATATATAAGCCACTGGGAGAATAAATGCTGTCACAATAATTAATGGTTTAACTCACTCTGAGTATTTGCAATATTAATGACCAAAATGAGACTTTTGTGTTAGTGTGAGCAGGAACATATGTTGCTTATTGCATTTTGTCTCTTAGAAATAAAAACGGTGAGCCTGCTCATTCTTCCTAGGTTTTGGTCAGTGGCTTAAGATTAGAAGCAAGACAGAGGAATACCATCAGCACCCTGTGTTCCAGTATGGATTGGTGCAGTATGCTGCCATTCTAATAGGCTTCAAACCTTACCTTTTTTGCCTCTATTCTTCAGATGGTTCAGGATAGTATAAGGGATTTCAGATATAATGAATAGTGCTTTTCATCAAACAAACATTAAGCAAACAAACAAAACTTGAATAATCATCAAAGCAACTTTCGCCTATGTTTCTAGGCTTGTATCAAGAGCCCTCTTCAAAAGAATTCAACATCAAATTGTAATGTTCTTTCCTGATAGTAAAGGGATTTCTTATTATTTAAATCTGCTTTCTGTTCCCCAGTCTTATAGAATGATCATCTAACAGTATAAAAAATATTTTTATTCCCCACATAAATGTAAACTATTGTTTACCCATTATGGTCTTTTTTTGTTCATGTTGATTATTTATTTAGGTTTTTTGTTGTTATTGTTCTGTTTTAAAATAGGGCCCTCATATTTTACTGTAGGCTTATGGTTATACGGAGATTTTGATTGAAAGAAAACAATAGATAAAAGAGAGTTTGGCTACCACTCATCATTCAACCAAAAAGGTAAAATGATTCCCACCTAAAAAGAAAAAAATAATTTCTAAAAATGCCTCCCAGAGGAGGAATAGGCCCAGAAAAAAGCAATGTGCTGATTTTAGCTAATTTTATTTTTATTTAAATTAGGAAGGAAGTATCAAAATAAAATTCTTTTGATAATGAAATGATGAAAGCAGCAACGAGTTTAAAAAATAACAAAAGAATGAATACCCCAGGAAGAAAATGTTGGTAAATTGATGAGAGTGATTGAACTATCACTGCAATTATTATAACAACCTTGAAGCAATGATGTGATTCATTTAGAATAATCCCATGTGAGCTAGAGCTGTGTTCCTAGCTGCTATTACACACTGAGTGGCCTGAATCTAGTTGAGTCCCAGGAAAATAAGATTAAAACCAAAAGTATCCATTTTGTAACAATACATGCAACCTGGGTGGATAGATTGTATGTAAACACGGCCATAACAATATAATTATGCTCATGTTAAATGTTACATGCAAAATGTTTGTTCTATTTAGTGAGTCTAGTTATTCCATGTTAATATTTCATTATCTTTATAGATAAAGTTTTTTTTGATTTAAAAATCCTCATTCAATCATTGTTGCCAAGTAAGGTACTTAAGCTATCACAAGTGCCTTAAGCGGGACAGTGTTACTTGAAGTCAGTCATTTAAGATTCTCTTACAAAATAGTACCCAAAGTTGAAATATTCAAAAACTTTAAACTCTTTTATATTTGTATTTTAGAAAAAAATCATCTAGGTTATTAACCTCTGCATACTTTTTCTACTTATGAAGATATAATTTTCACTTGAATATTTGAATACTAGCTAATCCAGCAACATGATGCCTAAGAATTTTTGCTTAATTATATACAAGATTGTATTGGATGAATAATTAGAATTTCTGGAGATTGACATTAAGACTTCAGTGTACACTGTAGAGTAGTCATTAATTCTTTAAAGTTATTGAAGCCAGCGGTATTTTTTCCATATAATATTCTGGTATAGTTTATGGCATTCACCTTGATTAATATCTCAAATTCTTTTTATTTAACTGAGGTCAGGGGGCTTCTTTCAGTGTTTATCTGCAAATCTAGAAGGACAGAAATAAATGCTGTCCCTGGGCCCAAAGTTGTGTAAAGCATAATGAACTCAATTCTTTTGAAAAATTGAGTCCAGAGGTCTTACTTGCTTAAGTGTGGTATTCTCTATGTATAATTCCACTTTTACTTAAATGTAAACCACCACGTCTTTGGAACTACATCTTAATTTTATATATGATTGCTGGAATCTCAGAGAAGGCTTCAGCTCACAAAATGATACATTCAGCCACAAGCAACAGAACACTTGATTATCAGTGTCCTAAACCACAAGATGACCCATTACTTAATGAGGAATCTGGAGCTAGGAAGTTGAAAGATTGTTTCAGTAGTTCGTTGATATTATTACGTTCATGTTCTCTTTCTATCTTTTTGCTCATCCATTTTTTTGTGTGTTGGCTTTAGTTTATTGTGTTTATTGCCTGTGGATACAATGTGACTTCAACAGCTCTATACATCATATTACCATTCAGTGAGGAAAGAATAGGAAAAAGACCTGCCAGTGAGATATTCCATTATGTTTTTTGAAATCAGAAATAAATTTCATGTAAGTTCCCTAGAAAATTTGCTGATTTGTCATTATACTTCATTGATGAAAACTGAGTCACAGGGCTGTCTCACTCTCAAGGAAGGTTAAGAAATTGTTTTTTCCACTTCTAAAGTGTAGGTCCCAAGGGAGAAAGGGGGTAGAGTATTCTTTGAATACCTCTGATTTTATAAGACCAAACTTGGCTCAAAGGTTACTGAAATATAAAATTCACAACATGTGAAGTTCTCTAACATACGAGTTAGAATATTCCTACTTATAATTTGAGGATCACAGGATAATTGCTTTATTTTCTTAGAGTAATGATTCAATGAGAATTTCAGTAGTGTGTTTTTTTTTTCCTTCTACCAAAAAGAAAAAAAAACGGTTTTGAAGGAGACTTATTTTAGACTTAGTCATGTAATGATACGTTTATACTATCAAGGTTTATTGATGTAATTTGTCACAGTTTAGCACAGTTTTTTTTTTTTAACTGAAAAATAGACTAGTAGATGGAATCGTGCTTAAAACCTTTTTGGGAGGAGGGAGTATTGGAAGTAAGTGGAGCTAAAACTGGGCAAGAGATTTCAAGAGCTAATGCTGTAACTAATAATGAGAGAGAAAAGTTACTGTTGCTCTTCTCATAGCTAGTATCCTCACAGTTACCTTTCACACCCACAAAACTGATAACTAATAAAAATAAAGACAGCAAACACTATTTTTTACCACTATGCTACTGTCTCTTGAACACTGAACTGCAGAATCTGAGCTACATACCCATTTCTGTAACCTTAGTCGTTATCACCAACAGCAGCTATAGGATGCCGTGTGGACAACTCCCAGACACAATGCTTATGAACACTTGTGATAAGTTTAGTTTTATTACCATCATGTTTTTAAAATGTATAAATGCTCTAGTTCTTTAAAATGTCTATTTTACATTTGAATAGAAAAATGAAAGAGTGAGTAAGGGAAGGGTCTTGAGTTTTCATTCTGCTTCTGCTACTCTGAAAAGCTGGAAAGGTCATTAACATTTTTTGAGCACAAACAGCTTACCTGTAAAATGAACTAATTCATGTGGCTAATTTTAACAAATTTTCTCCCCAGATATAGGAAAAAAAGACTTTGATTTAGAAATTCCTACGTCAAAAATTACCCTAATAATGCTGTTTCTGTGTGTCATATCTGATGTCATATCTCTGTAGGTAATTAAATTAAAGTCTGCAGCAATGTAGATGGTTCTTCAAATTCAAAGTTATATTTAGAATTTGTATTCAGATAATATAGAAAATGCAAATAGTACACAGAAACTTGGCTTTACTCCCCTTACTACTAAATGTAATGATGTTATTTGGGAAGTCTCCTAAATGTTTCTGTTTTTTGTATTAGCTTCTCACTGAACATAGGGGTTATTTATCATCACTCCTTGGAAATAATTATATACACTTTTAAGTGAATAAATTTTTCATTTTAAGACTGTACATCACTCATCTATTCATGCCACATAGAATGCCTAAGAACATTTTAATAGTAAATCATCTTTTGTTGATTTACTTATGAACCCTTTAAGCATTGCAGACTTTTACATACAACTTCATGAAGTTTATCTGTATTGTGTCCATAATCCAATGTAAACAGTAGTGTTTTTAGAATAAAAGAGACAAACATGTTTCTATTACATCTCATGTTATATCATCCCACAGAATGAAATATTTTTCATTTTATGTATTATATTAAGGATATGCTGCTTTTTCCTTGTTGGTGTTTCCTTCAACCATTCATAAAAGCCTACACCGATTTAAATTTTCTTAGTTCAGGGAGTTAGACATTATCTTAAGTCTGTTTTTTAACTTGACTTTTGATGTTAGAATATAGTTTCTGCAAAGCAGAGGCAGCTATTTTTCCTCCTCTTTTCAAGTGTGTTATTTTGTACATATAATATTTATTTGAAGAATTTATACTTAAATTTTGATTATTACATGTAAAGGCATTAATGATTGAACTTAGACCCTTGATGCCAAGTGCTATATTAATTAATTAATTTCTAGACTAAATCATTTGCACAGGGAGTTCTCTGTCTCATTTACATCCACAGTCACTTTTTTTTTTAACAATCTAGTCAATTGTTTAAAAGTTAACCCTTAATAACTTTGCAATACAGAGTCACCAAAAATTTTGGCTTCTCTCAAGAGTCTCAAAACAATATGAACAACAAAATAAATCAAATAGTATAGGATTTTAAACCAATGTATAAAATAACTATGAGTCCATATTGATATAAATAAATGATTGAATTAATTTAAAAATGGAGGAGAATAAACAAATCTCCCATGGAGAATTTTAAATAATTCATGAAGATACTCTATCCTCGAGAAAAGTTATCATAACTCACCACTTCTTAAGTGTAGGTTTTGCATAGTGGGGGGGGGATGGGTGAGGAGGAGGAGGAGGTGGAAGAGGAAGAAGAAGAAAAAACAGCAGCCGAAGCTGCTGCTGCTCTTGGCTCATATCATGGCTTATACAAAAATCAATTTGAGATGGACCGTTAGACCAAAACTTAAAATCAGTAGGACAGTAGAAGAAATCAGAAGTATATCTTCACAATTTTGAGTTAGACCAGATATCTTGGAGAGGACAAAGACTGTATGAACTACGAGATAAAACATTGTTAATTTGGAATTTACAAAAATTCCAAACATCTATGCTCATCAAAAAGTGTAATCAATAGATATCTATTAGAAAATATTTGTAAGTCACATATCTGACTGAGAAGGAATTCTATCCACAGTATATTTTTTAAAATAAAAATCTGGAGCTTAGTAATAAGGTGAATAAACCAATGAAAATTGGAAAAATACTTAAACAGATACTTCTTAAAAGAAAAATCCAATAAATATATTAAAAATTCTCAACATCATTAGCCAGTAAATAAGTATAAATAAATACAAAAATGATACAACTACATAGCCACTAAAATAGCTAAAATGAAAACACCAAATATTCTGCAGCATCTGGAGCAAATGGACCTATAAAACTTTGTTTCAGTGTAAAATTGTACACTCATTTTGAAATCTTTTTGTTCTGTCAGTTTTCCATTTGGGATCATTTTCCTTGTGGCTGAAAAATACCCTATTCTATCCTATAATACTTCTAGTAAATATGAATTATTTTTTAAATTTTTCTGAGGATGTCAGTGTTTCTTTAAGGGTACTTTCAAATTAGGATGAATTATCCTAATGAATTCTTCTTTTGAGGCGATTTTTTTATCACTACTTTGAAGATATAATTAGCTTCCATTACTGGTACAAGTTAGTTATTTACAAGTTAGTTGTCAGTCTAATTTTTGATCCTTTGAAAGTAATCTGCCTTATTTTTGTGGCCCCCTAAAGAATCTTCTATTTAAATTTTTTCCATAAAAATATTTATGCATGTGTAATTATGGATTTTTTGTTTGTTTGTTTATACTATTTGTGTTTTTTAGGGTATATGTAATCTCTCCCTTGATATCTTATATCAGTCTAAAAAGTTCTCATTCATTCTTTTCCAAATACGACCTCCCTCTCTCTCTCTCTCTCTCTCTCTCTGTATATATATATATATATTTTTTTTTTCTTTTGGGATTGTAATTAAAATATGTTAATTATTCTCATCATTTACTTTATGCCTCTTCCCTCTCTTTGATAGTTTTTTATATTCTGTCTCTCTGTGCTTCATTCTAGATATTTATTACAATCTGTCTACAAGTACAGTAACTCTCTCTTTAACCCTTTCTAATCTCCTGCTAAACTCACCTATTGATTTTTAAATTTCTACATTGTGTATTTGGGTTACATAATTTCCAAGTTCTATTGAAATTTTCAAATGTGTTGTTTATATTTTTCAACATATACATTTTAAAGGCTGGGTCTGTTAACAATAATTTTAACCTTTGTGTGTGTTTCTTCTTCCAGTTGCCTATGTTGATTTTCTTTTATGTTATCTTTTCTCTTCACATTCATAATTACTTTATTTTGTCTCAGTGTGTTTATAGTATTAATTATAAAAATATGTGTGGCTTTAGATATTGCAATTTTCTTCCAAAAAGGATATACATAATTTTCTGCTGGGTGACTGGGATTGCTAATAATTTGGGACCACCTTGTTCAAATTGCAACAAATGAGATGATTTGCAGCTGAGCTGCAATTCTTTAAAAGTGTTTTCCTCCATGGTACCTCTTCATGTCTTCATATATATCTGTTGGATTAATAATGATATGATAATAATAATAAAAGGCTTTTGTGTAGTTCTCATTATGTTCTAGGCACTCTTCTTGATGCTTTACAGTTATTAACTTATTTAATTCTAACAACGTGATGAGGTAGGTAAAATTTTTATCCACATTTTACAGAGGTAACTGAGACAAAGGAAAATGAAATAATTTACCCAGAATTAGTAGTAATTATTAGAACCACTATTCAACTTCAGGTCCCATGTTTCTAAAACTACTATGCAAATGTGCCTTCCCATAAAAGATAGTTGCCCTCTTCAGCAGCTAATCACTTTGTGAGAATCAATTCAAGAAATTACTCTTCCCCAGAGCATTTGCATTCTAAGATAAGATCACCAAGGGAGGAACACAAAAGCATTTATCTCTAACCACAAGCTCTCTTATGAAAGCTTTACAACATTCTAAGTCAAGCAGTGCCATTCTGACCTCTGATGTCCCTTTCAACTCATAAACTTTTCTGATTATAATTGTGAAATTTAAGACACTGGGAGGGAAATAATTATTTGGCAAAGATTTTCCAGGCTTATAGCAATCATACTTTATAGATAGCTAATACTTATTATAGAATTTACTATGTGACAGCAAATCTGATGAGTCATTTACATAGAATCTTGCATTTAATCATTAAAGTACATCTATAATAAATATTCCCATTTAGGCAGATGAGAAACCTAAGGACTAATCATTGTATGATTTACCCAAGTCCCATAGTAAAGATATATAGCATTAAAATTAAAGCTTCACCATTTTGACTCTAGAAACTGCATTTTTACCATGACACTGTACAATCTACATGATATAGACATAGAGGTCTCTACATATTCTAACTACATGATATGGACATAGAGGTCTCTACATATTCTATATGACATAACTACATGACAGTTACCAGTAATAGCATTTTGCTGAGTAATTTGTCTTAAAAAATAGTCATTTTAACATTTATTTTCCTTTTAGTACTAATGACATAGAGTAGAATAAATTAAGACTCTATGTTGGCAATTAGGCACTAAACTAGAATATAGGTTATAAGTGAGATGTCTCTAGCCTGGAAAACAAGCAGCTCAGTATCAAAATTCAATAAACCTTCATGTTTCTTTGAAATGAAGAACCAATTAAATTTCTTTTTATAATCTGATGCCATCTCGATTCCTGTTGATATCAGAAGTTTTTTTTTTTTTTTTTTAAATAAGTTGAGGGGGCTTGCCTGGTGGCACAGTGGTTGAGAGTCCGCCTGCCAATGCAGGGGACACGGGTTCGTGCCCCGGTCCGGGAAGATCCCACATGCCGCGGAGCGGCTAGGCCCGTGAGCCATGGCCGCTGAGCCCGCGCGTCCGGAGCCTGTGCTCCGCAACGGGAGAGGCCACAACAGTGAGAGGCCCGCATACCGCAAAAAAAACAAAATAAGCTGAGCTGTTTCCAGCAAAGTCATAAATAACTACAGGCATAAACCTAATATTTCAATTTTGTCATACAGTAACAGAGAAAGAATCCCTATTAGCACATATACTCTTTTATTTTTCATGTATAGGCAGTTTTTTTTGCCAACATAAAGTCCTGATATAAACATATATTCATAAAAAAAATTAATAATAGCCAAAATTAGAATTTTGTATTATAACTATATCAAGGCTATACAACATAAGTATTTTCCATTGATTAGGACCCATAAACCATATTTTTAATATTCTCGTTCATGGTCTAAAAGGGGTAGATTTATTTGTGTCTGTTCATTAAACCCTAATGAACCTTTAATTATAATGCATTGTATCTATTCAGTAATTTTTACCTATTTTCTTGAAAATAATTTTGTCTTAAGATAGTCAAAGTGTGTGTTTTATAAGATGATACGTATGACAAAGAAACATAACTGACAAGTAGTATTTGGTCTGTGGATGTGAGAGAGAGAGAATAAAAGAAAGAGAGGAGAGGGCTTCCCTGGTGGCGCAGTGGTTGGGAGTCCGCCTGCCGATGCAGGGGACGCGGGTTCGTGCCCCGGTCCAGGAGGATCCCACATGCCGCGGAGCCTGCAAGTCCGGAGCCTGTGCTCCGCAGCAGGAGAGGCCATAGCAGTGAGAGGCCTGCATACCGAAAAAAAAAAAAAAAGAGAGAGAGAGAGGAGAAACTCACATGATACAATGATTAAATCCCCCCAAAACAGTCTATTAAAGAGAGAATCCAATGTCTGTACTGTGTACAATTCAGTGGAATTCATAGCCATTTAACTTCTCCAAACCAGTGTATTAGAGTGTTGAACAATAAATGAAGGATTAGCAATTTCTACAAATCTCATTTAAATTAAATCATTGATTTGTTCTTAAGGGTTGACCTTTGACAATTTCTCAGAAAACTTAGAATAAAGCCATCTAAAAGAAGGACCTCAATGAAATACCAATAAACTTTCTAAGCTCAGTAATAACAAACATGTATTTACTAAAGAATTACTTTGATGGAAAGATATTTTTGCACTAGGAAAAAACAACTTACCTGATAAAAAAATAAAATAGGGGTAACTTGAATTTGATAAGACACTGTCATAACACTGACAGTGTAAGATTGCTTTTAATTATTTCTTATCATCAACTTTGGTAATTTGATTTCCTTTATGAACTTTTCAAACACAGTTATGTTAAGAACCACTTTGAAACAATTGAAATAATTACTTTTATTTAGGAAAAACTAAGTGGTAAAGTTATAATGTCTCTTGAATGTTTAGTTATATCAATATTAAACTACTAATCCAAGTTCTCTTTAATAATGAAAGAAAAGTGAACTGCCTAAATTAGACCACAGGTTTTTTTAAGGTGGATCTGAGTTACAATACTCTTAATTCTTTTAAATATGTTCATATTAAGTATTTTTTTTCATTAGGTCAGAACACCTCACAGCTATACTAATTCTCTGTTATTAAAAAAAAAGTTTGAAAGCCAGAAAAAAGCCAAGGACAATTTATCCTGTTCTTTAAAAGTTTAATATAAAGGCAGGATTTTCAAATCAAATAACAATGACTACCTACTAAGCACATATAATTAGTGTACAGGTGTATAAACTAAATTTTTTATACCTTTGTAGTCTTCATTGCTTGCCATATAAAATTTGTTAGCTTCTATGATACAGTAGATCTCCAATTAAAATAGAAAATACATTCTTTTTTTTTTTTTTTTGGCCACATCACACAGCATGTAGAATTGCCCCAACCAGGGATCGAACCCACACCCTCTGCAGTGGAAGCACAGAGTCTTAACCACTGGACTACCAGGGAGGTCCTAAAATATAAAATTCAGATAATGGATCTTTGATGGAGCAAAGATAAGAATCAGGGCTTAATTATTCTAAGATCATTTATCTGAATTTAAATTTCCCAATATGTCTTGATATAGACTTCAATATCCCTAACCAAAACTAATAATAGCCAAAAGTTAGAATTTTCTATTATAACTATTTTAATGGCTATACAAAATAATGACTGTCCATTGAGTAGGCCCTGTAAACCATCTTTTGAATATTCCTATTCATGGCCTAAGAGAGGTAGATTTATTTGTATCTTTCCACTAAACCCTTTCTAGTGAACCCTTAATTATAATGCATTCATTGTATTATATATATGCAGATAATTATATATAATCATAAAGTGAATAAAAAACAGTTACAAATAGGGTAACTATTAGTCTAACTACCTCAATAATCACTTTAAATATATCAATAGTTGTAGCACACCAGGGACCTTTGGAATGGATACAAAAAAGCAACTATATGTTGTCTATAAGAAATGGATTTAAATATAATGACACAGGTTAAAAGTAAAGGTATGGATAAAAATATATATACCATGATAAGATTAATCAAAAGAAAGCTGAAAGAGCTATAATAATTTCATAGAAAGCAAAGTCTAAACAAAGAAGGTTATCAGGAACAAAGAGGGCCATTATGTAATGACAAAGGAGTTAACTCTACAAAAATCTAACAATTCCCAATATATGTGCACTCAACAACACACGGGGCTTCCAAATATTTGAGAAAGAAACTGACAACTGAAAGAGAGATATGTACTCTTAAATCTATAAGCTACACATATTTTTGCTAACAAAGTGAAAATAATATTTCCCAATATATAAAAAATATCATTATACATTTACAAAGAAACCAATAACTTTTGTTTATTATTATGTACAGGTAGACCTCATTTTGTTGTGCTCCACAGATATTGCATTTTTTTACAGATTTAAAAATTCAGTTTTAGCATTATCAGATGATGGTTAGCATTTTTTAGCAATAATGTATTTTTTTTAACATCTTTATTGGGGTATAATTGCTTTACAATGGTGTGTTAGTTTCTGCTTTATAACAAAGTGAATCAGTTATACATATACATATGTTCCCATATCTCTTCCCTCTTGCGTCTCCCTCCCTCCCACCCTCCCTATCCCACCCCTCCAGGCGGTCACAAGGCACCGAGCCGATATCCCTGTGCCATGCAGCTGCTTCCCACTAGCTATCTATCTTACGTTTGTTAGTGTATATATGTCCAAGCCTCTCTCTCGCTTTGTCACAGCTCACCCTTCCCCCTCCCCATATCCTCAAGTCCATTCTCCAGTTGGTCTGCGTCTTTATTCCTGTCTTACCCGTAGGTTCTTCATGAATTTTTTTTTTCTTAAATTCCATATATATGTGTTAGCATACGGTATTTGTCTTTCTCTTTCTGACTTACTTCACTCTGTATGACAGACTCTAGGTCTATCCACCTCATTACAAATAGCTCAATTTCGTTTCTTTTTATGGCTGAGTAATATTCCATTGTATATATGTGCCACATCTTCTTTATCCATTCATCCAATGATGGGCACTTAGGTTGCTTCCATCTCCAGGCTATTGTAAATAGAGATGCAATGAACATTTTGGTACATGACTCTTTGAATTTGGTTTTCTCAGGATATATGCCCAGTAGTGGGATTGCTGGGTCATATGGTAGTTCTATTTGTAGTTTTTTTAGGAACCTCCATACTGTTCTCCATAGTGGCTGTACCAATTCACATTCCCACCAGCAGTGCAAGAGTGTTCCCTTTTCTCCACACCCTCTCCAGCATTTATTGTTTCTAGATTTTTTGATGATGAAAATAGCATTCATTATTATCACCCCTGAAGCTGGATAAGTTGTCAACTTCATGGTGGCACATAAAAATTTTCCAAATTTGTGTTTTGGCTTAAAGTCTTAATTTTTTTTTTTTTGGCAACAGTATGAGTTCATTTCTTGAAGTATCATGTGCACTGTACTTTTCAACCAAATACACAAGTCTAAGTGACCGTAATTTGTCTGCTGTTCATTCAAGCAAAAATGCAGCTTCTTGTAAAAAGTTTAGTTATGTATATAGTTCAAACAATTGCACAGTTTTTTTTATTCAAGTTAACCATCATACTTCAGAATACAACAGAAATATTTATGAACACTTCTCTTTTCATGACAAAGAATATTAAAAAGAGGTGTACTTAAGGATTGTCATTAAAATTAATAATTTGCTGTTTCATCAAGGTCAGTCTTTATATGCTTTATTTTTTTGTCTTACTGCAAACACATGGAGGTGAAAATATAGTAACTTCAAATACAGTTTGATGTCAATGCCTTGATTGTGCTAAAATGCTAACAGTTTATATGCTATTGCCTTTGCACTCTCAGTTCAAATGTTAACAGGGTTAAAAAGACAAAGTCTTAATGTGGTAGGCAGAATAATATCACTCAAAGATAATCTATGTCCTAACCCTCAGAACCTGTGAATATGTGATCTTACATAACAGGGACTTTGCAAATGTCATTAAGTTTATGGACCTTGAGTTCAGGAGATTACCCTAGGTTATTCACTTGGCCCAATACAGTCACCTGAGCCCTTAAAAGCAGGGAACCTTACCAAGCTACAATGAGAGAGAGAGAGAAAGGGGGTGGGGACAGAGATTTGCATTGTGTGAGAGGCACTTGACTAACTTTGAAGATTGAGTGAGAGGACCATGAGCCAAGGAATGTGCATAGTTTTTAGAAACTGAAAATGGTCCTTAGCTGACGGCCAGCAAGAAAATGAAACTTCAGTCCTACAACTGCCAGGAATTACATTCTGCCAACAACCTGAGTTAATAAGGGAACAGATTTTCCCAAAGACCATCCAAAAAGGATCACAGCCATGCCGATCCTTTTGACTTTAGTCTGGTGAGACCTGTGTTAGACTTATTATCTACAACACTGTTAATTTGTGTTGTTTTTAAGCTGAAAAGTTTGTGGTAATTTGTTATGGTGGCAATAAAAAATTATATGATTATTATAAAAATTGTTTGGATCTCACAGTTCCCTGCAAAGTGTCCCAGGAACCTCCAAGTGTCCAATAGTTCATGAATTGAGAATTGCTGTTCTAGACCTACAAATATCACCTCATAGTAGAATTAAATGTAGCCAAATTGTTGGTAATGCTCCTGCTAAGTTTCTAATTTTTGACAGTGGAATCTTTCTGTGTAACAACAGAGCTTTGTATTATGAAAAACAGTTATATTTTTCCATGTTTGTTACTTCAGATTAAAGTATTAATAAAATAAAAACAGCAAAAAGTGGTTTAAACTGAAAATTTTGCTCCCACTAGACCCTATACAAATCTAAGGAAACTTAAAATAAATCTTCCTGCATTGTGTTGCTTACATACTACTCAATTATTAAACATGCCAGCATTTACTAATGAAGAGATAACATAGGGACAAGAATATACTTTTCAGTTCTAGGAAAGTATACTTAATTTTAGATACCTAAGCCTTCAGAAAAATCAATTATACCAACAAATTATAAACCACTTGACTTTAATTATATTTAATTTTTTCCAGAACCATATTGGTGCATATACTCTTATTGAAAAGTTGAAACAATAATTTTGAGAGGACATTCAACATAGGACAATACAAGGTAAATAAGCAAAGAATGTATTTTTTCTTGGGAAAATAATTTATTCCAACTAAATAGATTTTATATTTAAATATATGGGGATATTAGAAAAGCGCAAGATGACAGAACCACAATAAATAAATTGTTACGATTTTACTAGTGATTTTCTTAAAAACTACAATACTGAATATATTAAAAATAAATGTAAAATTAGGTAAAATACTGAACACTGAACCACACAAAATATATTCCTCAAAATTAAAACCAACAGCCTTGCTCAATTCTTTTATAAGGAAAACATAAATATCACAGAAAAATAAAATAGTAATGAGCATTTTTATATAAAAATCCCTAAATTTCTAAAGGGTAATAGGTCTGCCTATCAAGCTAATGACATAGCTACAAACTGTTTTAGAAAACTTCATACTGTTTCTCCATAACAACATTTTCGGTCTTTGCTGAGTCAGCTCTTTTCCAGCATTAAGGTTTCAGTTTAAGTACCCTATCCTCAGGAATTCCTTTTCTAATCTCCTTTGACACCTAAGCAGTATTCATCTGTCTAAAGCCCTAATTTACATTATTTAACTGATTGTTTATCCATAGAATCCCCATTTTGATAAGAGCAACCTTGCCTGCCTTTTTCAGCATTGTATCCCAAGTGCTTACAACAGTGCCTTGCACATAAATACTACACAAATGTTTATTGGAAGAATGAATAACTAGGCAACGCTCAGCTCACTTAGAAAACCAGGGCCAATTTTCATGTATTCCTGGTCTGGGTTTACAGCAGTGTTAGTGAAGCTTTGAATAGCAGCCTTAAGGGGATGTCTGCTGCAGACAATTGGAAATAGTATTTATTCCAGTAGGAGCAGGATGGCATTAGAAACTCCAAGACATATTCTAGAAATAGAATGAAATCTGTATATGAAAAGGTCAGATATTTACTTGGGAGATATTACATGTCAGGCCCTAACACATGAAGAAAGCATAGTCAGGATGCCACAAGGAGCTCTTTCTATGCCTACCACAGAAATTTGCGTAAGGTACCCTTGGGCCTGCGGGATTACACAGTTATCAGAGTGCATCTTGGCCAGACATGTTGGAGGAAATTAGAGGCACACACAGGTCCTCTTAAACTCGAAATTAATGTGCTGGCAGGAGAAGAAACTGGAGAAATTTCAATTTGTTAATTCCTACTATGTTCCCAGCATCTCACTAGGCAATTACTTCTTACACCATCTTGTGAAATAAAATTAAATCACTATTTTATAGATATGGATGCTGTAAGTCATTCAGTAATTTCCCCAAGGTTATAGTTAGAAAACTAAAAATTAGAGTATGAACCAAGGACTTTTGAGCTACCAAGTCCATTCTGTTTCTACTACAGTGTGTTAACAATAAATTTTCTTGAAATTGGAGAAAATTAAAGTTACATTTATTGACTCAGTATTGAAGAAAGAAAATTTCAAGTGTTGGTCCATGTATGAGCATTTGTATCATCATCTTACCTAGCATCAAAGACTCTTGTGACAAATTTTTTAAAAAAAGAATAATAAAATAGAAGGTTTAACACAGCACAAGTCTGCCTTAATTTATGGCTTAAAAGATGTTTAACCTGGTAAGAAAATGTTCTTGAAAATAAAGAGAAACATTGCAATACTTGTGAGTGACTGTTGGCAGCAGTGATGTAAGGAGGGTCATTAGGCATGAGAATCATACCCCAGAGTTTGCATTAGAAGCCACAGTATAAGAGAAGGATGCAAAGACACTTGAGCATGCCTATATTGCCAAAGGATAGAGGCTTAAAACTGGGAGGCAAGAGTGAGGAAAAGAGGGCTGAGAGAAATAGATGTGCTTTTGTTCCTTTCCAAATTTTAGCTAAATTGACTTACCTTTCTCTGGTATAGCACACTTACCCCCTGGCCATGGATGCTGTTTGCTGGCATATATGAGAGTATGACTTGGGCTTTATACATGACAGTACAAACTATTAATGTGGATCTGCAGTTAATTTGTCTTTAGAATTTTCTAGTGATATAAAGACTACACTCTTACCATGATCAGTGAGTTTTTTCAATAATATTTCAGTAAAACATCATAGCTAGAAACCACTGATTCTCAAAAAATTTTAATATAACATTTTTCAAACATAATTATATTTTGATCCCCAAACAGATGTATATTTGACACAGATGACAGTAGACCTTCTTTGCTGGGGTTAGCAGTGTCAGGAGACTTGAGGCCTGCACTGTGTCCTCCACCTGACATTCTATGAGTGTGAGACCTAAGAGATAAAATTCATATCCAGAGTCACAAAGATGGTTAGGAGATAGCTTGGTTCCTGGTCTAGTGCTTTCACTATCCATAGGCTGCCTATCTCAACCCCAGATTTCCCTGCCATACTTTTCTCTTATAAACTAGTTTCCATTCCCATGCCCACCAATTCTAACATTACCTCTGAAAGCCTGAGTGAGCTCCATACTTTGAGGAAATGTAGAGGCATTTATATTACTTCTAACATTCATAGAATTGTCATCCTCATCACCAATACTGAATTCAACAGTGATTTTTCTCCAAACATTTCACACAGGCTCCTATCCATAAACTGCTTTGTGTTGTTATTTGTTTCGTGTGTGTGTGTGTGTGTGTGTGTGTGTTGCTTCCACAATTAGTGAGAATATTCCTTAAGGTCAGGGCCACATATTAAAATCATGTGAAGAAAAACAAGGGAAACAATTATATATGGGCCATTATTTACCTAATGGCTTTTGCAGGCAAGAAAAATTAGAGTAAAGGGCTTTTAGTGGCTATCAGCTAACATGCAGTACTATGCCATAGAAAAGATAATTATTTGTTTGTTGCTTTGTTTTTATTTCAAAGTACAGATGCTTTTTATTGTTTTTGTGTTTTTGCCTTATCGCCTCTATGTCTACCACTCCTGTGTTTCATTATGAAAGCTAGAGTTATAGATAACTATAATTTCTCAAATAAATATTAAATATATATTCTAATATTTATCCAGCTTACTCTTTCAAATATATCTTGCTGACTTCCATATGAATACAGGAATATATATCTGACTGACCTACAAGATCACTTCAAATCTGAATCACCAAGATTAAACCCTTTTGTTTTGGGGAAAACATAAGACTTCTGATGTTCACATTTAAAGCAAACAGTTTTGAGAATTTGTCATGTTTTTTATTCCTTTACATACATATGGTTTCAAGATTATGTATTTAGGTATACTTGCTATCAATTCTTTGTGAATGCATGCAAATATCAGCTTTTACCAGTCAATATAAATGGTTTCTACTTTGTTTACTTGTGTGCATGATTGTGAACCAATATTGCCAAAGAAACAAAAAAAGTATTACCTGCTGGAAAAAGGTAGAAGTGTGAATTCTTTGAGTTCAGTGGTTGATGGAACAATGGGAAAATTTGTGCAGTGGACAGAAAGATACTGTTTATTTCTACTTTCAAATAATGTAAGAGATCTGCTGGCTGGATATAATTTGATCCATTATTTTTTACTACAGTTTCCCTTCCTTTCCCCAACCTGCTTATTAAGAGTGGTGCTACAAGTGGCAGAGAAATAGAGTTTCAGAAGTTAAAGGGTTGGAGAGATTTCCTAAAAATTTTGCTTTACATGTAAATTAAGTAGCTGTCATTGGCTAAGCCTCGAAAAACTACTGAAAAATCTATGAGGGAGAAAGCATACAGGAAAGGTATAAATTTGGAGTGTGGTATTAGAAGACTGATTTAATATGTGCATGAATAAGCTCTAAACTGTGATGAATTTCATTGTGGCATTAAGGACTGGAATAGTATATGGGAATTCCTTCCCATCCTTAAAACCTCTGATCGTAGAGGGAAAAGAAATTCAGAGAATACATTTATGCACCGTAGACTGAGATAACTAAAGGAGAGTATATATAAATATATGTATATATACATACACACACAATGTATATGTGTGGTATATGTGTGTAGAGACATAAACTATGTAAACTAACAACTGATACAGGTAAAAGTCAAATAAGAAAAGCAATAGAATAATTTGAAGTTAAATAACTGGAATAATGTGCTACAAAGAAATAAACATTTTAAGCTACTTTGCAGGGAACAGCTATGTTGCATTTTAAATTGAAGCAAGTATCATTGACAGTAATATAAGAAAGAAACCATCCCTAGGATATCTAAATTACCTCTGAGGCCTTGGGTTTTTATATTCTAATTTATATGATTCTGCTGATCTACAGAAATTTTTTCTGTAAAGTATATGTTTTTCATAGTTACAAATACTGAATGGGTAAATTTTATCATCTTTAAAATTATTAAAAAGCATTCTAGACTAATGGGATCTCATCTTCCAATATAAAGGTAACAGCTGGAATTATGGAGTTGAAATACTGCTTAGTTTCTCTCAGAACTGACTGTGTGTACATGCTGAAATAGTAGCTAAGTGGATAATATACTTAAAAGCTAATATTTATTTCACAATTATTATTTATTTCCTTGGTATTCGTCTGGTTTTGCACTTGTATATGAGAAGTGGCTCTTAAACATCTAAAAATAGCCTCTTCTCTTTCAAATTCAAATATTTTAGCAAGTGCTTTATAAGTTACTATAAATATACAATGTTAAAAATGAACGCTAGGGCTTCCCTGGTGGCACAGTGGTTGGGAGTCCGCCTGCTGATGCAGGGCACACGGGTTCATGTCCTGGTCCGGGAAGATCCCACGTGCCACGGAGCGGCTGGGCCCGTGAGCCATGGCCGCTGAGCCTGTGCATCCGGAGCCTGTGCTCCGCAATGGGAGAGGCCACAACAGTGAGAGGACCGCATACCACACACACAAAAAAAAATAATAAACTCTACACTACCAAATGTAAAATAGATAGCTAGTGGGAAGAAGTTGCATAGCACAGGGAGATCAGCTAGGTGGTTTGTGACCACCTAGAGGGGTGGGATAGGGGGGGTGGGAGGGAGGGAGACACAAGAGGGAAGAGATATGGGAACATATGTATATGTATAACTGATTCACTTTGTTATAAAGCAGAAACTAACACACCATTGTAAAGCAATTATACTCCAATAAAGATGTTAAGAAAAAGAAAAAAAAAAAAAAGAAACCTTTCCTGATCACACGGTGTACCATCCTCTGGGTTTCCCATTCATGTTCTAGCTGTAGGAAGATTCCCTAAAAAAATAAAAATAAAAAATGAACTCTAAGTTGCAGGATTGCTGCTTTAAATATGCTGATGGGCTGAAGTGTCCTCCTTCACATTCATATTTCAAAATCTTAACCTCCAGTACCTCAAAATGTGACTTTATTTGGAGATACGGCCCTTAAAGAGGTAATTAAGATAAAATGAGGTCAGATTCGGCGGAGGGGGTTCTAATCGGGTATGTCTGGTGTCCTTATAAGCAGAGAAAATTAGGACACAGAAGACAAATGGCAGGAAGACCACATGAGAACACAGTGAGAAAATAGTCATCTAAAAGCAAGGAGAGAACCCTCCGAATAAGCCAAACTTGCTGACATCTTGATTTTGGACTCCTAGCCTCCAGGATTATGAGAAAATAAACTTACGTTATTTAAGCCACCAGTTCTACAGTATTTTGTTATGGTGCCCTAGCAAACTAATACACATATTAAAGACAAAATGTAAGCTTGTTAGGCACTTTTATAATTAATCTTTCCTGTTTCTTGTCACCATTCGTTACCCTCATCCCTACAAGAGAAATGTTTAAAAGTTAAGTGTAAGCTTTCACTTAAGAGGGAGAAAACCAGAAGGTGTCTCCCCCAAATTTACTACCGAAGAGCAAAATCACAATTTTTCTTGAGACTTTCAGAGGAGAAGATGTACAGCAGTCAACTAAGTTGAAATACAAGGAAAAACAGACACCTGTAAAAAGAAACGTGATGCAAGGACTTGTTTATCTGAAAGAGGCCAGCCCTAATACAAGCCAGAAAGGAGAATTTAGTTACAGATTTTAACCAATTGCTGAAGGCCAAGTATGTGGTAGCAGGAGATTATAGAACGCTTTTAGCCATAGACAGGAGAATTCACACCCACTTGAAGTCTTCTTTTCCTCTTTTCTTTGTTGAGCATATACAAGCAGGATTGGGAGCAAAGTGGCAGGGAGACTGGAGAAACCCTCTGTTGTGGTGAAGGCTAGAGAGAAGGGAGCACTGAGAGAAAGACACAATAATGAGAAAGGAGGACAATAATCCCTACAAGATAGGAAACAAAAGAGATGAGCTCTACAGTTCCTTAAGAAAGCTCCCATCCTGTAGCACAGGGAGAGAGCTCCTAAGCAGAGTCCAACCTACTATCTGATTTGAGAAGAGGGAGCTATCAATCTGGGAAAATAATAGGGGTTAGAGTTTGTAGGACAGAGTATAATAGAGCTGCATCGAGAAAGGACCACAGAGATCTGCACAGACTGCCAGTAGAGTGTTCAGCAAAATATGCACGAGTGCACGCATGAAAGGAAATTACCTGAGAATGAGAAAAGAACCACCTGAAGTGATAAGAGAGCATCTGGCACTTACTTAGAGCTTGGGATTGTGCCTGTTCCTGCTAAGTAGATTGGAAAACTCACAACTCATGAAGCATTGGATAGACTATCCAGAAGGGTTTTGCCTCAGAAATGGGGAACACTTAGCCTTAGATTAAACACTACTCTGTCTGGTACAGCCTAAAAAATTTTAAAAACAAAACCTGAAAGATCAAACTGTTTCCATGTAACTTAACCGTGTCTCAGAACAAATCTCAAAAACAAGTTATAAGAATACAGAAATATCCATCACTCACTAAGGTAAAATTGACAATATGTGGAGCCAATAAAAAATTATCAGGTATCCAAAGAAGCAGGGAAATATTACTCACAATGAAATGAAAGATCAGTCCATCAGTATCATCCCAGACTGAAGCAGATGCTTGAATTACTGCACAAACATCCTTCTGAGTAACCTATGGGGTCAAAGAGGAAGTGACAAAGGAAACTAGGCAATATAAAGAATTGAATGAAAATGAATACTATGCATACCAAAATTTGAAGAAAGCTGCTAAAGCAGGGGTTTATGGAAATTTAAGGCATCAGTTATCCCTATAAGAAGCTAGAAAAACCAAAACAAAACACTAATTACCCTACAAAAAAGCAGAAAGGTAATAATAAACATAAGAACAAAATCACTGAAATTGAAAGCAAGAAAACAACAGAGAAAACAGTGAAAATGAATAAATAGCTGCTTATTTGTAAATATCAATAAAATGGAAATCCTCTGGTTAGACTGACCAGGGAGAAAAAAGAGTGAGAGCGAACACATAAATCACAAATGTCAAGAATGAAAGAAGAAACATTATTACAGACCATAAAGGCATTTTAAATATAATGAGAGATTATTACAAATAATTCAAAAAAGAGTTTATGTATGTATACTCAAGAGAAAATAGGTAACATGAGTAAGCCTGTATGGATTAAGGAAATTGAATGTGTAACAAAAATATTTAGGAAAAAAATATTCCTTGACCAGAAGATTTCCCTAGCAAATTCAATCAAACTTTTAGGAAATAATATTGAGGAAGATTTCTGCAGTGATGGAGTAAAAAATCTCTGTAAGTCTGCAGCTTCATAACCGTACAAGAACATTGGCGAAAATTGTCTGAATCAATTTTTTAGAATTCAGGAAATTAATGAAAGACTTGGAATAATCTGAGAAACATTTATCTTAGAAGAATGGCTGATTCTTGTTAAGGATGATGAGATCAGTGGCATTTTAGTTTTCCCTATTCCATTCCCTACTCCACATTAACCTGAACACCAACAACCTCATAATCATGGTACTTATGGCACTAGGGAGATCAGCAGTCATTTAAAAAGAATGTGTTTCAACCCCCCACAAAGTCCCAACACCAGATAATCTTTATTATTTGACTTGTCTTGTAATTCTGTGGAAAGAGCCACTGGCATTGCTTGTTTTTATTTGACCTAAGAACTCACTCAGTGTTAACAGCCTTTGCCCTGGAACCCTTATCAAAAACAATTAGTGGCAATTATTTATCATTGCAGCTGTTTGAGACAGCAGTAACAGTTTGTGTAAACTAGAAGCTGACTAAAAATTGTTAAATAAAATGCTGGGAATAAGATGTCAGTAGAGACCTTTGAAAAGCTCCAGCCGACTCCTGGGACTCTAAAAGCCAGATGCATGTGGAGATCTATACACAACCCCACCCAATATATAATCGTAGCCTGATCTTTTGGATAAGTGATAGCAGTAAGTAAAGCGAAGGAAGAATTTTAAATTACAAGAGTGTTTAAAGTGTCCCCCAAGGTACTCACAAAATCTGTTGGCAAAGGCTGAGAGACTTATTGGTTCAAGACATTTAAGAAAAAATATATGTCCAATCATTAGCTTACTCTTAATATAATCAAGCAGATACCACAATGGTCATACACAATAAATAATACAAACATTACAGAATTAATTGAGGGAAATCACAAATAAACAGTAGTCCCTAAAACAACCACAGTAATTCCTGAGGAGTGGAAGAGATTTAATTCCCAGAATTGCTGCAGTATATTATTTAAAATGTCCAGTTTTCAACAAAAAATTACAAACCATGTAAAGAATTTGGAAAGGGAAAAAAGTCAATAGAAACTCTTTCTGAAAATGCCCAGACATTGACTTATTGGACAAAGACTTTAAATCAGCTGTTAAAAGTATATTTAAAAAACAAAAGGAAACCATGTCTAAAGAATTAAAGTATGAGAACAATATCTTGACAAGTAGAAAATATCAATAAAGAGAGAAAGGGGCAGACCAATATTTGAAGAAATAATGGCCAAAAACTTCTTAATTTTGATGAAAAACTAATCTGCATATACAATAAATTCAACAACTTCCAGAGAGCCTAAACCTGAAGATATCCACACCAAGCTACATCATAGCTGAACTGTCAGAAGCCAAAGAAAAGAGAGAATCTTGAAAAGGATGATATTCAATGTGCTGAAAAGAAAGAATGTTAACTAAGAATTCTATATCCAAGAAAAGAATTCTTCAAATATGAAGAAGAGCTTCTTCCACATCTAGGAAGATGGACATGTATACTTTCTCCTATCCTCCCACTAAGTATAACTAAATCCCAAGAGTATTATATATACAAAACAAATATAAGAATACTGAGAGATAGAAAGAAGGTAGATAAGCTACGAATCTAGGAGCTAGGGGCAAAGTACATTGAGTTCCTGGGTTTTCTTTTTGTCTTGTGTATGTCACAATTGGAGCTGAAGAAGCTGAAAAAATGGAAATGCCTGTGGCTGCAAACAGAAGTAAATCTCCAACCAAAGTCTTCTCTCTCTAGCCAAATGACCAGGAAAAGGGAGAATCTAGCAAGACAAAAACTTTAGATGATATCCACTATACTCCAAACAAACATCACAGAAAATATTGTGGCCATACACTCACCTACACCAGCAAAGTGTTAATGGGGAACCTGAACTTCCATACTCATGAGGCTATAATTAGTATCTCCAGAATCCTCACCTGGGTGCTGTCAGAGAAAGCCAAGTAGAGAGACCATTCAACTTCACCACTGATAACAAAGCCTCCACCCATCATGATTTCAGTGGAGACTACAAGAGAAGCCTGGAATTTCACTGGCACCAAGCACTAAGGGGAAATCCTACCCCTCCCCACTGTAGTGCTCGCAGAGGAGATCTTATGGAGAGTCAGCACTTTCAGAAGTTACCACCACACCATTATGTCAGTGGATGTGGAACTGCCACCTCTACCTAGATGCCCAACTCACTCAAATGACAATGGAGGCTGAATCAGGAACCTATACTTCTACCATTAATTGGAAGTTACAAACAGAGCCTCTCTCCCCTTCCCTTGTTGGAGTAATGTAAGAGGTAGCCAGCTTAAGTTTTTAAAAAGTTTTAAAAGTTTAAACAGTATCACAACATAATATGAAAATATCCTGGTTTCAACTGAAAATCAATTATTATAATAAGATCCCAGAAACTCTCAAACTATTAGAAAAAAAATTACTAGGTGCCAACGTAGACATAAGAAATAGGTTAGAATTACTTGACAAAAGATTTTAAAGCAGCCATGATAAAAATTCTTCACCAAGTAAATATGAAAACATTTAAAGCAAATGAAAAATAGTGAGTCTCAGAAAACAAATAGAAATTCTAAGCAAGGAAATATAAAGGAGAATTAAATGAACATTTTATAACTGAAAAATATATTAACAAAAATTTTTAAAAAGATCACTGAATGGGTTCATCAGTAGATTGGAGGGGATAGAGGAAGTAATCAATGAACTGGAAAGATAAAACAATAGAAATGATCAACTCTAAACAATAGAAAAAATCTGCACTGAAAAAAAAAATCTCTGAGGAAGGGAGGAATAGAGCAGAATTCCTGACTTTGATAAACAGAATCCACAAAAAAATTCTACAGCTAACATTATGCCAAGTAGTGAAATACTGACAGCCTTCCCCTTGAAACCAGAAACAGGCAAAGGATCTCACTATTCTTATTCAACATTGTGCTGGAAGTTCAACCCATTGCAATAAGACAAGAAAAAGAAAAATCATACAGATTTGAAAGGAATAAGTAAACCTATCCCTATTTGAAGATAATATTATTTTCTACAAAGAAATCTCAAGGAATCCACCGCCAAAAAATTCTAGAACTATTAAGTGATACAAGCATATATTCAATGATTATAAAACTTGTGTTGATGGGTTTAAAATATATAAAGATGTAATTTGTATGACACCATAAAGGGAGAAGACATAGAGTTATTTTAGAGAAGAGTTATTGTGTACTATTGAGATTAAATTGGTAATAATCTGAATTGAATTGTTGATTATTGTAACCCCTTGGGAAAACACAGAGCCATAACTGAAAAATATATTGCAAAAGAAATAATAAAATGGTATACTAGAAAATACCTTTTTTAGCACAAAAGTAGTAAATGATAGAGAGGTAGACCAAAAAATAAATAAGATACATAGAAAATAAATAGCAAAATGCAGATATAAATTTTACCTTATTAGTTATTAAGTGTAAATGGATTAACACTCCAGGAAATAGCAGAGATTGGCAGAAGGGTAAAAACAAAAACACAATGGAACTCTGTGCTGTCTTTGAGAGTCACAACTTAGATTTAAAGATACAAATAATTGAAAGTAAAAGGGTAAAATGTGATATGCTATCAGACAGTAACCATAAGAGAGTGACAGTGACTGTATTAATATCAGAAAATAGACTCTTAAGACAACAATTTTTACTAGAGACACAGAAGGATACTTTAGTTGATAAAAAGGTCAATTCATCAAGAAGACTGAACAGTTATAAATACATACATGAAACTAAAAGCAGAGCCACAATATCCATGAAGTAAAAAATGGAAAGAATTGAAGGGAGAAATAGAAAATTTCATAATAGTTGGAGGCCTCATTATCCCACTTTGAATAATGGATATAACAAGTAGGTATAACATCAAAAAGGAAATAGAGGCTTTAACAATGCTATAAACCAATTAGACATCTATACAACACTCCATGATACACATATGTCAGTTAATCAGAAGTGCATTATTTTAAGAGAAAGAAGCTAGACTCAAAATGATTGCAAGTGTATGATCCATTTATATGACGTTCTGGAAAGGGTAAAACTAGAGGGACAGAACTGACGTCAGTGGTTGGCAGGGACTGGGGTGAAAGAAGTGCTTATCTACAAAGGGGAAAGCTGCTTTTATTAATGTTAAGCTTTTTATATTAAATTATACATGTTAGAATATGACACATATGACCTTAAGTATATTACATGCAAATCAGATTACTATATATTACATACCTAAATGAAATTACACACAATAAATATGCAATTTAAATGAATTGTATATATGACACATGCCATATATGTATCTTAGAAATATGTAAAACATGGACAGTCACCTAAAATCAAAGCACCTAGAGTTATTTTAATTTTGATGAATTTCCTTCAGTTTTAAGTATGCACACATATGTATGTACATGCACTTACATATATATGATTTTGATAGTCTTGTATAATTTATTTTTAGTGAAAATGTAATAATAATTAGTTCAAATGCCTCAGTCTAATCTTTGCATAATATTCCATCAAATATTAGTGCTACTAATTAGTAACAACACTAACATCAACAATAACCAGTAGCTACATTTGGTTTTCATTCTAACTCCAGAAACATAATTTTACTGTTTTAAGTTACATTTAAACTTAGTATGTTTCAGTTATTACAACCTCAAAACATAGTTTTTGTGCACTTAAAAATTTATCAAGACCAGAGGGCAGACAGCAGAAGCAAGAAGAACTACAGTACTGCAGGCTGTGGAACAAAAACCACATTCACAGAAAGATAGACAAGATGAAAAGGCAGAGGGTGATGTACCAGATGAAGGAACAAGATAAAACCCCAGAAAAACAATTAAATGAAGTGGAGATAGGCAATCTTCCAGAAAAAGAATTCAGAATAATGATAGTGAAGATGATCCAGGACCTCAGAAAAAGAATGGAGACAAAGATTGAAAAGATGCAAGAAATGTTTAACAAAGATCTAGAAGAACTAAAGAACAAAAAAGAGAGATGAACAGTAAAATAACTGAAATGAAAAATATACTAGAAGGAATCAATAGCAGAATAACTGAGGCAGAAGAATGGTTAAGTGACCTGAAGACAGAATGGTGGAATTCACTGCTGTGGAACAGAATAAAGGAAAAGAATGAAAAGAAATGAAGACAGCCTAAGAGACCTCTGGGGCAACATTAAAGGCTACAACATTCGCATTATAGGTGTCCCAGAAGGAGAAGAGACAGAGAAAGGACCAGAGGAAATATTTGAAGAGATTTTAGTCGAAAACTTCCCTAACATGGGAAAGGAAATAGCCACCCAAGTCCAGGAAGTGCAGAGAGTCCCATACAGGGTAAACCCAAGGAGGAACATGCTGAGACAGATAGTAATTAAATTAGCAAAAATTAAAGACAAAGAAAAATTATTGAAAGCGACAGGGAAAAACAACAAATAACATACAAGGGAACTCCCATAAGGTTAACAGCTGACTTCTCAGCAGAAACTCTACAAGCCAGAAGAGAGTGGCATGATATACTTAAAGTGAGGAAAGGGAAGAACCTACAACCAAGTTTACTCTACCCGGCAAGGATCTCATTCAGATTCGATAGAGAAATCAAAAGTTTTACAGACAAGCAAAAGCTAAGAGAATTCATCACCACCAAACCAGCTCTATAGCAAAGGCTAAAGGAGTTTCTCTAAGTGAGAAACATGAGAGAAGAAAAGGACCTACAAAAACAAACCCAAAACAATTAAGAAAATGGTAATAGGAACATACATTTTGATAATTACCTTAAACGTGAATGCATTAAATACTCCAACCAAAAGACACAGGCTTGCTGAATGGATACAAAAGCAAGACCCATATATATTCTGTCTACAAGAGACCCACTTCAGACCTAGGGACACATACAGACTGAAAGTGAGGGGTTGCAAAAAGATATTCCATGCAAATGGAAATCAAAAGAAAGCTGGAGTAACAATACTCATATCAGATAAAATAGACTTTAAGGTAAAGAATTTTACAAGAGACAAGGAAGGACACTACATAATGATCAATGGATCAATCCAAGGAGAAGATATAACAATTATAAATATATATGCACCCAACATAGGAGCAGCTCAATATATAAGGCAACTGCTAACAGCTCTAAAAGAGGAAATCGACAGTAACACAATAATAGTAGGGGACTTTAACACCTCACTTACACCAATGGACAGATCATCCAAACACAAAATTCATAAGAAAACACCAGCTTTAAATGACACAATAGACCAGATAGATTTAATTGATATTTATAGGACATTCCATCCAAAAACAGCAGATTACACTTTCTTCTCAAGTGCGCATGGAACATTCTCCAGGATAGATCACAACTTGAGTCACAAATCAAGCCTCAGTAAATTTAAGAAAATTGGTATCATATCAATCATCTTCTCCAACCACAATGCTATGAGTTTAGAAATCAATTACAGGGAAAAAAACATTAAAAAAAAAACAAACACATGGAGGCTAAACAATACATTACTAAATAACCAAGAGATCACTGAAGAAATCAAAGAGAAAATCAAAAAATACCTAGAAACAAATGACAATGAAAACACGATGATCCAAAACCTATGGTATGCAGCAAAAGCGGTTCTAAGAGGGAAGATTATAGCTACACAAGCCTACCTCAAAACAAGAAAAATCTCAAACAAACAATCTAATATTACACATAAATGAACTAGAGAAAGAAGAACAAACAAAACCCAAAGTTAGCAGAAGGAAAGAAATCATAACAATCAAAGCAGAAATAAATGAAATAGAAACAAAGAAAACTATAGCAAAGATCAATTAAACTAAAAGCTTGTTCTTTGAGAAGATAAACAAAATTGATAACCATTAGCCAGACTCATCAAGAAAAAGAGGGAGAGGACTCAAATCAATAAAGTTAGAAATGAAAAAGGAGAAGTTACAACAGACTCCACAGAAATGCAAAGCATCCTAGGAGACTACTACAAGCAACTCTATGCTAATAAAATGGACAACCTGGAAGAAATGGACAAATTCTTAGAAAGGTATAATCTTCCAAGACTGAACCAGGAAGAAATAGAAAATATAAACAGACCAATCACAAGTAAGGAAATTGAACCTATGATTAAAAATCTTCCAACAAACAAAAGTCCAGGACTAGATGGCTTCACAGGTGGGTTCTATCGAACATTTAGAGAAGAGCTAAAATCCATCCTTCTCAAACTCTTCCAAAAAATTGCAGAGGAAGGAAAACTCTCAAACTCATTCTATGAGGCCACCATCACCCTGATACCAAAACCAGACAAAGATACTACAAGAAAATAAAATTACAGACCAATATTGCTGATGAATATAGATTCAAAAATCCTCAACAAAATATTAGCAAACAGAATCCAACAACACACTAAAAGGATCATACACCGTGATCAAGTGGCATTTATCCCAGTGATGCAAGGATTCTTCAATATATGGAAATCAATCAATGTGATTCACCATATTAACAAAATAAAGAAAAAAACCCCATATGATCATCTCAATAGATGCAGAAAAAGCTTTTGACAAAATTCAACACCAATTATTGATATAAACTCTCCAGAAAGTGGGCATAGATGGAACCTACTTCAACATACTATGGGCCATATATGACAAACCCACAGCAAACATCATTCTCAATGGTGAAAAACTGAAAGCATTTCCTCTAAGATCAGGAACAAGACAAGGATGTCCACTCTCACTACTATTATTCAACATAGTTTTGGAAGTCTTAACCGTGACAATCAGAGAAGAAAAAGAAATAAAAGGAATGCAAATTGGAAAAGAAGAAATAAAACTGTCACTGTTTTCAGATGACATGATACTATACATAGAGAGTCCTTAAGATGCCACCAGAAAACTACTAGAGCTAATCAATGAATGTGGTAAAGTTGCAGGATACAAAATTAGTGCACAGAAATCTCTTGTATTCCAATATACTAATGATGAAAAATCTGAACGAGAAATTAAGGAAACACTCCCATTTACCATTGCAACAGAAAGAATAAAATAACTAGGAATAAACCTACCTAGGGAGACAAAAGACCTGTATGCAGAAAACTATAAGACACTGATGAAAGAAATTAAAGATGATACCAACAGATGGAGAGATATACCATGTTCTTGGATTGGAAGAATCAATATTGTGAAAATGACTATACTACCCAAAGCAATCTACAGATTCAAGCAATCCCTATCAAATTACCAGTGGCATTTTTCACAAAACTAGAACAAAAAAATCTTAAAATTTGTATGGAGATACAAAAGGCCCTGAATAGCCAAAACAGTCTTGAGGGGAAAAAACAGAGCTGGAGGAATCAGACCCCCTGACTTCAGACTATACTACAAAGCTACAGTAATCAAGACAATATGGTACTGGCACAAAACAGAAATATAGATTAATGGAACAGGATAGAAAGCCCAGAGGTAAACCCACACACTTATGGTCAACTAATCTATGACAAAGGAGGCAAGGATATACAATGGAGAAAAGACAGTCTGTTCAATAAGTGGTGCTGGGAAAACTGGATAGCTACATTTAGAAGAATGAAATTAGAACATCCCTAACACCATACACAAAAATAAACTCAAAATGGATTAGAGGCCTAAATGTAAGACCAGGAACTATAAACCTCTTAGGGGAAAACATAGAGAGAACACTCTTTGAGATAAGTCACAGCAAGATATTTTTTGATCCACCTTCTAGAGTAATGGAAATTAAAACAAAAATCAACAAATGAGACCTAGTGAAACTTACAAGCTTTTCACAGCAAAGGAAACTATAAACAAGACAAAAATGCAACCCTCAGAGTGGGAGAAAATATTTGCAAATGAATCATCAAACAAAGTATGAATCTCCAAAATATATAAACAGCTCATGAAGCTCAATATTAGAAAAACAAACAACCCAGTCCAAAAATGAGCAGAAGACCTAAATAAACATTTCTCCAAAGAAGATATGCAGATGGCCAAGAAGTGCATGAAAAGCTGTTAAACATCACTAATTATTAGAGCAATGCAAATCAAAACTACAATGAGGTATCACCTCACACCAGTTAGAATGGGCATCATCAGAAAACCTACAAACAGCAAATGCTGGAGAGGGTGTGGAGAAAAGGGAACCCTCTTGCACTCTTAGTGGGAATTTAAATTGATACAGCCACTATGGAGAACAGTATGGAGGTTCCTTAAAAACTAAAAATAGAATTACCATATGACTGAGCAATCCCACTACTGGGCATATACCCAGAGAAAACCAAAATTCAAAATGACACATGCACCCCAATGTTCATTGCAGCACAATTTACAATAGCCAGGTCATGGAATCAACCTAAATGCCCATCGACAGGCAAATGGCTAAAGAAGATGTGGTACATATATACAATGGAATATTAGTCAGCCATAAAATGGAATGAAATTGGGGTCATTTGTGGAGACGTGGATTCATCTAGAGACTGTCATACAGAGTGAAGTAAGTCAGAAAGAAAAAAACAAATAGCATATATTAACAGATGTATGTGGAACCTAGAATATGGTACAGATGAACCAGTTTGCAGAGCAGAAATTGAGACACAGAAGTAGAGAGAAAACCTATGGATACCAAGGGGGGAAAGCGGCAGGGGGATGGTGGTGGTGGTGTGATAAATTGGGAGATTTGGATTTGCGTGTATACACTGATGTGTATAAAATGGATGACTAATAAGAACCTGCTGTATAAAAAAAAAAATTAAATTTTTAAAAAAAAGGAAAGTTCACCCTACAAAATTATGTTTGAAATAAATTAGCTTTTAGACATTAAAATAACAATTATCAAGAGTAGATCTCATGTTGTGTTCTTATTACAAGAAAGATAAAAAAATGAAACAAAAAACATGTTTATATTCATAGTATTGGACTCGATTTATTTTTCTCTCCTCCTTCTTTTTAAGAGCTATAATTTTTAGCACTCTTTCACCTAAACTTTAAGATTGTTTTCTAAAATTATTTTGAAATATGATTAAAATATCAGACTTTTCAACAAATATGCTTTTGGTCAATAGGCAATAATTAACACATGATACTCAAAAAAAATGTTAGTCTGGAGTTTCATATAAAACCAAACTGACATTTAAACAAGAAGCACAAACTATAATGAACATAAGTAACTCAGGTACTATTTTTTTTATGAATGTTTTCTGGTTAAACTATTAAAGAAAGTGTTCTCACTTGATGACTGCAAAGACGTTTACTTAAATACAGGTTGTCAGCACAGAGATATATACCTAAAACCACGCAGAAACTAAGCTTAGAAAGAGATCCTTTCCCAGTTAATCCCTGAGAGAACTATAGTTTCAGTTGACCACTTGATTGCAGCATATGAGAAACCCTGAACTAAAAGACCCAGATAAATTATGCCTGTATTTCTGACCCAAAGAAACTGTGAGCTATTAATTATTGTTGCCATAATCCAGTAAATTCTGAGTAACATTTTGTTTATGCACCAATAGATAACTAATTCCAATAAATATCATTTTATAATAATCCAGTCCAGCTTCATTTTTTCCAGCTTTATTTATGTATAATTGGCAAATAAAATTGTAAGATACTTAAAGTGTACAATGTAATGATTTGATATACCTATACATTGTGAAAGGATTTTCCCACATGGAGTTAACTCATCCATCACCTTACATATTTACATTTGGCTTTTTGGTATTTTTTTTTTTTTGTTCGTTCTTTTGTGGTTTTTATTTGGGGGGGGGGCGGCTGGTGGTGAGAACATTTGTATTCTACCCTCTTAACAAATTTCTGTTATACAGTAGTAACCTTATTATCCATTAGATCCTCAGACCTTATTCATCTTGTACCTCAAAGGCTTATACCCTTTAACCCTTTTACCTCAAAAGCTTTTACCCTTATATCTTTTACCCTTTAAGGCTTACCCTTTAACCAACCTTTCCCTATTTCCGCACTGCCCTGGCCCCTGGCAACCAATTTTCTACTCTGAGTTCGACTTTTTTTTTTCTTTTTGAGATTCCACGTATAAGTGACACAATGCAGTATTTGTCTTTCTCTGTCTGGCTTATTTCACTTAACACAAGTTCATTTTTCTTTAATTAGTATATTTATTTTTAATCTATTTTTGGTTGTGTTGGGTCTTCATTGCTGCACGCAGGCTTTCTCTAGTTGCGGACGAGTGAGGGCTACTCTTCATTGCAGTGTGCGGGCTTCTCATTGTTGTGGCTTCTCGTTGTGGAGTATGGGCTCTAGGCATGCGGGCTTCAGTAGTTGTGGCACGAGGGCTCAGTAGTTGTGGCTCTCAGGCTCTAGAGCACAGGCTCAGTAGTTGTGGTGCACAGGCCTATTTGCTCCGTGGCATGCAGAATCCTCCCGGGCCAGGGCTCGGACCCATGTCCCCTGCATTGGCAGGCAGACTCCTAACAACTGCGCCACCAGGGAAGTCCACAAGTTCATTTTTGTAAACAGATTTTTGCCACTAAGTTCAAAGTCTTGGTTTAGTACCCGACTTAGTATGTTCTCTCTAGGATAGAACTCATTTCCAGCAGTCTTCTCTGGGGACTAGAATGCTTTTGGATAGTGCTCTGTTACTGAAAGACCTCCTGAATACTTATAGTTTGGGTATCCCCTGAATTCCTTATTGCTCTTCCTACTGATATAAATTTCTCACCACTTAGAATGTGTATATTTAATGCCAACTTTTGCATGATTTCCATACTGGTTCTAATTCAGACTAGAGTTCTTAGCACATGCACTTCCAAACCTACATATATATGTATATATGTAAATACCTGTACACATTTATACTCTGAACTGCTAGACAGAGTTCTGAGCATACATACTCAGGAATATCCTGAACCACTTTTCATTCCCTAAGAGCAGAATTTTTCCACCCTGCCAAGCAAGTCTTATTATGGGTCCCTGACTCTTCCAGTACTGCGCTTTCCAAGAATACTAATAGAATGTGGTAGTGAAAAGCTTTAGTTTTGTAATTAAATTTACTAACCATGGCAGAAATTCCTACTTTATTTGTTAAAAAGTGTGAACTTAAAAGATTTTATTCTTCCTTTTAAAATCAAATGAAGTAACATATGGAAAGCACCTAGCACAGCTATTGGTCCAGATTAAATGGTAACTATTCTCATCACTAATTTTCATATACTACATGTACCAATATAAAAACCTCCTTATACAAAAAGTTCTCCAGAATAAAGCATAAGTTAGAATTTTACATTAATTTAATATAGCTGTCAATGAAATCTACCCTGTAATTTCTCTATGTATGTGTGTATACATATAAATATATGTATTAATAATACATATAAATCACACCAAGATTATGTGCATTGCACAAGAAGGTTGAACTTCAGTTTCTCAAAAGGGCTCCATTATAAAGTGACTCAATATTGATAATACATAACAGATAATACAGGCAATTCATACAGATTATAAATGAAGCCTTGGATGTATCACCCTAAGAGAGTAAGAGAAAAAGAAAGCTATACCCTTGAGTAACACCAGCCATTAAAGGAATTTAAAAAAATATAATAACCATTGCTCGACCTTTTAATAGAAAGATATTCTTTATATAATTTTCTTATAGTACAACTTACACATAAGTATAAAACTAAATATGCTTTATTTGAGCTGATAGTTCAGGGGTAGCTTATGGTCCATGTTTTGTTTTGGGTTTTTTTGTTTGTTTTTTAGATAGCACAGAAAATTTACAAAGTAAACACAAATCGAATTAAAAAAACATAACTTTCTTAATTACAGCCTTAACTTAATGTAAAGGATCATATTATGCTAAAACTAAATTATAAAGTTTGAGTTAACTGTAAAATTACAGTTTGTAGTTTTTGTCTTTTACTTGTTATCAGTTGATTTTTCTTATTTTGAACATGTTGGGTTACTGATGTTATTGCCTATGTAATTGTTTTATTTTGTTACCTATTAATGAATTTAAATACAATCATCCATTATTTTTAATGGGGCAATAAAATAGGTACCCGAAAACACAACAATAATGAGAAGAACAAAGACTCTGTCAACTGTATATCAGCAATGGGGGTTTCATATCTAGTCAGATATGAATTAGTGAAAACAGAGGTTGAGTCATTCAGCTTACCTAGTGCTTACACAAGGAGAAAAAATAGTGATCCTAGGTTTGTCTTTAGGAATAACTCTTCAGTTGTGCTGTTGCTGGTGCAATAGCACTGTTGTTATGGCACTAAATGAGTTTTGATTTTAAAATCTATTTGGATAGGAATGGTGCCTAAGGGATCTGGATATGATAAAAAAAAATTATTTTTGAATAAAAAAATGTACTAAACAAAGCCCAAAGCATTGGTGTCTGCTGTAAGCTTCTAGAACCGTAAGAAGTCAATACTATTCACAATATTTAATATTTCTACATTTAAATTTTACAGGTCTACATAATCAAAATTATTGAGTTTTTACACTGGCTTTAAAAATTATTTTGTTTCATAATCAGCTTTCTGCTTTTTAAGAAGGAAAAACAAGCAACACTAGACATTTCTACATTAATAATCAGTGTGGAGTTTATAAAAGTAATAATACTTTTAAAAATAATACATTTAGCATGGAAAAATATAATATTATAGCTTTCTCTCCCTTCCTCCCCCCTCCCTCTCTTTCTCCCTTCCTCCCTCCTTCCTATTCTCTTTCTCTTTCAAACAAAATTTCAGTTGAAAGTTGAAGAAAAGTTAATTTGAGTCAAGATTAGATGGATTTATTTTCTCCCATTTGTATCTCATTTTTGGTAATGATGGATGCCAGAGTTATCTCTGCATGTAATAGTAGTTTAGGTGATGGCCAATAGTTAAAATGAATAAAGCCAAATTAATATTATTTACTAATTAGCACTAGTCTAACAGGGTTATCTTTGGAAATTAGGGACAACATAGAGAAAGAGAGAAGAGAGAGGAAGAAAAAGAGATTCCATATTCATACATTATAACTGAAATAATGAAAGAACCAAACCCAGAACAAAGACAATGCAAGTTCTTAAGACTTAGAGTCTAGTTTCACTGTAAAGAAATTGTAAAGACTGTAGTAACAAACTTTGGCACAACTAGATAAATGTGTTATTTTTCTAAATGTTCCAGAAAATTTTTAATAGATTCTGTTAAGATTGAAAGGCTCATCTTTAAATTATCACTTGAAATTAGAAGCGCCGTACCCTACTGAGTAGTTTGTTAACTAAGAGTTGTAGGGGAAAGCCAATTAAGATGATACAAAATTTCAAATGCTTTCTCTCTGACAAACAACACATATATTGAAAGAAGGAAATTTGAATTACCCACTATCCTAAAGTTCACATATTTCAAGATATGTGAACTTTAGAATGCATACCTCTCTAGTAATTCTTCAGGCTAAATTATGTTTAAGAATGCATATCTCTCTAGTAATTTTACAGGCTAAGTTATGTGCATCATATATATTTTTAAATTTAGTTTGCTCATACCAAAGAACAAAGACCTAATGCTACATCATTTTAAGATTAATGTTATAAGAGAAAATAGAAAATGCCATTTTTATTGTATTAAGAACATTTAACATGAGATTAGCCCTTTTACCAATTAAGTGTTTAATACAATGCTGTTAATTGTAGATATGCTGTTGTACAGCAGATCCCTGAAACAATCATCTTGCATAACTAAAATTTTATACTCGTTAATTAGCAACTCCCCATTTCCCCCTGCCTCTAGCCCCTGGCAACTACATTTCTCCTCTATGCTTCTACAAATTTGGCTGTTTTAGGTATCTTATATAAGTGAAATCGAACAGTGTATTTCTGTGATTGATTTATTTCACTTAGCATAACACCCTCCAGATTCATCCATATTGTTGCATATTGTCGGATTTCCTTCTTTTTCAAGACTGAATAATATGCCATATATGTATATACCATATTTTCTTTATCCATTCATCCATGGATGAGTGTTTATGCTGTTTCTACATATTGGCTATTGTGAAAAATGCTGCAGTGAACATGGCAGTACACATACCTCTTAGAGATCCTTATTTCTGTTTTGTAAGATAAATACCCAGAAATGAGATTGCTGGATCATATGGTAGTTCTCTTTTTACTTTTTGAGGACTTTCCATACTGTTTTCCATAATGACTGTGCCAATTTACATTTCCACCAAAAGTATGCAAGGGTTCCAATTTCTCCATATTGTTACCAACATATACCATCTTTTTGTTTTGTCTTGTTTTGTTTTCTTCTTGATAATAGCCATCCTAACAGGTGTGAGGTAATATCTCATTGTGGTTTTGATATTCATTTCTTTGATGATCATTGACGTTGGTTATCTTTTCATATACCTCTTGGCCATTTGTTTTCTTCTTTGGAGAAATGTCCATTCAGGTAGTTTGTCCTTTTGCTATTGAGTTGTACGAGTCCCTTATATAATTTGAAAATTCACTCTTCATCAGATATATGATAGAAACTAAGATACTAAAAAGCTAGTTCTCTGACAGTGACAACAGGAGAAGATGTATGGGAAATCAGGGCTTGACTTCCTATTATTTTAACAGGAACAAAATATAAGAGAAAAATATAAGTTATCCAGTAAAGTAAAAAAAAAAGTTGGGATGCTCCCAGTATAAATTCCATCCCAAATCACCTCCAACCTGGATGATATAGATATTTTCTATTTCTCTCTTTCCACATGCAATAAACACCAAGTATTCTATCTTTTACAAAGGTGAGGAGGGGAACTCTTGAATATTTCTCTTCATCTTGATTTCCAATTTTACATTATTTCTACTTCACCAACATTCTCTATTACACCAATATCTTACTTTGTCCTGCAAAGTGTCTCTTCTGACTTCTCTCCCTCTTCCACAGAAATACCAAAATTTTCTTGTTAAAAAATAGAATTCTATCATGTCATGTTTATGTTTGAGCACCTTCACTCAATTAATGTTTTTAAAGACAAAACATAAACCCTGTACTATGAGATAAAGCTCTTTCATAAAATATCCTAATCTTTCTTTTCTGTGTATTGTGACTTAGTTAAATTAACACTTGTTAAGTAGAGCCAGGGGTGTTGAATGATGAACCAGAGTTCAACAAAAGACCACAAGGGAGATGAAATAGAGTAGTTTATTCCTCACAAGTCCAGGATGAAATAAAATGCATGCCTTCAGGGGTTGTGAGGGGAGGTCAAAGCAGGGTGCAGTTAGAGGGAGAGGCACAGGAACTGGTGCACATGCCTTTATTAGTGTCTGTCGGTGGAGTCCTTTGGGATTCCCAGGCTAAAGCCAGATTGGTCAATTCGAACAAAAAAAAAAAGGTGGGGTTTTGGTAAGCTCTGCAATGTCTTATATAATGGGTGCGCAAGCTCTGCAGTGTCTTATATAATGGGTGCACAAGTCCCTTATATAATGGGAGGCGAGGGAGATTGTTTATCACAAGGGCCATTGAGGAAGTCATATCAGGAACTTACATTTACTTGTGCCTCTGAGGGCTGTTATGTAGGACATGCTCTTGCATGAGGGGCTAATATCAGTTTAAGGCACCTCTGCAGGCCATTTGGCCAAACAAAATGGAGGCTGAGGTAGCAATACCATGGAGTAGCTCAGCTAAATTCTTGACACTATGACATTTACCAACATTATTTCTACTACATTCTGGTTAACCTATGTGCTAGGCATTATCATTTGTTCATATCTTTCCTTGCACCTTTTCCTCCCCATTTAATGTTCTTAAATTTAGGGTATTTGGATTCAATGAAAACAAGCTCCTATCTTCCCTTTTGTCAGACATTCCCTCACTCTCTTAGATAGAAATAAAAGCTGTTTTTCTCTAAATCCCCAACATATTGTTAAAATCTGTAGTATAGCACTCAGCATATTGGATTATATTGCCATTATTCATTTATTCAACTGTGTTCTTCATTAAATTGTGAGTTTCTTGAAGATGAAAAAAATTTTTGTCATCATTTGTTTCCAAATCTAGCACAATTCTTTGAACACACTAGGTGTTTAAACAATATCTCTTAAATATTGAAATTTCATTAACTGTTTAGGAATTTAATCATATAGAAATATTTATTTTTTATTAGTAATTTATTAAAGATAATGATAGTTTAGTTGTTTGTCAAAATCTGAATGGAAACAGAATATGCTTTATTTTATCTTTGAATTTCCTCTGTTAAGTATTTTTCCAGTATTAAAATGTTTCACAACAAGTCATTTTTTACTGTGGGCTTTATCCAGTATTATTTTATATATTATTATTAAAGATTTTCTTTTGATGTAAAACCGTATGGTTTTAGTTTGTGGTAATAAACGTTACTTCATAAAAAGGAAAAAAACAAACACCTTGACATTGTAACAGCTTCCACACATGATAGTTTAGAAAATATTAATATATTACTTCAGAGAGAACAAATGTATGCATTTTTTGGTCCACTTAATAATCACATTTCTAAATTTATCTATAGCCACACACCAGTTGTTACTAAAAAGTAGGCAGATTAACTTCTTGGAATAAGTTGACTTTGAATAATTTGGAATTAAATTTGAACTGAATTTGGAAAGGTACCAGATGAAGTGGGATGGCCATCTGCACCATATGGTCTTAGAGAGGTTGTTAATGCCCAAGTACTAAGGAAGAAGTCCAGAAAGTTTTGTCTCTTACTGGAAAAATTATATCAGCCACTACTGCAAAACATTCAACTGTGAAGAGTGTGAGTATCTTAAGTAATAGGACCAAAACAAGGCCCTAACATATGTTAGAAAAACGTAATACCTAAGGATAAAGGAATGATTATCTGTTTATGGCAAATAAGAGAAAAGGACAAACTGCCATAATAACAATAAGGTACCAAGATAAGATAAGCAAAATAAACCACACATAGCATGTTGTAGACAGGGACCATACAAATGAATTAATATCAAAATTGCTGGGATAGTTGCTATTTTTTTAAAAAAAAGGAAGAAAAAAGTAAAAACATTTGATTCAAAGCTTGTCCCAAGTGTAATTCTGTGAAGGCTAGCAATCTGTTTTATTCATGGATAGCATAAATAGCAAATTTTCACATTCTGCTGAGAACAAAGGGCACTGTTGCTTGTGCCAGAGAGAATGTTTCTTTAACTTTATTGTGTTGGCAATTAAAATGTAAAAATTCCAATAGTTTACCTTTTTTTTTTTTTTGCCTTTGGTGATTTTAGGTTTGTTTCTTTGTTGCTTTTATGCAATTTGGGTAACTATATAAGATATCACACAATGGTTCCTTAATTTTTTGGCAGGGATTTATTTACAGAATAGATGTTACTGGTGTTAACCTCCTCTCCTCTGTAGAGCAGAATACACAGATTTAGATATTACACAGATAAAAGAAAATAGAAATTTGTTGACAGTAGCCCAATAATTTTAGAGGTACTATGTCAGAAACTACTCTACCACAAGCAAATTACACCAGTATACAGAGCAAAAATCAAATATTATTATATATTGAACAATGTAAACTGACCCACATAGGTTCCTCTTATTCATATCCCCTCTGTGACCCCCTTCCCGCTGCACCACACAGACACATACACCTACCTGAATATCTAGGGCTTTTCATTGATGAGGATCGTTTTTCATCATTGGAATTAAAAGATAGATCAAGCCTAAAAACCAAAACTTAATAATCTGAAATTGGTGTAATTTATATTTGAACCTTATACCCATTCTTCTAAATTTGACTCTGTGGAGAAGTAAGATGTAGCTAGGTGTTCTGATAAGAGGGAAATTAAAGTTTTAAATTTCATTTATTCACTGAAAAATGCTTTACTTTTTGATTGCCACCAACTTTTAAAAACATCTTACATGTAGAAGATTAGACACTCAGGCAGCTTCTTTGTAGTAGAACCCATTTTAGGCTCCTATAAGTAATGTAAGTATACAAAAAGTAAAATACATTGTTTTGTAGGAGTGGAAAGGTGTCACAAATTGCTCTATACACCCTTTCAAAGACAGTCTCTTCCAAAACTTTTCCATGCAGTTCATTGTGTGTAAATTAGTGGAGGAGTAAGGAGCTTCCTGGGAGAAAAGAGACTGACCAGTCCCCTTTGGGGATTCAGTATTAACAGAACATTTCAAATGGATGGAAATGATGCCTACTGAGGAATTTGGGCAGTAAGAGCAGCAAGGGGCTATAAAATTGAGAGAACAGTTATCTAGGTACCAAATATATTTGAACCTTATATAGATAGATTAATTTACATGAAGAAATGAGTTTAAATGAATTACTAAAGCTGTGCTCTTTTATATATTTATTTTTTGTTAGGGGTCAAAACTGAAAACTGGCTGTAACTACATTCTACATTAAAGGCATATGTCATCCAAACTGGGCTTAAGGTATTAAGGATATTCACTGACATGCTCAGTATGCATAAAAATATGATATTGGACAAACACACAAATATACACACACACTCACATAGTAACAGAATCTCCATTTAATTAAATCTGGCATAATTCCATATAATTTACCTTAATATGTTAGACTATATAAAAGTCAGAAATAAAATACCCTATGTAAACAATGAACCCAAAGAGTTATATGCATAATTCAGACTGTGTGTCTATTGCTATCATTTTCTTTATATCCATTTTTTTACAAAAACATCCTCCTTATGTCTTAAAATCTCTGTTTCAGCTAGGAATGAAATTATTCAATAATAAATTTGTTTATGAAAATACCTGGAATCACTACAACATATTTCTATTTATCCTAATCAAGTCCCAGTCATTTTTCATTCTTTATAGAAGGACGTAGAAATAAATAATGCAATTGATTCTGACTTGCAACATATCCACTGAAGAATTTTACTTAGGTGACCCTTAGCTTAAAAACTTGCAGAAGGGGACCTTCAAGATGGTGGAGGAGTAAGACGTAGAGATCAAATTCCTCCCCACAAATACATCAAAAATGCATCTGCATGTGGAACAACTCCTACAGAACACCTACTGAACGCTGGCAGAAGACCTCAGACATCCCAAAAGACACCAGAGGGCAACCTACATGCAGAGGCTGGGCCAAATCCAAAGCTGAACCCCAGGAGGTGTGCGAACAAAGAAGAGAGAGGGAAATTTCTCTGTGCAGCCTCAGGAGCAGGGGATTAAATCTCCACAAACAACTTGATGTGAGCTGCATCTCTGGAATACCTGAACAGACAAAGAATCATCCCAAAATTGAGGCGGTAGACTTCGGGAGCAACTGTAGACTTGGGGTTTGCTGTCTGCATCTAATGTGTTTCTGGTTTTATGTTTATCTTAGTTTAGTATTTAGAGCTTATTAACATTGGTAGATTTTTTTATTGATTTGGTTGCTCTCTTCCTTTTTTTAATATATATATTTTTTCCTTTTTCTCTTTTTGTCAGTGTGTATGTGTATGCTTCTTTGCATGATTTTGTCTCTATAGATTTGCTTTTACCATTTGTCCTAGGGTTCTGTCTGGTTATTTTTATTAGTATAATTTTTAGCACTTGTTATCATTGGTAGATTTGTTTATTGGTTTGGATGCTGTCTTCTTTCTTTTATTACTTTTTAATTTCTTTTATTTTAATAATTTTTTATTTTAATAACTTATATTTTATTTTATTACTTTTCTTTTTCCTCCCTTTGTTCTGAGCTGTGTGGCTGACAGGGTCTTGGTGCTCCAGCTGGGTGTCAGGTCTGAGCCTCTGAGGTGGGAGAGCCGAGTTCAGGACATTGGTCCACCAGAGCCTTCTAGGCCACTCGTAATGTCAATCAGCGAGAGGTCTCCCAGAGACCTCCGTCTCAACGCTAAGACCCAACTCCACTCAACGAGCAGCAAGCTCCACTGCTGGACACACTATGCCAAACAACTATCAAGACAGGAACACAACCACACCCATTAGCAGAGAGGCTGCCTAAAATCATAATAAGTTCACAGACACCCCAAAACACACCAACGGACATGGTCCTACCCACCAGAAAGACAAGATCCCACCTCATCTACCAGAACACAGACACCAGTCCCCTCCACCAGGAAGTCTACACAACTCACTGAAACAACCTTACCCACTGGGGGCAGATACCAATAAAAACGGGAACTAAGAACCTGCAGCCTGTGAAAAGGAGACCACAAAGACTGTAAGTTAAGCAAAAAGAGAAGACAGAGAAATACACAGCAGTTGAAGGAACAAGGTAAAAACCTACCAGACCAAACAAATGAAGAGAAAATAGGCAGTCTACCTGAAAAAGAATTCAGAGTAATGATAGTAGAGATGATCCAAAGTCTTGGAAATAGAATGGAGAAAAAAAGGTTTAACAAGACCTAGAAGAACTAAAGAGCAAACAAACAATGATGAACAACACAATAAATTAAAAATTCTCTAGAAGGAATCAATAGCAGAATAACTGAGACAGAAGAACGGATAAGTGATGTGAAAGATAAAATAGTGGAAATAACTACCACAGAGCAGAGTACAGAAAAAAGAAAGAAAAGAATTGAGGACAGTCTCAGAGACTTCTGGGACAATATTAAACATACCAACATTCAAATTATAGGGATCCCAGCAGAAGAAGAGAAAAGAAAGGGACTGAGAAAATATTTGAAGAGATTATAGTTGAAAACTTCCCTAACATGGGAAAAGAAATAGTCAATCATGCCCAGGAAGTGCAGAGAGTCCCATATAGGAAAAATCCAAGGAGAAACATGCCAAGACATATTAATCAAACTATCAAAAATTAAATTAAAAAAATATATTAAATGCAGCAAGGGAAAAGCAACAAATAACATACAAGGGAATCCCCATAAGGTTAACAGCTTATCTTTAACCAGAAACTGCAAACTTGCAGGGTGTGGAAGAACATATTTAAAGTGATGATAGGGAAAAACCTAAAACCAAGATTACTCTACCCAGCAAGGATCTCATTCAGACTCGACAGAGAAGTTAAAACCTCTACAGACAACGAAAAGCTAAGAGAATTCAGCCCCACCAAACCAGCTCTACAATAAATGCTAAAGGAACTTCTCTAGACAGCAAACACAAGAGAAGGAAAAGACCTACAATAAAAAACCCAAAACAATTAAGAAAATGGTAAAAGGAACATACATATTGATAATTACCTTAAATGTAAATGGATTAAATGCTGCAACCAAAAGACACAGACAGGCTGAATGGATACAAAACAAAACCAGTATATATGCTGTCAACAAGAGAACCAATTCAGACCTGATACACATAAAAACTGAAAGGGAGGAGATGGAAAAAGATATTCCATGCAAATGGAAATCAAAAGAAAGCCTGGATATGGTCACTTTATCCTTGATAAAGGAGGCAAGAATATACAGTGGAGAAAAGACAGCCTCTTCAATAAGTGGTGCTGGGAAAACTGGACAGCTACAGGTAAAAGAATGAAATTAAAACACTCCCTAACACCGTACACAAAAACAAACTCAAAATGGATTAAAGACCTAAATGAAAGGCCAGACACCATCAAACTCTTAGAGGAAAACATAGGCAGAACACTCTATGACATAAATCACAGCAAGATCCTTTCTGACCCACTTCCTAGAGTAATGGAAATAAGAACAAAAATAAACAAATGGGACCTAATGAAACTTCAAAGCTTTTGCACAGAAAAGGAAACCATAAACAAGACCAAAAGACAACCCTCAGAATTGGAGAAAATATTTGCAAATGAAGCAACTGACAAAGGATTAATCTCCAAAATTTACAAGCAGCTCATGCACCTCAATATCAAAAAACAAACAACCCAGTCCAAAAATGTTCAGAAGACCTAAATAGACATTTCTCCAAAGAAGATATACAGATTGCCAACAAACACATGAAAGAATGCTCAACATCATTAATCAATAGAGAAATGCAAATCAAAACTACAATGAGGTATCATCTCACAACAGTCAGGATGGCCATCATCAAAAATCTACAAAAAATAAATGGTGGACAGGGTGTGGAGAAAAGGGAACCCTCTTGCACTGTTGGTGGGAATGTAAATTGATACAGCCACTATGGAAAACAGTATGCAGGTTCCTTAAAAAACTAAACATAGAACTGCCATACGACCCAGCAATCCCACTACTGGGCATATACCCTGAGAAAACTATAATTCAACAAGAGTCATGGGGGGTTCCCTGGTGGCGCAGTGGTTGAGAGTCCGTCTGCCGATGCAGGGGACACAGGTTCATACCCCGGTCTGGGAGGATCCCTCATGCCATGGAGCGGCTGGGCCCGTGAGCCATGGCCACTGGGCCTGCGCGTCCAGAGCCTGTGCTCCGCAATGGGAGAGACCACAACAGTGAGAGGCCCATGTACCACACAACAACAACAACAAAAAAAGATTCATGTACCAAAATGTTCCTTGCAGCTCTATTTACAATAGCCAGGACATGGAAGCAACCTAAGTGTCCATCAACAGATGAATGGATAAAGAAGATGTGACACATATATACAATGGAATATTACTCAGCCATAAAAAGAAATGTAATTGAGTTATTTGTAGTGAGGTGGATGGACCTAGAGAATGTCATACAGAGTGAAGTAAGTCAGCAAAGGAAAAACAAATACTGTATTCTAACACATATATATGGAATCTAAGGGGAAAAAAAGGTCATGAAGAACCTAGGGGCAAGATGGGAATAAAGACACAGACCTACTAGATAATGGACTTGAGGATATGGGGATGGGGAAGGGTAAGCTGTGACAAAGTGAGAGAGTGGCATGGACATATATACAATGTAAAATAGATAGCTAGTGGGAAGCAGCCACATAGCACAGGGAGATCAGCTCCGTGCTTTGTGACCACCTAGAGGGGTGGGATAGGGAGGGTGGGAGGGAGGGAGAAGCAAGAGGGAAGAGATGTGGGAACATATGTATATGTATAACTGATTCACATTGTTATAAAGCAGAAACTAACACACCATTGTAAAGCAATGATACTCCAATAAAGATGTTAAAATAAATAAATAAATAAATAAGTAAAATAAAAGAAAATCTAAAATACCACCATGGGAAAATGTGGCATTTATAAAATTGGATGAAGAATTTACTGTTATTTTTCCTAAATGTTATATTACTGGTGTTCATAAGAGCGACACTGTAAACCAAATATGAATGGGGACTTTATGTTTTTAATATACATTTTTTCCAAAATTATCAATATTTTTTAATAAAGGAAAAGAGTGAGTGTAATCTCTCACTGGACAGACTAGATTCTCTAGTGAGTATCACTCACTAGACAGAAATCTATTAAGTGCCTTCTTTTTAAAGAGTAATGTATTAAGCATATTACTTAGAATATTATATTGAATCATAAGGACAGAGAAGTTATTATTTATCACTGCAACTCTAAGGTATCAAAACTTAATAACAGATAAGCAATCAAACTCTTCTGTTGAATAACTGGATGGTGGTGGTTGAGAAGATTGATTTTGTGAAAGTACTGAATTAACAGTGAATAGATTAGGTTCAAGTCTGAGTTCTACTACTGATTATTTTACAATCTTCTACAAGTCACTGTATTCCTTTGCTTCGATTTCCATTTTAAATGTACTGATTACACAAGTTGTATCTCAGGGTTTAGAAACTTTTAGATTCCGTCAGATTGAACCTGATGACATTACTGTTTTTGTCCATCTAGTACCATCAATTTCATAGGCTTCACATAATAAAAAGTAACCTATTCTTCCCAATGAAAATCTCACCAAGTTATTTTGTACGCACTGACAAATTGATCTTAACTTTTGTATAGAATGGGAAAAGGCCTAATTTAGCCAATGTAATACTGAAGAATAACAACGAACATGGAACACACATAATGTTTATTTTTAATGTATCTCCATGTATATACACACACACCTGTTTCTGTTTATCTTGTATATGTGTGTATACACACACACACACACACATTTATGCTTATAGTTTATAAGGTGGAACTATGCCAGGTGTTAGAGGTAAAACAATGAATAAAGTATGACCCTAAATTTGAAGAATTCAAGTTTTCTCCATTGGATGTTACAATTGTGTGAAATGTTGGAAAGATAGACAAATGTCATGCTAGATTTGTTGGGACTGGTAAATGTTCTCCAGGAACGAAGAGTTATCTACACACCTGCCTCCTCCCCAACACATATATTTTGCCAGTGATCGGATTAATTCTGGCCACTGAGTCAAAAGGAAAAGTCTATTCTGTTTTTTTTTTCAGATGACATTCCCTCCAATAAAAAAGACTGACAATATAAGGGAGGAGAAAACAAACCAAACAAAACTTCTAGCTTTATCGTCTTCCTTCCAATTTAGAACATAGACATGTGAAGATGTGACATTTGAAGCTATGCAGCCATGAGCCTAACACAGTACTTAATGTATGAAAGGGCTTACTGTGAAAATGAGGCCCTCAAGAATAATATGGTGTGAGGAACAATCTGTAGAATCATGTAGATATTTTTATATAACATAAGCGTTTTTTATAAGCAGTGATTAGTTTGTCAATCTTTCATTTATAATCAAACTACCTTACTCAATTCAATAAGAAAGGAATTAATTAAGTGGAGACCTCATACCTATTTGATCTCATATCTGAATAAGCATAATTAAAGTAGGGCCTTCGATGCATATTGTTTTACATAACATCATGATATAAAATGGAAGTAGCAAATATTGATGAACCAATTAATGAAAATGAAGTTAAACAAGACAATCTGTGAATGCTGGGACTAAATGGGCAGAATTTACAAAATGTATTTCCTAAAATGATGGGTGGGATGGTTATACTGGATTTATTTATTTGAATGCCTCTCTGTTTCTCTCTCTCTCTCTCTCCGCACCGCCCCCCTCCCCCAACCTACTATCCCTCACTATTAGTACAGCAGTGATCCTGAGGATCACTTCACTATACAATTTTAATGTGACCCACTGATTTGCAAATTAATATCCTACAGAAAATTATAACATGTCTCTGAGCAACATGAATATGATTTGTCTCCTTTACTAAAAAGTATCTGTAATCAGGATTCATTCACTGCTTAATCTTTTATATATTGTCTACATGTCCACATTAAACATATTTTTTTAAAACCAACACAATCAGACAGAAAATACTAATGTTGCCATGTTTATAATTTTAATTCTTTTGCAATGTAGGCCCCAAATGGTGATTTGCAAGTCATTTTCATATTTCAGCCTCTTTGAATAGCCATGCTCACAAATGGAGATTTACAATATTGGGCATGCTTGACAATGGAAGGTCTGGATGCCAAGTGAGGAATCTACTCCTAAACGGATGCCAAAGCATTGTGTGTTCCACATATATTCATAACTGCCAATCAGCCGTTCTAAGTGACTTTTTCTAATTCCTCTGCATATTATGCTTCTAATTTTTAAAACAGTTAGTTAATAGCTATGGATCCCTCAAACTTGCCATTTTTCAAGCATGAAATTCATGTAAAGATTATTTTGCATAGTTCTGAGAGCATCCCCTTGTCATTCACCATATTCTGAGAACCAATGTGCTCATTTTCTAATCCTTGTTAATCTGTCAATAATGTTGAGGAAAAGAGCAGTTACTGCTGGAAAAAGTATTAAAATGATCATTTTTTTTTACTACCCTCTGTCTCTTCTCAGCTTGCTAATCATGGAATAAACACTATTATTTTCAAGTATTATATACAAAAGAGAGTTTAATAATTTGTTGCTATGGACAAGCAGAATCTCTCAAGGAGTCACATAAATACTTCAAGCAACAGAAAGGCACAGATTGCAACAGGAGTAGTCAGGTATACTTCATGCCCTCTAGAACACATAACAATAAAGGGTACAAAGTTTTAGACATCTAAGTGTAAGATCTGGGGGAAAGAACTGTTGGATTGTCTAAATCTAGAATGATCCTAAAGAAGTGTATATATTTTTCAAATAAAAAACCTAAACACAAAAAGCAGATAATGTTCAATATTTTGTACAAGCAAAAGCTACTGTCTTTAGTGTTAGTATGTAAAGATTCTGTTTACCTAAAATTTATACCAATTTACATTGTGTAATCTTAATTTAGGAACATCATTATCCACTCTTTACTTTTCATTGTGTCCAATTTATCTGTTTTGTTTTGTTGTCTGTGCTGTTGGGGTCATATTTAAGAAACCACTGCCAAATCCAAGGCTGTGAATATTTGCTCCTCTGTTTTCTTCTAAGAGTTTCATAGCTTTAGCTCTTAAATTTAGTTATGCGTTTCATTTTGAATTATTTTTTTTGTATATGGTGTAAGGTAGGGTCCATACTTCCTTCTTTTGCTTGTGTATATCCAACTTTACCATTACTATTTTTGAACACTCTTTCCTTTTCCCATTAAATAACTTAACCACTTAACTGCACTATCAAGGTTAAAGGAAAAGAGTACTAAAACTAACTATAGCTACTATAATTTAAGGAATATATAACATAAAAATAGGTAAATTGTGACATCAATAACATAAAAGGGGAGAGTAAAAGGGTAGAGTTGTTGTGTTCTTAACTAGAGAGGGCTTGTAATTATTGGTATACATTATTTTATATATTGGTATAAAATCGTTCCGTATTATCTTTTATCAGAAATGTAATAACTTCTGAATAACTTGTATAAAGTTTGACCTATATTATGAATTAACCTTGAATAATTCTGCCCATCTCTAAGGTGCAGTGTTGACTAGTTTTCTCCATTGACTGAACTGCTTAAGACAATGGGCCAATGGGGATCATATCAGGCAGGGAAGACAACTGCTAGCACCTAGGAATATTAAATCAAGTAGTAAGCTTTCTCTCCTAGTTTCTCCAGTTGCATTTGCTTGAGAAACCTATACCATTTTTTAAAGTCATTAGGGGCAATGTTTGTGTCTGATTCACTTTCATTTTTTTGGTCTCTCTACCCCACATAGAACCTCTCATACAATAAGTACAAAATAAGTAATTATAAAGTACACATAAATTATTTAATTAAGTGTTAAGTTTTGCAATATATCCCTCCCCTAGCACAGCAATATGATTACAGCAGATACTATAAATAATTGAATGTATTTAGAATTGTACCAAATAAAGAACCCTACTTTTCTTTTTTCTTTGTCTTTTTTTCTCATAGTTTATAATCCATTTAAGGATCCTCAGTCAAGAAAGAACAAGTCTTCTCCAAGTATTTGACCTCTCCCTCTCTTTTTTTATTTCAAAATTCTTTATTGACCCAAGGAAAAATCATCAGGATGGCAAAAAAAAATTCTTCCAGCTTTACTGGTTTATATTTGACATATAAATCAAAGTTTAAGTTTAAAGCGTACACCTTGCTGATTTGATACGATTATATATTGCAAAATGATTACCTCCATGGTGTTAACTAAAACATCCATCACGTCACATAATTACCATTTCTGTTTTTGTAGTAAGAACATTTAAGATTTATTCTCTTAGCAACTTTCACATACATAATACAGAATTGATAATAACAGTGCTGTGCATTAGATGATTAAAACATTTTTTAACTGGAATTTTGCAGCATTTGACCAACATCTTCTCATTTCTCCCACCTCTCATCCACTGCTAACCACTATTCTACTCTCTGTCTCTAAGTGTTTATGTATAAGTGATATCATACATTATTTGTCATTTTCTGTCTCTTTCACTTAGCATAATGCCATCACCACCTATCCAGGTTGTTGCAGGTGGCAGGATTTTCTTCTTTCTCATGCCTGAATAATATTCCATTGTTTATATATATATTTTTCCCACATCTTCTTTATCCATTCGTCCATTCACAGACAGGTTGTTTCCATATATTGGCTATTGTGAGTAACACTGCAATAAACAGGAGAGTGCAGGTATCTCTTTAATATCCTATTTTCATTTCCGTTGGATATATCTCCGGAAGTGAAATTGCTGGATAATATCATAGATGTTTTTAATTTTTTGAGGAACCTCCATATTGTTTTCCCCTATGGTTGTACCAGTTTACAGTCCCACCAACAGTGCACAAGGGTATTTTTCTCTCTTCATACTTACCAACACTTGTTATCTCTTGTCTTATTTATGATAGCCATACTAACAGATATGAGGAGATATCTCACTATGTTTATGACTTGTATTGCCTCGATAATTAGTCATGTTGAACATCTTTTCATGTACCTATTGGCCATGTGTATGTCTTCTTTGGAAAAAACAATCAGATTGTTTGATTTTTGTTATTGAGTTGTTTGAGCTCTTTATATATTTTGGATTTTGACCGCTTATAAAATACATGGTTTTCAAATTAAGAAGATGTCACAAAAAAGGAAAACTAGGGGCCAATATCACTGATGAACATAGATGCAAAAATCCTCACGAAATACTAGCAAACAGAATCCAACATCACATTAAAAGGATCATACACCATGATCAAGTGAGATTTATCCCAGGAATGCAAGGATTCTTTAATATACGCAAATCAATGTCATCAACCACATTAACAAATTGAAGGATAAATACCATATGATCATCTCAATAGATTCAGAAAAAACCTTTTGACAAAATTCAACACCCATTTATGATAAAAACCCTCCAGAAAGTAGGCCTAGAGGGAACTTACCTCAACATAATAAAGGCCATATATAACAAACCCACAGCCAACATCATTCATAATGGTGAAAAACTGTAATCATTTCCACGAAGATAAGGAATAAGACAAGGTTGCTCACTCTTACCTCTGTTATTCAACATAATTTGGGAAGTTTTATCCACAGCCATCAGAGAAGAAAAAGAAATAAAAGGAATCCAAATCAGAAAAGAAGAATTAAGACTGTCACTGTTTGCGGATGACATGATACTATACATAGAGAATCCTAAAGATGCTATTAGAAAACAACTAGAGCTAATCAATGAATTTGGTAAAGCAGCAGTATACAAAATTAATGCACAGAAATATCTCACATTCCTATACACTAGTGATGAAAAATCTGAAAGAGAAATTAAGGAAATACTCCCATTTACCACTGCAACAAAAAGCATAAAATAGCTAGGAATAAACCTACCTAAGGAGACAAAAGACCTGTATGCAGAAAACCATAAGACACTGATGAAAGAAATTAAAGATAATACAAAGAGATGGAGAGGTATACCATGTTCTTGGATTGGAAGAGTCAATGTTGTGAAAATGACTCTACTACCCAAATCAATCTACAGATTCAATGCAATCCCTATCAATCTACCAGTGGCATTTCCCACAGAACTAGAAAAAAAAATTCACAATTTTTATGGGAACACAAAAGACCCTGAATAGCCAAAGCAATCTTGAATAAGATCATCGGAGCTGGAGGAATCAGGCTCTCTGACTTCAGACTATATTACAAAGCTACAGTAATCAAGACAGTATGGTACTGGCACAAAAACAGAAATATAGGTCAATGGAACAGGATAGAAAGCCCAGAGATAAGTCCACGCATATATGGTCACCTTATCTTTGATAAAATAGGCAAGAATATACAATAGAGAAAAGACAGCTTCTTCAATAAGTGGTGCTGGGAAAACTGGACAGCTACATGGGAAAGTATGAAATTAGAACACTCCCTACACCATACACAAAAATAAACTCAAAATGGATTAAAGACCTTAATGTAATGCCAGACAGTAGAAAACTCTTAGAGGAAAACATAGCCAGAACACTCTATGAAATAAATCACAGCAAGATCCTTTTTGACCCATCTCCTAGAGAAATGGAAATAAAAACAAAAATAAACAAATGGGACCTAATGAAACTTAAAAACTTTTGTGCAGCCAAGAAGCCATAAACAAGATGAAAAGAAAACCCTCAGAATGGGAGAAAATATTTACAAATGAAGCAACTGACAAAATATTAATCTCCAAGATATACAAGCAGGTCATGCAGCTCAATATCAAAAAAACAAACAGCCCAATCCAAAAATGGCCAGTAGATCTAAATAGATATTTCTCCAAAGAAGATATACAGATTGCCAACAAACACACGAAAGGATGCTCAACATCACTAATCATTAGAGAACTGCAAATCAAAACTAAAATGAGATATCACCTCACACCGGTCAGAATGACCATCTTCCAAAAACCTACAAACAATAAATGGTGGAGATGGTGTGGAGAAAAGGGAACCCTCTTGCACTGTTGGTGGGAATGTAAATCGATACAACCACTATGGAGAACAGTATGGAGGTTCCTTAAAAGCTAAAAATAGAACTACCATACGACCCAGCAGTCCCACTACCTTGGCATATACCCTGAGAAAACCATAATTCAAATAGAGATATGTATCACAATGTTCATTGCAGCTTTATTTACAATAGCCAGGACATGGAAGCAACCTGTGCCCATTGACAGATGAGTGGATAAAGAAGATGTGGCACATGAACACAATGTAATATTACTCAGTCATAAATAGAAATGAAATTGAGTTATTTGTAGTGAGGTGGATGGACCTGGAGAATGTCATACAGAGTGAAGTAAATCAGGTAGAGAAAAACAAATACCATATGCTAACACATATATATGGAATCTAAAAAAAATAAATAAGAAAGTTCTGAAGAGCCTAGGGGCAGGACAGGAATAAAGATGCAGACATAGAGAATGGACTTGAGTACACAGGGAGTTGGAAGAGTAAGCTGAGACGAAGTGAGAGAATGGCATGGACATATATACACTACCAAATATAAAATAGATAGTGGGAAGCAGCCGCATAACACAGGGAGATCAGCTTGGTGTTTTGTGTCCACCTAGGAGGGTGGGATAGGGACGGTGTGAGGGAGATGCAAGAGGGAGGGGATATGGGGATATATGTATAGGTAAAGCTCATTCACTTTGTTATACAGCAGAAACTAACACACTATTTTAAAGCAATTATACTCCAATAAAGATGTTAAAAAAATAAGTAAAATAAAGTAAAAAAAAAACTTGCAGAGGTTCTCAAATAAATTAATTAATAAATGCTACTTGTAAGAATAATTATCTCATATCCTCTGACTGTATTGGAATAGTTGCATTAATTTAGATTTTGAGATATTTATTTGTTCTGAACTTATCTTTGGAATTTATTTGTGCTAAACTTTTACTAACAGACTGTGGGAAAGATAATCACTGTTGGTAAATGCTTTGGTTGCATTTACTTTAAAAATCAGCTTGATTAGATATATAAAATATGTTCCTAAAATATTTCATAGGTTTCATAATTATTTGTGAGTTGTTATAAATAGAAGAAAGTAAAGACTGACATTGACATTTCTGTACAATCACCCCTCCATCAGTTTTTTTCATCACACATAAAACAAATATTTTTTCGTCACTATTTTTTCTCTTAAAATTATATTCAAGTTAGAAATGTCTTATTAAATTTGTACTCAAAATTTTTTTTCCATGGAAAACTTTATAATAAGAGCAAATTTGTACATTTTAAGAATCCTAGTGATTTCCCTGGCCGTCCAGTGGTTAAGATTTATCGCTCCCAGTGCAGGGGGCCCAGGTTCGATCTCTGGTCTGGGAGCTAAGATCCTGCATGCCCCATGGCATGGCCTAAAATAAACACATAAATAAATAAATAAATAATAATTCTAAAGTACTATACTCTTGAGATTATGGGTCTTTAGACGTAATATACATGTAGAATGTTACTCATTTTATTTCTTCGAAGCCTTGTGACTCCAAAGCTGTCACAAAGTTCATTATGTCCCACAGGAAAATCGTTTGTATTATTGGATTTATTTGACAGTATAACAATACCCTTTGAGAAAATGTATCCAGGCCTACTGATGTTTTTTATCAAGATCCCTCAAGTCTTATTTCTACTCTTCCTACCCCACTGTCATCTTGAAACAGGTTCTCAGTTTCCACCTCATACACTAAGTTTTGCAGTGTCTTTTCTTGTCCTTAGGCGTTCTTCACTTTGACACTGCAATGATCCTCTTAAACTCTGTTGTCTCAAATTCTTTTCTTGACTGAAGTTCCTGAGTTATTCTCTACCAGGTACAGGCATGCTTTTATCAATATACTTACACTTACAGCCATATCCTTAGTTGCTAAGGCAGTGTTAAAGATAATTTGTCTTTGGTTAAAGAATATGATATATAATTTTTAAATTTCCAATCAATTGCAGACAAATGACGCCACAAAATATAACAAAAAGAGACTATTAGAAAATAGAGAAACAAAGACATAAAAATGCAAGGTCATTTTTAATTATTTTTACATTTCTCAGATAAGAGTTTCTTCAACAAATTTCTATAGAAGTGTATTAAAAAACACTCTTGATGTCTGCACTTACCTTGTGACAGACCAGCTAATAGTTCTCATACTGGCTCTGATTAGTGGACTATGTTTTGAGTAGCAATTTATTGGAAGACATACAAAGCCATAGTCACATCCCTTGAATAATGAATATTAATTTTATAATTTTTTGAAAACTGTTACTAATTTGTATACTTAAAATGTATTGCCGTATATGCATATCAGCTATATTATAAAATCTTTATAGTTTTTCTCTGTGTGTAATAGACCAGAAATGTTTTACTTGTATTTATTAAGGAACCTAATATCAGATACAGTGGAGTAAGTTGTGGTGTGTTAGGACAAAAACCAGGGTACAGCCTGGTCTGTATAACCAAAAACTGGAAGACGCAAGTTAAAACTGGTCAACTACAGAAGCAGGACATTTAGCCAAGGTAGAGAATATAGGCAAAATCTGGGGGTTCTAAAATCATGCTGATCTGAATATGGTTCAGTTTTTACCATGCCCAGCTTCAAGTTAGTTGCCTCTTCAAAGCCAAAAGATTTCTTGGATCCACACAGCAGCATTGTGTAATGAACTGGGCCACTCTTATGATCCTGGCACATAAAACTGGCAGACAAGACAAGGCTGTCTCCCTCATTACCTGTTAAAATATCAAGAGAAGTGAATTAGAGTGTAGGTTTGAGGAAAGTGGCAGAGTTTGGCTTCAGAGATCTATGGTTAAAGGGATCATTGCAGAAATTAGCTTCTTTTAATTCATTGAGTTTAAGTACACTCTGATTTCTAAAAGCAAAAGAAGCTGTTTATGTAGGCTGAGTCTTACCTACCTCCAAGAGTACAGGGAGCCTGGAGAGTAAGGAGCCTTTCTTTATGTGTGCTAACAGGAAACCATCAACAGAGGTTCCACAGGAAGCCTGCCTCTGCATGCCAAGTTCAGAGAAATAGAGACCTCTTAGCTCTTCCCATGTGGATTCCTACTTTTTAAAAATAATTCTAACAACCACATCTAAATCTCAATTAACTGCAGTTTGAATGCAACAAAATTAAGTGTTTATTATAACAACAACAATAACATCAATAACCCCACACTCTTCAGAGTCATATAGCAGTACAGAGCCTCTACAATATAATACTCGCGATGTCCAAGATACAATCCAGAATGAGCCTACATATGGAAAATAAGAAAAATGGGATTAATTATCAAAAGCAAAGACCATCTGAGGTGACACAGATGTTGGAGTTATCAGATAATAATTTCAAAGCAACAATTATAAACATGCTAAAAGATGTATACAACAGTGTCTTCTCACCTTCTTTCTACAGGTGTTATTCCAAGGAACAGTACCTATCAATAGGCATGCACACTAAAATACAAATAAAAGAAAATATGGACTTTAAAATACAAATCACTGAGGAGTATAAAAGGACATTGGGTCATGATAAAGTTCAAAATTTATAAAGAAAACACAGTAGTTATAAAATTGCATGCACCAAATAATAAATCAGTTAAATACATTTTTTAAAGTTTAGAACTACAATGAAACCTTGAAAAAATTTTCAGTCTTATTAATACACTTCTGTAAACTTCATTCCTAGGTATGTTAGAAAATAATGTGTCTAGAGAAAATAAAAATATATATATGAGAATTATATGCACACATACAAATATATGTAGACTGTTTATTATATGTGCCAATATATCTTCAACCAGGAATATGAATTAATGATTAAATAGAAAGTTTATTATGTAAACTGGCAATCAAGGAAGATCCAGAATGATCTATAGTAATAGTGAGATGTGACTGAATGACATTTCCCCTGTAGCTCTCCACATTGAATTTGACTTTCAAAAAATGCTAGAAACCAAAATTAAGAGCAATCAATCTAACAAAAATATAGCTCATATTGATATTTATTTAAATAGAGCTTTATTATCTATTGAATGCAAATAAGCCTAAATTGACAGATTGCTAGATAGGCCCTTCTGCCTTCTACAACATCCAGTCCCAGTATCACATTTCCTTTAGTAATAACAAATTAAATGTGCTGCTTCCTCCCTCACTGCAAGAAGTTTTTTTCCTGGTGTGAGCATCATTTGGCATTAATTAAGCCTACCTACCTCATCAGAGATGTAGTAGTTCTAAAAAAACCTTAGTTCAGCCCTGTCCTGTGGAATAAGCTACAAGTCAAAACTGCTGCTTGCATTTAAAAATATCACTAACTTTAAACTTGTTCAGTTATAATCAGCAAATAAATAAGTCTGGTTTTATATAATGAAGATAAATAGGTGCGTTGTGAAATACTAACAATGGCTAACAGTTTCAAATGATGGATAAAATAGGGAGATGGAAAATTATGATGATGGAAATAATCCTATTCTCAAAAAGCAAATGAAACCTTAAAAAAATCACTTCAATAGAAAAGTGAGTGGATATTGTTTTTGTTTACTTTTGTTTCTAATTTTTAACCTGAGTTGAAGAACTCTGTTATCATGCTGGACTTTGGTACTATATGAGCTCTGAATGTCATTATGATATGTGGTTATTCTCTTATTTGTCTAATATGCAACCACTGTGTCTGATGTATTGTGTACTAGGAATAGAAAAAATAGCAAGACATTTTTTTCAGATTTCAAAGAGCCCACAATTTAGGTTAACCAGTTGTTTTAAACTTGGCTGCTATTGTAATCACCTGAGTGAGAGTGGAGGGGAAGTTGTCTATAAAAGTACAGATGCTCAGGTTACAACCTAGACCAATTAAATAACATTATCTAAAGACAGGAACTTTGAATGCTATGACCTAAAATACTACAAGGTAATTCTAAAGGGAAATAAGATTTGAGAAATATACGCATGCATCCCATAAAAAGGTACATAATTCAGAAGAAAATTATCGTTCAAATGTAAAATAAATTTTAATTTAAGATATTTTCTAATCAAACATTAGGCTAAATATTCGGAAATTTGTAAAATTATCTAACTTTTATCTGATGTTAATGCAATAAACTCTAAGACTACAGAATGCATCAAATGTGTTTGACAGTAAAAAGACAAAACTAAAATCTTGTAATTTTGGATGGGGAGGTGTGTTAAAATGTTTTAAAATCTGGTATTGAGAAGGTTAAAATACCAATTTATTCTAGAATTTAAAAATAAGTATGAAAGGTAAGAATATTAAAGGGCCAACTAAAAGAATTTTTTTTAAGTTATATACATCCAAATTGATAGCAAGAAATAAAGTGGCATGGGAAAGGGTAACCTTACGCAGTCCATAATATGGTAATAAAAGAGAATAAAAGAAGGATAAAAAAAGAGAGAGGTGATTTGGAAGTACACAATATATAGAATTACGTGCAAAACATCAGTAATAATACAATATGCAAACAAACTAAACATGCTAGATTAAAAACACAAAACTGTAATGGTCAGTCTGGATGAAAATGCAAAATCAAACTACAGGCTTTGTATGAGATAGGCACCAGAATGTTCTAACATTGAATGCCTTTAAGTCATTTAATGGATGGAAACCCCCCTAAAATGTTAATCAAAATAAAGTTATGTTGATTTAACACAAAATAGATTTTAATGCAAAATCATCATGTAGAAATCACTATGTAATGATGAAGAACTCAACTACTCAGAAAGCATTAACAATTTTATACTTGTCTGCATGTAACAAGAGAGCTTTGGTAAATATATAAAACAAAAATTGATAGAAGTTCAAAGAGAAGCTAAATCTTTATCTTGTGAGAGCTGCCAAGACAAATATCCCAAGTACAGATAGTTGAGTTATAATATGTTTTCAATGTACAGTTAACAAGTACACATATAAAATCCTGCACCAAACAATTACAGAATACACATTCTTCTCAAGAACACTTGACACATTTTCAAAAAATCATAATATATTAGGCCGTGAAAAATATATCAACAAATTTCAAATAGCTATAACATATAGGCAGCCTTCTCTATGTACTATATAATGAAGCTAAAAGGTAAGCAAAAGCCAACTTAAAATTTCATACATTTAGAAATATAAATATCCAAAAAATGAAAGTTTAAAACCCATTGAGAATGCAAGGAAACAAAAGTTGTTACATATAGAAACATGAGTTTCTAATGTAGTATTTTAAAGAATAGTGTGTTCTTAGAAGAGAAAGAGAAGCTGATAATTAATGCTTTAATTACAGAGGTAAGTTAGAATAAGAATAAGAGGATGAAGGCAAAGAGAATGGAAAAGTAAAATTATAAGATGTAAAGAGTTAGCAAAGGCAAAGTTTACTTTTAAAAGAATAATAGCTAAAAAATAACTTTGAGACTGATAAAGAATGCACAAATAAACAAGAATTACAGTATAAAATGGAATTAAATATTAAAAACTAAAATACAGTATTTATATGAATAAATCAAAACAAATGAATTTTAAGTTTTCAATAAAATTACTTACTAACTAAATTATGAAGAAGTGATAAGTCTGAGTAATCCTATAAGCATTCAGATAAAATTTTGTATTTTTAATCTTCCTTCAATTTAAATTTCAGAAGCCAATGGACAAATTGTCTTTAATCTAAGAAGGAAAGATGTATTTAACATTAAAATGCTATAAATGTAATTCATTGCAATAACAAATAAAAGGAAAAAACATCATATATATCTCAATAGCAGAAGAAAAAGATTGGAAAAAAATTCAAAAGACATGTATCAAAACATTGCATACAAATTTGAATTGAGGAGAGAACATTGTTAACCCAATTATTTGGTAGATTTTCCCAGATTTGCTTTTGTTTTAACAACTTAGAGATCTATTAAGCAATTTATTGATATTGTTCACATACTGAGAGGATATTTCTACAATTTACATTAAATTTTTCTATGATTTTTATTGTGAAAAAATGCACAGGAAAGTGTATAAAACAGAAATATACAGCATAGTGAATAATTATACAACAAATTATCATAAAATTATTACCCATATCAATAAAGTTTCAATCACAGCAGAAGTCCCCATCCCCCCAAGTTTGCCCTTCTAGATCCTCTTGACCTTTTTGGGGGTAAACACTGTTCTGACATTTATAGTAGTCACTCTCTTGCTTTTCTTTTCAGTTCGTGTATGTGTTTCATGAGCTCTTTTATGTGCTATAGACAAGGGAAAAAAAAAGGTAGCCCAGGAGCTCAAGCAGGGGACTTATGGATCTGAGACTCAGAATCACTGAAGTGTTGATGCTTATGCTTAGAGAAGGCACAAGGATGCTGGTTAATGGAGCTGTGAAGAACCTACGAACTGGAATCAGTTATTGCCTCTGGAACTATTAGTGAACTGCTGGGGTCCAGCTGAAGGGGGAAGAGGCAAAAGGGAAGGACAGTGTCATTCCTTTCTCCTTCAGCTTCCAGGCGGCCACTGGCACCTCTATTGACACAACTAATTGTAAGGTAGCAGGTTTAGAGAGTACTACCACAGATCACAAGGCATAACATAGAAGAATGGGTTTAAGCTGAGAGGAAATATCCTAATAGACACCATTTCTCCTGTATAGTCTCCTTGCTTCCATTCTTGAACTCCTACAGCTATACTGAAGACAGCTGCCAAAAAGAGATTTTCAAAATGGAAGTGCAGTTGTATCCTGTCCTCTAATATCTTTCAAGCCCTCTCAGAATAAAAGAGTATTTAAAATAAAAATAAAAAGACTTCGGAGACTGAGCAAGAGGGCAGAGTAGGAGGATGTGGAACTCACCTCCCCCTTCAAACACATCAAAAATACATCTACCCATGGAAAAATTCTCACTGAAAACTAACTGGAAACTGGCAGAAATACTTCTGTACAACCAAGGCTGTAAGAAAGATCTACATGGAATTAAGAAAGAAGGGAAAAGAAGCAATCAGATTTGGACCTGTTCCCCGGGGAGGAGACACAGAGGAAAAAGGAGATTACAGAAGTGGAGATCCTCCCTGGAGAGTGAGTAGTTCAAGCCACATATTGGTGGCTCCAGTCCTGATGTCCACCACAGGGAAGACGAGCTCTCTTGCTGGTCGGAGGGCTGGTGGGACTAACAGGAGGGCTGTGGTAAGGCCGGACCTCACTTGTGAGGAACACATGCTTGTGAAAATGCTTACTCCCAAAGCAGGGAGGAGAGGGCAGATTGAAAACTGCACGAGTGGCTGCCCAGTTTCCCACAACTGCCCCAGCACATGCCCCAGCCTAAGCCAACGGAATACTCTAACCCTGCTTACTTCACTTTGCAGCTCCAAACTGGAGTGAGGGCTGACACAACTGTGGAATTTGATCAGCCATGAGACACAGAAGCAACTAAAACCCCAAACAGTGTCTGAGTGATTTGGGAGCAGCCACTGCTACACAGACAAGGCATCAGAAGCAGTTCCAATCTCTGAGGAAAGGTGGACTGCCACAGCCCATGCTCCAACACATGCTGAGAGCCCACACAATCCCTGTCTGCTCCCTGTGGCAAGGTTCCACACCAGGGCAGGGGCAGCAGAGGTTGAGGGGAAAGATCTGTTGTGAGGAAGCAGTGCCTGAGCAGGGTGTAGGCAGCCATTACTGGTGCTTGCACAGGCAGCACATCAGAAGCAGCCAAGACCTTTGTCTGTAACCAGACTACCACAGCCTCGGCCCCAAAACAAGCCTAGAGACCTCATGGGCCTCTCTTGCTACAGTGCTGCTCCCATCTGAGGCATGGGTGTCAGTGCTGGGAGAGGGGAGAGTACATGATTAGAGCGAACAGACCCAGCTCAGATCTGACCCTCAGGGGGCCTCCTCCAGCTACTTGAGATCTGATCCTGGCCCAGATAGGGCTCAGACAGCACTGAGTATAAGGGAAGCCGCACTTCACTCCTGGTTCTGGCCTAAGCCCCTCCATCTCTAACCCCATCTCCTATCAAGGTGATAGCTGCCAGCACACCCAGAGGAAAAACATGATTGGTGTTCACATTGAATCCAGCACTCCCACCAAAGGCCCTGGGGACACACAGACTCTACAGGGATTTTCCCACATAAGAACACCTCTTCAAGACTGCAATTGGTAACTGTTTCACCTAAATTCATAGACATAGAGAACAGTAAGCAAAATAAGAAGATAGAGGAACAGGTCTCAACTGAAAAAGCAAGAGAAAACCCATGTAAAAATAAATAATGAAACAGAAATAAACAATTTATCAGTTAAAGAATTAAAAGCATTAGTAATAAGAATGCTAACTGAATTGGGAAAAATAGTAGATGAACACAGTGAGAATGTTAACAAGGAACTAGAAAATATAAAAAAGAAGTAGCAGTCAGAACTGAAGAATACAATAGCTGACATAAAAAACACTACAAGTAATTAACAGCAGACTAATGATACAGAAGATAGGATAATGGAAATTACCTAATCAGAACAGCAAAAAGAAAAACAACTTTAAAAATAAGAATATTTTACAAGATCTCTGGGGAAAAAAAAAACAAGCATTTACATTATAGGGGTCCCAGGAGCAGAAGAGAGAGAAGGCAGTCAAAAATGTACTTTATGAAATTATGCCTGAAAACTTTCCAAACCTTAAGAAGGAAACAGATATCCAGGTACAGGAAGCACAGAGGGTCCAAAAAGATGAACCCAAAGAGATCCAAACTGAGACATATCAAAATTAATATGGTAAAGTTAAAGAAAGAATTCTGAAGGCAGTGAGAGAAAAACAAAGCGTCATATACAAGGGAACCTCTATAAGGCCAACAGCTGATTTTTCTGCAGAAACTTTGCAGGGCAGAGGAAGTGCCATGTTATATTCAAGGTCCTAAAAGGGAAAAACTTGCAACGTAGGATACTCTACCCCAGAAGATTATCATTTAGAATTGAAGGAGAGATAAAGAACTCAGACAAGCAAAAACCAGAAGAGTTCATCAAATCTAAATGTACTCTATAAAGAAATGTTAAAGGGTCTTCTCTAAGTGGAAAAAAAGGATGTAACAATAAGTGAGAATATATAGGGAAGAAAAAATCCAACAAGGAATGGCAAATATATAATAAGGGCTGAAGACCAACCACTTAAATAAGCTAGTATGAAGATTAAAAGACAAAAACTTGTAAAAGCAACTGTAACTATAATAAATAGTTAAGTATAAACATGAAGATGTAAAATATGACATCAGAAAGAAAAAAATATAGGGGAGGGGAGTAAAATATGTAGATCTTTTATAACGTGCTTGAACTTAAATGACTACCAGTTAAAAAAGAGCAGACAGTTATAGGTCAACATATATGAACCCCATGGTAATCCCTAATCAAAACCAAACAATAGATACACAAAAGCTAGAAAGAAAGTAACACAAGCATACCACTAAAGAAAATCATCAAACCACAAAGGAAGAAACAAAAAAAGAAGAAATGAACAGGAAAGAACTACAAAAACAACAGTAAAACAAGTAATAAATGTCAATGAACGAAATATTCCAATCAAAAGACATAGGGTGGCTAATTGGAGAAAAAAAAAAAAGACCCATCTATATGCTGCTTGCAAGAGACTCACTTCAGAACTAACGACACACATGGACTGAAAGTGAGAGGATGGAAAAAAATATTCCATGCAAATAAAAAGGACAAGAAAGGAGAGGTAGCAATACTTATATCAAACAAAATAAACTTTGATACAAAGTCTATTACAAATGACAAAGGACATTATATAATGATAAAGGAATCAGTACAAGAAGAGGGTGTTACCCTTGTTAACATATATGCATCTAATACAGGAGCACCTAAATATATAGAACAAACATTAACAGATATAAAGGGAGAATTTGACAATACAATAATAGGAGGGACTTTAACACCCCAGTTAAATCAGTGTACAGATCATCCAGACAGAAAATCAATAAGGAAACAGTAGTCTTAAATAACACAATAAGCCATTTGGACATAATATATATATATGAGACATTCCATCCCAAACCAGTAGAATACACATGGACCATTCTCCAGGATAGACAACATCCTAGGTCACAAAGCAAGTCTCAGTAATTTAAGAGCCTAGACATTATATATCAAGCATTTTTTCTGACCACAATAGTATGAAACTAGAAATCAACCACAGAAAGAAAAAGGAGAAAATCAAAAACAAGTGGAGACTAAACAATAGGCTACTAAAAAACCAATAAGTCAATGAAGAAATCAAAGAGGAAATCAGAAAATACCTTGAGACAAATGAAAATGGGAAAACAACTTTCCAAAACCCATACGATGCAGCAAAAGCAGTTTTAAGAGGACAGTGTGTAGTGATACAGGCCTACCTCATGAAACAAGAAAAATCTCAAATAAAGGAATTAATAAAAGAGGAACAAAGCACAATATCAGTGGAAGGAAGAAAATAATAAAGATCAGAGAGGAAATAAATAAAATAGAGACTGAAAAACCAATAGAAAATATCAATACAACCAAGAGCTGGTTTTTTTAAAAGATAAACAAAATTAACAAATTTTTAGCATGGCTCATCATGAAGAAAAGAGGACGTCAGATAAACACAATAAGTAACAAAACAGGAGAAACAACAACCAATGCCACAGAGACACAAAAAAATCATGAGAATACTACATACAGTTATATGTCAATAAATAGGACAACCTAGAAGAAATGGACAAATTTATACAATCTGCTAAGACTGAATCAAGAGGAAACAGACAATTTGAACAGACTGATCACTAGTAGCTAAACTGATTATAATAATAATAATAATAATAAAAACCTCCCAGCAAACAAACATCCAGTTCCAGATGGCTCTACAGGGAAATTCTACCAAAATTATAATGTAAAGCTAATACCTATTCTTCTCAAACTATTCCAAAAAATTTATGAGAATGAAACACTCCCAAATTCATTCAACAGGGCCACAATTACCCTAATATCAAAACCAGAGAAAGAAAAATACAAGTAACTACTTTTATGATATAAATGTAAAAATGCTCAACAATATATTAGCAAACTGAATCCAACAATATATAAAAAGGATCATACACCACAAAATTGGATTTATTCCAGGCTTACAAGGATGGTTCAATATTGGCAAATCAATCACTATGATACACGAGGGTGAAAAAAAGAAGCATAAAAATCACATAATCATCTCAATAGATGCAGAAGAAGAATTTGACAAAATTCAACATCCACTTATGATAAAACCCTCATCAAAGTGGGTTTAGAGGGACCATATGTCAACATAATAAAGGCCTTTATGACAAACCCACAGCTATTATTATACTCAACAGTCAATAGAGTCTGTCATACAGAGTGAAATAAGTCAGAAAAAGAAAATCAAATACCGTGTATTAACTCATATATATGGAATCTAGAAAAATGGTACTGATGAACCTAGTGGCAGGGCAGGAATAAAGACACAGATGTAGAGAATGGACTTGAGGACACAGTAGGGGAAGGGGAGGCTGGGAAGAAGTGAAACAGTAGCACTGACATATATACACTACCATGTGTAAAATGGATAGCTAGTGAGAAGCTTCTGCATAATACAGGGATATCAGCTCAGTGCTTTGAGATGATCTAGAGGGGTAGGATGGGGAGAGAGGGAGGGAGGCTCAAGACGGAGGGGATATATGTATACATATAGTTGATTCACTTTGTTGTACAGAAGAAACTAATAAAACATTGTAAAGCAATTATAATCCAATAAAGATGTAAAAAAATTAATAAAGAAAAATTTTGTATATTTATTATGACAACAAAAGGGGTATAATTTGTTCCATGGAGAACTTTAGTGGTGCAAGCTTCTAACAACAGCATACACCCACCACCTCCATGTTAGCTGTTTTTTTCTTTTCAATGTGACTTGCAGGAATAAACTATGGTCCAAAATTCCAAAAAAAAAAAAAAAAAAAGAAAAGAAAAGAAAAGAAAAAAGCTGAAAGCGTTTTCTCTAAAATCAGGCACAAGACAAGAATTTCCACTCTCAACAGTTTTATTTAACAGTGTTGGAAGTCTGAGCAATAGCAATCAGAAAAGAAAAAGAAACAAAACCCATCAAAATTGGAAGGGAAGAGGTAAAACTTACTATTTGCTGATGACATGATAATAAATATATTGAAAACCCTGAAGTCTCTACCCAAAAATTATTTGAACTAATAAATGTATTTAATAAATGCAAGATACAAGGTTAAATACAGAAATCTGTTGCTTTTCTATACACTAATATAAACTATCAGAAAGAGAATGCAAAAAATTAATAATAATCTGGTTTAAAATCACAACAAATAGAATAAAATAATAGGAATAAAGTTAACCAAGGAGGTGAAAGAACTACACTCTGAAAACTATAAAACAGTGATAAAAGAAATTGAAGATTATACAAAGAAATGCGAAGATATCCCATGCTCTTGGGTTGGAAGAATTAATTTTGTGAAAATGTCCATATTACCCAAATCAATCTACAGATTTAATGAAATCCCTATCAAAATACCCATGACATTTTTCACAGAACTAGAACAAATAATCCTAAAATTTATATCGAATAACAGAAGACCCCAAATTGCCAAAGAAATATTAAGAAAAAAAGAACAAACCTGGAGGTATGACACTCCCTGACTTCAGACTATATATACTACAAAGCTACAATAATCAAAACAGAATAGTGCTGGCACAAAAACAGACACATAGATCAATAGAACAGAATAGAGTTCCCAGAAATAAACCTACACACTTATGGTCAATTAATCTACAACAAAGGAGGCAAGAATATACAGTGGATAAAAGACAGTCTGTTTAATAAGTGGTGTTGGAAAAATTGGACACCCATAGGTAAAACAATTAAATTAGAACATTTCCACATGGCATATACAAAATGGACTGAAGACCTAAATGTAAGGCCTGAAACCATAAAATTCCTAGAAGAGAACATTGGCAAAATGCTCTTAGATATGTATATTAGTAATAAGTATTTTGGATCTGTCTCCTAAGGCAAAAGAAATAAAAGCAAAAATAAACAAATGGAACCTAATTAAACTTAAAAGTTTTTTGCACAGCACATGTAACCATTGACATAACAAAAGGACAACCTACTTAATGGGAGAAAATATTTGCAAATAATATGACAGATAAGAGGTTAATATCTGACATATATAAACAGCTCATACAACTCAATATCAAGAAAATAAACAGCCCAATCAAAAAATGGGCCGGGGCTTCCCTGGTGGTGCTGCGGTTGAAAGTCTGCCTGCTAGTGCAGGGGACACGGGTTCGAGCCCTGGTCTGGGAGGATCCCACATGCTGCAGAGCAACTAGCTCCGTGAGCCACAACTACTGAGCCTGTGTGTCTGGAGCCTGTGCTCCACAACAAGAGAGGCCGCGATAGTGAGAGGCCTGCACACCGTGATGAAGAGTGGTCCCCGCTTGCCGCAACTAGAGAAAGCCCTCACACAGAAATGAAGACCCAACACAGCAAAAATAAATAAATTAATAAACTTCTACCCCCAACATCTTCTTAAAAAAAAAAAAAAAAGGTGCTGACCTATGTAACTCTGGAAATGAGTTTATAAGACAACAGTTTAAAAACCAAACGACAACAAAAAAAAAGGGCCGATAACCTGAATAGACATTTTTCCAAAGTCATACAGATGGCTAACAGTCACATGAAAAGATGCTCAGTATCACTAATCATTAGAGAAATGCAAATGGAAACAAAAATGTGATATCACCTCTGACCTGTCAGAGTGACTCTCATCAAAAAGTCTTCAAATAGGGCTTCCCTGGTGGCGCAGTGGTTGGGGGTCCGCTTGCTGATGCAGGGGGCGTGGGTTCGTGCCCTGGTCTGGGAGGATCCCGCGAGCCGTGGAGCGGCTGGGCCCGTGGGCCATGGCTGCTGGGCCTGTGCGTCTGGAGCCTGTGCTCTGCGGCGGGAGAGGCCACGGCAGTGAGGGGCCCGCGTACCGCAAAAAAAAAAAAAAAAGTCTTCAAATAAATGTTGGCAAGGATGTAGAGAAATGGAACCCTTTTACACTGTTGGTGGGAATGTAAATTGGTGCAGCCACTATGGAAAACAGTATAAAGGGGCCTCAAAAAACTAAAGCTAGAACTGCAATATGATCTTGCAATTCTACTCCTGGGTACATATCTGTAAAAAATGTAAATACTAATTCAAAAGGATACTTATACCCCAATGTTCACAGCAGCATTAATTACAATAGCCAAAATATGTAAGCAACCTGAGTGTCCATGAAGAGATGAATGGATGAATAAAGAAGTGGTATATATACCACTTTTTCTTTATCCATTGGCTTATGTGTGTGTATATATATATATATATATTTTGTTTTAATGGAATATTACTCAGCCATAAAAAAGAATAAAATTCTGCCATTTGTAACAATGTGGTGAACCTAGGAAATATTATGTTTAGCGTAATAATTCAAACAGAGAAAGACAAATACTGTATGTTATTTATATGTAGAATCTAAAAATATAAAATGAATGTGTATAACAAAATAGAAACAGACTCACAGATATAGAAAACTAGTGATTACCAGTAGGGTGAATGAAAGGGAGAGGGGCAAGATAAGTATATGGGATTAAAAGCTACAAACTACTATGCATAAATAAATAAGCATTAAGGATATATTTTATAGCACAGCAAATTATAGCCATTATCTTATAATAACTTTTAATGGATTATAATCTATAAAAATATTGAATCACTACACTGTACACCTGAAACTGATATGATATTGTAAACCAACTATACTTCAGTAGAAAAGTAAGTAAGTAAAATAAAATGACTTCCGTGGACCTTATGATCTGACCTCCCTTTAACCCTTCCTTGTCTTCTCTTTCCTAAATCCACTTTGATCTCAGTGTCATTTCTGGAATGAGTCAGGAATACCCTCTCTTGAGACATTTCTATTTGTTGTTCAACTTTCTCAGAATTCCCTTCACTCTGATAACCCCATGGCTTACTCCATCAGCTCATCTCTATCTTTTCTCAAATACTTCCTCTCAATAGGCCTTCTCTGACCATCACATTTATCTTACCTCCTCTTCCCTCCCCACTTTTCTTTGCTGCTATATTGTTCACATTTTGACTATCACCCTCCAATTCTTTCCCTTGCTTATATTTCGTACTGTCTTTCTCTATTTAGTAGAATATAAGCTCCACAAATATAAGCATTTTTATCTTTCTGAATCTGTGGTGCTTATAACAGTGACTGGTACATAATAGGAATTTGATTTGATTCCAACTTCGGTTGTAACACATAGCAATTTGATGTCTCTATCTCAATTTTCTTATCTGTACTATTTCTTACACCATAGGGTTTTATGAGAAATGCAAGAAAAACCCATACACAATAAAACATTTTTCGTATTGCCCAACACATATTAGGCACTCAGTTAATATCAGCTATAATGGTACTGTTATTTATAATAATTTATTATTATTATTTATTACAGTGTTAGCAATAATTAATAAATGTAATATTTGTGAAGGGGCAATGAAAAGCAGATTTTTAAGGGAATATACATTTTTCAGATATTTTAGAAAATAACCTTGAGATACTAAAGGGCTCTTTAATGATGGCATTTTCTCTTGTTTAGTAAATATGGTAGCCTTAGTTTTGCTAAAGTAACTATTTTCTTGTAGTGTTTGTGGAAGCTTTGGCATGCGTGGTGTCTCACAAAGTGCCAGCCAAGACGACCTCATTTTCACATACCGAGACCCTTGATTCAGGAAGGCCATATTCCCTTAGGTCCAAGGAGCCTCTGTGTTCATGACAGTGAGGCAGGTCCCAGGTTATATCAAAGCTGTGTTTTATTTTCATTGACTTCCAAAATTCTGAGTTTGTTCTGCCTCCTATGAATAAAGACGATTCTATTAGGGATGTTTTCAATGACTGTTCATATGTAAGAATACCATTTTCTTGGTAAAATGCTTTCTTGTTTTTAACTGTTTGCCTCTCTGCCTGTCTTTGTCCCAAGATAATAAATCTCTCATTTCTGGCAGACTTATAACCCATTCAGATATTTTCCAGGCAGGTTACTAAGTGTCAATTAGGGAGATTCTTGTGAATCTCCTAGTAATTCAGATACTGAATTTCCAACTTTCTTGAAATTGCCACGCCATATGACATGACCAAGGGGCTAGTATCCAGAATTCTTCCTTTACATCCTAAGGATGAATAGGCAATTTTTAAAAAATGAACTCTTGGATGGCTTCACTTATTTGGCCTTTTTAACTATCATAAACCTTTCTTCCAAGATTATGTAAATGATGTGAACAGTCATTGATGTTCTGATTCAGCTTCATGGAAATGATTAGAAATAGGTAGATTATCATGGCATTTCTCTTAATTAGTAGTAAAAGCTTATACATCTTGTCTCAGGGCAATAGAAGCTGTTAACTGAATAAATTAAATGAATGAATGTCTCTGCTTACGTGAATTTAGGCTCTCCCTCAAATTTGATGTTCCTTTAGGTTGTGTACTAATTATTGCTCAACAAAAACTACAATTTCTCTGCAGTTAGGGTGACCATTTATGAGATTATATTGCTTTCTTTTTTCACAGATTTCCATCCATCTTTGTAAATAGCTAAACCATGCTCCATTCCTTCCATTATTGGAAAAAGAACAATCTTAAAATTGACTAGATTTATCTGGGAATTATCCAAATTCTGAAGAATTTATTATATAACCCATAAAAAATCCAAATATATTCTTGTTTGTTTACAATTGAAAGAGTAAACTATCACGCTAGATAACATTATAAAAGGCCTCAACGCACCCATCAAAATTAACCTGTCCAGAGGCTAAACCAGGTGAGAAGATAGAACTCATTGCACTCAGTAGATTGCCAGTTATATACAAACAAACGAGTACACCTCTAAGGTAATATATAATTTTGAAATGCTTTTAAGAGAGTAGGAATTCTTGACCCCACCATAAACCCCAATGCAGAAAGATCATCAGATTAAAGAATTTTTAAGTTCTCTATTGTTCTGTAAGAAAGTGACCAGTATAATGGAGTAACATGGAGACCAAAGCACATGTCCTAGTTTATCAACTAGCTTTATATCTAAGACCAAGCCCTATCCCTATGTTACCCCAAGAGCTAATTCTGTGAAGAAGTTCCCAGGGGCTATGATGGAAGGTCAATAATTGACTCTGTAATCAGAAACTAATATTGTTGAGTATTACGTGATGATCACCTCTGATGCTATCAGGATGGCTCTCTATGTACCACCAATGTTCTCACATGGAACCCTGCAAAAATTTTCCATAAAAATCAGTCACCACACAAAGGACAACCAATGTACTCCATCAACATTGTTGGCTTAACTATACTAAGCTGGCCGAGACTCTCCTCCTTTCATGTCCTGTCTGTCACCAACATAGTCATTGTAAAACTGTAAAGACTGGGCCTAGAAAATTGACCACAGCTCAAGGCTGCTTTGAATATTTCCAAGTGCATTTTATGGAACTATACTCATGCACTGGATTTTTAATATATCCTGTTTATTATTTTCTTTTTCCCAGAATGGAATGTAGCTGTTCCTTGTTAGAAATCCCTGGCTCTGATAGTAACAACCAAAACAAAATTGTGTGATTCTGTGTTCTTGTTCTAGAGAATTCCAATCTATTTCTCTAGGGACTATCTGCCCATTTTAATGGGAGTTTCATTTAAAATCTTTGAAAACCCTTGACATTTACTCAGAAACTTCACTGTTCATATTAAAGCAATCATCTGAAAAAAATAGAACAAATGGAATTCTGAATTAAAAATAGAAAACATTCAGAAACTGTCAAACTTCCACATCTAAAAAGTAGTGTCAACAGCTCTATGAACAATGAAATCAATTCCTTCTGTTTAATTTTTTTCCTACTTTTATGAATTAGTAATGAGACACCCATGCATGTAGAAATATCACCTTTGACACTAGATTCTGCTCTGTTACAAGCAGACATGGCAAAATACTGCAAATGGCTTATGAAATTCACCAGCTGATACAGCTAGATTTTCCTCAACAACCTCTTAAAGAACTTCTCTGTCACCTAAAATCTAGAGACTGTGTCTTCTGGAAGACTGCAGAGAAAGATAGCCCTCAAGGGGTTCAAACCTCAATACAGCATATTGTTGGGTGTTATAAAAGCAAGCCCAGAAATAAAATTCTAAGGCAAGGACTTCCCTTGTGGCTCAGTGGTTAAGAATCTGCCTGCCAATGCAAGGCACACAAGTTCAAGCCCTGGTCAGGGAAGATCCCACATTCCACAGAGCAACTAAGCTCGTGTGCCACAACTACTGAGCCTGTGCTCTAGAGCCCGTGAGCCACAACTACTGAGCCTATGTGCCACAACTACTGAAGCCCACATGCCTAGAGCCCATGCTCCACAACAAAGAGAAGCCTCTGCAATGAGAAGCCTGTGCACCACAACAAAGAGTAGCCCCCGTTTGCCGCAACTAGAGAAAGCCCACATGCAGCAGTGAAGACCCAACACAGCCAAAAATAAAATAAATTTAAAAAACAGAATGATTTGTTAAAAAAAAAAATTTAAGGCAATGATTCTCACATGCATATTTTTCAGGAATTCATGGAATATTAGAAAACTGTTCTAGCCAGAGACTTCAAACTGAAAGTATCAGATGATTTTCAGGAAGAGATAGTTTCTACAAAAGACCTTTCAGATGTAGTAATTCTACATCCAATGGATCCCAGTGTGCGAATAATTATTTCTTCCTCAGTCTGATGAAACAAAACCCAGAACCACGTATTATCAGGTTTAATCTTTATGGTCGTATTCTTTATTTTCTTGGCTGTCAAATAGTTCTGAACGTTTTAATTTGGAAACAAGATCTAGAACCTAACTTTTATTTGATCCTGGCTTAAAAGTGAACCACCAACTATGACCATAATCTTTCTATTAATTTTCATTTGTGTTGCAGTGCTCGTATATGTAATTTCCAGAGTCTCAAATGTTGTACATTTGCAGTCACATCACATTATTTGATAAATGACCATTAAAGAAAAAGTTCAAGGAAATCTGACACTTACAGAAGTTAAACCTCATCAATGTCCTACCACAACATGTGGAACGGAGAGGCAGATCTGGATGGAACATGTCTCTAAGATTATGTCCTTCGTTTAGGCTGAAAAATGACTTAAAGAGAAGACTGATAACAGAAATAAAGATTTTATACATTACTGATGTATGTGTAAATTGTTATATACACTTGGTTTAACAATTTGGCGTCATTTTCAAAGGCAGTGCTTCCCTCTACCCTATGACTCAACAACTGTACTCCTGGAATCTGAAAAATTTACTTTCGCTCATGTAGACCAAAGGATCGCAAAGCAAAAGTTAGTAGCACCTCTCTTCGTAATAGCACAAACCTGGAAACATGCAAAGACCCATTGAAAGGAAAATGAAAAAATAAATTGTGGTATATTTGGAGTCATATTTAACTGTAAAAATGAGTCAACAATAGCTTCACATAACAGACTATGAAAATTAGTGACAAAATGTCAAATGAATAAAAGCAAGTCGTAGATACATAACTTCTTCATAAAATTCATAAATAAGCAGTTTTTAAAATATATTAATAACAGAGCAAGGCAAAGGGTATTGAGAGATCTGCAAAACTGCAATTTTAAATAGTTTGGCCAAAAAGACTTACTGAGGTAAAATGTGCATAAAACTTCAAGAATGTAAAGAAGTCAACCATTTGTCCATCTAAGAGATTAGTGCTTTAGGTAGAGAAAAATAACTGAGGTAAAAGTCCCAAGGGCATTCCCAGCTACTGTCTAATTCAAATCCTCTGTCTGAAATATTTTATTCATGCCATCACTTTCTCTACACTCTGTAGTCTTTTTCAAACTGGCTAATTTCTACTTAAAATTTAATAAGTCATCTCCTGTGGTGTATTAAAAGCCTAATTTGTAAAGCCTAATTTGAATTATTTTAACTGATGCAGATTCTCCCCCTTTTTGTTTTTTTCTAACATAACAATTAGTGTACTATTGACAGTTAAGTTTTGTTGTCTACTCTGTCTCTTCATATAGGAACCTAGTATCTTTCAAGTGTTGAGTTAATCTAAAAAACTAAGTTTCTATTACTTGGCACCATATCTAGCACATAGAAGGCACTCAGTATGTTACCAACAAAATGAATAAAAGACTAAGTGAATGATAAGAGATGAATTAAACATAACTAAGAGATAAATATTTGATTAGGCTAAGATAAATTTTGATTAAATTTCAAAGCATTTGAATTTAATATCAGAAGCAACATAATACAAAGACAATGCACACAAGCTCATAGATATCACTGCATAGTCTCTACAATTATGCAGTCTCCATGAGAGTAATAGAGGCAAATATTAAGAAATAATCACTCTAGGAGAGTAAATATGCGAGCTGTGAGGGAAAATCAGGGGATCTGATGTAGATTATGTTCAAAAGAGAGGCTTTTAGTTAAAATGAAAAACTGAGAATTGAAGAGTGACTAGGACTTAGATGATGAATAGGAGAAGATATGTCCCAAGGCATGGAAATAGCTTGTACAAAAGCCCTAAGATCAATTTCAACAAAATATAATAAGCAGAAAAACTAAAAAAGTTCAAACCTAAAAAATAATTTGAGGCAAATATTTGTTTTTACTTTTAAAAATGTAAGGTTTTGCTTAAAGTTTCATTTTGATTTTTCATATATATTTTTTATTATTATTAATTTTTTTATTGTGGTAAAATTTACGTAACATAAAATTTACTGTTTTAACCATTTTTAAGTTTACAGTTTAGTGGCATTCACAACATTGTATTATCATCACCACTATCTATTTCCAGAACTTTTCACCATCCCAAGGAGAAACTCTGTACCCATTAAGCAATAACTGCCCCCCTCTCCCAGCCCCTGGTAACCTGTATTTTACTTTTTGTCTCTATGAATTTGTCTATTCTGGATACTTCATATAAATGGAATCATACCACATTTGACCTTTGTGTATGGCTTATTGCACTTAGCATAATGTTTTCAATGTTTATCTATGTTGTAGCATGTATCAGAGCTTCATTCCTCTTTACAATTGAATAACATTCCATTGTATGTATATACCACATTCTGTTTTCCATTCTTCTGTTGATAGACACTTGTTTCCACCTTTTAGCTATTGTGAATAATACTTCTTTGAACACTGGTGTATAAGTCTGTCTGAGTCTCTGTTTTCTGTTCTTTTGGGTATATACCTAGGAGTGAAATGCTGGGTCATATGGTAATTCTATGTTTAACTTTATGAGAAAGCACCAAACTGTTTTCCACAGTGGCTGTGCCATTTTACACTCCCACCAGCAATGCACATGGCTTCCAGTTTCTCCATAGCCTTGTCAACACATGTTATTTTCCCTTTTTTTTTTTAAACATCTTTATTGGAGTATAATTGCTTTACAATGGTGTGTTAGTTTCTGCTGTATAACAAAGTGAATCAGTTATACATATACATATGTTCCCATATCTCTTCCCTCTTGTGTCTCCCTCCCTCTCACCCTCCCTATCCTACCCCTCTAGGTGGTCACAAACCACCTAGCTGATCTCCCTGTGCTATGCGACTGCTTCCCACTAGCTATCTGTTTTACGTTTGGTAGTGTATATATGTCCATGCCACTCTCTCACTTTGTCACAGCTTACCCTCTTCATATATTTTAAATTTTTTATATTTTATGGTTAAATGAATGATGTTTCTAAGGTTAACCAGAGCAAATTAAACATCCCAGCTCTGGCTCAGCTCTGTATTTTAAAATTTTTCCTTCAATGAAACATTACAACTGTAATTGGAACAACTAAACTGTATTTCAACAAGGATGTGTGCTAAAATGGATCATAAGCATTCAGAATAAAAACGCTTTGGGAATGGCAACTACTATTAAGAACTTATTAGTAAAACAATAATGAACTCCACATCATTAACACTTCTCAGCATTTCTATCTCATATTCAACATTCCAAATGGAAATTGTCAGTGATGGCCATTACCTTTGTGGAAATGGAATGAAAGAAAAAGGCTGACAGCTAAGTTGAAGGAAGAGAAGACATTGTATCTTTAAATAATAACTGGCATAATAGAAATTCACAATAATGCTTTTGGAAAAGTACCTTCTCAATTGATGTAATGTCTGTCAGATATGTCAGTCATGTGAAATGTTTAACTTGCCTGGACAAGTAAAGATACTAAAAAGAAAACAATCTACCCTGAATCCCCTCATAGAAAGGATTAAAAATTACCTGGAAAAGCTATAAAATTTTCCTCCTTCTCATGCAATTTTGTAAAATGAAAAGAAGGAAGCAAATCATACACATTCTCATCTACATTTCCTTTTCTGAGTCTATGTCAAATTAGATGATGCTAACTAAGAGGATTCATTTGTTCTAATATTTAGGCAGATGTTATTAGGACATTTCCAAGAACCCACTTGGCTTTCTGCTCCTGAACTCCTCTTGAGAATATATGTAGTTTTCTGTAGCAAGTTTGTTATCATTATTGTGTCTCTGCATAAGGAAGTTACAAAGATCCTCTTCAAAGAAATTGGCTCAGGTTTAAGGTGATTGTTGCCACCAATCCTACTTACAGCTATTACTTTTCTTCTTGATGGTGGGTTTTGAGGTCTACTATCAATTTGATTAAATTCTTTCTGCTACCTGATTCCCTAGACACTTGCTTTTGCTACCTGTCAGACCCAGCATTCTCATGGTGCCTAATTTTATCCTCTGTTCTGTTCTCCTAATTATGACTTTTTCTTCTATTTAACTCAAACTTTTGGATTTACATGCCAGTAGAGCATATACAGTGATATATATTGTGTATATCATGGATATGATATGATAGTTACTTAGTGGACAATGTAGACTTCAAACCAAGCCTTACGTATTCCAAAGTCTGTTAATTTCTGGCTGTCTTCCAATGTTAGTCAAAAAATTGCAGATGATGCTTTCTGACAAATCTACAAGGATACAATGCTTTCTGGCATTACATCGTCAGCTGTCAGCCTTCCACCAAACACCACTAAGAAAAGTGCTAGTGAAAGAAAGCTAAGTTCATTAAAATAGCTGAAGTAAAGAACATAATCTTGAAAACATTTCAGTAGTGTCTGGGAAGAGAGGGTCAGGGAAGTGTATCTATAGGCTTTGGGATCTGGACTCAGGTAGCTTAAGATAAATCTTTTATGATGGGGGACAATTTATCTTATTATTGGGTATTAATTGGGCAAATTTAATAACATAATAGTGTGGAATTCATAGACGCAGTAAGGAGAGGCTATGGGCCTTGATAAAGTGTTTGATAAAGCAAGCTGTTTGCCCATGTGAGCAAACTTTTGTCTGGGTGAATTGGTTTGCAAGATTTTCCAAAACCAAATAATGAAATTATTTGTTGTTTTACAGTTTTATCTGCCTGAGAAATAATTTTGGAATAAATAGTCAACTGATGTTGAAAGAGGTAGAGTTTCTTCTTAGTCACAATAATTAAGCTTTGTAGATATAAATATTCTCAATCTTCAACATGCATCACGGCAAATGCCCTATGCTTGCTGAACATAAAATTAAATTATGCATTTTGAGTACATGTTTGAATACATGAAGTGTACTTTGGGTTGTCTTGCTTGTGAAAGTGTTCAGACGTAAAGTAAAATCCACTTAAATTCTAGAATAATCTCATGAATTTATAGGTAAGTTTTGAGGTCATAACATTAGGACTATACCTAAAGGAAACACACAAAGAACTATTACCGGTTTCAAGCTGCTTTAAGTGAGGGAGTAGGCACCTGGATTTAGGTTCAGGAAGTGGGAATTAACTTATACTATATCCTTGAAAAACTCATCTAGGACAAGACAACTTACCTCAGGCGTTTGTTTCCTCTTCCCTATATTGAATTCCATTAACAATCCCCTCAGCATGTTGTGCCCCATCCAAATGTCTCAAACTTTTCCTCACATTAGACAACATTCATTTACATAGCTCTATTCATTTTCCTGATAAACAGAATTTTTCCTCAGGAGTCCCTATGTCATAAACCTCATCTCTGGAGAGTGAATCTGTCTTTTCCTTAGTGCTTGGGTCTGCTTGGATAATCTGTCCATTATCTCTGATGTCATATAAAGTTTTCTTTGAAACCTGTAATCAGTACACCATATTTTTGTTGTTGTTTTTAAATTAACTGATTGATATTCAGCCTAGTTCAAGGAAGATATAAGTCAAGTAACAGAGAAAAATCTACACTACTATAAAGTAAAGCAAACAAATAGATGAATGGGCTGGAGCATGAGAAAAACATTGCCGTAAAATAAGAAGAAATTGGAACAAAGACTCCATGTAATGAATTATAATTGCTAGAGATAGATTCCAAATGGGCTTTGGACTTGTTAGCAAAACAAAGAGGTAATCATAAACATTTATAAAAGTTATTCTGTTCCAAGCAAACCAGTTGCTTGGGAAAACATGGCCTTAAAGGAAGTCTATATGATATAGTAAATATTCCACTCAGTATTTTATCATTAATATGATTTTTAGTAACCTATTACTTTTCCTAACAATGACCCTTGAATGCTAGCTGATAATATATAAGGGAAATAATTTTTTAAAAATCAGAAGATAAGATATCTAGTCCAAATCCACAACTTTTACATAGCTGTTTTATCAGAATATACATTTGAATTTACTAAACATTAAGACTAGGGGGCTTCCGTGGTGACGCAGTGGTTGAGAGTCCGCCTGCTGATGCAGGGGACACGGGTTCGTGCCCCGGTCTGGGAAGATCCCACATACCGCGGAGCAGCTGGGCCCGTGAGCCATGGCCGCTGAGCCTGCGCGTCCGGAGCCTGTGCTGCCATGGCCGCTGAGCCAATGGGAGAGGCCACAGCAGTGAGAGGCCCGCGTATCACACACACAAAAAAAGACTAGGAATTTTAGAAAGACTTACAGTGATATAGAAGTTACATTATCCAAAAAATAATGGTGAGTTACCTGAGGAGGGAGAGAGAATTACCTGTCTAGGAACCATAGTGAGGATGATGTTACATATTTTATATCTGAGACCAGTGGTGTTAGGACTGTTGGAGAGAATGCAGAGGAAGCTGTTAACCTGGGCAGATTTAGATTGACATTTAGATAAAGACATTTAGAGAATATAGAACAAGGGGTATCATGGGTTTATGAGTCAATTTGAATGGGCTAAGGGATACCAGGATACCTGGTAAAACATTAATTCTGGGTGTGTCTATGAGGTTGTCCCTGGAAGAGATTAGCATTTGTATCAGTAGACTGAGTAAAGATCATTCTCACCATTGAGGGCTTGAATAGAACAAAAAGGCTAAGAAAGAAGGAATTAATTCTCTGTGCTTAAGCTGAGACATCCATCTTTTCTTGCCCTTGGACATCAGTGCTCCTGATTCTCAAGCTCTCCAACTTGGACCAGGATTTACACTCCAAGCCCCACTCCCTTCCCCTAATTTTCAGGTCTTTTGACTTGGACTGGATTATATATGCTCCCTTCCCCCAATTTTCAGGTCTTTTGACTTGGACTGGATTATACCATCAGCTTCCCTGGTTCTTCAGCTTGCGGATTTGTGGATGGCAGATCATGGGACTTCTCAACCTCTATAATGGCATTAGCCAATTCCTATAATAAATCTCTTTTTATATATGTCTGTCTATTCTGTTGCTTCTGTTTCTCTGGAGAACCCTGACTAATGCAAGAAGCTAAAGATATAAAAGAGCTTGCTTATGGTTGACCATGATTTCTAAGATGATAAGTAGGAGTTTTAGGACTTTGGGAGAGAGAGTGATATTGGAATAAAGTAAGAATATATAAACCCTTATGGGAATTTTAATGTAGAAGATGAGAGGGGGCCTGGGATTCTGGGGTTTATTTTGGTGACTGGTGTAAAGATCTCCGTGATCTCAAGGCAGATAACAGTAGTGAGGCTCTGAGTTTTGGAAAGCTAAAATGAGTATCAAACCCACTAATGACAGTGAGGAAACCTAAAGGAAGAGAGAGCTTAAGAATTATGAGCAGCATTTTTCTCAAAATTTATAGTATATTATCCTGATTTCTGGATAAATGCTAAATAATATATATACACTGTAGGTAATTATACTTACAATCTATTGCTAAATTTAAATTAATTGCATTGAAAGGAGTTAATATTCATTAAGTTTTTCTAATTCATTTTACATTTAAGAATCATGAAATCTTGGAATTAAATTTGGTAGACATCATTTATTTTACAAAGAAAGGGACAGAGTAGAATAATTTGTTCAATTTATCTATAGTTATGGAATAGAAGGCTGAGGATTAAAGCAAACATGTATTGAATCCTACCTGGGTTTCTTTTCTGATTTTCAATATTTCAGATAGTGAATGGAGGAGTATGTCTACCATTTATTTTTTAACCACATCATACATACATCAGTTAGAAATAATTTGAAGTGGTTTAAAGGAAATAGACCTTTTCTTTTAAACATTCAAAATTGTTCGAACAGGTTAGGATATATTGCTGTAATAAACAACCCCAGGCTCACTTATTGTTTGTGTGACATGTGGTTATTATAATTTAGTTACAGCTCTGCTCCATATTTTCCTCTTTCAGATACACAGCTTAACATAACCTCCACAATCTAGACATCATTGGTTGTTGACTAAGAGAAAAGAGAGCATGATAAACTATACAGTTACTCTTAAAATCTTCAACCTGAAAGTGACACATATAGTTTCTATTCATTTGTTTCAAGGCAGGTGTCATGACTTCACCTAATTATAAGTGTGTACAAAACAACTATATTCCCACAGGAGAACTGGAAGTAATGTAACCACACAAGTGACTACCATAATTTGCCTTCTAGTCACCAAACATTCAGTTTCTTTCTCCTAGACACAAACACATCCCCTTTACAAGGGAGAAATCCAAAAGTCCTGTGTAGGTCACTTTATTCATTTTCAAGAACAGAATCTCTGAGTGTTCATGGCAATCCTTGAGTTGGGGGTGCTTTGAAGTGGTCCTAAACTGGTTCTAGATTTCTAGATGTGGATTTACTTGGTCTGGAGACCTATGAATTAAGAAGAAATCGTCCATGAGAAAGGAGGAGGAATAATTAAAATAAATATCTCCTGTTGGAAAGGAAGAAAATGGGGAGACAAACATTGGTTCTTGATTCCTGCTCTGTAGGAATTTTGACATCTCTATGAGCAGGTATTTTGAGAAATTCCCTTTCTATCCTGGAAGAGATGATGTTTCATTAGGCTGCTTCCCTAATATATAGCATCCTTGTCCATTATTTCTCGTAGCTCTGGCACTGATACCTGGGAGACTTTTCCTTTTACGTTATCCTCAATTAGGTAGTGACAAATTTACACTTACTAAAACCTCAGCTTATTTCTCAGCTCATCTTTTTTGCAAATAGTTTGAGGCCCAATGGTCATTTTTAGCCTTTAAATAATTTTCAGCCAAACTGATGCTGGGTTTCCTTTTTTTTTTTGCCTTCTATATCTTTCAAAAACTGAGTGAACTTCTTATCTGATTCCAAACAGCTCCATGTGCTAATATCCACAACGTATCCTCTGAGTTATAATTCTCATATTTACAATATTTCTTTCTTTCTTACTGCCATATATCTTTCTCTTTCAAGGTAACTATGAGTGCCTTGAGCCTATCATGTGATGGTGGAAAACAGAGATACTTAGCTTTTTATGAACCGTATTTACCATTTCCAATGGTCATGTTTCACTTGCAATACATGGTTGGTTGGATGTTTACTCTCACATGCTTTAAGTTTATTCACAGGTTTTTACAAGGGATTAATGGCCTTTGCTGATAACCTTAGTAAGTCTTTGTTACTTTCAGCCATTTTTACTTATAATTTTATTATGCCAAATTGAGAATCACTTGTCTCTTCTAAACCTAAAAGTTTCCAATATTAGAGTCTCTCTAATCCCTTTCATTCCTGCTTTCAAATTGTCCACTTATTTTCTGAGGTCATCTCTCTCCTGTGATACTCTTCCAGTGACAGTCTCCAACAAACAACACACATAACTAATATTGTGTTGTGTGACTTCTTCTCCCAGAGTACCTGTTTAACATACAAAGACAACAGTATTACCAAAAAATTTGCTACTGCCTTACATGTATGGCCATATTTCAAACCCTGGATTAGAGTTTCCTTGCTGTCAGCCACTTAACCATTAAGCCTATGCAAAATATCTTACGATTTTTGTTATGAAGACACTCAATTTCTGGTTTCAGTTTCTTGATCACTCAGGAGAGTCTAATGCTGCAGTTAAAAATAGCCTCACCATATGAGTGGCTTAAAAAGAAGCTTTAGTTTTCACTGATGGGACAAGTCCTTCATATGTAAACTGGGGACTGTGTTTTATGTACTCCTCACTCACACATGCAGACTGCTTATAGTAGCAGGGAGAAGGAACTTCAACAGTTACTTATCTACTTTAAAAGACTTCTGCCTAGGAGCAATATATGTCATTTCCCCCCACATTTTATTAGCCAAGTAAGTCGCATGATCGCACTTAACTTCAAGGCTCCAGGAAGTGCAATCTTTCCATGTGTCAAGATAGGGGAGACCTGTACCTGTTGGTAGAAACCACTTAAGACTACCACTTAAGTCAAGAAAATCTGTTATTAGAATTTTACATATTTATATTAAGAGAAAATTTGGGACTTCCCTGGTGGTCCAGTGGTTAAGACTGCACTCCCAATTCAAGGGGCACAGGTTCGACCCCTGGTCAGGGAACTAAGATCCCGCATGCCGCACAGCGTGGCCAAAAAAAAAAAAAAAAAAAAACAAGAAAGAAACTTAGATTAAGAGAAAATGATGATACCATATTTTGTTAATCCATTGAAATTAAACATGAAGATTGTTTGATTAACTTTGATTCACCTCAGATAAACAAAATGGTCTAGTGTTTCAAATAATCAGGCAAAATTAATCACTGTTAAAATCAATGAGGATATAAGTGGCAAACTGCAATGCTACTCCTTTTTTACATTGCATCTGCTTCTGAGCTCTAAGCTAGTCCATCTGCATTATAATTATCTGAAATATTCAGATATTAAAGATATACCTGCCTTAAAATAGCTGTCCTTTAAGTAATAAAATTTAAAGACATTAAGAAACATCATCACTACACCTGTCTCTACAACTCCATAACTAATTCCTTAAGTTGGCTTAATATTCTTTGCTCACTGACACTAATACAATCATAAGAGATGTTATGTTCATAAAGAATTATATTCTTCATCTTTTAAGGGATAAAAGAACATATCACCCCATTCCTCATTTAAAGTTAAAACTGAGGCCTAGGTCTTTGCCCAAAGTTGTATGCATAACATAGGCCTTGCACATAAAATAATTTTTTAAAAATCAGTGGAAAATAGTCAGATTTTCTTTTTCTTATTTCAATGCTAGGAGAAAAAAGTTTCAGAAAAAGAAAGAAATACCTTTCTTCTCAGAGGTATACTATCTCTACAAGTTTGTTTCAAAGCTTGGCCAAACTTGATATCTATTTTCAAAGTCCAGAATTCTTCTCTTTTATTTTATTTGAGTCATTATTTTAGGCTGGAAAATAAAATGAATTAACATTAGATGATCATTTATTGTTATATTGTGCTAAACCCCTTTATATGCTATATTTAATTTGATCTGTTATCATTATTATACACACAAAGAATCTAAATTTTTCTAAAATGTCAGAGTTTGTACTCAGTGGAGGCAGAATTAAATATCAGACCTGTGTCTCCAAGTCCACAACTCAAGGATTTTTTCTGCCATGTTTCATGTCATCTCAAAGCCCAACCTTAATATATATAATTCAAAACTCTGTGCTAGACACAGTGTAGAAGAAAAAAAAAAAATTCCCAGGCTTTTCCTCCAAGTGATTTATGATATTTTAAGAACTGGAAAACAGAGAGGTAATATTGGCTTTGGAGAGTAAGGTTTTCATATCCTGAGCATTGGTACTTTGCATTCCATGCTGAGAACAACATTATAAAAGTTGCAAAGGGAAGGTGTACACTCTCCCTATATTACCAGTGCCTTTAGTGAGCAATAAGTCTCGTGAGGAAGCAGGCAGTGGATCAGAGAATGCCTTGAAAACAATACTAGAGAATTTGAACTTTTACCCAGAATCTTAGAGTGCATTATTCTTGCCTCCTTACAAATTCCATAGATTTTTCTAAGACACTAACTCCTCCACACATCCTTGCCTGAATATTTGCTACCAAACAGTGAACTCATCCCATGCTTTTCAACTATTGTTTAAAGATGGACCCTTGGGCTTCCCTGGTGGTGCAGCGGTTGAGAATCTGCCTGCTAATGCCGGGGACACGGGTTCGAGCCCTGGTCTGGGAGGATCCCACATGCCACGGAGCAACTAGGCCCGTGAGCCACTACTGAGCCTGCGCGTCTGGAGCTTGTGCTCCACAACAAGAGAGGCCTCGACAGTGAGAGGCCCGTGCACCGCGATGAAGAGTGGCCCCCGCTTGCCACAGCTAGAGAAAGCCCACGCACAGAAATGAAGACCCAACGCAGCCAAAAATCAATTAAATAATTAATAAACTCCTACCGCCAACATGTTAAAAAAAAAAAAAGATAGACCCTTAACTCTGAACCAAACTAAAAATATTCTCAGAACCTTATGAAATTGCACACCTGTTCCTAAGAATACAACATAAATTTTGGTTTGAATATTTCCTTTGGATCCTGATGTTTGTGTGTGAATCCTACTCCTATCCATTAGATCAATGTCCTCTCTAATGTCCTTGTTTACTTCAAACCCAGTATTCTGAAAAGAGAAATGGGATGATGTATTTGGTTTAAGCTGGACACTGACTGAGTGATGACATTTAAACACATTGTGAGTTAGAACTAGTGCAGTATAAACAGCAATTTTGGCTGAGGAGTAAGGAGGATGAGCAATTATGCTTTTAGTGGGCTGTTTTTCATGTCCATAACTGGACATAAATATAGGCAATTCAGAGCAGGAAGAAATATGACTAAAACTCAGCTTGGCTGACTTAGTTGCAAACAAAAAAGGGAACCTGAAAAGGGCTGGGAGTTGGTCCATTTTAGCCTCATTTGTTTTCAAGAGGAGTCTGTTTCTGCCTCATTGATTTCTACTCCTCACTGAGTCATGCTGTATGCTTGTTAAATATCACTTCATTGCTTTCTTAGTCAGCATCTCTCACGTAAGCCACTGCATAGTAACATCAAGTTTCAGCCCCCAGTCATGTGCATCTTGACACTATTTTTCCAACTGTGTTAATTTATCACACTGATCTGAGCCAAGAAGACTGCTTTCTTCTCTCCTTGTCAACCTCTCTGTTACAGCACATCAAGGGCCTTGTACCTCCAGGAGCAGCAACATATTTGAAAGAATGGGAACAGTTGGCACCTTATGGTATTTCACTAGCACAGAAGGTAAGACAGAATACAGGAAAGAAAGAAGTTTTCCTCCTGCCCTCAATAAAGGACCTCTTTCACTCTTCTACCCTCACAGGCATATCTTTAGTAGCTTCTAGAGGGAGTAATTGCGAAGATTTCTGAAAGTTCAGGATCACAGTTTGAATTGACTGAGCCGCTTACTTTAAAGCAGGAAATTGATCAGGACTTATATCTTCATCCCTTTTATCCCTGTTCATCTCAGGCCATCAGTTATACAGAGAACACTCATTACCATACTAGTCCACTCACTTTCTCATAGACCTAATGCTTTACTCCTCTCTTCCCCCACGCTTTAGACATGGGATTTTAAAAGTCCTCTCTAACCTAAAGAACTTCTCTTGATGTTTCTTTAATCTTCTCACTTAGTGAGAACTGGAGTTCTCTTGCTTCTTGAATAATCAGTTTCCCTTGTAGACTTCGCTAGTGGAAGATGTTTTATCCCTTTTATTCCTTATAACTAGGCACCAGGGGTAGTATAAGTGTTTTACTGTATCCCACTCTAAAATGAAACCATTTATCTTAGCTACTCTTTCAAAATCAGCTTCTTTGAAACTTGTGCCATCCACTACTGAAAAAAAAAATTAGCTCCCCTAATTTGTCATTTACCAACCTTTAGTTATCTATGTCACCCTTTTCAATCACTGAAGAGTATTTTTTGTATTCTACCTCACTTTTTTCTCCTCCATCTCTGTTGTCACCACCTCAACGATACCATCATCCATATTGGGATCCACAAACACTTTGGCTCCGCAGTCTCTTGAACTACTCACTTTCAATTATGATTTTCTCCATTTTATCTCTTTCTCTCATGGTCATACCTTGTAATTGATCACATCTATTTTTTTATCATTTCCTTGTTATATATATTTTCCATTTCATTACATAGAATAATAAAGTTTGATATTTAATAAAATAATAATTTTTACTCATTCATAAAGTTAATCTTAAGTTAAGCAGTCTTTTTCCTTTAAGAGCGTGGTGGTGAAAATAAAATGACTACAACTACCATGATTCACTGAATGGATTCAGCACATTTATCTACCGTTATTCTTGTACTAGAAGTGCAAATATCAATGCAGTGAAAGATAAATGGCATCTTTTTTTTTTTTTTTTTTGGTACATGGGCCTCTCACTGTTGTGACCTCCCCCGTTGCGGAGCGCAGGCTCAGCGGCCGTGGCTCACAAGCCCAGCCGCTCCGCGGCATGTGGGATCCTCCCGGACCGGGGCACGAACCCGTGTCCCCTGCATCGGCAGGCGGACTCTCAACCACTGCGCCACCAGGGAAACCCCGACATCTTAATATTATTTAAAAAATAATTTTGACACTGCAAGTCCCCTAAAAGTGTCTTGGGGATGCTCATGGGTCTATGAACTGAACTGAGAAAAACTGTTGTTTGAAAGTGAAGAAAAACTCACATGAAGCATGAATTTTAAATTAGATACAGAGTTCTTGATGTTTTGAAGTTTGTATGATGCTAGAGTGGACAAAAAGTGGCATTTTGAAGTGCTTGTTAGAGCAAGAAGTAGCATAAGCTATCTCTTGATTCTTAAGAATGCCTAGGAGTTTGAAAACAGAAGAAAAGGAGGTCTAAAAGACAGTTCTACACTACACTTAAGCATTGAATTGTTTGGTTATTGTGTTCAAGGAAGAGTGATTTAAGGTACAGAGGACTATTAACTTGTAGTAGCTAAATGGAGTTTAGGTAGAAATATTCAGCTATGAGTTGTATTATGAAATTGGGAGACTTGGTTCTACGTTGTTTTGAGGGAAAACCAAAGACTATTGAGTGGGGACACAAGGAGACAGAATTTAACTTAAAGAAGGTAATTCTAATCATTATGCCAATCTCATAAGTGGTAAAGTTCTCACTGAAAATATTCATGTTCAAAATAAATTCTCATTTTTTCCCAGCATACTCCAGGGATAAGTGATACGTAGAAGGAAAGTTGGACTAGCACTCTATGACCTCCAAAGCCCATTTCCAAACTAAGAGCTTACATTTTATGACCCAGAGTGGTGCCCAAAAGTACCATCTAAGGCCAAAAATACATTAAAGCTTAGATATTCAACCAAATTAATTTTTTTTCTTTAATACTACCTGTATAGACAAACTTGCCTTTATTTAGGTTATCTATTTCCCCAAGGGCTCATCTCATAGTGGAAACTTCATAACATTTCCTTGTTTCACCCACCTTGGACTGAAAAATATAAAAGTTATCTAAAAGTGATTCCAACTGTGTGTGTCCAGTAAGTAGACACTGAAGGGCATTTAAGAGATCAGCTTTCTTTTTCAGGTAAAAACAAAAACAAACAAAAACTACTTGGTTAAAGACCTCTGCACTGGGAAGAAAGGAGATTGTCATTGATTAAAAGCTTGAAAGCCAGAGTAGCTAATGAAAGTCTACTGCCAGAGGACATTTTTTTTTTTTTTCTACGAACTTCATTTCACTTTTGGGATCTGTATGCAGTTATTTTGGGATTCAACAGTTTCTAGATGCATATAAGCTGCCTCTGAATTCTGGGTTGGCTTCTCATAGCCTAACTTGGCTCTTTGTTAAGCAATCATTCTGAGATGTGCTGGAAAAGTCTAGTTATTCAGATACAGAATCTAACATTTTCTGGCCAGTGGAGTTTCAGTGACATCTCCAACTACTACGTACCTATAATGTATAGAGGAACATATCTAGACCTCCTTAGCTCTCATTGTTTAGCCTCCTAGAACAATAAATTTCATACACAACAAGAGTGATGGAAGGAAAGATAGGTTCACCCCTGCATGGTGCATTCCCTAACTACCCAATATATTGATATTTACCTTTGAATTCTCTGATTCTGAGGAATAACAGCCAAAAGAGAAAAAAAACGAAGTAGTTATTTGAAGCCAAAAATTTCTAAAGTTTATATAATTTGGAAAATTGTGTTTGAATCTGATTGTTACAACAAAATAATAAAATTTTAATTTGAGTGTTAAAATTCAATCATGGATTTTCTATGCATGATTTGATTTTTATTTATATACATTTAATAATATACCTTTGCACATTTTTTAACTTAAACTGCTTATTGTAAAAGCAATATGTGAACATTTTTAATTCTAAAAAATATAAGGACCTCCTTCCCATTGACTTAAATTCCTCCTTCCAAGGTAAAATTTTTTGTGTATCCTCTCTCAGAGATTCTCTGGGCACATATTAATTTTCAAATGGGATAAAATTATACATATTTAAAAATTGCTTTCATTTTTACCATATTTTTGAGATTTTTCTATGTCAACATATACTAATTTTCACTTTTTTTAAAACAGTTTAAGAATATTCCATTGTATATATACACTATAATACACTAAAGTTGACATAAGCAGTCCCGGATGAACATATTGATTCTTTCCAGTTTGACACTTGCAAAACAAGTTATAATGAATATCATTCTCCATATATTTTTAGACATTTATAAGATTATATTTTATAACTTTTAAGTGGATTTGCTGAGGTAAAAGCAAGTAACATTTTTGTAGATATAGCCAGAGTCTTATATTAGCTTGTTTCTATTATTCTATAATATGTTTAGCTAGTCTTACTGACATTTTTAGGAGTAAATATAAATTTTTGAAATGAGAATAAGAAGTCTGAAGTATAGAACAACAGTCAAATGAAAGAGAATAGCATCTTAGAACACTTGTCTTTATATGTTTCTACACATTTTTACAAATGGGGTTATGATGTATATATTGTTGTCTCTTAGTGACAATAAATATTCATCTATGAAAAAATTTTTTAAAAACATACCACTTTAAAATTAAAAAATAAGAAAGAGAATACCTTCTTAGTAATATAAAATAATGCTGTATGCTCCATATCTGTTAAATACAAATGAAAATTCATCTGATGTTTTATTCAGAAAGTTCAAGATGACTTAAAGAAGTTAAACTTGATATACCTTATTTTTTAAACACAACTTATAATTTATTAATTATATGAGGTTTATTATTTATAAGACTGATGTGGGTGTTAATTGTCTTTTGCCCTAAAAGCTACTGTTTAAAGAAAAAACTAGTTACCCAATTATGGTGTTCTACAGCTGAGGGAGTAGAGGATTAAAATATTAAGATTTTCATACTAATAGGCCTAAGGAAAATATTATGATTATCTGCAAAAATGCTGAAAAGACTTTCATCAAATTTCAATACTCATTTCTGGTTAAAACACATACATGGAGTAATATTAAATGATGCTATCTTTATTACCCTGACAAAGCATATATACTTTATTCTGGACTAACATCTTTCTTAATGGGGAAAACTGAAGAATTTCCACCGTGGACAGGAAAAGGGCAGAGTTGACCACGGACTTCTGTGCTATTTAACATTTTATTGTAATTATTAGACAATGCAATTAAACAAGAAAGAAAAAAATGAAGGGATACAAATTGGAAAAGAAGTAATAATTTTTTTTTCTCTTTGTGAATGATATGATTGAATAACTGGTAAATCCAAGAATGATTGATAAAATCAATGAAAAATTAATTTTAAAGTATAGCAGGATATAAATTTAATATGAACTAAATAGTCTGTATTCTCAACAAATAACCAATTATAAAATATAACAAAGCAAAATATATTTATAATAGTAAGAAAAATATAAAATAGTAATAAATTTTAAAAGTTACACAAATAAATGTGAGGAAAGTTTAAAACACAGATGAAAGACACAAAAGTAGACTTGAACAAAAGGGAAGCTCTTACTTGTTTTTGAATAAGAGGACTCGACATTTAATGATGACAATTCAATCTAAATTAGTTTATATATTTAATGAAAACCTTGTTAAAATACTAAGATGTGTGCCTCACTGAGCTAGTATTATCTATCAAGCATATGAAAAATGAATATGAAGGATTTCCATTATTATCTATGAAAAGGTTTCTAATATTGGACTCACATTCCGAAGTAAACAATAAAAAAACTGAACAAAAGATAAAAATAACAGTTATAGATATTGGACAGCAGGCAAAATGAGACTTTTTTTTCTCTTAGAGATAAGAAACAAATGAGACAATTCTATGATTGCTGTGACTTTATGCCCACATGCCCTATCTGGATCATGGCTAGAGAAGGGAGTCCATGAAATACAAGCTGGTCTTTGATCTAAGTTGTTGAGAATGAGGCAAATATTTAGAAGGACCAGAACAGTGAAAATTTATGGGGCTGAGTAACAAAGAGAAGGAAACTACAGAGAAAGAGCTCCAGAAATATGCAGAGGTTTTTTTTTTTAATGAATATCAGGCTAAATGTTAGGCTGGCTTTATGAAGCCAGGCATTTAAAAAACTGTAACTTATACAATTTCAAGAGCATACACCTACACACATGTATGCACAACAGCAGCAAAACAAACAAATAAACAAAAACCAAGATGTAAGCTCAACAACGGAGCTCTAACCATGCTGGGTGACATTTGCGTTTTAATCAGCCCTAGTAGGGAAAACATGGTCAATTTAGTAGAGACCACAGAAGGTCACACTTTATCAGTAGGGCTCAATTCGCTCTATAGTAAAGGATACTTTAAGCCTGCCCTTACAAAATTTTCAAACAAGCCTTAAAAGGACTAAGATGATACGCAAGCAATTCAATTATTTGCAAAAACAATTGCAAACACTCATAAGTGAAGACAATAAAATCCTGACACCCTATACATGAGATTTTAATATTGTAAATCATTAATGGCATATAACCCAAGGAGAAAAAAAAGAACCACAAATTATACAGTTCCCTCACAAGCATAACACAAACATAATACTAAAGTAATATAGCAATGTTACTAGTAATATTGAAGCTATTAAATGTTTATTATAGGGTAAGCAAATACATAAAACATGTCAAGTTTTGGATCCAATGTTTTTAATTAATAAACAAATACAAACATAGTTCTAAAAAATTTAAGAAAATATCTGAGCTCTGTCTACTAGAAGGCCATTAGCAATGAACACCCCTAAACAGCAAATCTTGGATCCTAAGCACCATTGCTCACTAATAGAATATAGGGTCAGTTAGAGAAGTATTTCTGTATATAAGGCAGGGGAATTACAAGAAAAATATGATATATCTTGTCTTATTAAAAAGCAAGGAAGATTTCAAAGACTAATTTGGGGACATGTCAAAAGACACAGATGAAAAATTGAAAGAGCTCCCTGGCCAAATTTGGAACAATTTAACCATTAAAATGCATTATGATTGATTGTAATACATTAAGTATATAAATATATGTAAGTACATATGGATGCCCATAAAAAAATAAAATGAAAATAAATGACATACAAATCCTTACTAAAGAAATGGTAAAGACAAAGAATCAAACGTATATTTTATTTTCAAGGGCAGCATTGTAGTTTATCATAATTGATGAGATTGGCTCCATGAGATTAGCTGTAATCCTTTGTAAAGAACACCTGTTGACAAATATGGGGGCTTCCCTGGTGGCATAGTGGTTAAGAATCCGCCTGCCAATATAGGGCACATGGGTTCAAGCCCTGGTCCAGGAAGATCCCACATGTTGTGGAGCAACTAAGCCCGTGCATGACAACTACTGAGCCTGTGCTCTAGAGCCTGCTAGCCACAACTACTGAAGCCTGCGCACCTAGAGCCCGTGCTCCACAACAAGAGAAGCCACCGCAATGAGAAGTCCATGCACTGCAACGAAGAGTAGCACCAGCTCGCTACAACTAGAGAAAGCACGCGTGCAGCAACAAAGACCCAATGCAGACAAAAATAAATAAATAAAATAAATTTACAAGAAAAGAAAAAAAATGAACAAATAGGGGAATTAAAAACAAGATAAATTAAGAAAATTTCTATGATTTAAACTCAAAGCAATAATTATTCAGGTGCATGTTATTAATGGGCTAGGCATCATTCATAAATGTTACTTACTAATATCAGAGAGTTTGAAAATGTACCTTTACAATGAGAAGATCTCATTGTCTCCAAAGAAATCAAGTGATCCAAATGAGCATGATTAGTAGTAGGACAACTTGTCAGTAAGTGGACCCTTGTGATCCTAGTTCTAGCCAGTCAACTAAGATGTATTTTTGCCAATAAAATGTGTAACCTGTATCTGATCTGTCTTTAGACATGTGTTCCAGTTCATAAAGAATACAGTGTATGAAGGAACAAATTGAACAATACCACAAATGTAAAAGCAGACAAGTCCAGACTTCAGTACAGTCTATAAAACAACTATCTTGATCTTATAAAAAATTTAATAGTGTAAAAATGTTTATATTACATTTAAATAATGTAAAGACATTTAAGAGCCAAATATAATGTGTGATTTTTGAGTGAATAATGGTTCAACATATTTGAATATGGACTACTTACTTGCAACTGTTCAATAAAGAAACACAAAAAGCAAAGATAAATGGATAAATAAATATAGATAGATTAGATGATGATAGAAAGATAGAGATACATAGATAGAGATAGATGTTAAAGCAAATGTGAAAAATATTAATTGATTAACCTATACTATCATTTTATTATTTTAAGCTGTTCTGTAATTTTGGAAACGTTCATAATAAAAATTTGCAAAATATAAATTTCAAAAGAGAGTTAATTCCTCAGATTTAATTCGGATAGAGGAAAAAAAGTGAAAAGTAGGTAAACTTTGCTTCCATTTATCAACAAATTATGTGACTTATCCAAAAACAGCTGACTGGAAGGAAAGTTCAATTAGACACAATAAATACGGTCTTATTCATTATCACAATCCTGTTTGTTCCCAACATACAGAAGATTCTAAATAAATAACTAAATTGAATGGAAATAACATAAACACTTTCATAACTGGCCTTTGGCTTCAGTTTGGTCATATTTAATATGTTTGTGGGGTTTTCTTAACATGTTATATTTTTCTCAAAGCTATTAATTGGCTATTTTAGATCAAACTTTAATATTTAAGAAAATGTTAATTTCCAGTATATTGATGTGAAAATATATTTGAACAAGAGTTAACTAATACATTGATAATTGTAGAATAAGGAGGCAGAAAATAAATCTTTGTAACTCCTGTAACTCACAGCTCCTTAAACGTTAGAAATCCTTAAAATGCAATTTTAGTAGTTAATCATATCTTCAAGAAAATTTTCTCAACTAGCTTGATAATGAATGGTTCACATTTTGGCTTATCTAAAACTGTAATGTATATCCAAGAAAATATTAAGTCTAATTGGCTGGCATTCTAACAAAGTAGATGTAGTTTATAAATTGATCTACTTTGTCATGCCAAGTTTTCTTGGAGAAGATCCAGCTTTTGTGCTGATCTTTGTGGTTTTCAGTAATTTTATTTTATTATGCTAAGAGTCCTTGGCCTCTCTTAAAACATATTTTAATATTGCCTTCATTGAGACTCTGACTCATAATTCAAAAAGGGCTTTTATGATTTTTTTAAATTAAAAACATATTTGTCTTCTAAGGTTTTTAGTCTACATTCAGAATTTCTTTTTTTCTTGAATGATTTTTTTGTCTCAGCTTCTAATAACATATAAAAACTATAGAGCTTATTTTTCCCCTTAATTCTTAGTAACTTTTAAGTTTTTTATTTTAGAATATGTTGATTTTCTTGTTCTTGTTTTCTTTGCAGTAATGTTTTTATTATACTGTAACTGCATAATAAAAATTTCTGCTTTGTGTTCACTGAAATTACACAAAATATGTATACTAATGATAAAATTTAGTTGCCTGTCTTCGTTGCTCCTTCAAAACAACCTTTTTCTCTCTCCATCTCACTCTTCTGCAAACATACACAAATATATTAAATATATTACTGGAGCCTAGTTTTCTTTTTCTAACTTAGCTTCAGTTACTCTACTTCCACTGCCTAATAAAACATTTCCATCAGGTTTTCATTACCCATTGTCAGGCTAGTGAATCACATAGGAAGAACATTTCCCACATCCTAATGCATGTCTAGATTTCCAAAGCCCAGGAGAGAGGGAATAGAGTAGGAGCCAGAATACTTCAGATGCAGCATAGATTGAAGCAAATGCATCTTCTACATTCTGCAGACAAGCAAATCAGTTATCAATGTCAAACTCCAATCTTACATACAGTTCCTGTCATCACCTGCACACTATGAAATAATAATACTGTATTAAAAAGCTGGTACCTAGGGGCTTCCCTGATGGCGCCGTGGTTGAGAGTCCACCTGCCAATGCACGGGACACGGGTTCATGCCCCGGTCCGGGAAGATCCCACATGACGCGGAGCGGCTGGGCCCGTGAGCCATGGCCACTGAGCCTGCGCGTCCAGAGCCTGTGCTCCACAAAGAGAGAGGCCACAACAGTGAGAAGCCGGCATACCGCAAAAAAAAAAGCTGGTAGCTAAAAGGAAAAAGTTATTTTTTGTTTTCAAGGTGTCTTTCTAAGTACATAAGCAAATTAAACTCCTCTGCTACAGGACTCTCCAACATAACTTAGGTATTAGACAAGCCTTGAACCTTGTCAAGAAGAGGTTTTACATCTGGACTTGGAGACAGGCTTTGCATCTGCCCATGGCTGTTTAGTGACCTGATATTCAATAATAACCTGGTTGGAAATTTCCATCATAATCTGACTGTACAAATAAGCCATCACCTGTAGCTGTATTAAACCTCCATACATCAACTTTTAATTCACTCTCTCCAAAATATAAATCAGATTTTCATTAATTTTTGAATTTATATCTGTTTTCATTTATAAATGATTGTTTAGATATATGTTGATGGAATTCCAATCTCCCTGAAATCATAACATTTATAGGATCTGGACATTTTTATCTAGTCTTTAAGGTAGTGACTCATTAAATTATCACTTCTTTGCTCTTTTAATTCATTTGAGTAATATTTATTGAACCTTTTCAATAACAATATTTTATCCTGGTTCTTTTCCTTCCTTTTAAACAACTCTTTCCTAGTGTAAAGATATGTTATAAACAGCAGAAGCCTGAGAGTCTTTTTTTTTTTAACATCTTTATTGCAGCATAATTGCTTTACAATGGTCTGTTAGTTTCTGCTTTATAACAAAGTGAATCAGCTATACATATACATATATCCCCATATCTTCTCCCTCTTGTGTCTCCCTCCCACCCTCCCTATCCCACCCCTCTAGGTGTTCACAAAGCATTGAGCTGATCTCCCTGTGCTAAGCCTGAGAGTCTTAAACGTTGATTTGCTCTTCCCATCTGCATGAACTTGAGGTACAGAGTTCACTGCCTTAGTTTTCTATAAAATAGGTTGGGGGGGGGGGTGTTGCTCCTACTTCACAATGCAAATTTGGAAAAAAGAAATATAAGAAAAGACAATAACTAAAATTTATCCTTTTGAAACTTTTGTTCAATTTTTTCCTCATTACTACATTGCCTTCAGACATTAACTCTGATTTCTCTGAAATCTGTTTCTCTGATCCTGATGCCAATTCCACACTTTGCATCTAAATTTTCATTTCCTTGTATTAATCATAGTCAATTTCTGTCAGGAAAAACTGCTTTTATACAGTTTTACCTAACTCAGATAATGTTCACACTATCTTTCTAATTATCTAGAAGAGAAACCTGTAAGTTTTATTCTTCCATTTTTCTTTCCAACACTCAATTTGGTAACAACATAACTTTCATTTATGTATCCTAAAATGCTCTTCCTTTCTTGTTATTATGTATTCATTTACCTTATTTGCAGAGACATATTATGATTTTTTAAGAAAAATTTAAAAAGGATTTTAAAGGCTTAACGTTTACCTATATTTAGGAAAAGTGAGACTATTACTTGAAAGTAATTTAGAATGGACAGCATCACTTTATTGTTCTTCTTAAGTTAGTTATTTTTAAGAAAGACATTGCTCTTGAAGTGGCCACAAGTTTTATTTTGAGCTATTTGCTTCTTTTTCTTGTTAATCTAAAAAGTCACCATTGAACATATCTATTGCACCTCACCACCTTAATCAGTATCTATGACCTATGTGGAAATTACCATGGAGATATGCTAATTTTCTCCTATTATTAGGTCTAGTGTGTCCAAAAAACCATTTTGATCTCTTTAGAAAATAATGCTTCATAATACACAGCTTATTATTATTAAGTTATGAAATTGACCAATTCACCTCCTTCTATCAAAATATTCTTTTGGGACAACGTGACCATTAATCTTGAAGATGTTATATCTACAGTATTTTTGAAATGTTTCCTTCTTCAAGTTAGCTAAGTTTTCATCCATAATTTCATCAAACATATTTTCTGTCCCTTTCTCTCTCTCTTCTCCTTCTGGGACCCCTATAATGTGAATGTTAGTATGCTTGATGTTGTCCTAGATGTCCCCTATCCCTCATTTTTTTTTTTTTTTTTTTTTGCTCATCTGACTTGGTGATTTCCCTCTTCTCTCTTCCAGTTTGCTTATGCATTCTTTATCACCTAATCTGCTGTTAATTCCTTCTAGTGTATTTTTCATTTAAGTTATTGTATTCCTTAGCTCTGATTGATTCATTTTTATATTTTCTAGTTCTTTGTTGAAGCTTTTCTGAGTTTAGTGAACATTTTTATTACTATTGCTTTGAACTCTTTATCAGGTAAATTATTTATTTCATTAGGATTTTTTTTCCCTCAGGTTTTGTCTTTTTCTTTCATCTGAAACATAATCCTCTTCTCATTTTGTTTGACTTTCTCAGTTTTTCTCTATGAAATTAGGTGAAAGGGTAACCCATCCTGGTCTTGAAGGCATGTCTTTGTGTGGGGGCATGCCTCTGCAGTTTGCATGTGCCCGGTGGCTTTGGTGAGAGAGCTGGATCTGTAGTGAGCAGAGTCCACGTCTTCTGCCATGACATATGGGCAGCCACTGCGTTGATGGGAGGAAGGGCTGGAGTCAGAGGGGCTACAGCTGGAGCCAAGTGTGAGTCAGGGTTTATCCCATGCTCAGTGGCATTTGCTGCCCTATCTTGGGTGAGGCTAAACTAAGCCCAAGGGGATGGAACAGGAGTCCTGAGATAGTTGGACTTTGCCCCAGCATAAAGCAAATTCTTTATTGGGCTGGATTTCACTGTGTAAATTTTGAATATCACAGCTAGTCAAAATGAAATAAGTTTTGTGTTACTTATTTGAATTTTTATAACCAGTATATAGAAACATAGGGTATTTATGATGTGTTAATGGCATTATCGTCTCTTTATATTAAATTAGTGGCTGCCTATATCCTGAAGTAGAACCAACCTGAAAGTCATTTTGTATTCATAAAACATCAGTGAATATTATAGAAATTGTCATTAATTATCCATTAATAATGTCAAACATTATAAATTGTTAATATTTGAAATTTTGATGTGAATTATAGAAATGGTACTTCATCAATCCTTAATAAAGTATGAAATGACAGTATGATATATTATGGAAAATAATTACCACATTATCAGCCTTGATACACCCACCTTGGTTTGTTTGTTTATCTATCTGATTTTTATGGTTCTACCTTTTTAAATTAAAAATATTATTTTATTGTAGTATAAAATATTTCAAATATTATATTTGTATCAGGTGTACAGAATAATGATTCATTCTTTTATAGATTATACTCCATTAAAAGTTATTACAAGATAATGGCTATAATTCCCTGTGCAATACAATTTATCATTGTTGCTTATTTACATTTTACATAGTAGTTTGTATCTCTTAATCCCATATTCCTACCATCCCCCTCTCTGCTTCCCTTTCTCCACTGGAAACCACTAGTTTGTTTTCTATATCTATGAGTCTGCTTCTCTTTTGCTATATACATTCATTTGTATTATTTTTTAGATTTCCACATACAAGTGGTATCATATAGTATTTGTCTTTCTCTGTCTGACTTACTTCACCAAGCATAATATTCACTAGATTCATCCACACTGCTGCAAATGGCAGAATTTCATTCTTTTACATGGCTGAGTAATATTCTTTTGTAAATATATATACCACATCTTCTTTATCCATTGGTTTCTTAATGGATACTTGGGTTGCTTCCATATGTTGGTTATGGTAAATAGTGCTGCTATGAACATTAGAATGCATGTGTATTTTCAAATTAATATTTTCATTTTTTCTGGATATATATCCAGATATATATGATTGCTTGATCATATATTACATCTACTTTTAGTTTTTTTGAGAAACCTCCATACTGTTTTCCACAGTGGCTGCACCAATTTATATTTCCACCAACAGTGTATGAGGGTTCCCTTTTCTCCATATCCTCATCAACATTTATTATTTATGATCTTTTTGATGATAGCCATTCTGACAGCTATGAGGTGATATCTCATTGTGGTTTTGATTTGCATTTCTCTGATGTTTAATGATGTTGAGCAACCTTTCAAGTGCCCGTTGGCCATTTGCGTTTCCTCTTTGGAAAAATGTCTTTTCAGTTCTCCTGCCCATTTTTTAATTGGGCTATTGGTTTTTTGATACTGAGTTGTATGAGCTATTAATGTATGTTGGATATTAATCCCTTATGAGTCATATTATTTGCAAATATTTTCTCCCATTCAACCTGTTGTATTTTCATTTTGTTGATGGTTTCCTTTGCTATACAAAAGCTTTTTTAAGTTTAATTATGTCCCATTTGTTTATTTTTGCTTTTATTTCCTTTGCATTTGAGACAGATCCAAGAAAATATTGCTATGATTTATGTCAAAGAGTATTCTGCCTGTGTTTTCTTCTATGAGTTTTATAGTATCTAGTCTTACATTTAGATCTCTAGTCCATTTTGAGTTTATTGTTGTATATGATGTTATGGAATGTTCTAATTTTATTATTTTAAATGTAGTCATCCAGTTTTGCTGGCACCACTTATTGAAAAGACTGTCTTTTCTCCACTGCATATTATTGCTTCCATTGTCATAGATTAATTGACCATAAGTGTGCAGGTTTATTTCTGGGCCCTCTATCCTGTTCCATTAATCTATGTGTCTGTTTTTGTGCCAGTCCCATACTGTTTTGATTATTGTTTCTTTGCAGTATAGTCTGAAATCAGGGAGCATGATTCCTCCAGCTGTGCTCTTTCTCAAGGTTGTTTTGGCTATTCAGGGTCTTTTGTGTTTCTATACAAATTTTAAAATTATTTATTATTTGTTTCTGTTCTGTGAAAAATGCCATTGGTAATTTGATAGGAATTGCATTGAATCTATTGATTGCCTTGGGTATATTGGTCATTTTAACAATATTAATTCTTCCAATCCATAAGCATTGTATATCTTTCCATTTGTGTGTGTCATCTTCACTTTCTTTCATCAGTGTCTTATAGTTTTCTGAGTACAGGTCTTTTACCTCTTTAGGTAGGTTTATTTCTAGGTATTTTATTCTTTTCAATGGGATGGTACATGGAATTGTTTCCTTAATTTCTCTTTCTGATAGTTTGCTGTTAAGGTATGGAAATGCAACAGATTTCTGTATATTAATTATGTATCCTGTAACTTTACCAAATTCATCCATGAGATCTATGAGTTTTCTGGTGGTGTCTTTAGGATTTTCTATGTATAGTACCATGTCATCTGCAAATAGTGATACCTTTATTTCTTCCTTTCCAATTTGGATTCTTTTATTTCTTTTTCTATTCTGATAGCCATGGCTACGACTTCCAAAACTAAGTTGAATAAAAGTGGTGAGAGTAGACATCCTTGTCTTATTCCTGATCTTAGAGGAAATGATTTCTGCTTTTCACCTTTGAGTATGATGTTAGCTCTGGGTTTGTCATATACGGCTTTTATTATGTTAAAGTATGTTCCCTCTATGGCCATTTTCTGAAGAATTTTTTATCATAAATGGATGTAGAATTTTGTCAAAAGCTTTTCTGCATCTGTTGAGATGACCATATGGTTTTTATCCTTCATACTGTATCACATTGATGGATTTGTGGGTATTGGAAAATCCCAGCATCCCTGGGATAAATCCCACTTGATTGTGGTGTATGGACCTTTTAGTGTATTGTTGGATTCATTTAGCTGTTATTTTGTCGAGGATTTTTGAATCTATGTTCATCAGTGATACTGGCTTGAAAATGTCTTGTTTTTTTTGTGATACTTTTCTTTGGTTTTGGTATTAGGATGATGCAGGCCTCATAGAGTGAGTTTGGAAGTGTTCCTTTCTCTGCTATATGTTGAAATAGTTTGAGAAGGATAGTGTTAACTCTTCACTAAATGTTTGTTATAATTCACTTGTGAAGCCATCTGGTTCAGAACTTTTGTTTGTTTGGAGTTTTTAATTACTGATTCAATTTCATTACTGGTTATTGATCAGTTCATATTTTCTATTTCTTCCTGGTTCAGTCTTGGGAGATTGTAGCTTTCTAAGAATTTGTACATTTTTTTTTGGTTTTCCATTTTATTGGCCTATAGTTGTTCCTAGTAGTCTCTTATGATCCTTTGTATTTCTGTGGTGCTTGTTGTAACTTCTTCCATTTCATTTCAGATTTTATTGATTTGGGCCCTCTCTTTCTTGATTAGTCTGGTTAAAGATTTGTCAGTTTTGTTTATTTCTTCAAAAAAAATGGCTCTTTGTTTCATTTATCTTTTCTATTTTTTTTTTGATCTCATTTATTTTCTCTGATCTTTATTATTTCCATCCTTCTGCTGACTTTGGGCTTTATGTATTCTTTTGCTAATTCTTTCAGGTGGCAGATAATGTTGTTTATTTGGGATTTTTCTTGTTTGTTGAGGAAGGCCTGTATTCCTATAAGCTTCCCTCTTAAAACTGCTTTTGCTGCATCCTGTAGATTTTGGAGTGTTGTGTTTCCATTTGCATTTGTCTTGAGGTATTTTCTGATTTCCTCTTTGATTTCCTCATTGACCCATTTGTTTCTTAGTATCATGTTGTTTAGTGTTCATGTGTTTGTTCTTTTTCCATTTTTTTTCTGTAATTGGTTTCTAGTTTCATCCTGCTGTGGTTGGAAAAAATGCTTGATATAATTTCTATGTTCTTAAATTTGTTGAGACTTCTTTTGTGGCCTTGCATGTGATCTACCCTGGAGAACATTTCTTGTGCCCTTGGAAAGAATGTGTACTCTGCTATTTCTAGAATGAATGTCCTGTAGATAGCAATTAAGTCTTAATGGCCAACTGTGTCATTTAAGACAACTGTTATCTTATTAATTTTCTGTCTGGATGATCTGTCCATTGATGTAAGTGGGGTGTCAAATTCCCCTACTGTTGTATTTTTGTTAATTTCTCCCTTTATATCTAATACTATCTGTTTTTTCTATTTAGTGCTCCAGTATTGGGTATATATAAGTTAATGAATATAATATCCTCTTTTTGTACTGATCCATTTATCATTATATAAGGCCCATTTTTGTCTTTAGTTATAGCCTTTGTTTTAAAGTCTGTTTTGTCTGATAAGAGTATTTCTACCCCCACTGTCTTGTCATTTCCATTTGCATGAAATATCTTTCTTCATCCCATCATTTCCAGTCTGTTTATGTCTTTAGCCCTGAACTGAGTCTCTTGTAGGTAGCATATTGAAGGGTCTTTTTTTTTTCTATCAGTCACCCTATACCTTTTGATTGGCATTTAATCCATTGACATTTAAAGTAATTATTGATAGGTATGTACTTACTGCCATTTTATTACTTGTTTTCTGGTTGTTTTTGTTGTTCTTCACTATTCATTTCTTCTTTTTGTTTCTTCCCTTGTGGTTTGATGATTTTCTTTATTAGTATGCTTGTGTTCCTTTCTTTTTAGTTTTTGTGTCTCTATTGTATGTTTTTGATTTGAGCTTACCATGGGGTTCATATATGTTGACCTGTAATTATATCTACTTGTTTTAAACTGGTAGTCATTTAGTTCGAATACATTCTAAAATATCTACATTTTTTATTCTTCTCCTCCACATTTCATGTTTTTGATGTCATATTTTACATCTCCATGCTTATCCCTTATCCGTTTATTGTAGTTATAATTGCTTTTACATTTTTTGTCTTTTAATTTTTGTACTGGCTCATTTAAGTGGTTGATTCTCAGTCCTTACTATATATTTGCCTTTCCTAGTGGGATTTTCCTTTTCCTGTAGAATCCACTTAGATTTTCCTATATAAATCCTATAGATTTTCCACTTAGAGAAGACCCTCTAGCATTTCTTTTAGGGTAGGCTAAGTATTAATGAACTTGTTTAGTTTTTTCTTGTCTTAGAAGTTCTTTATTTCTCCTTCTAGTCTAAGTGATGATCTTGCTGTGTAAAGTGTCCTAGGATGCAGGTTTTCCCCTTTCAAGACTTTGAATATATCATGCCACTCTCTCTGGCCTTCAAAGTTTCTGCAGATAAATCAGCTGATAACCTTATGGGGATTCCCTTGTATATGACTCTTTGCTTTTCTCTTGCTGACTTTAGAATTCTCTCTTTATCTTTAACTATTGCCATTTTAATTATGTTATGTCTTAGTGTGGGTCTCTTTGGTTTCATCTTGTTTGGAACTTTCCGTGCTTCCTGTATCTGGAAATCTGTTTCCTTCTCCAGGTTTGGGAAGCTTTCAACCATAATTTTCTCAACTACATTCTCCATTCCATTCTCTCTCTGTTCTCATTCCGGGACCCCCTATAATGAGTATATGCCAGAGTATCTCTTAAACTGTTCTCATTGTTAAAATTTGTTTTTCTTTCTTCTGTTCTGATTGGGTTATTTCCATTTTTCTATCTTTCAGTTCACTTATGCGTTCTTTTGTATCTCAATCTGGTGTTCATTTCTTCTAGTGTGTTTTTAAAAAAACTTTATCCATTGAGTTAGTCATTTCTGATTGGTTCATTTTTATATTTTCTATTTCCTTTTTAAAGTATTCACTGTTTACATCAATTCCTTTCCCTAATTCACGTAACATTTTTATTTTTAACATTTTTATTACCAAGTACTAATGTTTTGAATTATTTATCTGATTAATTTTTTGTTTCTGTTTTATTAATTTTCTTCTGGGATATTCCATTGCTCTTTAATTTGAGAGTAATTTCTCTGCCTTTTCATTTTGCTTAACTTTCTCTGCCTTTATGAATTTAAGTGAAACCGTTACATATTATGGTCTTGAAAGGGTATTCTTATGAGGGACATCCCTATACCCATTGCATGTGTCCAGTGTCTTTTGGTGGGAAAGATGGATTTGACATGGATGACAGTTATGTCTTTCCTCAAGAAGTGCTGGCAGTTAACATCTTGGTAGGGGGGTGGGGCTGTAAACGGAGGAGCTAGAGCTGGTGTCAGGTGTGAGGCAGTACTTCCTCTTGATTTAGTGGTCATCACTGCCCTACCAAGGATTGGGTTTGATCCCAAATCGTGGAAGCAGAAGCTCTGAGGGTCAGGCCCCAGCTGGCTCTGCTCCTTTCATGTGTGTGTTTTTCCCTTTCCCCTCACCAGGAACTTTGCCCCAGAAGAGGGGAGTGCTGAGGCAAGTGGGGCCTGTGCATAGACAGAGGTCCAACTGGCTGTCTGTGTAGGTGCCCATACCTCTGCTCAGACCCAGCCTGGAGTGCAACTCTCCATTTTCTCTCATAACTGATAACTACCCCCAGCCTCCACTGCCCCAACCCTGTTGTGGAATCACTCAGCAGGGCTGGGCCTGTGTGGACTCTCAGAGTGTATCAGGAGGTGAGATGTGATGGAGAGGCTTCTGAGATGTCCATTGAGTAAGCACCAACTATGGTCACTACTACTCCCTCAGGCTCTACCCTGTCACTTGGTTACCTCTGTGTCCCATGGTTGAGTCTTTTCCTCAGTTGAGGGTGCCCCAGACGCAGTGCTGCACTGTGATGTGGAGTAAGCAGGTCCAGAGTTTTCATTCAGGTCAGACTGGGGTGCGCAGCAAGGCTTTCATAGGAAATCCAGCCACCACTAAAGCAGACCTCTCTCTGCCCTGTCTAGGGGCTAGCCAGCAAATGCTTGCTCCTCATCAGCAGAGTCCAGGCTTCCCACAGCCATTCTGTCTGTTCCAGTATTCCTCAAACCAGCTAAGGGGGCTTATCTCTCCTATGTAGGACCCCAGGACATGAGCATCCAGTCTGTGGCCAGAACTGCTCATTCCTCAGGGTGGATTTCCCCCCATGCAACCTCCTTTTTCTTCTAAGTTCCCCTTCCAGGGGTATAGATTCTGACACAATCACTCTTCTTCCCTTCCTACCAAACTACACATCTATCTTTCTTAGAGCCTTAGTTGTACAAGAGTCCTTCTGCCAATTTCCAATTATTTAACAGTGAGAATTGTTCCACATGTAAATGAATTTTCAGTGTGCTCATGGGGGAGGTTAGCTCCATGTCCTCTTACTCCCCCATCTTGATCTCTCCACTCACCTTGGCTTATATGGTTTATTCTTACTGAGGAAGTATCATTGTCATTCATTTATATCTTGCTTTACTGCTTGAAGGGCATGGTGTCTATTGACTGATTGTGGTATAGAAGACAATTTGGGTAATTCTATACTTGAGTTGTTATTTAAATATATATATTATTCTCCACCTTCACTATCATTGTCCTTATAAGGGATAAAGTAAACTGGGAAAATTGTACATTTAAATAAAACTAATGTGTGGAATATTTGATCTTTAAAAAATTATATCATAATTTAGTATTCTATCCTGGAGAAATTACATAAACTTAGACACATTTCCCAATTTTAACATTTTTTTACAGTCGGTTCTCAGGGACTTTTAAATCATATTGAATTTTGTGAAGTTACATTTACCTTCTCTAAGAAAATATATATGTTTCTCTTTCCGGAATTGAAAAATAATTTAAAAACCCCAATCTCTTTGACCTATTCAAAGAGATTGGTTTTATTGGTTTTATTTAACACAACCTCCCTTCTTCCAAAAATACTTTGAAACTTGGTAGTACTATCTGAACTTGAACTACATGAACTGACGATCATGACAGAATGCCTGAACATCCAAGTACAGACTAAGTGATTCCTAGCTTTACTTGTGGCAAACAAAACTAAACATTTAATCCTAAAGAATATTGTTTGGGACTTCCTTGGCAGTCCAGTAGTTAGGACTCCACGCTTCCAATGCAGGAGGTGTGGGGTGAATCCCTGGTCAGGGAACGAAGATCCCACATGCAGCGCAGCCAAAAAAAAAAAGAAGAATATTGTTGTTTTAGATGTAAATACTGAATTGAAAACTTGGCAAATATTCAAATAATTCCAAAAATGTGCTTGGCTAATTTCTTTGATAGTTTGGCAGTGGGCCATTGTTTTTACCTTTGTTTCTTTTTAGGGGCAATGTACTGAATGCTGTCTCTTTGCAGAATATGTTACTACTCCTTAATATGGGATGTCAAATGTTGTTGTCTCAGTTAGTTAATGTGAGACAATTGTTGAAGACATTTGTATATGATTTAACAGGAACTTTGGCAGTGAGTGAATTTGATATGGCTTTGATGTCAATAAATAGTTCCTTACTGCCTCCTTTGTATGACACTGAAACATCTTATATAGTCTTTACTGTATATTTTGAGTGTATACACGTGTATGGTTTGAGTGGATTGGATGAGATAATGAATCAATGCATTCAGCAGAGAACTGATCACAGAGATGATAATTGGCAAATATTAGCTAATATCCATCTCATTAGTCACATTAGAACATGTTGATCTTTCACTAAAAAAAATTTCTAATTAGATTAATTATGGTTTCATGTATATAGCTTTGCTAAATATTTAGGGACATTGTGTCTACATGCTTTTTTAATTCTGCTGTTTCTTAGTTATCCATTAGTCTTTCTCTTTTATTTGCACTAAAATTTTCAGAGTCAATTTTTAGTGTTTTACCTTCTTGGCTACTAGTCTCATTGAAAGTTTATATTTAATTTAGTCAAAGATATCTAAAAATGTAATGTAATTTGACTTTTATATCCTAAGATTTTCTTTTAATTTTGAAATAATACAGTCTGGTTCACTGTCGAAAATCAATATCTCAAAAGCAGGACAGTAGCCTTCCTAATTTGAGCCCTTGTTCCATGTGGCAATTTAGAATGTTATACTTCTTAAAGTAAGATGTTACATACTGGCTAATTTGTGTTACTTGAAGCTGTTGTCAGGTACAAGACAGTTTAGGCTACCAATGTAATTAGCCACTGTATTAGGCTTTGCTAGGCTATGGTGCATAGAAGATTAAAAAGCATTTGTGAGCAGAATTGAGTCTGCAGCTGCTCTGTAGCATTCCATACAAAATTCACTCACTATCTTGAAAGATTAGGAAGGGTACATTTTTCTGGGGTGAATGCTTTTGAAAAATAATTCACATTCACAGTCCTCCCAAAATTCAGCGAGCCTGATTTCTCACAATGATCTTTTGAGTGGCAGTACTTGAACTTCCCATTCCAATACTAATAATTAATGTATAAGAGTTGTGCAGTTTAATATCATTTTTTTTTCTCCCTGAAGCTTCTTGGATCCTGATTTCAGTAACTGATTTAACATATAAATTGGCCCAAACTTGGCAAAAATCAAGAATATTTAACAGGGCACAGATGGTGCTGCAGAAGGCAATATCCAGAGATTTGGTGACTCAAGTGCTCTCTAACCCTCCACCAGCTGCTTTAGCTCAAGTGTGAATAAAGACCTTTTAAGACTCAATGAAATGGTCTTATGTTGTGCCTAAGTATTGCCCACCCAACCAAATTGACACTGAAAACAGAAACAACCATATGGTTTTAAGTATATTAGAGAAAAGTAGGCTGCAGCTTGATACTTAAAATTATGTTAAAGTATTACTGCTGATTTCTTGTGCGTTGCATACTTCTAAAAGCATCTTATATGAAAAAATATACTCAGCTCTGCCACACTTTGCTGTCTCTTAGTTTTCTGCTTTAAATGTACAAGAAAGAAAAACAGACAACCATTGCCCAAGGCCAGAAGACATCCCTCAGATTCCTTTAGGAATTGAAACAAAATCACAATAAACATATTTTTAATATGTTTGATTCCTGATACAACATGAACTGAAGTGAACAATTAAGTTTTTTCAATGGCCAGAGGTACTCAGTATGGCTCCTTCAGCTTGCAGAAAATGACGACTGACTGTACATACTGATTACCCTTAACATGTGAACTTTGATCCATTTCAGGTAGCTGAAGACCTCCAGGAACAGTTTTCATTTCCAGCAGATAATATAAAATAAATGGATCATATTTCTATAAGTATGCATTAAAACTCAAGTGGTCTTGCTTAATATAGAAAGCGTTTCTAGCCTAGAATATTAAAAATACTCAATTTAAACAGGATTTTATACTTTTCTATGACTTTTTATTAATCACAAGGAGTGAACATATGAAAACAACTTGCTAAAGTAGTAGGAAATAAAAGAAACATTGTTAAAATGAGACCAAGAATATGAATTGATGTGAATGTAATATGTAAAGAGAATTATTTAAATATCTATAGTACCTATTAGTATAGATGATAAAAAGATAAATTTACCTAAAAATTAAGTGTTTTAAATTGTCTACTTGCCATTATAATTGTATATTTTTGGTGATTTATCATAACTGTATTTTTAAATGACTTATCATTTGGATATATTTAAGAAAAAATCATTTCATCAAAATTCTCCCAGTTCTGAATTAGATTATTCTACATGTCATCTATAAGAGTAAAATATGACCATACTTTAAATGACTATTTGACGTTCCAAATGAAATTTTATATATTTTTAGTTGAATGCTCTATTTGAATAGAACTGTAAAGCTGTAGTATGAGCTTTATATCTTCAAGCAGAATAGCGTAAGATTTAGGTTAAGATAAAACTGCAGAGAACTGGAAGCAAGTAAAAGGTGCCAATGACAAACTGTGTGTTTATTTGGGGCCTTTAACTGAATTCTTTTATAAGTACCTAAAAAGATTATGTAATGAAATATTTTGGGCTAGAGTAAGTGAGAAAATAGAAGAGATAAAAAGAGTTCAATTTTAAATGTTTATTGGAAATTAGCCAAGTAAATCAAGGGTTATTTAGGAGGACAAAGAGCAAGATAATAGCCATAGGAGCTAAAGGCAAAATAGGCTGTCATCTAGGATGTTACTTCATTTGTGTGACTAAAAAAGTTTAAAATAGAGGTGGTGAAAAGAAAGCTGAGTCAGCTGCTACAAGGATATCATTGCAATTTTCATTCACTTTTTAGATCCAATTCTATTATCAGACCCGAAGCACACTGATTAAGGTGGACGTTGTGTTCCTTGAGGAAGACATTGTTGCAAGACCTTTTAATCCTTCCTTGAAGCAGACCGTTGGAGAAAGAGGAGTACCAGGTATTTTAAGTCTGTTATATGTAGAGTCTCACTAGCACTGATCCTGAATTACTATTATGGCCAACTTGTTAGAGGGAGCCTTTTGGGATGAGATAATACATGGCATTCTGGCACAAACATCTCACATTTGATACAATAGGTACACAGACCCCATTTGTGTTTATTTACTTGGTACTTTAGTGCATAATTAGAATGCACACACACTGGTAGAATAGTCCTCACAATGGCTTCCTGACTTGATATGTAGAAAGATGATCTTAGAAAAGGCCAACTTGAAGCCCTCCAGGCTGTTTCCCATCCCTTCTTGCCAACTTAATAAATCATAAGTTATATTGATACTTTGTCGTGGGATAAATTGTTGAAATTTTCAGTGCAATCCATGACTTTAAAGGTTGCAGAGGTTTGTAGTCCCTATTACATTCTCTTCATTTCACCTGTTTGTCATCCCTCCCTTAAAGGAAGACTCAAAAAATGGAACTCAGTAAACTTATTCAAGTTGGTATTTTCAGCAACTTTGTTATATGTGGTATCTTTACTGGAAAAGATTTGCACAGATCCTCCAGTTGTACCATTCTTTCAGATGATCAGAGTTACTTGGCTTCAGTTTAATTCAGTTATATCCCTTCCACCTTGGAAAAGGTATTAATTTTTTCTCACAAGAATTGAGAACTAATACAACTATGGATTTTTGCCAACAGCAGTGGCAAGCCTTGTAGAAAATTACATTTACTGACATAGAAGGTAACATAATATTGTCTCAGATCAAAATATTTAATAAAGGCAAAGGAAGTACCATAATTAACACACTATTCCTACCATATAACACATTATGAGAAGCCAACAGGCTAAAAGAATGACAGGGTGGCCTACTGAAAGCTTAAATAAGTTGCCACCTCAGGGAAAACATTTTGAGAGATAGCCTCAGAATTGTAATAAATGCACTTGGTCAAGTGCAGATATATAATGTTTTAACTCGAATGGGTATGTTTGGAGGTAAAATGGAAGTAGGATTGGCCTCACTGTCACTCACATTGACTTGGTACTCTAAATTCTGATGGTTAAGATGTCTTTCTTTCTAGGCAGAACCCTTCCTCCAAAGAATACAATAAGATTACAGTAAATCTAAAGTAATGACTTCTTTTCTGGTCATTTTAAGCATTGTAAGCTGGTACATTAGAAAGAAGAGAAATGAGTTATACTACTGGCATGGATAATAAATTCATATTATTATGAGCCAGGTATGGTGTTATACAAAAGGACCTATAAGCATGTCTAGAGCTCAGGTGTCCCTGGGAAATCTGTCAGTGTTTTCATGCTCCATGATACTCCTAAGTGTGTATTTGATGGAGCCATTACCTGACAAAGATCAAGAAAAACAAATTCTCAGACTTTTCTGCGATAGAAGTCTAGATTACTGTCAGGTACACACCAAACTAGATAAAGAATTGACCGAAAATGAGGAGAAGCTAGAAAGTGTTGTGAAGTAGAGAGATAATGAAAATCAATCAATGAAATCAGTTATGGACTCAGGACTCATTGTAGTATCACACTGAAAACTCAGTCACAGAGTAGACTTATAATGGGGCACACATTGTCTCAACAGTAAGGGATTCCTTGTTTCAGAGTTTGTTCTGATTCATATCATCTCTGCTTTAACACTGGTTTTTGCTGCATCTGGTGTGGAGGGTTCCATGTAGCACAGCACAAAAATAAAAATAAATAAATAAAATAGAGGCCAAATTTACTATGAGTAGTGATGCAGATATCATATGTAAATTATTTGAGAACTATTATAAAAATAATTCTACATTATCATTTGGAATTAATTCAAGAAATGTAAGGTTAGAAAAATACTAGATAGTACCAAGTAAAAATATGGAGTTGTAAAATTCGTAGGAAACAAATAGATACATTCCTTAATCTCTCAAAAATAATTAAAAAGAGGAAAAAGAGGGTAAAAAGAAATTAACTGACAGTTCACAGAAAAATACATTTAAAAAGATGGTTTACATATGAAAATATTTTGGGCTTCACACATATTTAAGGGTACTAATAATAACTAGATTATTTTTATTACCAACTAAATTAACAAACATTAAAGTGATTAATAAGTTTATCAAGTTAATAGGAAAATAATACTAATGATATTTTTTGTAAAGTGTTACAATTTTTAAAGTCTATTTAGAAATTTAAAAAATTGATTAAGCAGTTCCATTTGTAGGAATTTATTTTGTATAATCACAGGTTGTAGAAAACACAATCAGAAGTATAAAGGAATGCTATGCAAAATGGCTTATAATTTATACAAATTAGAACATAAATGTTCACCAGTAGAATACAGCTTCAATATAAAATGTCACATTTGTGTGGTAAGATTATATATATCTGTTAAAATATGAGATAAGTAATATGTCCTAACAGAAGAAAAACTTTTATATATATATATATATATATATATATATATATACTGTTAAGTGAAAGAAGGTATTTTATGATAGTATGACAATACTTACACCTATGTGTAGAACATTTTTAGTAAAACGTGTTAGATGCAATTAATAGAGATTATTTCTGGGACTGTGGAAGAAGTTAGGATGGCAGGAGGGGTCTATATTCACTTTATATAACCTGATCCATTAAAATTTTGTATTTTAACTCATATTACTTTTATTGTAAAATTAGTTTTAGTACGTATATGACCCAAAAAATCATAAAAATATCATTAGAAAGGATCTCAAAGAGTAATTAAACCCTGTTGTTTCCAGAGCAACATACGACTGTATAGAAATAAGCACCTGGGGCTCTCAGAGTACACTATTAATATATGTGTAACAATCTGACCTGAGATACAGGTCCAGGGGCTTTCAAAGAGGATAAGAGCTAAAGTAATGAAGAAACACTGACCTTGAGCAAGTAAAATAGCAGAAATCACATGCCAGGGAGGGAGATTTTTCTGTCATCCTAGAGGTTGAATTAGAGCTCATAGGAAACAGAAAGAGTTGTGAAAATAATTTGGCCAATACTACTGAGCAGCAGCTTTTTCATTTGGGAAGGCAGTTGGATACCATTATACGTTAGTTGCTAACACTGACAGATACATTGTGCTCAATATTATCCCTGTAACTTATAAATTTTAGCTTTACATTAAAAGAAAAGCCCTTTTACTCCATTTAAAGTTATAAAATTTTGTCTATCTTCCCTGTGCTGTATGAATATATTATTGTAGCATATTTATTTTATGCATAGTAGTTTGCACCTTTTAATCCCCTGCACCTATCTTGTCCTCCTCCCTTACCTCTCCCACTGCTAACAACTATTTGTTCTTTATATATGAGTCTGCTTCTGTTTTGTTATATTCACTCATTTTATTTTTTGATTCTGCATATAAGTGATAACATAGAGTATTTGTCTTTCTCTTTCACTAAGCATAATACCCTCCAGGTCCATCCACATTGTTGTAAGTGGCAAAATTTATTCTTTTTTACGGCTAAGTAATATTCTGTTGCAAATATATATCACATCCTCTTTATACATTCATTTCTTGATGGATACTTAACTTGCTTCCATTTCTTGGCAATTGTAAATAGTAATGCTATTTACAATTGTAAATTAGTGTATGTATCTTTTCAAATTAATGTTTTCATTTTCTTTGGATATATACCCAGGAGTGGAATTGCTGGATCATGTAATAGTTCTATATTTTATTTTTTGAGGAACTTCCATGGACCTAGGGGGTTCTGGGGCTGGTTCCTGCTTACTGATGGGCAGAGCTACTACCTAAGATATCTGTCTGCAGGGCCCTCAGGGTCCTTGGTACTGGTCCTGTGCACTGGTGTGTGGGGTCAGGTCCTGGACCCTCTGGTGTGCAGGGCTGTGTTCCACAGCAGCTATGGGCTCAGGGGGTCTTAAAGCAGCTTGCCTGCTGGTGGGTGGGGCTCTGTCCTTGCCTGGCTACTTGCTTGGCTGGGCCTGATGCATCCCAGTACTGGTGCAGGCAGGCTGCTGGGCAGGTCTGTTCCAGTCCTGGTGCTAATCAGCTAGAGGGAGGAGTTTAAGCTCTTTAAAACATGTTTACAGACCAAAGGCAAAAATGACCTATAAAACTAAGAAATGTATTTAAAGGTAATTAAACTATTAGGGATGAAAGAGGGTACATTTGGGATAAATGGTCCCAGTCCCACATTTGTCATTGACATTTGTGCAGACATTCATATGCACAGTAACAGTTTTATAAGATTAGGGCAAGTTTCTGCACTCAAGGAATACTTCCACACTACTTGGCATAAGGCTGAGCTTCTAGAAAGATGAGATAGACAGGATAACCTCCAGATTTTCATTCTGCCCTCTGTTTTTAAAATTGTCTAGTTTCCTAGAAACTTACATTTCATTGATCAGTAATTCACATATAAAATTGCCTCAGGAACAGTTAAATATATTTCCCTGAAGAAAGGCTAATTTTTTAACTGCATTTCTCAATTATATTTCCTTTTTGAAATTCAGTTAGGAAGTCAATCCACAGGCTGGAGTAAAGGGGGTACTTCCAAAATCAATAATAATGTATATTGTATATGTTGAATTATCTTATTAGGGTTTCCTTACAATAAAGTTGAGCCATCTGTAGCTATATTTTTTCTTTCCCATTAAAATTTTTTTTAATTGAAGTATAGTTTATTTACAATGTTTTGTTAGTTTCAGGTGTATAGCAGAGTGATTCCGTTTTATATATATATATGTTCTTTTTCAGGTTATTTCCCATCATAATTACAAGATATTGAATATAGTTGCCTGTGTTATACAGTAGGTCCTTGTTTCTTCCCCATTTTAATCCCCAAAAATCATTTCTGTTCAGACCTTGAAAGTCAATAGCACCAATTTATTCACCCTGACGTTAGAAATGTGAATGTAATGGTTATTAATTTTCAACTGAAAATCTATAATCTGCTACTCAAATCAACATTTTAGATAAAACTTTTTCCCCAAATAGAAACTTCAATATTCTTGGATTGGCCAAAAAGTCCATTTGGTTAGTGAATACGTTGTTCAATAAAGTTCTTCATGAAAATGAAAAATGTGTCTTTTATTTTTACTTAAAACTGAACAAACTTTTGGGCTAACCCAGTACATTCTACTTAGGTTAATGGACAGCAGCTCACGTATTATTTAACCAGAGAGTAAACTCAAAGGATAACAGTAGTATTGGGGATTAAAAGCAAATTCAGTATAGGTCTGAACAAGACCTGAAAAATATCTTTGTATTCATTTTTAGGAAAAAATGAAACAAATACAATCAATGTTAATTACATTATACTAATCAAGTATTAATTAAATTATTCTTTGCTCAGAAATTTCTGATTTAGCTTGCTCTCATTCTTCTTTTGTTTTCTGAATATTGGGCCAACACACATTTTGGTCAATTTGTAGAGCTATACAATGCCTGTATTTATATACATCATACATGAATTATTAGGGGGAATTATTATTATTCCCCCTCAGCTATACCCCTACTTCACCTTCCTGGAAGACCTTTGTATCTCATTTTTGAAAATAAAGTGTTCTAATGTAGTGATAACTTTCAGACAATACAAAATAAACAAGTAATTAAAAGTAACAAAAATATACAAATGAGGGGGCTAAGAAGAATTCCATCAACATTAGATGATTCTCTTTTCCATTCATGACATTAGCAAAAGTCAGGTATTTTTCAGGACACACATTTTCTTGACTAACATTGTGTACCAGGAGAGCACCATAAACCATTAGACTGGTAGATCCTAAGACATCCATTTGAATTATAATATCTTGTCCATATGGACTCACACAAGTAATAATCGTGAATTTTTCCTTTTTAAAACCCAAAGTGAATATTTCAAAATAATCCTTCCACCACACCTAGAAATGTGTTAAATCCACCAGTGTTTGAAGTAGGAAAGTACACTGATCAAATTTTATATACATATTGTGGTAAGATACTTAATATGAAATCTACCCTTGTAAAAAATTTGTAGGTGTATAAGACTGTATTGTTAACTACAAACAATATGCTGTACAGAAGATCTCTAGAACTTAATCTTGTGTTACTGAAACCTTACACATGTTGAGTAGCAACTCACCATCCCTCCCTTTGCCTCTGTAGCCCATGGCAATTACCATACCATGCTCTGCTTCCATGTGTTTGACTATTTTATAAATCTCATGTAAGTGATATTACGTTGTATTTTTTCCTTCTGTCACTTCTTATTTCACTTAATATATTGTCCATACATGTTGTCACACATGGGAGGATTTCCCTTTTTTTTTTTTAAGCTGAATAATATTCCATTGTATGTATATATCACATTTTCTCTATCCGTTCATTCGTTGATGGACACTGCATCTTGGCTATTGTGAATAATGCTGCAATGAACATGAAGATGCAAATATCTCTCGAGGATATTCAATTCTGATGTCAATTCTTTTGGATAAAAACACAGAAGTCAGATTGCTGAATCATGTAGTAGTTCGTTTAAAAAAAATTGAGGAAATTTCATACTGTTTTTCATAGACACTGCAGAGTTTTGCATTCCTGTGAACAGTGTACAAGGGTTCCAATTTTTCCACATCCTCACCAACACTCATCATTTAAAAAAATAATAGTCATAGTAACAATGGTGAAGTAATATTTCATTGTGGTTTTGATTTTCATTTTTGTGATTATTAGTGATGTTGAGCATCTTTTCATATGTTTTTTGGCCATTTGTATGTCTTCTTTGGAGAAATTCTATTCAGGACCTTTGCCTATCTTTATTGGGTTATTACTATTATTATTATTATTGCTATAAAGTTAAAGGAGTTCCCGATATATTTTAGATATTAACCTCTTATCAGATACATGATATGTAAATATTTTCTCTCACTACATAGGTTACCTTTTTACTCTGTTATTTCCTTTGCTGTGCGGAAGCTTTTTAGTTTGATGTAATGCCACTTGTTTGTTTTTGCTTTTGTTGCCTGTGGTTTTGGTGTGATATCCATGAAATCATTGCCAAGACAAATGTCATGAAACTTTTCTCCTATGTTTTGTCCTAGGAATGTTATAATATCAGGTATTATGTTCAAGTCTCTAATCCATTTTCAGTTGATCTGTTGGTATAGTGTAAGATAATGGTCCGATTTCATGTAGATATCCAGTTTTCCATAAACCATGTGTTGAAGGGACTATTCTTTCCTCATTGTGCATTCTATGTATCCTTGTCAAAGATCAGTTGATCATATATGCATGAGATTTTTTGGGCCCCCTATTCTGGTCCATTGATCTAAATGTCTGTCTTTATTCTAGTACATACTGTTTTATAATGTGGCATAGTAATATGTCCTGAAACCAGGAAGTGTGATGCCTGTAGCTTTGTTCTTCTCTCTCAAGATTATTTGACTACTTGGGATCTTTTTGTTCCACGTGAGTTTTAGGATTTTTTTTTTCTATTTCTATAAAAAAAATGTCGTTGGGATTTTGATAAAAATTACATTGAATCCATGATTGATTTGGGTAGTATGGACATTTTAGCAATATTAAATCTTCCAGTTTATGAATGCAGAGTGGCTTTCTATTTATTTGACTCTAATTTTATTAATCAATGTTTTGTAGTATTCAGTGTACAAATCCTTCACCTTAATTAAGTTTATTCCTTTGTATATTATTTTTGATGTTATTGTAAATTACATTGTTTTCTTAATTTCTTTTTCAGAAAGCTCACTGTTAATTTATAGAAATGAAACTAATTTTTGTATTATTTTTACTTAATGCAACTTTAATGAATTTCTTTATTAGTTCTGAGAATTTTTTCTAGTGTCTTCAGGTTTTTCTATATCGTGCCATTGCAAACAGAGACAACTTCACTTTTTCCTGTCCAACCTGAATGCCTTTTATTACTTTTTCTTGCCTAATTTCTTTGATTAGGAATTCTAGTTGAATAAAAGTGCTGAGAGTGGACATCTTTGCCTTGTTCTTGAGCTTTTCCTGAAAAGCTTTTAGTTTTGCACCATTGAGTATGTTATTAGCTGTGGGCTTATTATACATGTCCTTTATTATGTTGGCGTAAAATCCTTCTATAACAAGTTTCTTCTTTCTGTTAACATGGTTTATCACTTTAATTGATTTTTGTATGTTGAAATCATCTTCAACTCCCAGGGATAAATCCCTCTAGGTCATGGTATATGATCCTTTTATTTATTTATTTATTTTTATTTATTTATTTTTGTACGTATTTAACTTTAGGAGATTTTATTTAACAAATTTACATATTTCATGGTTTATAGTAGAAACAGAAGTGGTCAGTTTGTATAGGAACTTAAATAAACAGTTACATTTCTAAGTGGGTAAACAGAACTCTACTTGATTCAATTATTCAGGCAGGAAGTTGGTCTAACAAATGTGTCAAATACCTAACAGCCAAGGTCAGACTTTCAAAGAAGTGACATTTAAAGTAAATGTTTACATAATAGTTACACTCTAAGACCTTGAGTAAGGACAACTTTTTCTGTTTGCTTGGCACAAATTCTAGAATATTGAATATGCCCTCTCTAAATTCTTTCAGTTGATTGATACCATCATTTAGAGATTTGTTCTTTTCATTTCAGACTTTATTCTCTGTTTAGATGAAAATATCTGGGAAAGTATATCAGATTTTACTTGTCATTTAAATCTTAATGAGAGAAGCTCATAAGCTTCTGAAACAGCTGAAAACTTTCTTATAGAGAGAAAAATAGCAACATCAAGAAGATTCTGGGAGGACAATAAATATCATGCTATCTATAAAATTAAAAATGCATTTTATCCTTTGACTCAGCAATCCCTCTTTTGACAACATTATTAAGGGAGAAAAGCAAGGTGCCTAGCAATGCATTTATTTATTAAAAAATGTATTTTATTTTATTTTTTAACATCTTTATTGGAGTATAATTGCTTTACATTGTTGTGTTAGTTGCTGCTGTATAACAAAGTGAATCAGCTATATGTATACATATATCCCCATATCCCCTCCCTCTTGCGTCTCCCTCCCACCCTCCCTATCTCACCTCTCCAGGTGGTCACAAAGCACCAAGCTCATCTCCCTGTGCTATGCGGTTGCTTCCCACTAGCTATCTATTTTACATTTGGTAGTATATATAAGTCCATGCCACTCTCTCACTTCGTCCCAGCTTACCCTTCCCCATCCCTGTGTCCTCAAGTACATTCTCTATGTCTGCGTCTTTATTCCTGTCCTTCCCCTAGGTTCTTCAGAACCTTTTTTTTGTTTTTTAGATTCCATATATATGTGTTAGCATATGGTATTTGTTTTTCTCTTTCTGACTTAGTTCACTCTGTATTACAGACTCTAGGTCCATCCACCTCACTACAAATAACTCAATTTCATTTCTTTTTATGGCTGAGTAATATTCCATTGTATATATGTGCCACATCTTCTTTATCCATTCATCTATCAATGGACACATAGGTTTCTTCCATGTCCTGGCTATTGTAAATAGTGCTGCAATGAACATTGTGGTACACGACTCTTTTTGAATTATGGTTTTCTCAGGGTATATGCCCAGTAGTGGGATTGCTGGGTTATATAGTAATTCTATTTTTAGTTTTTCAAGGAATCTCCATACTGTTGCTTTTGTTGCCTGTGCTTTTTTTTTCCTCCATGGGAGAAGCTGGGGGCTGGGTTTCTTCTTGCCTGTTTGCTTTGTGCTGAGCTGGGGTGTGTAGTATGGCATGTGTTAGTTTGCCAGTTCAAACAACAGTTTTTGTTCTCAATAGTCCCCAATATTTAGAGTATCCCAAGTCTCATCAGAGCTTCAAAACAGGTGAGACAGAAGTCAGTGGCTCAGGAAGCCCCCAGCATAATCATAATGTTGAATCTATGGTCTAGTCCTTTCCTTCACTCCCTAGGAAGAATTTGGAAACTGGGAGTTTCCTTTCAATAGCATGGTGCTGCACTCTGGTACAGGACTCATGATGAAATATTCCTACCAGCTTTGATGTGGCTGGTTCTGTGCTCACCCAGCATTCAGGAGCCTCTCAGTCAGTTTCTGGATTTCTCCCAAGGGGAACTGTTCTGTGCATTGTCACTAAATAGGTGTGTCCATAAGGGGAAGGAGATTTCAGGTTTCCTATTTGCCATCTTGCTGATGTCCCAAATTATATTTTATGTCTTAGATATTTTAAAGATCCAAGCATCATATAGACACACACAAATTAAGATAATTAAGATAATTGAAGAAGAGTTTAATAAACTGTTTTATTTACAAAAGTATAGGTGAGTGAAAGTGTGAGGAATGGTACTAAACCACAGGGTTACAAAGAAGGAGCTGTAGCTCCCTATAGAGCCGAAGGAATGAAGGGAAGACATGGTTATCAGAACCTGAAAAAAGAGCAGAGTAGAGAAGGATAGAGAGTGCAGTAGGCTAAGTAATGACCTCCCACCAGAAGATATCCACCTCCTAAATACTGGAACCTGTGGATGTTACCTTGTATGACAAACAAACAAACCAAACAACCCCCTCAACCCCTCCCCAAAAAAACCAATTTTACATATGTGATTAAGTTAAAGGCCTTGAAACAGGGAGAATATCCTGGATGATAACATGGGACCTAAGTGTTATTACCTGTATTGTTATTACCTGTAGTATTATAAGAGGGAGGCAAAGGGAGATTTGACCCAGACAGAAGAGGATAAAGTGATGTGATTACAAAAGCAGCAATTAGAGTTATACAATGACAAGCCAAAGAAGGCTGGCAGCCACCAAATCTGGAAGAGGTTAAAAATGGATTCTCCAATAGAGCTTCTGGAGGAAGTGTGGCTCTGTCAACCCTTTAATTTTAGCCCAGTGATGCTGATTTCAGACTTCTGACCTCTAAAACTGTGAGGGAATATGTTTCTGTAATTTTAAGCTCCCAAATTTATGGTAATTTGTTACGTCAGCTACAGGAAACTAATAGAGTAAGAAGGGAAAATAGAAGATAAAAAGCATAAAGCCGTCAATAGGGTGGAAACATAATTGACTTTGGAACCAGAAAGATTTGCTTTGAATTTCAGATTCCAAACATATTATTTCTGTAACTTAGTTGTTAGCAAGATAGTGATAATTTTCAATTAAGCAGTGTTTCTTACAGTCTACGATATGCTGTGTACCTTGTTTCAAGGTATTTCTGGCACTTTGGTTATTACTAAATAGTAGCCTCTATCATGCAAGATAATTAATCAAAGGCAAAGTAGAAGAGGGGTATAACAATTATGGAAAGGAGAATTGAAATTATGCCATGTGAAGAAGAATTGAAAGAACTCAGACCATGTGTTACTAGAAGCAGTGAGTAGAAGCACCAAAACCATAGCAGAAACAATATATCCAAAGTGATTATGACAAATAAGAGGGAATATTCTATGAAAGTATTCATGGCATTCAGGAATATATTCAGAAAGTATGCAGGCATTCCGAATGTAAAAACTAATGGAAACAGAAATAAGTCCACCTGAATGTTGAAACATAGGGGTTTAAAAGATTTTAAAATCCCCTAATGTAGGTGAGAATTAGTTCCTGATCGTATTGTAAGACTGTGGTTAAAATGTGTGTGATTGCAAAGGGCAAGAAACTGGAGGTGAACTGCTGTGCAGCTTTGGTGGCTTTATCAGTCTGGAAAGTAAGTGTGAGGGGGTTGCATTACTACATATATTATATACCTATCTCAATATTCTTCTTGACACCATAGGTATTCTTTATTTAATGTATAGACTCTTTCCCCTAACTCCTACCAGCCTACTGTGGTTTAAAACTTTAGTCCATTTCACAATCTTTTCTGTTTTTTTTTTTTCAAAATCACAAAAACCTTGCATTTAAATAATGGATATGTTTTACTTTAAACTAAAATAAGGAAATTATATATCTGATGGAGAGAAGATCTTAGCCTTAGTCTCACTGGATTCCCTGTTCTCTTACTGCTACTCAATCCTTTGGAGCAATGATCAGACATGGAGGATGTGCCAATAGAAGGGAAAAGCCTGACTGATTTCCAGCTGATAGGGCTCATTGCTTTGTTAAATTTTATAACCTTTATAGAAACAGAAGATTCCAACAAAAATAACTGAGGCCATCGACTAACTAACCATGCTACAACCGATTCCCTGAAATTTACTAAGTGACAAGGGGTGACAAAATAAGCTGTTGATTGAACTTCAGGGAGCAAGATATGTCTAGGCCAAAATGCTGTAACCTCAGCATTGGCTGAAATCATCAGCAGCCTAGAGAGTTACGATTAAAATTATTTAAGAGCCGAATATCTAAGAGACCAATAACCTCATTCTTACAGAAATATCTTCTTAAATTCTTTGTTTGAAAATCTAGGGTTATTCTTATGGTCACCAAAACATACTTACAAGACAGTAAAGAAAGAGGATGGAGAGAACAGAGTGAGTGGACCATAATAAGAATTCAAAATTATCTTTCCAAATTTTTATAGTATATGTGTATGACTTGATTATTTAAAACCCACTGTGTAAACTACTATGGTCTTCCTATATAGCTTTCTCCTTTTAATCCCAGAATCTAGAAGAGTGTTACTAAACTGTATCATTAATTATATTTAATACATTTTATAAATTTATTTCATATTTATACTTTTATTATATCAATGTTTTAATTATATTTTAGATTTAATTTACAGTATAAAAGGAGAATACTTATTACAAATGAAAGAATGAAAATAATCTAAATAAAATATATTTCACTGATTATAAAATATTTTGATATGTCTCTTCCCATGAAGATTACCTATGATTCATTTATTCATTCAGTAAGTTAATACCTCTCAATAGAATTCAATCGAAGCTCTTTATATAGTTCCTTTAATATGTCCTTCAGTTTCCTCCCTTCAGTTATCTCCTCCTAGACATTCACAAATCTCCATTCTCTTACCTCCTTCAAGTTTCTCAAATATCACCTTTTCTGTGAGACATTTTCTTTACTTTCTCCAAAAGTTCAGTTCTTCCATCTTGACAATCCCTATTCCAAATCCCTGGTTTCTTTTTACTCCTTGATGCTTGTCACTTTGTAATATACTATATATTTTATTTAACTTTTTTGTGTATTAGCCATTTCCAAAGCTAAAATGTAACTTCATGCGATCACAAATTTTTGTATGCATTTTTCAGTCTCTGGCACCTGAATGAGTGTTAGGCACAGAATAAGTAGTTAAGTAAATGTTTGTGAACATGTGAAAGTATTAGACGGCCTAAGAAGATAATATAGCTAGAAATACAATAAAGTGTGACTTTGAAGAAAAACAAAGATGTAAGGATTGTGTCAAAAAGAATAAAAAGAGACACAGATGCTAGAGATGTGGGTTGAAAACTCAGAGGATTTTTTTGCTAAGGAAGCCAAAAGAAGAGATTATTTTAAGAAGATAGTGGTCAATATTGTCAAGAGGTAAAGGTGGTCAAGAAACAGAATTAATGAAATGCTGTGTGTAGCTTTGTAGCACATGGATAGCATTGATAAATTCAATGAGAGCTACTGCAAAAGTGGGTGTAAAACCTAATTGAATTAGGCTTGTGAATAAATGAGAGCCAAAGAAATAGACACTGTGATTCAATCACCCTTTCAGGAATGTTTGAATGCAAATGGAGGCAAGAAATGTAGCTTCAGAAGACATGCAGCTTGAGTGTGGGATTTATTTTATATAAATGAGACAGATGTGAAAATACTTAAAAGACAAAGGGAAGACTTAATTTGGTAGCTGAGGTATATCTAAGAGAGAAAAAATATCAGTAGTACAAACTCTGAGATGTGAAAGTAGATGGTCTCACAGATTCTGCTGATTGCTTATCCCGTATGGACTCTCTACACAGCAAGAATCTCAATTTTTTCAGAATGATGATGTTACCAGTTAAAAATCCTCATCTTCTGTGATTTCATTACTGTTAGGTATGATCTTGTGATCCATTTAACTGAAGACGTGTAGGGGGAAATCATCATTTAAGATTTTAGTAATCTTTACTAAAAGATCGAGGCATGTCTTCCCCCTAGAAAAGATCCTTTGGAATAAGGAGATTAATAATCCAATAGGCGGAATAAGTGATAATCACCCATGTGGACATTGAATGCATCCAAGATAAAAACGTAGCTTGAGTTGATAGGTGAAAAGTTGGGTTGAAAAAGGAAAAGTCAGATGTGAAGGTTTTGATGAATGAGAGTAATCAAGACATTGACAAATAATTGCTAGGAGAGGGAATTTTGGTATAGCCAGATGGGCATCAAAAGAATGGGCAGGGGCATCAAAGGAATAGAAATTATTTTCAACAAAAGAGTGGAAAATAATGAATTATAAAAGCAATGGGGAGCAAGGGCACCTCTCAAGTATATAAAATATTGGATAATAAATGTTGCCATTTAAGAGAAAAACATTGGAGATGGCAGGTTCAGAAAAGACCTAGTTTCCTCTTAAGGTGTGGAAATGGTCATACTGAATGATATTTCTTCTCATTTATGCTCTTATCTTTCTCTTATATTAGACAGTCTTTACTATAGACTGAGAATAAAGGAACAAAACCAGAGTATTGTATCTTTGTAATTTTGCCTTACTTCATTTTCATTTAAATTACACTAAAACAATGTAACATTCATTTTGTGATTTTTAACTTACATTCTCTCTATTGCTTGTGGTATCATTTCATCTTACCTTTTCTACCTATAGCCTTTATGGTTTCGTTTATCAATATAATTATTCTGCCTCTCACTTGTAATCTTCCACTGTGACTTTCCCTCCACTGCTTTTTATTCCTACCTATTTCTACCGATAATTTCACTGTTTCTTTTTGATCCAAATGGAAACATTTTCTTTTTCTTTCTTGGGGCTCTTAGGGACTCACTTTGTCAGAAAAAAATTGACTCACCTCAGTTCCCCAAGCTGTTAATGTTAACTAGAATCCACTGTAGAAACATAATTTTAGCTGGCACTTCCGTATTCCTGTTTAGTTTCTTTTCGTTATAAATTTAAAGATTCAATTTTATTTATTATATTAAAAAAGCATGAATTTTTTGTTTGTTTGTTTTGGTTTGTTTTGCGGTACGCGGGCCTCTCACTGTTGTGGCCTCTCCCATTGCGGAGCACAGGCTCCGGACGCGCAGGCTCAGCGGCCATGGCTCACGGGCCCAGCAGCTCCGCAGCATGTGGGATTGTCCCAGACCGGGGCACGAACCCATGTCCCCTGCATCGGCAGGCGGACTCTCAACCACTGCATCACCAGGGAAGCCCCCTAAGCATGAATTTTTAATTTAGTGAGTCTATCTTGCCAGGAACTACTATGTATATTCAGTGGGTATATTTCAGCAAGTAGTTATTAAGGACTAAACATGTGAAAGTTTTTGGGCTTGGTACTAAAGAAAAAATGTGAATGAAACATAGTAAATCTCTTTTAAACCTACATTATCTTGGATAAAAAGCACATGTGTATGTAAGAAATCATAGCCTTAGAGAGACAGTGATTGATGGCATAAGAAAAATAAAAATAGACCCTTAAATTTGCACAGAGAGGTATAGAATTATTTGTGATGAGATGGTCTGTTAGGAAATGAATTGGGTATGCAGAAAAGATAAATTTGGTGTGATAAAGGAGGAGGAGAAGGATGAAGAGGAGAAGAAGAGAAAGAAGGAAGAAGAGTAGTAGAAAGATGGCATGGGAAAGGAAGAGGGGGTAAGAACTCAAAATAGAGAAAGGAGAGATATGGCTATACTAGAACGAGTGAAGAAAATCAGCAAATTTATAGTCATAAGAGAATGACACTTTCAAGCAATAGGAAGTAGCTGTGGCTGGACCACAAGGTGTATAGAATAAAAACAATTTTGGAGATCAACTGAGAAATATATTAAATATCCTGTTATGGCATTTGACAGATTTCAGTATGGTTGTCTTAGGTTTGCCAAAATCTAGCAAGCTACTGTTAAAAACACAATATATAAAGAAAATTCTAGATATAGCTTGCTACCCTTTAGGTTTACTTTCTGCATCTCTATTTAATCATTGGATAGTGTTTTTTTTGTTTTTGTTTTTTTGCGGTACGCGGGCCTCTCACTGCTGCGGCCTCTCTGGTTGCAGAGCACAGGCTCCGGATGCGCAGGCTCAGCGGCCATGGCCCATGGGCCCAGCCGCTCCGCGGCATGTGGGATCTTCCCGGGCCGGGGCATGAACCCCTGTCCCCTGAATCGGCAGGCAGACTCTCAACCACTGTGCCACCAGGGAAGCCCTGGATAGTGGTTTTATTTTTGAAATACCTTCAAGTATTGTGATTTGAGAGAACATCACTATAGCATGCAAATTAGAAATAAATAGCAAATAGTATGATTCATATCTATTTCTCTCATTCTCTAAAAAAGCAAATAATTATAGACATGGTTATTCCATTTAATGTTTAAAAGGTTATTGCTTTTATTACTAGGTGAACAGAGATGAATTTAATGCATTCAGTTAGAAAACACTCATTATTCAACCAGTTAGTGCTGTTGCTATCATATTAGGTATGTTAATTTATACAATTAACCTTATGTAATTGGTTTAAAGACCTTGTCTAACAGGGCAGTACATTAGTTCACTGATAGAATAACTGAAGAAGTCTCAAACTGAAGTAATTTTGTATAAAGCTCATTATTATTACAGTAAATACTTTCCTTTTGGTTTTCTTTTTTATCTTTACCAACATTTAAAGTTATTACTTAAAGGAAATAAATCCTAAAAATGTAATACAAAAGTATTGCTCAGAATTTCTAAAAGAAATTTAATTCCTGTCTAGTTAGGTATATAGTTCATATTATTCAAGAAGAGCAAATAATGGAAAATCATTATTCAAGGTAAAAACTGGTTTATTTCAGTCTTCTCAATTAGAGTAAAAAATTCAATCAATAAGCTTTCAGGAAAAGGAAGACCATAAGTACAACAGTAAAGCAGTATATATTTGCATATTAAAATTAGGGCACCATATGCAATTTTTGTGCTTCATTGCCCAACGCATGCTGATGGAGAGAAAAGGAGGTAGTGAAAGGCATTAACCGGGTAATAAGTTATGGAAATACTGGCCTGGTGACAGACTACTAGATCAATCAACTCAGCACAATAAGAGCATTGTGTTCTAAAATAAGCCAAGGTGATAAACATAGGCAAACCAAAATATAATTTATGATTTCGGTCACAAATTTCTATCAGATCATCCCATAAGTATTTGAGACTCTATACATATGCAGAATGGAAAACATTATCTCCTTTTCAAAAAAAACCTCAGTCGTTTCTACTGTACCACTTCCTTTCATAAGAGCTGCTGTTCAGGGAGAATTTTAGCTTGGAAACTTTGGAGACATAGTCAGATTTTCACTCTGGCTCATTCCTTATATTTGACTTGTTATCAATTTGCATGTTATGTTATGTTATGCTGTGTTATGTTATGTTACGATGTTTGTTCTATTCTGTCCTATCCTGTCCTATCCCATCCTATCTTACTTTATTCTATTTCAAGTGTATGCTTTAAACTGTCATCTCTTCTTTCTCACTTCCTTGGCTCTATTTCTAATGTGCTTTAAAATTTAACTGCAAATTATAATATGGCTTAAAACTATATTTGTGTCCAGCCTACCCTTATATCTGCTTTCTGAAATATTTCTTAATACAAACTTAATTATTTTACTCTTTTGCTCAAAATGCGTAAAAGTTTTTACTCTTCTTAGAAAAAAATAATTATTTCTAGGGCTTTCAAACCTTCTGCCAAGACACCAAGCTACCTTCCTGGATTCACCTTTTTCAATAAGCTCATTCAGACCCCTCCAACCATAATGTATCATTACACTGAAACCATGTATATCATTTCCTACCTCTTGAAAATGCCAACTTCTGTCTTAACCTCATTTTTTGCTTTTGTGTTTTATTTGTCTAAGTTGCTACATTATTCTTTCTTTATGAATATCCAATGTCTTTGGTGAAGAATTGGTTTCTGTAGCAGATGTTGTTCATGTCTCCCCAAAATACATGCATGCTTTCTGAGTTTTTTTGCACATATAGCTTACCTGCTAGAGACTACCTTTCCCAGCTTCCTTTGAAGATTTGTGTTGCCACGTGACTAAGTTCTAGCTAAGAGGATGTGTGAATAGAAAGTACACAGTTTTCTAGCTAAGAGGATATGAATAGAAAGTACACAGTTTATGTCATGTCTTTAAAAGAAAACTCTTTGCTCTCTATATCCTCTTCCCACTTCCAATAGTGAAAAATCTAGATGTTATGGTGATAAGCCAGTTTTAACCATGTTGATTAAGTCAACTTTCTTGGTGATGGCAGAAGAGCAAGATAGATGGTACCTGAGTCCTATTGTTACTGCTTGTGCTGACTTGAGTTTCATTTCTGGGCAATTTGGCTATCATTACAAAGTTATGTGAAAGGAAGAAAATCTATCTTATTTAGGCACTATATATATATATATATATATATTTTTTTTTTTTTTAATCATGAAAAAGTTATTTATTTGACTTTATCTCACATTACAATTCTACAGAAGAATGCCAGATACTTTGTATTTCCTTCATGCCAGGATTGAATCCTTTAATCATTTCTTAGGCTATGTCTTTCCTAGGCAAGTGTATTTGACACCTATGCGTGGTTTCCTATTAATATGTCTCTGTTCAATTTAAAATGCATTCTTGGCTTGTAAGAAATTCCATGGATAAGCACACAGCTTATGTGGAAGTTCTAAAAAATGATAAAATGGAGTAGAATGAATCTTGTAGCAAGCAGCTGTACGTATGTCAATACTATCAATTCTTAGTTGCACAGCCTAGCTGAAAAGACCCCTCTAGGACTTCTGTATTTATCTGCACAGGCTTGAACCCTCTGGGCTCGCTCCAAGACCAAAAAGGCTTCCCTTGGGCAGTGTCGGGTACATGTGAAGGGAATATTTTTTCTTTTAAAAGTTATTTTTATTGAGATATAATTGATGTATAACATTGTGTAAGTTAAAGGTGTACAATATGTTGGTTTGATACACGTATATATTACAGTATGATTACCATGATAGCATTAGCTGGCAGCTCTATCAAACTGCATAATTATCAGTTCTTTTTTGTGGTGGGAATTCTTAAGGTCTAGTCTCTCAGCAACTTTGACTTTTTTTTTTCCTCATATTCATTTTATTTTTTTCACATTTTATTTTATTTTTTAACATCTTTATTGGAGTATAATTGCTGCAGTTGTGTGTTAATTTCTGCTTTATAACAAAGTGAATCAGCTACACATATACACATATCTCCATATCTCTTCCCTCTTGCATCTCCCTCCCTCCCACCCTCCCTATCCCACCCCTCTAGGCGATCACAAAGCACCGAGCTGATCTCCCTGTGCTATGCGGCTGCTTCCCACTAGCTATCTATTTTACGTTTGGTAGTGTATATATGTCCATGCCACTCTCTCACTTTGTTCCAGCTTACCCTTCCCCCTCCCCATGTCCTCAAGTCCATTCTCTAGTAAGTCTGAGTCTTTATTCCCATCCTGCCCCTAGGTTCTTCATGACATTTTTTTTCTTTTTAGATTCTATATATATACCGTGTTAGCATACGGTATTTATTTGTTTTTCTCTTTCTGACTTACTTCACTCTGAATGACAGACTCTAGGTCCGTCCACCTCACTACAAATAACTCAATTTCATTTCTTTTTATGGCTGAGTAATATTCCATTGTGTATATATGCCACATCTTCTTTATCCATTCATCTGTTGATGGACAATTAGGTTGTTTCCATCTCCGGGCTATTGTAAATAGAGCTGCAATGAACATTGTGGTACATGACTCATTTTGAATTATGGTTTTCTCAGGGTATATGCCAAGTAGTGGGATTGCTGGGTCCTATGGTAGTTCTATTTGTAGTTTTTTAAGGAAACTCCATACTGTTCTCCATAGTGGCTGTATCAATTTACATTCCCACCAACAGTGCAAGAGGGTTCCCTTTTCTCCACACCCTCTCCAGCATTTATTGTTTCTAGATTTTTTGATGATGGCCATTCTGACTGGTGTGAGATGATATCTCACTGTAGTTTTGATTTACATTTCTCTAATGATTAATGATGTTGAGCATTCTTTCATGTGTTTGTTGGCAGTCTGTATATCTTCTTTGGAGAAATGTCTATTTAGGTCTTCTGCCCATTTTTCGATTGGGTTGTTTGTGTTTTTGATATTGAGCTGCATGAGCTGCTTGTAAACTTTGGAGATTAATCCTTTGTCAGTTGCTTCATTTGCAAATATTTTCTCCCATTCTGAGGGTTATCTTTTTGTCTTGTTTATGGTTTCCTTTGCTGTGCAGAAGCTTTGACCTCTTTGTTATATCATATGAGTGATTCTCAGAGTATTTTTTCTTGCCTTTTTTTTTAATTTTTGGTGGGTGTATAATGCTGGAACATTCAAGATGTATTAGTAAATTTTAAGGGCATGAAACAGAAAACTGTTGCCTTCTTCATCATTGATTTTTGTCACATTTTAATTTTTTCTAATGGAGGTTCTAGGTCTTAGTGTGCAATATTATTCTAGCAGTTATTTATTGTTATTTTGGACAACAAATTGTCCAAAAATAAGAATTTTACAACAACACATTTATTATTTTATAATACCTGTGGGGCAGGAATCTGTATGTGGTTTTCTGGGTTCTGAGACTTAGGAACTCTCACAAGCCTGCAATCAAAGTGTCATCCAAGATGTAGTCATATCAATATTTGACATTGATATGACCTAGGATCCTCTTAATATTTGATATTAATAGGACCCAAGATCCACTCACACTCACTTGGTGGTTGTTGGCAGCATCCAATTCCTTGTAGGCTGATGGATTAGAGGCTTCAGTTACCTGGTGGCTATTTGCCAAGGCTGTCCTCAATTCTTTATAATATGGGCTTCTCCATACCTTACAACATGGTAGCTGGCTTCATCAATTTGAGCAGGTAGGATTGAACAATGGAGGTAAAATAAATGTGAGCAAGGATTTATAACCTAATCTTGGAAAGAGACTCCATCACATTGGAGCATTCTGTTTGTTAGCAGCAAATCATTACATCCAGCCCACACTTGAAGGGAAATGATTATACAAAGGTTGAACTACAAGGAGGTGGACTCACTGAGGGGCATTTCAGAGTCTGCCTAACACAATGATCTTCTGAAGTGTTTCTTGAATCTGAAGATTCCTTTGCCTCATTCCCATGGATTTTGTTTTCTTATATCTTGGGGAAAGTGTAATGGCCACTCCAAGTAATTATGATGAAAAAAGATTCATGTAACTTTGAACATTCTAATTTTAAAATGTTCAAAGTTATTAATTAAATTGTTTAGTAAAAATACAATTAACATACATAAATTTATTTTGATTACATATCACAGTTAAGCAGCAGTTATATCCCTATAAAAAATCAGGAGCTATATTTCTCCAGCCCACTTTAGGGGAGTAGATGCCTCAATATCATATTATTACTGGCTACATTTAGTTTTCTGCTCTCCATAAAAATTAAAGACATAGTTTTCAAACAATGCTCTGTTTATCAATCTTAAATTAATCTGTTAATTATTTTTATACATTTTGGATACTGAAAATCCGTATTTAAGAAAAACACAAAATCAAATTTTAAAAATGGCACACAGCAAAAAATATACTTTCATAATTTTCTAAATGTATTTTAGATCTTGTTTATCAAACGCAGCTGTGTAAAGACAAAGAAGTTTTCCTATTTTCCTATATTTATAAGTTCCAGAATACAGATATTTAGACAGATAGAAAAAATACATATATTGATGTAGATATAGGTATAGATATACCTATATAGAATATAGATAATGACAACTGGAAAGTTACAAGAATATGTCTATTCATAAACAAAAGCATTCTATTACTTAACAAACCTTAAGGTATTTCTGGAGACCCCCTATTTCTCTCCTGATTTCTTTCTCTTCCCTTCCCTTCCTTTCTCTTTTTTACTCTGCACAGTATTTGGTAATATTATTCACTCCCATTATTGCTACTACTATCTATATATTCATGATTTAAAACTCTATCTATTCAATTCAAAATGTATTCATAAAACAAAACCTTCTATTCAGCTCCCTGAATCTCTATCCAGGTTTGACTGAAGCTTCTGCTTCAACTTTTCCTATCTATTGCTTGTATGAATTTCTTATATATCATGTCCTGAAGGAAAAGTTGCACCTATATGTTCTTGTCTCATCAACATTTAAACATACAGATGTCATCATATCTTGAATATAAAAAATTAAAAAAGAAACCTTAAATTCTCTATTGATCTTACTACTCCTTGCAATTATCACTTTATTTCTTCCATTTTCTTTATAAACAAACTTCTGGAACAAGCAGTCCCAATACTTTACGTACACGTTCTCAACTTCTACTTACTCTTTAATCTCTCTAATCTAGTTCTCATTCACATCAGAGCACTGAAAATTCTCTCCCACAGATTACCAACAGCTTCTGTCTTATTAATTTTCCAAGAGTGTAGGTATTGTTTCTGATCTTTCTTTGCTCTTCCATTAGGACTTAATACTGCCAACCACTGCTTTCTTTTGCATTACTGTTCCCTGCACTTTCTTATTTTTCCTCCTAATTTCTCTTCATGTGCCACACACATCCTCATCCTTCTCTGTTCTGACCTAAGATATTGAAGCTATCATTTCTGCTCATATTTCACTGGTGAGAGCACGATGGTTAGTCACATAACTTCAAAGGAAGTGAAGAAGAGCAAACTCACAATGTGCTCAAGAAAGGAGTCCCTGCAACACTACTCTGCTAATAGAGTCCACTGGACTCTCCCAATGTACTATCAAGTCTAAATCAATTGTAGTCTTAAGGTATTTTTAAGAATCTTCATCTTTCTCTCTACTTATCAACCTCATCTCACCTGGAGACTGACTGACAAAAAGAACTTACTAGTAACAACTTACTAGACTACTGAATGTCAACATGACTGGTCCCCTTCCTTTTCCACATACCAAATACCTGAAAAACTCACTATGAACAAACAAGCTTCCCATGAATATAGTCCCCTATTTCTAAGCACCAGTTTTGTCCAAAAGCTTTTGGCTACATAAGAAAGACTGCAGTGATTTCCCCTGTCTTGGATGAGCCAAGAGGTGAATCATCAGGAGAGCAGATTCTGTCTGAGTTTATTACAGGAGCATGTTTTCAATTCTCTCAGACACAATACTTCTAAATCTAGGTATTTTCACTAAGGATATATTCCAAACAAAAAATAGATATAAATATGTATGCAAACATATTCATTGTGGCCTGGTGTAGAGTAGACAATCTGCAACCAAACTGAATGTCCAGAAGCTGGAGTATGGCTACATAAATATTCACCTATCAAATTAATAAAGTATTTCTAGCTATATAAATGGTCATTATAAAGACATATGAACATAGATAATTATGTGTGAATTAAAAGAGCTTAAAGAAGTAAAGCACTACACTAATTAAAATAGGAAGGTGTACAGTAATTATTTAACTATGGGTACAGTTAATATCTTACAGTTCTGTGTATTTTTATATTAAATCACTATTGTAATTGTTATATTGTACATGAGTAAAAATAGAAAGAAAATAAATATTGGATATTAGAAAGATGGATATTGGAGGGACTTTCCTGGTGGTCCAGTGGTTAAGACTCTGCACTTCCAATGCAGGGGCAGGGGTTTGATCCCTGGTAGGGGAAATAAGATCCCGCATGTCATGTGGCATGGCCAAAATAAATAAGTAAATAAATAAAATAAATAAATTACACTTAAAAAGAAAAATGGATATTGGAGATGAAGCTAAAGTTTTTCCATTGGGAGCTCCTTTCTTGGGATTTTGTATTTGCTTATTAAGACCTCAAAAAGGGCATAAATGATCAAGGAATGGTTTATAAAGGAGCTACCAAAACAAAGATGAGATTTTGCAGTCAGGAAAAATTAGAGGTCATGGTATTAATATTCTCTGATGGAGTCTTCAGATATGGAGCTACAAAAGGCAAGATGGGATCATAGAAATAATTATTTCCTTCATAGGCCTGATTATTGATTTTATAAATTTGGTGACTCATAACTAGTTAGTAATGAACTGTAAAAGAACATGAGACCACAAGGAGAAAAACACATATTGTGTGGAATATGTACCAATGTTACCCTGCAGAAGATGCTTGTACAATTTGGTTATTTAAGAAGATAACTTAATGTAAATAATTCTTAATTACATTTGACGGTGTCAAATTTGTAATTGGAAAGGCACAAAGAAAACCCTAAGGTATCATGGAGGTAACTTTTGCATGAAACACCTGCCACTCTTAGGGCTGGTGGGACAAAGGAAGTGGATTGTGTCATTAAAATTTACGAGCTTGGAGAAAGGGGCCTGCACAACTGAAACTCTGAGCTCTGAGGAGTGGGTCTTGGCCAGCTGACAGAGGTATTTCTGAGCTTGAAGGGAACCAGACCTTTGAAGATGAGGTGCCCGCCCAAGGTGCTGGTGTCTCTGAGGAGGAACAATGATGCTGTGTTTGTGACTTTTGTAAAAAGCTGCAAACTAGATTCAGTCGCTGCCATTGTATGCAACTGCTGCTGCTCTGGTGAAGAAACAAGGTTGCTAAAGGAACAGGAGGCAAACAGAAAACAAGACCTACTTCCTTCTCCCAGCTTCTCAGTCTCTCTCAAGTGTCCATTATTGGCAGAGCCTGAAAGGGAACAAGACGGCAGAACAAAAATATGGTGTGGAAAGTTCTACCTCCAAAATTGTAAAACAAATCACTGAGAGACAGAAGCTTATCAACTGGTATCAACTGGTGACTCCTTATCAAAGGAGTCACCAGAAATCATTGGCCAGAGTATGATACATTGAGTCATTTATGGATTCATTTGTGCATTCAGGTGCCATGAACATTAATACACATTGATTACATGAAAAGCAAATTGCTTGAGTCCTCATACATAATTAGTATAACATATGGTCCCCAAATTCAAGTTGATTATTATTTAGTGTTGAGTTTGGTCCTGGGTTCTAAGTTATCGTTTGGATTTATATGAGTTAGCCTGGCATTATTACTAAGGGGATCACATTTTACTTACAGAAGTGTTCCAGTTTGGACAATAAATTATATAGTTACTAAACACATAACTTATACATAAATAGACATGTCCAATAGACATTAATTTGTGTTTTACTAGCAACATACATAAGAAATAGTAATCGTAAAATCAAGGGAACGCACAACTATGTTGGTATAGATAGTACGAATGATGTGAAAGGAAACGTTCTTAAAGAAGGAAATGTTTGAGCTGGGTGTTAGTAGATTAGTGGAAGTTTACCATGGTCATGAGGCAAATAAGGACACTTGACATAGCAGAGACAGCACGGAACACGTGGGAAATGCATAAAGTTCTAACCAAGACATGGAATGAATTAGCAAGTTTATATGTAGACATAAACAACTAATTAAATGTGTCAATTGCCAACTCTGAATCTACACAAACACTTCAGTTAAGACTAGTACAATGTTGATGATGCTAAGGACATTGCAGATATTATCTCATTTAAAATTGAGAGAAATAAAATCAGGGATGTTTCCAGTTTTTTACTATTACAAATATAGCTTCTGTTAACATTTGTGTACAGATTCTTGCTTGAACATAGATCTTCATTTCTCTGGGAAATATGCCCAGCAGTATAATTGCTGGGTTGAAGATACATTATTTTTAGTGGAGTATTTTAGCTGTTATGCTTATATGTCTTTATCTTCTTTTTTCAACACTTGAATAACTGCCATAATCTTGGTTTTGCACTTTGCAGGGTATGAAATTGACCAGTGTGCATATGTGCATGCACGAGTGTGTGTGTGTGTGTGTGTGCGTGTGTTTGTGTGTCTGTGTAGTAATGTCACTCAGAGGAAGTGGATAGCTAAAGAGATTACAGTTACAAAAGGAAAGAAAGAGATAAACTTTCCAAAACATGTTTTGGGAATCTTTCCAGATCTAAACACTTGGTGAGTAGATATTAATAGGAAATTTGCTATTGAATAAAATATGTGGAAGGAAAGCACTATACTTTTCTTCAGTAGATTTGATATATTGCCTATCTTCCCTTGTTTAGGGACATGTTTACTTCTTTTATACCAGTATAAATGAGTACAGTGTTTTTTAGACATATTGGAGATACCCGTCTGGGTATGTTTCCAGGGAGAAATACACCTGGGAAGTGAACAATGCTACACATCACTGAGCAGTAACATCTAATTATTACTGGTGGGGAAAGCCATACTGAACGGGTCAGCTTTTAGATAATGCTGCTGTTTCTCGTCAAGCTATCTACTTGTCATTTACGTAGCTACCGATGGATGCCTCTGTTTATCAGGCATTTTCTGAAAGCGTTATTCCTCTGGAGGACAGGGATTAGTATAGGGGTTTGAAAATACATTATCTGAAGAAATGGGCCAGAGGAGCGCTCTAACTTATGACTCTTTTGTAGGAAGCAAAATATGTGATAAACTGAGTCCTGTGTAACAATCTCTTGGAGACCAATAAAAGAAGACATACATAATAACTGAAACTGGCTTCAATCTCAACAACACTTAAACAAACAAAAACATTAAAAGCTCTCATCTGAAGTCTGAGAATTTATTCTGTTCATCTGACATTTTATTCCAGTTTTATTCTTTTTAAGAAATTCTTTCATGTAATCTTTCAGTTGAAAGTTGTATTTTAATCTTCCTAGATAAAAGCTGTGCATGATATTAATTAAATATCTGTCAGTCACTCAGGACATCAAAATTATCATTTTTAAGAAAGACAAAACGGTCACTTTCTTAAATTTTTGCTGAGGTTTAATATAAGCATATATAATATATTCCTTTAATGGGTAGATTAAACGAATACAGTGATGAAACATTGTGGGAGAATTTATCAGATTACTTGGTAAATAGAAATAATTGTCATTTACCCTAAAAACTCTTGGTATAAATAAAACTCATATACTCTTTGTTGTAAGAATACTATTTACTTTAGAAGTATACTTCTGGACATGGTGTCACTGGCATATTTAGATATTTTGAAAACTATTTTACCTAAGCAATTGCCACTTCAACATAAAATTTTTCTAAAAAGTTGGTATTTTAAAAATCCACTACATTTTTAAGAAATGGTTCAATACAATTTAAAAACACATTTTAGAAAGAATGTGCTTGACATTTAGTCTTAAAAGAGTTTTTATTCAACTCTCCCTTCCCTGACAATTCTTTTTTTTTTTGCGGTACGCAGTCCTCTCACTGTTGTGGCCTCTCCCGTTGCGGAGCACAGGCTCTGGACGCGCAGGCTCAGCGTCCATGGCTCACAGGACCAGCCGTTCCGCGGCATGTGGGTTCTTCCCAGACCGGTGCACGAACCCGTGTCCCCTGCATCGGCAGGCGGACTCTCAACCACTGCACAACCAGGGAAGCCCAGGGAAGCCCTCCCTGACAATTCTTCAAAGGAGTAGGTTACATATGTCTCCCAATACAGTGTATATTACTCAGAGCAGTCTCATGACCACATACTCATGATACACACTCATATCACATCTCATGATACTCTAATGGCCACATACTGTGTTGTGCATAATTCTCTCCCTGACAGTTATGACTTTAATATTTTACATTCAAGAGAGTAGGTGGTGATTTTGACTATGGATAACAAGGCAATTATTAGCAAAAGCACAATATTGAATTTTAGTGTTAAAATTATCATTAATAATAAATAGTTTATAACACATTGCAGAGTTGATCATGACTTGCTTGTATCATAACACAGCAGATGAAAAATACTATTTAAAAAAATATTGACACATATACACATATAGATAATTGTGGTGAATAAGAAAGAGCTTGCCTTAGATCTAAATATGCACTGGGCAAAATTTGTTATAAGCTCCTTGCCAAAATTTTAAGTTACGTATTTATGTTTCCACAATTGTATTTTTAAATTATAAGTTAAGAGGGATTACACATAAAATAGGTGTATTTTTTCAGTGTTAACATTATGATTAGAGAGGATAATTGGGGAACAAATGTTTCATTGCATTGAGAAGTTTACTTTATAGAGTAAAATATATACTTCCTTTATCAGGCACAGAAATTCAAAAATTAAAAAAAGATGGATTTACGAACAGAAGTATTCAAAATTGGATACAAGGCCCATAGCTGTACTTTACACTAGATGCCCCGATACTCTACATAGTACAAATTCTCCCTCCTCTGTGAAGCTTCTCTCTTCCCATCTTCTATGACCATTTCCTCCTTTGAGCTCCTACACATCTTAATGTCTGTGTCATGCATTAGGTAATTAATCTTCTACTGATTTATAATATCTCATATTGTTATTATCAACTATTATATATTCTTTCTTTTCTTTTTTGTTTACTAAATCTCATTTCCCTTAGGTAGTCCATAAACCCCTTCAGATCAGAGGACATTTGTTATACTTCTTTGCCCATCAGTATATAATGCTAAACTATCTTGGTGTTTAATAGTTTTAAATTAGAGACAGGTGTGGCCTCATAACAATGCCGTGCTTTTTTTTTTCTTTTTTCTTTTTTTTTAGGATTTCAACCTCTTGATAGCTGCATGGTGTACAAGTAAAAGACATTGCTTCAATGGTCTTTCAGTAATTTGGTGGTGAGGTTTTGAGGGAGGGGAAATGCTCTATAGTTCTATGATTAGGTCTCAGTCTTTTAGTGAGGGTATGTCTCTGGACTTTAACTTTCACAGAAGTTTCTCAGGTTTTTTTTTTCTCTCCCATTATGTGGGACAGGACCGATAGAGTGGGTTGGAGATGGGTATTTCCCTTGTCCCACCTAGAAGGCTAGAGCCAGCTTCAGTTAATTATTTCCCTTCTTTGCTTCAGTTAGGCTCTGATAATACCCAGGTGATTATGTTTCAGTTAACTAGTTTCTTCTGTAGGCAGGTTTGTTAAGAAGACTAGATCACCCTGAGGTATTTCAAAATGGTTCCTATTCTCCTCCTGCTGCCAGAGGCAGGAGGGGATTTTTCTCCAGTATTTAATGTGAGAAATTGGGCAAGTTCCTGGGGGCAAATCTCATAATATTGTAGGGCCCCCTATGACTGAGTTCCCCTAGAGTTTTAGCTCTCAAAGTTGTCCACACTGAGCCTCCAGCAACTCATCAATTTCAGTTCAAGATTTCCTTCCCCAGCACTGGTTTCCTGGGCAGTTTCTACTTGTGAATCTGTGCTCAGGTAAGTTAAGATTCTTATTTGCTCATTTCTCCAATCTTGGAAGCAGTAATTTCTCCTGAGTTCTCCCCTTTCTCATGGATATAAGAAGAGTTACTGATTTTTCAGTATGTTCAGCTTTTTACTAACAAGAATGCAGTGGCATTTCTGCTTGTATGCAGAAATGGAAATCAGAAGTCTAGGGTTTCTTTTTGAGGTGATGAAAATGGTCTAAAATTGACTGTAATAATGGCGTACATATCTGTGAATATAGTAAAAACTGTTGAATTTAATCACATTACATGGGTTAATTTTATGGCATGTTAACTATACCTCAATAATGATATTTTTAAGTGGACAGTATAAATGTATCTTTGTTTGAAACTCCTTTTTTTACCCTATGGGACTTGAAAAGCAACTGTAAGAAGCAATAATAATAAATCTTTTGATGGAATCACAATGCATAAAAATAGAGGAGGAGGAACAGAAGTATATAAAATGAAAGTTTTGTATAGTACTGAAATTTAGTTGTTATTAACATGAACTAGAATATTGTCAATTAAGATATCAATCCTCAGTGAAGCCACTTAAAAAGTAACTCAAAATATATATTAAAACAAACAAGACACTTAATATGGCACATTATAAGATATCTATTTAACACAAAAGGCAGTAATGGAGGGACTGTGGAACAAAAAAGACATAAGCTATGTGGAAAAGACAAATTATATAAAGTAATAAAACAATTCATTGTTGCATTTGTAACATATATAAATTATGTATAACAATAATAGCACAGAAAAGGGAGGCAAGAGGGAACAGAGCTATAAAGGAATGACAATTATACATTTCACTGTAATTAAATTAGCATAAACCAGAAGTAGATTTTGGCAAAATAAATTATATATTGTGAGCCCTGGAGCAAACGCTAAGATATTAAGTAAAATACGTATAATGAAAAACAACCTTAAAGGAATGATTGTTGCCCTAGATATATTCACTTAAGGCAAAATAATATATTAAAGGAGAAAAAGAAAAAAAATGAGACATGTAATAAAACAAAATGTAACATGGCAGATATGTGTAGGTGTATCAAAATTGTTGTCGCAGTTGAAAAACAACTTTATCAACTAATGTACAGTGTTTATGTACAGTTTCTTTTGCCTTTAACTTACGTACCTCATAGATTTCCGAAGTTACTTATGTCTGCATTTTCCTGAAATCCCTTAGAGAAACTGATATTTTTTTCTGCATTCCATCCTGCACTCATTAAAAGCCGCTCTTTGTATTTTCAAGTTCCATGAATTTTGAAAAATTCAAAATAGTGTGTATCCATCATTATGGTATTATACAGAATAATTTTATTGCCCTAAAAATCCCCTGTGCTTCATCTATTCCATCTTCTCCCTCTCCCGCTCTGGTACCTCTGGCAGCTACTTATCCTTTCACTATCTTATAGTTTTACCTTTTCTAGAATGTCATATAATTGGAATAATATATTATTCAACATTTTCTTACAGCCTTATTTCACTGAGAAATATGAATTTAAGCTTTCTCTATATAATTTTTGTACATTTATTGCTCATATGTTTATTTTTTATCACAGAATAATATTGTTACATGGATTAATACAGCTCGTTTATCCATTCACCCACTGAAGAGCACCTGGGTTTCTTCCAGCTCTTGGTGATTATGAAAAATGTTGCTATAAGCATTTACATGAGGTCTTTCTTTGAACATAGATTTCAAATCAGTTGAATAAATACCTAAGAGTATGATTAGTAGGTTGTACAGTAAGAATTGGCTTCAAAAACTGCCAGTCTTCCAAAATTGTTGTGCCATTTTACAAATGAATGAGAGTTCTTTTTGCTTTGCATTCTTGCCAGCAGTTGATATTGTCAATATTTGGAATTTAGCCATTCTAATAGATATATAGTGGTATCTTATTTTTATTTTGCATTTTCCTAATGACAAATAACGTTGAACATATTTTCATATACTTATTTTACATACGTATATTTTCTTTGGTGATGTGACTTTTCAGATCTTTTGCTCATTTAAAACTGGATTTTTGGTTGAGTTTTAAGAGTTACTTGTATATTTTGGATATGAGTTCTTTATCAGATATGTCTTTGTTTTTGTTTGCAGATATTTTCCTTCAGTCTTGTCTTTTAATTTATCGTAATATTTTGTGGAGCAGAAGCTTTTCATAAAGTCCAACTTATTTTTTTTTCATGGATCATGCTTTTGGTTTTGAATGTTTAAAAAATCATTGCCAAACCTAAGATAATAAAGATATTTTCCTGTATTTTCTTCTAGAGATTAAAAAAAGGTGTTTTGCATTTAGGCCTATGGTCAGTAATTTTGAGTTACTATTGTGAAAATTGTAGATGTATGTCTACATTCTTTTTCTTTTTTTGCATAATGTACAAAAAAAATAACATTTTTTTGTACAATGTTTCCAGCACCTTTTGTTGAAAAGAATATCCTGTTTCCATTAAATTGCCTTTGCTTCTTTGACAAATATTAGTTGACTGTACTGGGGTTGGTATATCTCTAGATCTTCATTCTGTTTCATTTAACTATGTGTCCATTCTCTTGCCAATACCATTCTGTGTTATTTTTGTAGCTTTATAGTAACTTTTGAAGTTGAGTTGACACCTCTGACTTTCCTTGTCTACTTTAGTTTTTGTTTTCTTTTGCCTTTTTGTAAAAACTTGATAATCAGTTTATAGATATTTACAAAACAGCATGCTGGGATTTTAATTGAGATTGCCTTTGAATACATATGTTAAAATGGAAATATTTTACTTCTTACAGGTACTGTTTTCCAGTACATGTGTACAGAATATTCCTCGATTTATTTATATCTTATTTTGTTTCTTTTATCACTTTAGTATTTTTCTAAAAATAGATGCACATATCTTATTATTTTTATGCTTGAGTATTTCATTTTAGGTGCAATGTTGTGTCTTTATTTTCAAATTCCAATTGTTTATTACTGTTGTATAGGAAAGTAACCTTGTATATTGCAAATTTGTTACAATCACTTAGTTTCAGGAGTATTTTGTTGTTGTTGTTGATACTTTAGGATTTATCTATATACAATCACATAATCTGTGAACAGACAGTTTTATTTCAAATCTGTTTATCTTTTCTTTTCTTGTCTAAGTTGCATAGCCTAACACTTATAGTATGGCTTAGAAAAAGAGTGGTAAGAGGAGACATACTTGCCTGTTCTTGATTTTAATTGTAAAACAATTAAGTATAGTGTTAGCTATGCCTTTTTTGTAGGTGTTTTCTGTCAGTTTGAGGAAGTTTCCCTTGTTGGCTGAGAGTTTTTTATCATGAATGGGTATTGGAATTTGTCAAATATTTTTTAAACCATCTATTGATAAGATTGGGTGATTTTTCTTCTTTAGCCTACTGATGTGATAGATTAATTTATTTTCAAATGTTGAACAAGCCTTGTACATGTGAAATAAATCCTACTTGGTAATGGTATATAATTTTTAAATGTATTTTTGGATTTGATTTATCAATATTTTGTCAAGGATTTTTGCATATGTTCATAAGAGATACAGGCAGTAGTATTTCACTCTTATAATATCTTTATCTGGTGTTGGTATTAGGGTATTGCTGGCCTCACAGAATGCGTTTCCAAATATTCCCTCCAATTCTACTCTCTGGAAGAGATTTTAAGAATTGGTTACCTATTTTCCTTAAACATTTGTGAGAATACACCAGTGAAACTATCTGGAACTAATGGTTTCTTTTTGGCAGGGCATTAATTATTTGTGTTTGTTTTTATTATTGTAAGAAAACTTGACATGAGATCTACACTTATAAGAAATTTTATGTGTACAATACAGTATTGTTAAGTATAGGCATGATAATGCAGTAGATCTCTAAAACTTAATCATTTTCATAACTGAAACTTTCTACCCATTGAATAACAACTCCCTATTGCTTTCTCCAACCCTGGGTAACCATCATTCTACTCTCTGCTCCAGTGTGTTTGACTATTTTATATACCTCATATAAGTGAAATCATGGAGCATTTGTCCTTTTGTGAGTAGCTTGTTTCACTTAATATAATATCCTCCACGTTTATCCATGTTGTCATATATGGTAGTATTCCTTTTTTCTACAGCTGAATAATAGTCCCTTGTAGGTGTAAGCCACATTTTCTTTATCCAGTCATCCATTGATAGGCATTTAGGCTGTTTCTACATCTTGGCTCTTGTGAACAATGCTGCAGTGAACATGGGAGGGAAGATATCTCTTAAGATTCAGATTTCAATTCTTTTAGATAAATAACCAATGTGGAAATGCTGGATCATATGGGAGTTATATTTTTCATATTTTGAGGAGCCTCCATAGTGTTTTCCATAACAACTGCAAAATTTTACATTCCTGCCAATAATATTCAAGGGATCCAACTTCACATTCTCAACATTTGTCATCTTTTATTTTTTAATAATAGCCACCTAAGAGATGTGAGGTGAAACCTCAATGTGGTTTTGATTTTCATTTCCCTGATGATTAGTGATATGTAGCATCTTTTCATATACCTATTGCCCATTTATATGTCTTCTTTGGAGAAATGTCTATTCAAGACCTTTGCCCATTTTTTTAAATTGGGTTATTGTTTTTGTTTTTTCTTTGCTTTTTTTTTTTTTTTTTACTATAACTTGGAATTCCCTGTATATTTTGGATATTAACCCCTTATCAGACACATGGTTTGCTAATGTTTTCTCCCATTACATAGGTTGCCTTTTTACTCTGTTGTTTCCTTTGCTGTGCAGAAGCTTTTCGGTTTGATGTAATGCCACTTGTTTATTTTTGCTATTGTTTCCTGTGCTGTTGGTGTGCTATTCATGAAATCACCTCCAAGACAAATGCCGTTAAGTTTTCCCCTATGTTTTGCTCAAGAATTTTACAATTTCAGGGTATTACATTCAAGTTGTTTAATCCACTTTTGAGCTGATTTTTGCGTATGTGTAAGACAGTGCTCCAATTTCTTTCTACTGCATGTGGATATCCAGTTTTCACAACACCATTTCTTGAAGGGACTATCCTTTCTCCGTAATGTAAGCACCCTTGTTGAAGATCAATTGACTGTATATGCATGGAGTTATTTTAAGGCTCTTTATTTGTTTCACTGATGTAAATGTCTCTCTTTATGCCAGTACCATACTGTTTCAATTATGTGGCTTTGTAATATATTCTGAAAGTAAGAAGCATCATGCCTGTAGCTTTGTTCTAATTTCTCAAGATTATTTTGCATATTCAGGGTCTTTTTGGTTCTATACGAATTTTAGTACTTTTAAAAAATATTCCTGTGAAATATGCCATTGGGATTTTGATAGGGATTGCATTGAAACTGTAGATAAATTTGGGTAGAATGGGCATTTTAATATGTTTTCCAATACATGAGCACAGGATTCCTTTCAAAATTTGTCTGTCTTCAATTTCTTTCATCAATGTTATGAGTTTTCAACATACAAATCTTTCACTTCTTAAATTATTCCTACATATTATTTTAATGCTATTGTTAATGGGATTGTTTTCTTAATTTCCTTTTCATTTTGTTTGTTTTAGTGTATAGTAATGCAAACCATTTTTAAATGTTGGTTTTGTATCCTGCAACTACACTGAATTCTTTTATTAGTCCTAACAATTTTTGTGTGTGGAATATTTAGGGTTTTATAGATATAAGATCATTTCATCTGTAAACAAATAATTTTACTCTTTCCTCTGATTTAGATGCCTTTCACTTTTTATTTGAAGGATTGCTTTGTGGGCATTGAGTTGTCCAAAGTATTCTGAATTTTAAAAAATGTGATGAGTAGTGGAGCTTCCTCTTTCATATCTGATATTATCAATTTGTGTCTTCTTTCATTTTATCTTAGTTAGCCTGGCTGGAGTTTTATCAATTTTGTGGTTCTTTTCCAAAACCCAGCTTTTGGATTTGATTATTTTCTCTCTCTCTCCCTCCCTCCCCCTCTCCTGTTTTCAATTTCATTGACTACTGCTATAATAGTATTTCTTTTCTTCTTGCTTTCCAATTAAATTGTTCTTTTTCAAGTTTCCTAAATTGGAAACTTACAGTATTAATTTTAATCTCTCTTCTCTTCTAAAATATTAATTTAGTGTTAAAAATATCCCTGTAGCTCTTGCTCCCACTTCTTCTCACAAATTTTGATGTGTTGTAATTTCATTTTTATTATTTCCTACATAATTTAAAGATTTCTCTTGATACTTCTTGATACTTATTTAGGAATGTGTTATTTAATCTCAAAAAGTTTTTGGATTTTCTGTCTACCTTTTTGCCAATGATTTTTAGTTTAATTCCATTGTTATCTGGGAACATAATTGTTAGATTTCTTTTTTTTTTTTTTTGACTATGGTGCATTGTAGTGCTCAGAATGTGGTCTATCTTGGTATATGTTACATGTAAGTGTGAAAAGAATGTATATTCTACTGAAGGTGGGTGTAGTATTTATACATGTTTATTAGAACAAGAAGATTGATTGTGCTATTCTGATCAATTATATCCTTTCTGATTTCTCTACTCCCTGATCTATCAGTGAGGATGTTGAGGTCTCCAGATACAATAGTGGGTTAGTCTATTTCTCCTGCAGTCTATCACTTTTTGCCTCTCATATTTTGACAATGTGTTGTTAGTCACATACACATTAATAATTATTAAGTCTTCTTGAAAAATTGATCCCTTTATCATAAAGTAATGGCTCTCTTTACACCTGATAGTTGCCTTACTCTGATGTCTGCTTTGCCTGATATTCATGTAGCTATTTTAGCTTTCTTATTTTTAGCATAGTATATATGTTTTACACTCCTTTACTTTTAACTATGTTTTTATATTTAAAATATTTTGTTAGGCAATATATAGTTGGGTCATTTTTAAAAATCCACTATGATAATCTCTATTTTTCAATTGGAATATTTAGACCATTCACATTTAGGGTAATTATTGATATAGTTGAATTAACATCTACTATGTTTGTAACTATTTTCTATTTGTTGAGCTTGTTCCTTGATTTTTTTCTTCCCCTTATCTTCTGTCTTCTTTTATTTTAATGGAGCATTTTACTTAATCCCACTTTCTTTCTTCTCTTAGCATATCACTTCTTAAAAACTAGCTGTTGGCCCTGTGCTTCCAGTATCTATTTACAGCTAATCTAAATCTATTTTCAGTAAACACTATAATATTTCATTGATAGTGGAGTTACTTTATAACAGAATATTCCCAGTTACTCCCACCTATCCTTTATAAAATTGCTGTTATTCATTTCACTTATCCTTATTTCACTTATTCTATAACCACAGGTACATTGTTAGTATTCTGAATAGTTTTCTAGTAAATTAATAATAATATAAAAATGAAATATTTTATTTCATTTTTTTCCTTTTATGGTATCTTCCTTTTTAAATGTAGATCCAGATTTCTGCTCTATAACATTGACTCTCTGCCTGAGGAAATTCTCTCAACATTTCTTGCAGGGAAAGTCTGCTAGTAATTAACTTATTGTATTTGTTTTCTTATAAAGTTTTTTTTTTCTACTTCACTTTTGAAGGATAATATTGCTCAATAAATATTTCTAGGGTGATTTTTTTTCTCTCAACAGTTTATTGAGAGTTTCTAATGTGAAGCCCATTGTAATATTTATACCTGTGCTTCTGTGGCTAAAGTTTTTTTTTTCCTCCCCACTGACATTTTTCTTTGTCTCTTTCTTTTTTTCTTTGTCTTCAGTTATTTGCAGTTTGAATAGATATGTCTATTTGTTGATATTTTCATATTTATCCTGATTAATACTTTTGAGCTTCCTGGATCTGTGTCCTGTTTATAATTAATTTTGGAAATTCTTGACCATTATTACTTCAAATATTTTTTCTGCTGCATTCTCTTTCTTTTCCTTCTGGCATTCCTATTAATATATGTTAGAACCTTTGAAGTTGTCCACATTTCTTGGATACTCTATTCTGTATTTCATTCTTTTTATTTTTCCCCTTTTCATTTCAGTTTGGAAAATTTCTATTGGCATATATTCAAACACAATCTTTGCCTTGTTGTGTTCAGGCTACTGATGAACCTATGAAAGGCATTCTTCATTTCTGTCTATAATATTTCTTTATTTCTAGCATTTCTCCTAGAGTTTCCATCTCTCTGCTTAGATCACCCATCTTTTATTGTATGTTGTCTATTTTCTCCACTAAAGTTTGTAATATTTCAATCAGTTACTTAAATTTCTTATCTAAAAATTCTAAAATGTATATCATATGTGAGTTCGGTTCTGATACTTTGTCTCTTCAGACTGTGTGTGTGTGTGTGTGTGTGTGTGTGTGTGTGTGTGTGTGTCTGCATTTTAGCACATTTTGTAATTCTTTTGTTGAACATAGGACATTACATATCAGGTAATAGGAACAAAAGTACACAAGACTTTAAGTGTAAATTTTTTTGGCAGTCTGCCTGGGAATTGGGCTGTATTTAGAGTTTTCTGTATCTCTAGTTAATATGCCACCCCACTGTCTTCTGACCTCCATGGTTTCTGATGAAAAATTACCTGTTAATCTTATTGAAGATCTCTTTTACATGAAGAATATTTTTCTTTGTTTTCAAAATTTTCTTTTTGTCTTTGGTTTCAATAATTTGGTTATGGTATAATCAGGGGTGCACATATTTGAGTTTTTCCTAGTTTGAGATTGTTGAGATTCTTGAATGTGTAGATTAATATTTTCATCAAATTTGGGAAATTATCATCATTATTTATTCAAGTATGTTTTTATGCTCCTTTCTCTCTTCTTTTTAACTTGATTTCCCACTATTGAATTTTGGTGTCTGACAGATCTCTGAGGCTCTGTTTGTTTGATTTTTTCATTTTTTACTTTTTCTGTTCTTCCAACTAGATAATCTCAAATGACCTGTCTTCAAGTTTATTCTTTCTTTTTTATGTTTTCAAATTTGATGTTGAATCCTTCTACTACATTTTTCACTTAATTTATTGTACTTCTAAACTCTAGAATTTTATTATATTTTATAATTTCAATCTGTTAGTTGATATTCTCTATTTGATCAGACATTGTCATCATACCTTCCTGTACTTCTTCAAGCATGATTTCCTTTAGTTCTTTGAATATTTTTATAATGACTGTTTTGAAATCTTTGTCTGTTCAGTCTAACATCTGGTACCTCTCAAAGGCAATATTTTGCCTCCTTTTTTCCTTGGGGAAAAAAAAGGAGAAAAATCTGGGTCAGATTTTTCTGATTATTTTCATATCTTACCAGTTTTTGTGAATTTCAGTATTTTGGTAATATAGCTGCTCCATGTACTAAATCTCATTCCCTCTGTTCTGGTCTCATTACTATTGTTGCATCCTTGTTATTTGTTTATTATTTTGATGGGTCATTTTAGTGAAGTCTATTTCCCCAGCAATAGGCACTGTCTGACATTGCTCCATAGAGAACACAGATTATCAGCATCTGTACAATCACTGTAAGATACCAGAAATTTTTAGCAGGGATGTCTTTGTCCCTTTTCCTGATATCTTCATTAAGCTACCTTATACTTTTGTTATCACACCCAGCTGCTAGGCTCTACTAATTGCCAGATGATTGCTCCATTTTTTTTTTTTTACACTGCCATAGGGTATATGTTGGAATAAACAGGGTATAAAATCCTTGATTGTTTGGTTTAATTATATTTGGGTAGGGATAGTTTTGTGGTCATGCTTAGTGGTTTATTTTGACCCCAGGAGAGCTCTTCTTAGCTATTTCTTGGTTCTCTGCTAAACTAGCTGGTCTACAGTTTAACTTGTTTTGCTCACAGAACTATCAAACTCTTCATAATTACTTACAACCAAAATTTCCTTTGTTTTAGAGAATGCCTTTAAACTGGGATTTCCCAACATCATGTTTCAAATAGAATCTGTTCCTTTGGGTAGATATTCAGAGCTCTCTGTGCAAAATCTCCAAGCCACTGTTCCAGGTATTGGAGAGGGGCCATAAACTCTGGTCATCTCAGCTCACCATTCTGGGGATGGAATCTCTGCTCTGTTAGCAAACTCGGTTTTGGGCAATATGGACCCTGCTATTCTCAACCTGCCACACTATAAGTGGTGGCTGTGTGGAGAAAGAGAGCCCTGACCTCTTGGCCAAACTCACCATGAATTTTGCCTTAGAACTTACAGGTGTAGTGGATGAGAAGCCCTGGAAGACACTGGTGGTCTGCCTCTCCCAGTGAGGCCCAGCATTCCTTCATTAAGAGCTGAAGGGATTAGGGAGGCCCGTCTTCCAAGCCACATGTTTCTAGAATGGAGATTCCCTCATGATGAGCTTGGGAAGACAACAGAGACGATCATGGCTGACGTGCCACAGATTTCACTCTTCTTATCTAGATTTAGTAGATATTTTTGAGCAAATATTTCTCCCTTTACTGTATACCATTGGTATAATTTCCTGAGATTATTGATGATTGTGTTTTAAGATAATTTCACCAATTATTGTTGTTTCACTGAAGAGTGGGTCTGTGGGTCTCCTCACACTGCTATTCTGGAAGTGCTGCCTTTCAGAATTTCCTTAATATTGAATTAAATTTCCTTAATAGTTAAAGGGGCTATTCATATTATCTATTTCCTATTTTATGAGATGATGTAGTTTGTAAATTTTGAGGAATAGGTCCATTTCATCTAAGTTTTCAAATATATGTGTGTGGAGTTGTTTTTAGTATACACTTATTATACTTTAGATATACCTGTGGTCCTATCCCCTCTTCAATCTTGATACTGGTAATTCATATATCTTTCTTTTTTCTCAGCCTTGCTAGAGGATTGGCAATTTTATTGATCTTTTTAAACAAATAAGTTTTTATTTATATTTTCTATTATCTCAGAATTTTAAATTTCATTGATTTCTTTTATCTTTATTATTTTCTTCCTCCCTCTTGGTTTGTGTTTATTTTTTATTCTTTTTCTAGGTTATGGAGTGGGAGTTTATTGATTATTTTCTCTTTTCTAATGTATATTTTATTGCTACAGTTTCTTTGCTCAGTACTGCTTTAGGTGTGTCCCTTGAATTTTCATATATTTTATTTTCATTTTTATTGAGTTAAATGTATTTCTCTATTTTCTTTGAAACTTCCAGTGCCCCCACAGATTGTTTAGAAGATTGTTGTTTAATATTCACTTGTGTGGAGATTTTTCTGTTATCTTCCTGTTACTGATTTCAAGTTTGATTCTATTCTGGTCAGCAAACACACTCTGTTTGATTTCAATTCTTACCAATTTCTTTAAGATCATTTTATGCCAACTATATTGTTAATTTTGGTTTATGTTCTATGGGCACTTGAAAAGAATATACATTCGGCTGGCTTGGGTTGAAGTGTTCTATACATGTCAACTAAATCCTATTGTTTGATGGTGTTGTTGATTTCTTCTACATCCTTGCTGACTTTATGTGTAATTGGTCTATCAGTTGTTGAGAGAGGAGTGATAAATCTCCAAAAATAACTGTGGGTTTCTTTCTTTATCCATTCAGTTCTGTTGGTTTGGTTTCACACAATTTACACTATGTTGTTTATTGCTTATATATTTAGAATTCCTATGTCTTCTTGGTAGATTGATGCTCTCAGTATTATATAATGCACCTCTCTCTCTGGTAATTTTTTCTCTGAAGTCTATTTGTTATTAATATAGCCAGTCCAATTTTCTTTGATTAATATTTGAATGATATATCTTTCTCCATCCTTTTCCTTTTAACCTGCTTATGTTGCTTTATGTGAATTGCATTTTTTGTAAACAGCATATAGTTGGGTTATATTTTTTAATCCTCTTTGCTAATCACAGGGCTTTAATTGATGTATTTATATCATTTACACTTAATGTAATCATTGATATATTAGGGTTTACATCTGCATTTTACTTTTTGTTTTCTGTTTTCTCTGTTTTATTTGTGTTTTCTATTCCCTGCCTTCCTGTGGGTTATTGGACATCTTATAGAATTTCATTTAATTCATCTATAGTGTTTTTAGTGTATGCTTTGGTGTATCTCTTTAGTGGTTGCTCTAAGTATTTTATTATATGTACATAACTTATCACTCTTTACTGGTGTCCAAACTTTACCTCTGTTAACCCCTCTTTGTTCTCCCCCAAGTATAATACAGTCACATTAGATATTTCCTTTATAGGCATTTAGAACTGCATCAGACAGTGCTGTAAGTTTTCCTTCACTTGTCAAACATAATTTAGAAAACTCAAGAGGAGGATAGACTAACATATTTCCCTATAACTTTGTGCATTATGTTCTTTTTTCCTTTTTGATATTCCAAGCTTCCTTCTTTAATTATTTTCTTTTTGTATAGAGAACTATCTTTAGCAATTCTATTTGGGTATATCTTCTGGGGACAAATTCTTAGTTTTCCTTCATCTGGGAATATCTTGATTTTTTGTGAAGTCCTTAAAGATATTTTTGCTGGACATAGGAATCCTGGTAAATAGTCATCTTTCAGCATTTTAAAAATGCTATTCCATTTCCTTCTGGTCTCTATGATATGAGAAATCCACCATAATTAATGTGGTATTTTTCCCCCTATAGGTAAAGTGTCCTTTTTTCTTCCTTGGTCTCCTGGTTTATTGCTTTTAATTTACTTTGCAGAAATTTGACCAAGATGTGTCTTGGTGTGGAATTATTTGGGCTTATTTTGTTTGGAGTAATCTTAGTTTCTTGGGTCAGTAGGTTGATTTCTTTTGCCAAATTTTTGGAAGTTTTCAGCAATTATCAGGTACTTTTTCTCTCTCTCTTTTTTCTTTTCCCTTATTGAAACTCCAATGATGTGAATGTCAGATATTTTTTTATAGTCTCTCAGGGGTTCTTGAAGCCCTGGTCTTTTTTTTTTTTCTTTTTCAGTCCATTTTCTCTCCATTGTTCACATTGGATAATTTCCTTTGTTCTGTTTTCAAATTTATTCTTTCCTCTGTCTCCTGCATTCTGCTGTTGAACTCATCATTTGTCTTTGTTGTTAAGCTTATTCCTTGTTTTTCTGGAGGGAGCCTTTTTAATTTTTTCCGTTTTAAAATTTACCTTTGGTTCTTATTTTTATCTTCTATTTCTTGACTGAGACTTTTTCTTATTTGAGATTTTATATTTTTTAATATTTTTAACTGAGGTGAAATTTCTTGTTGAAGCAGTTTTATGATAGCTTCTTTAAAACCTTTGTCAGATAATTCTAACATCGCTGGCATCTCAGTGTTGGCGCCTATTGATTATCTTTTTCTTGAAATTTAAGATTATTTTGGATCTTGATATTACATGTGATTTTTAATTAAAACTTGAACATTTCAAGTATTATATTAAGAGACTCTCAGTCTTATTTAAACCTTCTCTCTTATCTGTCTTCTGACATTGCTCTAGTAGGGAGTTGGTCATTGCCTCATTACTACTGGGATGTAGTAGAAGTTTAAGTTCCACATTTGGCTTCAATTGACACCAAAGTGTGTCTCCTTATTACTGCTGGGTGGAGACTGGAGTTCTGGCTCCCCATTAGTCCTCCACTGTTAGTTCTCTGACTTGGAGGAGTAGCAGAGTCTCATTACCTCCTCACATGTTCTCTACTCAATACTCATAGAGGGGAGAAAATATTTGCCTTCATTATTTCTGGGCAAAAGTGAAAGTCCTGACTCCCCACTAGGCCTCCTGTAATATCACTCTAATGGAGAGAGGTAAAATAACTCATTAGTACTGGCAAGGGTGGAAGTCCCAGATATCCAACTGAACTTTGCTAGTTTGTAGTTGGGGTAAGGGTGTGTGTGTGCATGCAGGGGTTGGGATGGGATGGGGTAGGATAAGGTGGGTGTTTGCTGGAGTAGAGCAGTTATTGTCTAAAACATTTGTTTCTAGGCTCCTGTTTTTCTAGTCCTCTGGCTATGGAGAGGAGGCTTTTATGGGGCATTTTTTTTTCCTGTGCTTATTGGCATACCCAATTTACAGCTTCTTTAGGTCTCAATCTAGAATATGAGAAGCAGAAAGAAAAATCAAGGAAACCACTACTGTCTTTCCTTGGGTCCCATGTTTCTAGCCAATCTATCTTTTCTGTCTATCTTTCAGAAGTTGTCTTATGTGTGTTTTATATTATAATGTTTTTGTTTATAGAGTTAATTCATGGAAAGAATAGAGGAAAAGACATCTATTCCATCTTCTCTGAAGTAGAAGTTTGGCAATACATTTTAAAAAAAACAGGATTTCATATGTTTGGGGCACTATGGAATTAGATTTAATATGAGACCTTCCATACAACAAAAAGTGGAATAAAAGCAGAAAAGATCATTTAATAATTGCAACTGACCACAAGACAAAATATAAGACCAATTCTTTGAATAAATTCAGTCTATTTATTTTTTTTTACTATTTTGGTTTTGAACATATGTATGTGCATATGTGTGTGTGTGTACATATTGGAATTATTAAAATTGAACTGTATGTGCTTATGTGCTTGACAAAGAAAGAAGCAAAAAATTAAAAACCTTTAATAATATATTTCGAATGGTTCAAGTGATTATATCCAAAACTGTTTGTTACTTTTTTCACACTGAGTATTATTCTACCACAAAGGTAATTTTTATTTCCCCAAGTTGCATACAAATTACCTCATCTGATCCTTAACTAAAGAAACAACAATTGATTGCAGCACTAATGGAAAAAATGGTTTGAGTTAGACTTGTAAGAGCAAGAATGCCAGTCTCCATTGTGATTCATTCTTAAGCAAATTTCAGGGTTAATTTTGATTATAAATTATTTTTACTTGGTTTCCTCATTTTGAAATCTAGCTAATGCTTATCTGAATCATGATTTTAATAGTTCTATAATTGTTTAATATTTTTGTCTTACACTATGCTCTTCGTATTTATGGAAAATGAATTACTGCTATACATGCAACCAGGAACTGGAAAGTACTGTTGTATTTTAAGAGTTCCCATGCTCCTGTAGCTTTCCAAAAGTACTTTTATTTTATTTTCACATTCATAAAGAAACTTACCTTAGAGGGCCACTCAGTAATTGTATTATATATACATAGATAGACGTATGCATGTACACACACACACACCAAGAAATAGCATAGCGATAATAGAAGGAGAAATAGAATAGTAGAAATTACATTGGTATAATATCGTTTATCCTAGAGTCAAATAATTTTTAAGGTCTCAAAGCTCCTTCAGGGTGTCACTATACAAAAGCATAGTAATATTGTTAATGTCAATGATGTAACCTTCAGTCACTGAGAGATATTTAAACAAGTTCAGCATACTTTTAAAGAAATGAAAGTAATATAAATACAGTTAATTCTATGCCAAATAGTTATTTTGTATTTTTTTGTACTCCATCTTATTTAAAAAAAGATTGTAAGTAACTGATAACAGTACATAAAGTTTAAGACACCATAAGTTAAAGTAAGAAAAAATTACTTTGAAAACTATAGCTGGTAATAAACTAAATTTAAAAACTAACTTTATGTGCCAAGCATAATGACTGCCACTCTTTATTTATTTATCTATCTATTCATCTGTCCACCTATCTATTTATTTATTTACATATTTATTTATATTCTTGTTTAGTAATTTTTTTGTTTTGGATTTTAAAAGGATAAATTTTAAGGTCAAGTGAAGTTATTTGGTACATTTTTAAGATAATAAATTGTTAGTTACTTGATTATACTAGATGAAACATTTATTAGTGCACTTAGATTTGAGGCTTCAGTAGAGCATAGAAAATAATTAAACATCTATATGTATATTGCTCAACAATGTGCATATATGTGGAATTACTGGATTTCATGTATACTTACTAATGCAAAACTATTAATTTCAAAGAGACAGTCCTCTTAATATATCTTACTTTTGAAATAAAATAGAATTTTCTCTCTGTCCTACAAATGTACCCCAATTACTATAATGCAAGAAAGTTTATAAGTGAATGGATAGTACAATTTATTTTAAACTGAATCTAAAATATCCCTATCACATAATGATACTTAATTTCTCTTATCTACTTTAAAATGATTATATTTCTTTTTTACACTATTAATGAATCTTTATTCCTTCAAATTCTCTGTATAATTATGCTATACTCATACATAAAATAAAAATAATATCTACACTTAATTTATAATCTATGCTGATCTTTGAAAAATGTGGTTTAATACTTAAAGCTTTGCTGAATCAGGAAGAATATGTTGAGGGGAAGTCTAGTCTATGATATTTCTTGTTAGTCTTCTAAAAGATGAGCTAAGTAGCTAAAAAGTATAGAACACTCCTAAGAGTTTAAAGAACCCTTAATTCATCTCTCTAGTGTACAATGAATCTCTTCTTTGAGCAGGTTTATTTCTTTTATCAAACAGGAACTCATGTAATGAATAGCTCTGGTATAACACAGTGACCATGTTGTGACAGATGTTTCTGGGTGCAGGAGTCATCTCAGTGATGAGGAATGGAGAGACCCAGCATAATACAAGTGCACAAGACAGGCAGACTTTAAAGAGATAATTTCCATTCAACTTTGAGAATGATTTGGGCCTTTATAGAAGTACAATATCCCTCAGTGATATAAGCTTGAAAAAGGTTGAATAGGTGTTAAGAAATTTTTCTTAAATACATCAGCACAAGCCCTGCCTCAAGACTTCCAATCCTTCTTTTCCAGGTCTGTGAACATTTTTTCCCTGTAAATAGTTGCCTTTCTTACCTTGTGTGCATGTGGATATTATGATATGAGGAGAAAAAAGGGGAAAAAAAAGAAAACTCGGATAAGGATACATTTAGCCTAATTTTTTGACATGACGTTACTTTGTCTTTGATTTCTGATTCTGTGTTGGCCTTAAGCTTCATTTACAGTAGCTATAGTTAAGCCTCTGAACTTTTAAAGTTCAATTCTTAAAAAAAGAAATAAAAGAAAAAAAAAGTCAGTGCTGACCTTCAGTGATTGGGGTAATGAATTCTCAGGCTTTAAAATCTCATAGACTCTCTCACAAGAGATCAGTTTCTGATGCTTTGGTCAGGTCAGTATTACCAGAAAAAAAGATCTTTCTAATGATAAATTTAGTTCAAGATATCTGCTCCCAGTACAAGCTCAAATGTGAGAGGAAAGGGCACTGTGCCTCTTCCTATTGACTCATTGACTTCTCCGGAATCATGTACTTTCTAAAGCAGGAGAAACGCATCAAGATGATCCATGGTCATACTTGGCTCACTTCTATGGTACTATTAGAAACAAGAAAATTACTCTTAGTTCAGACAGGAACCAACAAGAATCTGAATCAAGCCCACAAAGTATTGAAAGGCAACTAAGGTTTAGGTCTGTAGTTTTAGAGAAAAATGGTCATTTCTGTGGCTGCCAACTTGGATAACTTGTGGCCTTTTTTAGCAGGCATGCAAAATAATACACAGAATGTATCAGTCTTTTCAACAAAAAAAGGAAAAGAAGAAGAAAAACTGAGACTCATGGCTATAAAACCTTTCCTATTAGAAATATCATTTAGTTTTATTGACTAAGTAGTACAGGAAAATCATTTTAGGTATGTTTGCTCCAAAAAGGAAGGAAATATTTTTACAGTTGCTTACTTTCTAAAGGTCAGTTAAATTGTTCGGATTATGGTAAAAATTATTTTGAAGACATTAGTTAAGTTAAATATATGCAACTTATATATTTGAGTGAAATACTTTTTAAGATGAAGCAATGATTGCAGGTGTGAAATTTGTTGCTTAATGCACTTGTCTGAAGGACTTAAAACCTAAAATAATTGAGTGGTGTGGATGTACTTAAAATATGACAAAAGAATTGGTGTTCTCAGTAAATCAAGATGAGGAAATTATCTTTAAATGATAAAACAACTGATAATGTCCCACAGTCCTCAGAAAAGAAATTGCCCTACCTCAGGATCAGAGCAGGGAGTCAAATCTCCAGAAACTTGCATTCTGAACACAAAGGTCTACATTAATCAATAGCTTTGGTGGGACCAAAAGCTCCCATGTGAGAATCCACCAAAAGCAGAATCAAATTGCTACTTATATCTGTGGGGTGTTAAATTGTGATTTATCATGTATTGTGCTAAAAGCCTTTACATCTGCCAGAGAGTCTCAGAGTCATGGCTGGAGGGAGCCCCTGAATGTGTATACTCTAGAATGTAACTTTTTCTCCCATTATGCTTTACTTTTTTGGATTTGGCAAGAGAAGTATGAACTTGGAAGTTAAAGTAGAGAATAATAGTGTCTCAACAATTCCCTTTGGAATAAATTATAACAGTCTGTGTCTGCATCCCATTGAAATGCTATTTGGAAATAGTGGCTCTCTTTTCTTTTTGGCAATAGTGTTATCAAACCCCTATACACTAAGAGAACGAGAAAGAGGCACTAGCACACATAAGCAATCAAAAATTTCTTGAGATGCCTGAAAAATAAATTCACTTCACAAATACTGGTTTGTAAGTTAAGTGCAATAAAATATGCTAAATCCAGTTTTTCTAAAGATGGAATAAATTGAAAATGTTTCAGATGTCAATGCAATGGAGAAAATGATGAAATGCATGCATAAATTATCCTTTTGATAGGAATATGGCAATCCATTTTGAATAATGTTTAATCAAAGAGAAAGTAAGAGGAGTGACATCAGCATCATGGCAACACAAGACCTCCCTTATTTTTGCCCCACTACCAACAACAAAATTTCAGCATCAATTCACAGGCCAAAGTGCTTTTGAGGATCTGTGGGATCCAGCACCATACACCAAAGGAGCCACGGGAGTCTTACCCACCCACTCGTCAGATAACAGACAGACAAATCTTGGTCTGGGCTGTGAATGCTTCAGTGGCCCATGAACCACTCTAGTCTCCTTGTCATGATATAGGAGGCCCTGGAAGACACTGACTTAGACAGTCACTCAAAGATGAGAGAGCTTTTGTGGAAGTCCCAGGTTTCCAAAGAAGTTACAACATTCTGTGAGACCAAAAAATATGACTTCGGATACATCGGAGTGGGTAGGAGGAACAGTTTGACTTTTTGCATGTCACCCATCCCCCAAGGAAGCACAGCGTAGAGCCAAAAAAGAATTTCATTTGCCTGTAATTTATCCCACAAGGAAAAAGGGAGAGTGTGTGAGTGAACACCTGGTTTCACCAATTGTGTGGGACACTGCTAAAGGTGTTCATTTTGCTCTCACCCCATCCAGAGTACTAGATCAGAAGTTTTGTTACAGGGAAGGGGGCAGTAAGAGTCTGGGAGAGTGGCAGATAGGAATCTTGAAGGATATTAAAAGGATGTGGATCCTAACTGCATGGTAGATTTCATTAAGAAGCTCACCCATGAGCTCCTGGGAATGTCCCACCAATGGATCCCCTCAAATGGCCCAGAGACACCCTCAATGCTCACCACACACCACAACTCTCACTCCTCTCTGGGCAGATCCATGTGCACACTCTCAATGGTGGCACAAGCAGGCTTTGGCAGATGGCTGGTGAGCCTGGGCAGAAAGTTGGAAGAATCTGTTGTGTTTCAGGATCCAGAGAAGGCTTACAATCTTAAAGATTCTGCCACAAGAATAAGGAAGAAGTGTGGAACAGATGCATCTGTAGATGGCCTGAGAAAGTTGCAGAATTTCTAGCAAGGCAGACAGAAGTATTTCTCTCCCCAAAGCAGTAAAGCCTAGAGGAGGAGACTGCTACTTCAGACATGAAGACAGCAAAACAAAACTACAAGAAATATGAAAAATGAAGGAAACATGGTTTCACCAAGTATCACAATAATCTTCCAGTAACTGATCTCAAAGATATGGATATCTCCAATTTACCTTTTTAGATAAAAAGTTCATAATATCTATTTTAAATAAACTCCATGAGCTACAGAAAAACCCACAGAAAGACAATTCAGTGAAATCAGGAAAAAGAAACCCAAAATGATAAGTTTAACAAAGAGAGAGAAATCATATAGAAGAACCAAAAAAATTCTGGAGTGGAAGAATATAATGAATGAAATGAAAAAATAGAATAGAGGCATCAACAGCAGACTTGATCAAGCAGAAAAAAGAATCAGTGAGATTGAAGACAGGAACTTTAAAATTACCCAGTCAAAAGAGAAAAAAAGGAAAGGGTGAAAAAAAGTAAAGAAAACCTACACGAGCTATGGGATATCATCAAAAGGACCAATTTATGAATAATTGGAGAGCCACAAGGAGAAGAAAGGGGTGGGGGAAAGAAAGCTTATTGAAAGAAATAATGGCTAAGAATTTCCAAATTCTGGGGAAAGATTTGGACATCCAAGTTCATGAAGTTCACAGGTTACCAAACAAAATCAAATTAAAGAGATACTTTTAAAGGCACATTATAATAAAACTCAAAAGTCAAAGAGAAAGACTCTTAAATGTAGCAAGAGAATAAAACCTTATAACTTACAAGGAACCCTCATGAGGCTATCAGTAGATTTTTTAGCAGAAATGTTACAAGTCAAGAGAGAGTTGGATGATATATTCAAAGTGTTGAAAGGAAAAAAAAACTGCCAAACAAGAATATTATATTAAGAAAAGTCATCCTTCAAAAATGAAGGGCAGATAAAGACTTTCCCAGACAAACAGAACTTGAGGGAATTCGTCACCACTAGACTTACCTTATAAGACATGCTGAAAAGGGGTTTTCAAGCTGAAATGAAAGAATGCTTATTAGTAACATGAAACATATGAAAATATACTACACACTGATAATGATAAGCATATACTCAAATTCAGAGTATTCTAATGCTGTAATTTTTTGGGTCACTAATCAATTAACCCTAGTATAAAGGTTAAAGGACAATAGTATTAAAAGTGACTATAGCTACAATAATTTGTTAATGAACATGCAATATAAAAAGAGGTAAATTTTGACATGAAAAATATAAAATGGGAATGAAAGGGTAAAGTTTTTGTATGCAACTGCAAGTTATCAGGCTAAGATAGACTTCTATATGTGTAAGTTATTTTATGTAATCCTCTTGGTAACCACAAATCAAAAAACCTATAATAGATTTATAAAAGACAAAGAAAAGGGGATCAAAGCACATTCTTAGAGAAAATCATAAATTCACACAGAAAGGCAGTAAGAGAGGAAAATATGAAAAAGGAAAGCATAACAAAGCCAGAAAACAGATAATAATATGGTATTATTTAGTCCTTACTTATGAATAATTACTTGAAATGTAATTGCTTTTATTCTCCAATCAAAAAACATAGAGTCAATAGTTGAATAAAAAAATGATATCCAACTATGTGCCACCTACAAGACACTCATTCCAGCTTTAAGGACATACATAAGCTGAAAGTGAAGGGATGTAGAAAGATATCCTATGCGATTAGAAACCAAAAGAGAACAAGGATAGCTATATTTAGGTAAAACAGACTTTAAGCCAAACACAATAACAAGATACAAAGAAGGTTTTTATATAATGATAAATTCATCAAGATATAATTATCTGATATTGCTTGCAATTCAGAGCACATAAAGATATTAATCAAATACTAACAGATCTGAAGGGAGATATTGACAATAATACAAAATAATAGGGGACTCCATTACCCCAGTTTCAACAATGGATAGATCATTTAGACAGAAAATTAAAACTAAAAATTTGGACTTCAACCATACTTTAGACCAAATGGATCTAACAGACATCCATAGAACATTCTATTCAACAGCAGCAGGATACACATTCTTCTCAAGGGCACGTGGAACATTCTACAGAAAAGATCATAGGTTGGGCCCATAAAACAAGGCTTAGTCAATGTAAGAAGACTGAGATTATACCAAGTATCTTTTCCAATTACAATGGTATGAAAATAGAAATCACTAACATGTGGAAATCTGGAAAATTCACAAATGTGTGGAAATTAAACAATATACTCCTGAACAAGCAATGGGTTAAAGAGGAAATCAAAAGAGAAACTTTAAAAAGTCTTAAAACAAATGAAAATGAAAACACAACGTACCAAAACAAAGTCAGTCTAAGTGGGAAGTTTATAGGGATAAATGCCTGCATTAACAAGAAAGAAGATCTCCAAAAAAATATAATAATAATTTTACACTGCAAAGAACTAGAAAAAAAGAACAAACTAAGCCCAAAATTAGCAGAAGGAAAGAAAGAACAGAGATAAATGAAATAGACATTTGAAAAAAGAATTTAAAAATCAACGAAACTAAGAGTTGTGGGGGTTTTTCTTTAAAGATAAACACAATATACAAACCTTTAGATAGACTACCCAAGGCAAAAAGAGAGGATTCAAATAAATAAAATCACAAATGAAAAGGAGACATTAACACTGACCTGACTGAAATATAAAGGCTCCTCAAAAAATTGAAACTGGAACTACCATATGATCCAGCAATTCCAGTTCCATAGGAACTTGAAGTAAGAGCTTCCCTCCCATGTCCATTGCCGCATTCTTTACAGTAGCCAAGAAAGGGAAAGAACATAGTATCCGTCGTGTGTGCATGTGCGTGTGTGTGTGTAAGGGAATGTTATTCATCTCTAAGAAGGGATTCCTGCCATTTGCAGCAACGTGGCTGGACCTTGAGAGCATTATTCTAAATGAAATAAGTCAGACGGAGAAAGATAATTACTGTATAGTCTCATTCAGATGTGGAATCTAAAAAAATCTAACTTGTAGAGACAGAGTAGAATGGTGGGTGCTAAGGGCTGGTGTGTGGATAAAATCTGTAGATGTTGATCAAAGGGTACAAACTTCCAGTTATAAGACAAATGAGTTCTGAATATCTAAGTACAACATGGTGATTATAGTTAATAATATAGTGTTATATACTGGAACTTGCTAAGAGAGTAGATCTTCAATGTTCCCACCATAAAAAAGAAATGGTAATTATGTGATGTGAGGGAGGTGTTAGCTAATGCTCTGGTGGTAATCATTTTGCAGTATATGTGCTGCAGATCAACATTTTGTATACCTTAAACTTACAGTATGTTATATATCAATTATATCTAAATAAATCCGGAAAAGTTTTAAAATAGAAAGTAAGAAAAATAAATACGTTTCTAAAATGAAAAAAGCATATCTCCCTTTCTCTTCCCTTAATCTGTTATATCTTTGCTAATAGCAAAACTTAATACACACATATTTGTACTTATGTGTATATATGTATACAATACGTATGTATATATTTATTTCTACATTCAAATAAAAGCATAACATATCTTTTATGTATTCCCAAAATAATCAAATGCACAATCTACTTCATACTCTCCCCTCACACAATAGAGAAAGGGTTAACATTTTAAAACTCCAAGCCAAATTTTAAAGTTAATGAGAAAAGTATATCTTCAAAATCAATGAAAAATAACCTATTGCTATCCTTTCTAAGATAACAAGGTTAATATAGATTTACAATTTCTCTTTTTCACTAGATGTTTAAAAAAGATGATAGAATTGCCAGCTGGAAATTAGTCAAGTAAACTGGCTTTTTGTTTCTCACCATATCAGGTTCATGAGAAAGTTGAAAGGGAATACTTTGATACTTTATCCTCAGGCATTTAGGACCACATATTCAGGATAAAAATGTAAATATCAGGTTTCAATCCATCTTAGTACTATTTCTTATTATTTTCCTCAGCTATTCCTAGTTCATGTGTTTTGTTGGGCTGTGTTGAAAGGAGAGAAAATAATTATTACTAAGATTTCTTCAGAGGTACCCGAAGATTAAGAAATTCACAACATGTATTTTTTAACCTACAACTGATCACTAATTTTGTAAACTATGCCAAAAATTCAACTTAATCTTTTTCATGTTAGTGAATGCAATAAGTATAATTGTGAAATGAAGGTAGAGAATATTTTGATGTATCTACACAAACATGAAATATAATCATATTCAGTTGGATGAAATATGATTAACTAATAGTAAATAACATTGAAAATGAAATTAAATTGAATTTCATTCGATAACTATAAAACACTCTGTTTCATTTATCAGAATAAATATGTTGTCTACCATGTTCTTAGCACTATGCTAGCCATTTGGTACATAGCCATGAAAAAAATTTTCTGTCCCTGGCCTCACAGAATATACATTTTAATAGACGATATGGATAGTAAACAAATAAATATATAGATTAAGTTGTGTCCATTTGGTAAAAAGCAGAACAGTGTGCTTTGAGAAAGTATAAAAAATTGTTCAATATGGAAGTTAGGAGAGGATCCCTGAGGAGTGGCATTGAAATAAGGTTTGAAAGTTGAAGAGAAGGAAACCAAGCTAACAGTGAGTAGAGAGGCAGCAAGGTTAGCGTGAGAGAAGCTTGAGTCATTAGAATTTTTCTTTTCTTATTTTTTTCTGCCTATTGGGAATAATAGGTTTATTTATTTATTTTATTTTTTTTACATCTTTATTGGAGTATAATTGCTTTACAATGGTGTGTTAGTTTCTGCTTTATAACAAAGTGAATCAGTTATACATATACATATGTTCTCATATCTCCTCCCTCCTGCATCTCCCTCCCTCCCACCCCCCCATCCCACCCCTCCAGGTGGTCACAAAGCACCGAGCTGATCTCCCTGTGCTATGCAGCTGCTTCCCACTAGCTATCTATCTTACGCTTGGTAGTGTATATATGTCCATGCCACTCTCTCGCCTCGTCACAGCTTACCCTTCCCCCTCCCCATATCCTCAAGTCCATTTTCTAGTAGGTCTGTGTCTTTATTCCCATCTTGCCCCTAGGTTCTTCATGATATTTTTTTTTCTTAAATTCCATATATATGTGTTAGCATATGGTACCTGTCTCTCTCTTTCTGACTTACTTCACTCTGTATGACAGACTCCAGGTCCATCCACCTCATTACAAATAGCTCAATTTCATTTCTTTTTATGGCTGAGTAATATTCCATTGTATATATGTGTCACATCTTCTTTATCCATTCATCCGATGATGGACACTTAGGTTGTTTCCATCTCTGGGCTATTGTAAATAGAGCTGCAATGAACATTTTGGTACATGACTCTTTTTGAATTATGGTTTTCTCAGGGTTTATGCCCAGTAGTGGGATTGCTGGGTCATATGGTAGTTCTATTTGTAGTTTTTTAAGGAACTTCCATACTGTTCTCCATAGTGGCTGTATCAATTTACATTCCAACCAACAGTGCAAGAGGGTTCCCTTTTCTCCACACCCTCTCCAGCATTTATTGTTTCTAGATTTTTTAATGATGGCCATTCTGACTGGTGTGAGATGATATCTCATTGTAGTTTTGATTTGCATTTCTCTAATGATTAGTGATGTTGGGCATTCTTTCATGTGTTTGTTGGCAGTCTGTATATCTTCTTTGGAGAAATGTCTATTTAGGTCTTTTGCCCATTTTTGGATTGGGTTTTTTGTTTTTGTGTTATTAAGCTGCATGAGCTGTTTATAAATTTTGGAGATTAATCCTTTGTCAGTTGCTTCATTTGCAAAGATTTTCTCCCATTCTGAGGGTTGTCTTTTCGTCTTATTTATGGTTTCCTTTGCTGTGCAAAAGCTTTTAAGTTTCATTAGGTCCCATTTGTTTATTTTTGTTTTTATTTCCATTTCTCTAGGAGGTGGGTCAAAAAGTATCTTGCTGTGATTTATGTCATAGAGTGTTCTGCCTATGTTTTCCTCTAAGAGTTTGATAGTTTCTGGCCTTACATTTAGGTCTTTAATCCATTTTGAGCTTTTTTTTGTGTATGGTGTTAGGGAGTGATCTAATCTCATACTTTTACATGTACCTGTCCAGTTTTCCCAGCACCACTTATTGAAGAGGCTGTCCTTTCTCCACTGTATATTCCTGTATCCTTTATCAAAGATAAGGTGTCCATATGTGCATGGGTTTATCTCTGGGCTTTCTATCCTGTTCCATTCATCTATCTTTCTGTTTTTGTGCCAGTACCATACTGTCTTGATTACTGTAGCTTTGTAGTATATTCTGAAGACAGGGAGCCTGATTCCTCCAGCTCCTTTTTTCCTTCTCAAGATTGGTTTGGCTATTCGGTCTCTTTTGTGTTTCCATAAAAATTGTGAAATTTTTTGTTCTAGTTCTGTGAAAACTGCAAGTGGTAGTTTAATAGGGATTGCATTGAATCTGTAGATTGATTTGGGTAGTAGAGTCATTTTCACAATGTTGATTCTTCCAATATAAGAACATGGTATATCTCTCCATCTATTTGTATCATCTTTAATTTCTTTCATCAGTGTCTTATAATTTTCTGCATACAGGTCTTTTTTCTCCTTAGGTAGGTTTATTCCTAGATATTTTATTCTTTTTGTTGCAATGGTAAATGGGAGTGTTTTCTTGATTTCACTTTCAGCTTTTTCATCATTGGTGTATAGGAATGCCAGAGATTTCTGTGCATTAATTTTGATTCCTGCTACTTTACCAAATTCATTGATTAGCTCTAGTAGTTTTCTGGTAGCGTGTTTAAGATTCTCTATGTATAGTATCATGTCATCTGCAAACAGTGACAGATTTACTTCTTCTTTTCTGATTTGGATTCCTTTTATTTCCTTTTCTTCTCTGATTGCTGTGGCAAAAACTTCCAAAACTATGTTGAATAAGAGTGGTGAGAGGGGGCAACCTTGTCTCGTTCCTGATCTTAGTGGAAATGCTTTCAGTTTTTCACCATTGAGGATGATATTGGCTGTGGGTTTGTCATATATGGCCTTTATTATGTTGAGGAAAGTTCCCTCTATGCCTACTTTCTGCAGGGTTTTTATCATAAATGGGTGTTGAATTTTGTCGAAAGCTTTCTCTGAATCTATTGAGATGATCATATGGTGTTTCTCCTTCAATTTGTTAATATGGTGTATCATGTTGATTGATTTGCGTATATTGAAGAATCCTTGCATTCCTGGAATAAACCCACTTGATCATGGTGTATGATCCTTTTATTGTGCTGTTGGATTCCGTTTGCTAGTATTTTGTTGAAGATTTTTGCATCTATGTTTATCAGTGATATTGGCCTGTAGTTTTCTTTCTTTGTGACATCCTTGTCTGGTTTTGGTATCAGGGTGATGTTGGCCCCATAGAATGAGTTTGGGAGTGTTCCTTCCTCTGCTGTATTTTGGAAGAGTTTGAGAAGGATAGGTGTTAGCTGTTCTCTAAATGTTTGATAGAATTCGCCTGTGAAGCCATCTGGTCCTGGGCTTTTGTGTGTTGGAAGATTTTTAATCACAGTTTCAATTTCAGTGCTTGTGATTGGTCTGTTCATATTTTCTATTTCTTCCTGGTTCAGTCTCGGCAGGTTGTGCATTTCTAAGAATTTGTCCATTTCTTCCAGGTTGTCCATTTTATTGGCGTAGAGTTGCTTGTAGTAATCTCTCATGATCTTTTGCATTTCTGCAGAGTCAGTTGTTACTTCTCCTTTTTCATTTCTAATTCTATTGATTTGAGTCTTCTCCCTGTATTTCTTGATGAGTCTGGCTAATGGTTTATCAATTTTGTTTATGTTCTCCAAGAACCAGCTTTTAGTTTTATTGATCTTTGCTATCGTTTCCTCATTTCCTCATTTCTTATTCATTTATTTCTGATCTGATTTTTTATGATTTCTTTCCTTCTGCTATCTTTGGGGGTTTTTTGTTCTTCTTTCTCGAATTGCTTTAGGTGCAAGGTTAGGTTGTTTATTTGAGATGTTTCCTGTTACTTAAGGTAGGATTGTATTGCTATACACTTCTGTCTTATAACTGCTTTTGCTGCATCCCATAGGTTTTGGGTCATCATGTCTCTATTGTCATTTTTTTTTTTTTTTTTTGCGGTACACGGGCCTCTCACTGCTGTGGCCTCTCCCGCTGCAGAGCATAGGCTCCGGACGAACAGGCTCAGCAGCCATGGGTCACGGGCCCAGCCGCTCCACGGCATGTGGGATCCTCCCAGACCGGGGCATGAACCTGCGTCCCCTGCATCGGCAGGCAGACCCTCAACCACTGCACCACCAGGGAAGCCCCTCAATTGTCATTTGTTTCTAGGTATTTTTTTAATTTCCTCTTTGATTTCTTCAGTGATCACTTCGTCATTAAGTAGTGTATTGTTTAGCCTGAATGTGTTTGCATTTTTTACAGATCTTTTCCTGTAATTGATATTTAGTCTCATAGCGTTGTGGTCGGAAAAGATACTTGATACAATTTCAATTTTCTTAAATTTACCAAGGCTTGATTTGTGACCCAAGATATGATCTATCCTGGAGAATGTTCCATGAGCACTTGAGAAAAATGTGTATTCTGTTGTTTTTGGATGGAATGTCCTATAATTATCAATTAAGTCCATCTTGTTTAATGTATCTTTTAAAGCTTGTGTTTCCTTATTTATTTTCATTTTGGATGATCTGTCCATTGGTGAAAGTGGGGTGTTAAAGTCCCCTACTATGAATGTGTTACTGTCGATTTCCCCTTTTATGGCTGTTAGTATTTGCCTTATGTATTGAGATGCTCCTATGTTGGGTGCGTAAATATTTACAATTGTTATATCTTCTTCTTGGATCGATCCCTTGATCATTATGTAGTGTCCTTCTTTGTCTCTTCTAATAGTCTTTATTTTAAGGTCTATTTTGTCTGATATGAGAATTGCTACTCCAGCTTTCTTTTGGTTTCCATTTGCATGGAATATCTTTTTCTATGCCCTCACTTTCAGTCTGTATGTGTCCCTAGGTCTGAAGTGGGTGTCTTGTAGACAGCATATATATGGGTCTTGTTTTTGTATCCATTCAGCCAATCTGTGTCTTTTTGGTGGGAGCACTTAGTCCATTTACATTTAAGGTAATTATCAATATGTATATTCCTATTCCCATTTCCTTCTCTTGTGTTTCTTGCCTAAAGAAGTTCCTTTAGCATTTGTTGTAAAGCTGGTTTGGTTTATTATGATTTTAGGCAGCCTCTCTGCTAATGGGTGGGATTGTGTTCCTGTCTTGCTAGTTGTTTGGCATAGGGTGTCCAGCACTGTAGCTTGCTGGTTGTTGAGTGAAGCTGGGTGCTGGTGTTGTGATGGAGATCTCTGGGAGATTTTCACCGTTTGATATTATGTGGAGCTGGGAGGTCTCTTGTGGACCAGTGTCCTGAAGTTGGCTCTCCCGCCTCAGAGGCACAGCACTGACTCCTGCCTGGAGCACCTAGAGCCTTTCATCCACATGGCTCAGAATAAAAGGGAGAAAAAGAAGAAAGAAAGAAAGAAAGAAAGAAAGAGAGAGAGGGAGAAAGAAAGGAGGGAGGTAGGGAGGAAGGAGGGAAGGAAGGAAGGAAAGAAGATAAAATAAAATAAAGTAAGATAAAATATAATAAAGTTATAATTATATATAAATAATATATATAAAATAATATGTAAAATAATTATTAAGAAAAAAAAATTTTTTTAAGAAAAAAACAACAAAAAAAGGATGGATAGAACCCTCGGACAAATGGTGGAAGCAAAGCTATACAGACAATCTCATATAGACGTATACACATACACACAAAAAGAGGAAAAGGGGAAAAAAATCATAAATCTTGCTCTCAAAGTCCACCTCCTTAATCTGGGATGATTTGTTGTCTATTCATGTATTCCACAGATGCAGGGTACATCAAGTTGATTGTGGAGCTTTAATCCGCTGCTTCTGAGGCTGCTGGGAGAGATTTCCCTTTCTCTTGTTTGTTCGCATAGCTCCCGGGGTTCAGCTTTGGATTTGGCCCCGCCTCTGCGTGTAAGTCGCCAGAGGGCATCTGTTCTTCGCTTTGGCTTACTCAGGGCGGGGGCGGGGGGCGGGGCACGGAGTTCGGGGCGGGCCTGCAGCCGCAAAGGCCGGCATGACGTTGCAGCACCGTGCGTTCTTCCGGGGAAGTTGCCCCTGGATCCCGGGACCCGGGCAGCGGCGGCCTGCCCAGGCTCCCCAGAAGCGGGGTGTGAATAGGGACCTGTGCTCGCACACAGGCTTCTTGGTGGTGGCAGCAGCAGCCTTAGCGTCTCATGCCCGTCTCTGGGGTCCACACTTTTAGCCGCGGCTCGCGCCCGTCTCTGGAGCTCCTTTAAGCAGCACTCTTAATCCCCTCTCCTCGCGCACCAGGAAACAAAGAGGTAAGAAAAAGTCTCTTGCTTCTTCGTCAGGTCCAGACTTTTCCCCGGACTCCCTCCCGGGTAGCCGTGGTGCACTAACCCCCTGCAGGCTGTGTTCACGCTGCCAACCCCAGTCCTCTCCCGGCGCTCAGACCGAAGCCCGAGCCTCAGCTCCCAGCCCCGCCCGGCCCGGCGGGTGAGCAGAGAAGCCTTTCGGGCTGGTGAGTGCCGGTCGTCGGCACCGATCCTCTGTGTGGGAATCTCTCCGCTTTGCCTTCCGCACCCCTGTTGCTGTGCTCTCCTCCGCGGCTCTGAAGCTTTTCCCCTCCACCCCCCGCAGCCTCCGCCTGCGAAGGGGCTTCCTAGTGTGTGGAAACCATTCCTCCTTCACAGCTCCCTCCCACTGGTGCAGGTCCCGTCCCTATCCTTTTGTCTCTGTTTATTCTTTTTTATTTTGCCCTACCCAGGTACGTGGGGAGTTTCTTGCCTTTTGGGAGGTCTGAGCTCTTCTGCCAGTGTTCAGTAGGTGTTCTGTAGGAGTTGTTCCACGTGTAGATGTATTTCTGGTGTATCTGTGGGGAGGAAGGTGATCTCCGTGTCTTACTCTTGCGCCATCTTCCCCTCGTCCTAGAATATTTTCTTGTATTCCTGTGGTGATGAAAGACAGAAATATCAAAGAAGAATGAAAAAAATAAGATTGCAGATCTAAGAAAGAGACGTTTTCAAAGATTTTATTCCATAGGAAGGAGTTTAGAAACTCGGGAATACGAAATAAAGCACAACAGATTTTTTCGAAGTGCATAGCTGTCTCACAAAGAGGGAATAAAGGCTAAAAAGAAGTAATAAGATAAAGAAAGAATAAATAAAGGAAATAAGGAAGTAGGGAATGAAAGAAGGGAAGGAAGGTAGGAAAAAAAGGTATGGAAATAGAGGTACAGCTTTGGAGTTTATGCACACAATTCCACTTTCATTTTATTTGCTAAAATCCATTCACAGTATCCTGTATAAACTTCAAAAAAGGGCAAGAAGAACTGGAGGATGAGGAAGTGAGCTTGATTATCAGCCGGTATATTCTGCCACAATTACCTGTTGCATCCTAGTTTGAAGTATTCATATGTTCTCAGAGAGAGACTTCTCTAACAGCCCTTTCTCTCTAATTTTTTTGCCGTTAAGTCCAATCCCATTTCTTCATATATATTTGGTTGACTGAGGTTTTTTTTATGGTTTTTCATCACTTTCTATATACAGATATATACATATTTATATGTATATTATCTGTTTTGTATGTACATCTTATATATAATATGTATGTAAACATAAATAAATGATTTCTATTTATGTATTTTTTACATAAAACACCCCCAAAACTTAGTGGTTTACAGCAAATAATGTATTATCATCATTCATGGCCTTGTATGTTAAACAGAGCTCAGATGCATGATCTTCATTGGTGTTTCCTATGCCTGTTTCAGTCAATAGTTGCTGGGCTTGGAATCATCTTAAGGCTCACTTGTGCTGGGTACCTTTACTCACATCTCTGGTTCGTCAGCTGAGATGGCTAGAAAGCTAACCAAATGCTGGTTAGCTTTATCTCTTTGCATAAGACCTCTCCACGGGGCTATTTTGGGCTAACCCAAAATGTTGCTATCTTGTGTTGGGCTTCCTACCTAGTTAATTTATCTATTTGAAGGCATAGTTACTATCTGACTTTTAATGATTTCCTGTACTTATGTCCATACAGTAAAGTCTTTCTCAAATAAGAAAAGTAAAATTTAAGGACTATTGAAGTAAATTGTACATATTATTACAATATTTAAAATGCTATTAATTTTTCTTTCTGTTTGTATCTTATTTAAGTAGCCTGATTCACCTTTTGCCTTTTGTGTTAGAAAACTCTTTCTGCACCCAGGCGCTTGTTCTTTTCTGTGTGTTGTTGTACTTAAACATAGTAATTACATATCTGACCCAGAGTAAAGATTATATCACTCTCATCTCATATATATGAGGTTGGCAAAGCAGCGGCATAATATTAGGAGTTATTTCTAGAATAGTTGTGCTCTGAATATTCCTACCACACAAAGTTTCAAAGACTTCTGTAGGATTTCATAACATAAAGTTGGAGAATGACTGTATATGAATGCCAAAACTAGTAATATCCAGAGACATGTATAAGTACACACATGGTATATAAATTACTACTGTGTTCAGTAAAAGGACTTATAAAGTGACTGTAATAATCATGCAAATATAAGTGTTTGGAAATTGTTAAGTTGTCCTGCTTACCAAGATAAAAGGAACAACTTGCTTTTATGTAGAAGGGTTGGTAGAAAGAAATAAGAAGCCAAGGGAATAATTACATATGCCTAGTTGTGGCCTCTGAAATAAAGGTTATATCTGAAACCCAGCTAAGCAGGCTAGAGATATTGACCAAGAAGAGACTGTAAATCACTGCTTCTGATTTCCATGGTTTTTATGGTTCCCACTCTTTCTATTAATTTAATGATGATGAGGAAGGTCATGTCAAAATAAAATAAATCATCCTCAGAGACTTAGTAATCACATAGCCTTGGTAAGCTCTACCTGTAGGAACGATGGGGAAAAAGTTTGGGAGGCATTTTTGAAGAGGACAAAATGTAAGATAAGAGATCAGAAGAGAATGATTGGATTCTGAAACAAAATGCACTCAACTTGTGTACTCTTTGCTCTGTCTCTCACATGGTCAGAGTCAGTACAAAATGTCAGTGCTTTGTAGAAAAACACTGTCTCATTCAGTATGCCTGCTACATCAGAGATGCATTCTCCTTGTCTCATGAATGAATTGTCTGGAGATGTAATCTATTGTAGAAGTTTGCCATTCAGATTGCTCACTACCCCCCAACTACTGCAAGGGAGGGTCAAGTCCATTATAAGTTCTTATGAGTAAGACTAGAAAACCAAAACCTTGGACAAAGAGAGGCCATGAAGAAGTTATGTGTATATTCATGCTACTCCTGGGAAACAAATTTAGGCAAAATTGCAACATGTTCTTTCAATAACTTTTTCATATCATACCCAAGATGGAATTGTAACAATTAAGCAAATCTTTTATTAATATTGTATTTTTTCTTTTTCTATTGCAACACTAAATAAAGCACTTACTGAAATCCTTTCATTCATCAGGGCCAGCTGATGCAATCAGCTTTGCAATCTTTTCTAACTCCAAATGCATATTAACTGTTATTTCCTCTATATACCCATGATACTTACTAGCCCCTTGTTATCAAAGTCTGAGAAATATAGAACCTCAGGGACCAACCTAGGCCCAAAGAATTAAAATTACATTTCAGCAAGATTTTTAGTTTCACTGTATAGTTTAAGAAACACTGATTAGATATTGCAGAATAATTTAATGTAATTTTCTTTAGATGATAGGTAAAATTTCATCTCTGTATTATCCATTATATTATAAGTTCCTTGGTAAAAGGTCCTGTGTCTTATTTTTTGTCTCAGTATCAAGCGCTATCAAATTTTCTTGTTCCATAAATACCTATAGTATTGAATTCAATTTCTTATACTGATTGTATTATATAATTTTGTCCATTTTGGTTGTCCTGTTATAATACTATCCAAATATATACTTTGATCAAAGTTGGATAAATGGATTGATCAATATAAATAGTGTAATTTCAATTGGAACAAATATGCTAATTTTAAATTAATTCAAAAATATTTTTTCGAGGAATATGTTGGATGATAAATTTAATCAACCTTTATTCAAGATGACAACATATTCATGGGGTCACTGCTCATAATGTAGTATCTAGTAAATTTTATGCTTCTGAACTTCTGCCCTGCACCAGAGGAGCCCACTTGATTTTTAATTATATTTTCTACTAATAGCTGACCTTCAAAATAGACATAAACCTTAATTATTCTGACAGTCACTAGAGATCTAACCCAAATGAGGAAAAAATAACGAAAACAAAACCAAGGTACGGAGGATAAACCATCTTGTAGGACACATGAGTTCTTTTCATTTGGCACTTAGATCATGTTTTTGCAATGTAGATTAGACATTATTGCCTGCAGCAACGACTGAATTAGGTAAAACAAGAACTTAAAAGTTTAGCTTTAGTTTAAATATTTATTATTTATTTTCCACTTGTTATTATCTTTGCCTGGAAAGAGTAAAATGTTAAGAGTAAAATTAACTGAGTGTAGAAAAAGAAAGCTTTATTGTGTTGAAAGTTATGAATAGTTACACATAAATATACATATATATACACATGCATATATGTACATATCTTTGTTTATTGCAGCATCCTAGAACAGTGGCAAACCAGTAGCAATAAGCATATCTGGTACCTGGATGTTGCTTTAAATACTATTTTTCCAAAAGAATAAACAAAAGCTCTTTGAAAAAATGTTGATACCAGAGAAAGACGTGCCTAGAATATTTAGTGGTGCCAGAAAGTAAGGCCCTACATCTTCAAAAAATGATTCTGGCATGTCTAAAGACAGAAAACAACTTGGAAAATATCCCACTGGCCAAATCTAGAACAATTTTTGCAATAAAAATGAATTATTAATCACAGAACAAAATAAACACACAATTCCATGACAATATAAAAAACAGTTGATTAAATGAATACGTCGGGTAGAAGAGACTGCTTTTTCTTACAGAAGATTCCAGTACAGAAATGTAGAAAATACAGTAAATAGAAAATCATCTTAGACAGTCACTACAGTAATAACTTTCCTGTGCAAGAATCACAATAAATGCTAACATTAATGGGGCAAAGTATGAGAACATATGAGATATTTGCAGAATCTTGAAGTACCTTCCCACAAAATATTTACTAAATATTTAGGAATCTTTATTACTAAATAAAAGTTTACTACAGATGACTAAATCCTTAGTAATATTTAGCGATAATCTTACCAAAAGAGTATAACTTGAATCTAATCATGTCAAAATATCAGACAAATCTAAATTAGGATAAATTCCAGAAAATACTTGGCCAGTACTCTTAAAATGTATCAAAGTCATAAAAAAACTGAACAACTTTCCCAGACAGGAGAGTATTGAAGAAACATGACAATTCAATGTGAGGTGTGATCCTGGATTGGATCTGAGAACAGAGGAAAGACATTAGTGGGACAATTAATTAAATTTGAATAAGGTCTATGATTTAGTTAATAGTATTATAGCAAAATTAATTTCCTGTTTTTTGTTAATTGTATTATGATTATGTAAGATGTTCACATTTGAAGAATTTGGGAGAAAGGTGTACAAGAAGTCTTTGTGTTGTTTTGGTAAATTTTGTAAGTCTTAAATTATTTCAATTTTTAAAGTTAAGGAAAAAAATGTTAAAAAATTATTGTATAGGCCCTAAGTGATAAGAATACTGAATAACATAAACAAACTGAGAAAGAAAGAAATAGGGTAAAAGGAATCAAATATGTAGGAACAATATATTATAAATCCTTACTTTTGCTAGGCATTTTATTCCTTTATCTCATATATATTACATTCCTATAAAATCTTTTAAGAAAACTAGTATTCTAATCTTTCAGATGAGAATATAATATATTAGTTTATAAGTCTGTTGGATAATATCAGGTTAATTTACATTAAGCAAAAAATAGGGATTATCAAAAATTTCAGACTACAATTGTGTCAACAGAACTCAAATGTAGTCAGGGATTTGTGATCCATAAAGGAAGCTAAGAAAAAAATTGAAGAGCCATCATTATTCTCTGGATCTCATCTGTATGATCCTATTTACATACTATTCAATGTTTATTTCTCCATCTTTTTAATCCTCCTCTCTCTACTTATTCCACATAGTAGAATACTGCAGTCCCAACCCCCCACAATTATGTTTTATAGTTATATCGAGATTAAGTGGGCAAGCCCAAATTGTAATTTGAAGCGTCACAATAGTGTAGATACACTTGCTTTTGTTAAAGTGTGTGTGTGTGTGTGTGTGTGTCTGTGTGTCTAAGGAGGGAGAGAGAGGGAGGGAGGAAAGGAGGGAGGTGCGAGGTAGAGGTTAGAAGGGAGCAGTGATGTTTCTGGAACTGACAAGATATGGGTACTACATCGAGCTTTTCTTCTCTCTGGTTCTGTTTGTCTATCAGTCTTACTTTCTCTGTACAGACTAGCTCTCTGTAATTTTGCATTTACATCGTGAATCCTTTTCTCCACCATAGACACCACTTACACACACACACATATACACACACATATACGTGAGCCTCCAATCAGTTTGTGGTAGACATTCACACAGATTTAATCAATTGTGACCTTGGGAGGCTACATTTATAAAGTACAATTATAGCTGCTGAAGGATACATATATGGTTAAGCCTGGAAAATTCTGGAAGAAAAGATGGAGGGAGGGACTGGTAGGAAGGGCTGAGACTCAAAAACAGCCAGACTGATGGTTTGAATTCCAGCTCCATTAATTTTACACAAATGACATTGAGAAGGTTGTTAAACCCCTCAGTAGCTGTTTTCTCATTTGTTTATATATATAGGTATATCTTCTAGATTTACTTTTAGGATTAATGAGTGATACATATAAAATAACTTAAGAAATTTCCCGATTTGTATCAAGTACTCAGTAAATATTATCTATTTTTATCAGGAGAAAGTAGGCATGCCTGGTAAAAGTGGAAGAGATGATGAAAAAAGTAATGCAAGAAATACCAGTGAGAATACAAGTTGGAATACAAAAAACAAAACAAACCAAAAAAAAACCTCTGTTTGATTAAGGGAGCAAAGGGAAATAGAGTATGGCTAAAATACAGGAGTGGAAGATTACAAAGATTCTGGAAAATGTTTTAGATAGAAGCCCTCTCATCTCACCTTTAGCCTCAAATATCACTTTGGATATAAAATACATGAACAAGCCTCAGTAAAAATGCTGTTCCAAAGTAATCTGTATAAAGAGTCTATATATTTGCAGAGAATTATTGGTTGCAAAAGAAAGTGATTGTCAGCTTCAGCCTTTTGGAAGAAGAGACCTATTTGTTTGTTTTTTATTGGTATTATAGCTACTAGATCATCATGTTATTTGTCTTATCTGCAGTGTCCTTTCTGGCCTTGTAATTCGGGCAAATGTAAATCAAAAGCCTTTAGAGTTACGGATCCTGATGATTCACAAGGTAATCTTGCAAACACAGCAAGGAAATATACGATTTGCAAATTGCTTAACTGACATCTCTGCTATTATCCTAAAATACTGTGGCAGTAGAATTCATTTTATAATATTTCAGCTTGATTATATTTTAAAACTTTACCTTCCTCAAGATAAATATATTGCATCCCATTTGCATACTTTTATTTTGTTAAATGGTATGTGTATTGAAGGGCAGGATGCTTTATTTCAGGATGACCGAAAAGTTCTCCTTTTCATGTGAGTTATTCTTAAGTCAGTTAAACTTCTCCTATCAAATTCTTTTTTAATTTCTTTGCACTGGACTTTCTTACAATCACAAATTATGATTGAATTTGCCTATAAATTAACATTACAACATTGCTAAAGATTTTCAATTTTGAATTATGCCTATTGAATGTAGAATTCATCTTTAGCACTTTCAAATGATGATAATATCTTAAACAAGAGCATTTTTCATCAGTCTAATATACTTCCCCTACAATAAGCATTAAAATATACTTACCAATATTATACAAGGCTCTTTTCATTCAAGTACCTCATTCTGCAAAAATGTAATGGTAGGGCTATATTCTCATAGACTTTTATTAATTAAACCTAGAATTCATAGTGATGGTCATTGTAACTTCAATGCAGACATATACCTGTTTTAATACATGTTTAAAGAATAAAGTTAAAATTATTTTCATATATTAGAAAATATTCCATCCATCCACATCTTGTCAAGTAGATGTTACAAGGTTTAAGGGGATAGATGCTGTTCAGAGCAGAGTACTAGACTAGAAAGAAGATGGTTCAATGGCAAATCATGTAATCTCTTTTAGATAAGAAAAAGGGGGATTAATGCAATCATCTCTAAGAATGCTACTAGTTTTAATCATTTAATGATGATATTTTAAACCTCAATTATGGATGAATAAGCAAGATTTCATATATAATTAAAATGTAAATATTTTGAATCCGTAAGTATGTGTTTTAAATCCTATAGAATAAAAATTAAATGAGGAAAATAAGAATGTAAATGGTGAGGAGAAAAATGTTCCCTTGATGTAGAGAAATATTTTTTCTTTGAAGGAAAAGATTAATTTAAAATATGAAATTCTCCTTCTCTGCAGACATTCAACACAATTTAATTCAGATTTTGTCAGTGCAAGTAAAGAAACCCACCTTGATACACTCATCATTTAGAAGTGACATTAATGTGAATAAGTATTTGGAAAAAATGGGGGACAAAGAACTTAAATCATATATTCAGAATAAACCAGAGTTATATATCTTAGCATCAATCTAGGACTTTTATAGGGAAATATATAGGAAGGGAAACCATGTTAGAAAACATATAGCAATGTGGCAGAAATGGGTTTTCTTGATCACCTAACGTATGAAGTCATTTATCAACCTGAAGCAAACAGAGGTATTTCTTTGGAAGAGAGAGAGAGAGCAGAGACAGGGAGACAAGCAGAGAGAGAGAGAGAGAGAGAGAGAAAGAAAATGTGGGATGAGTGTTCACTCTCTCTGGCTAGTCTTTTAGCAATAACGTGTCATGTTGATCACAAATTGAAAGGTAAACAATTTACCTTTACCAATACCTTTTGAAGGGTATTGTCTTAGAAAGGATATGTGTATGGAAAAGATTCCATCGAAGTTTTATGTATTTGACAATATTTCCTATATTTATGGTGTTTTGAATTCTAAGATGCATCCTCCCTCTCTGCTTGGCTTTATATTATTAATATTTAATCTTTATCTAATACATAAACAAATTCCTTTGTTCTCTTTTTCTCAAATTTTCCAATCCTTGGCAATACAGCACATCAAAATGGAAATTTATTCTAAAGAAGTTGAAACAAATGTAATTTATATTTTTACCTCAGGGAAGAGTTTTCAAACATAGAAAATTTGAAGATCCTTTTTATTTTCAAATATTATGTATTACATGTAATTTTTATGAAACTGTGCTCTTATATATATACATTTTAGCATAGTTTTTACAAATAACATATGAGTACATTCCTTCATCTATATAAAAATAAGGAAAGAAATGACCATAATACAACATTTTAGGGAGAATGAAACTACTTTTTATGTCAAACAGTAGAGAAAATGTGGCATTTGTGATGATAAATAGCATATAAGACCTTTAATTACAAAGGTAAATATAATGAAACATGTCAATAGGCAAAATTTAGGTACAGATGTTTACAATATCCAGGTAAGATCTGAGATCAGGGAACCTAAGTACTTTCCCTAAATAGTGTGGAATCATAACTATGATGTGGTCTACAGTTCTTCAAAATATACATTATCTTCATAATTAAGGAAGCTCTCAGTTGCTCATAAATACGTATGAGCATACATAAGTATGAGAAGTGAGTTGCAAGAATTTGGCTTTCTGCAGTTTCATAATTCCTTCTGAAGCTTCTTGTTAGCAATGAAGTGTAAATGGATAGAAATAAAGCTTTATTTCTCCACCTAAGAAGTCCAAAAATAGGGTACAATATTAAAAGGAAAGGATATTTAATAACAGAAAAGTAATATGTTGTTCCTTCTATTAATCCATAAGTAAAGAGGACTCTGAAGTGAGAAGAGGGGAAAAGAAAGAAGACTAAGGGAGGGCACGCAAGTTCTTTCTGGAAAAGAAAATTCTTTGCAGTTTTAGGTGATTCTTGCTCTGTTAACTTTGCCTTTTGTTACTTTTGTGTAGTAAATGCAAACCTTGGCATAGTGAAACGTTAATACCCCAGTGGCACCATTCATCAATGCCCTTGATTGGAGCCCTATGGGAAGCCTATAAGGAATACAGTGAGGAAGCAGAATGAGAAAACTATGGAAGAGAAAAACTAAAAGAGGCAAACATTAGGTTTACTGAAAATAGGCAGGACTTCGTGAATAGAAGCATAAACAATGGGACATATGGACAAGAGTTCAAATTTATGTCCACATAGACTATGGGTTTGCAGCATTGTATATTAATAATTGAGCGCAACTTGAAACAGGAGTTGATTTCTTCTGTGCATGCCCAATGTAAAAAAAAACTGTCTCAGTAGATACATGAGAATACATATTTTAAATATAATTCTGGGTTATTGAAATGAATATCTGGTGTTTTGTTAATAATTTTATTAATTAGCATTTTAAATAATGCCGAATGCATCTCTGAGGAAATTGAATTGTCGATTAATGTAATTTATAAGAATTTTTATGAATGAATTTTCTGTTTAGGAGATTGCAATAGGTGACGTTTCTAGTTCTCATGTCCACTAGCCAATTATAGAAGAGACACAGCCAAAATTATATCAACATCATAAAGGGGATTTATACGTACCTACTTTCTTTTCTTAGTGCAGGCTGATAAATCGGAAGTAGTGAAGGTATTAATACTGATAAGGTTATGTCCATATATTGAAGGAGAGAGAGATAGTCAAACAGACAGGCAAACATAAGACCCCTCCCCCCCACACCCACCATGCACACACTCATGCAAGCAGGCAGGCAGAAAGGCAAACTGACAAGCAGCTAGCTAGCTACATGGTCGATATTTTCCCAAATGACGTATGTAGTCCTTTTGATAAGATTTGGATCCATATTTTCATGGTCTGGAAATGCAGTATCAACTAAAAAAGGATCTACCTATTCACTCCCAATATTGAATGTTAGAATACATCTTTGATAAACACTCTGCTCTCTAAGAAGTTCTGTTTGTTATCTTTCTTCCTCATGTTTGAAGAGGTTGTTTAAGTGATCTTTACTTAGAGAATACATGGTTTTCATAGCCTTCGCTTTGCCTAAAGTGTGTTTTAAGGCTTGCTGAATAATCACATACTTTTTAGTCTGGGTTTGTGGTTTTGCAAGCAGTCATTTTTTGGAAAATGTTCTGTTCTTGTCTGTTTGTTTCACTTCCCTGTGACATCAACTTCATCTGAAGTTCTTTACTAGATATTTTTCAAAATTACACAGTTTCTTTGGCTTCTGGCTCCCTTGCCTCTCTGTTTAATGACTATGTGGAAGAATATTTAATAGCTGAGGCCAGATGGAATAATAGGTGGAAAGGCCATATCTTTGATCTGTTCTATGCCAGAAAGCTGAATCACTTTGATCAGCTGAAAAGTTTCACCCGGACTGTTTACCTGAAAACCGTTTTTGTCTTCCTTCTCCCAGGGATCTAGAAATATTTGGTTTGTCCAATATTTGGATATTGCAATATTCTAGACCTTCTTTTTGGCTTCATTTCTACTTGCAGCCCTTTTTGGACCCACTTCTTTCTGGAGCTTATCGCTCTCTGGTTTTACCTTATTAAATCAGTAAAACCCAGAACACACTAATAAACCTCTGTTTTCTAAAATTTTCCCTTAGAAATATAATCCCAGCAGTCATGTGATATAATTTCCAAGTTACCACAGGTGATTATTTTTCCAAATTCTTTGGCAATGTGTAGGTGGACTTCCAGCATTGCAGCCTTTTAAGCACTGCCTTCTGCAAAGATCCTATGCCAGTGTTACATCTTTTGGACTTAGGCTTTGTCACTCTAAGCTAACTGTTCTAATGAACAATTCCAAAATCACTGGATTTCTTGATCATGTCACAGTCCAAAGCAGTTCAATTTCTCCTTTCCAAGGGGTGACTAAGGGAACAAGTTTCCTTCCATGGCATGATTCCATCATATTAAACTTTTGGATCAAAGGATGCACTCATGTCTTTCAGTCAACAGACAAAGAAGATGAGAAAAAGAAAAAGAGAGAGAGACCTGGAAGGTTTTTACCATTTCAGCTCATCTTTAAAGTTAAAAGTAGTTTTATGACACTGTCAAGAAGCAAGAAGCAAAGAGAACTTGGAAATACAGTTTAGTTTTTTTTCTTAGGAATAGAAAAATGGTTAATGAGCGTATACTATGTATGTAATTTGTGTCTTATCCACCAAATACCCATTTCTTACTTTATCTCACCCATAAAATACACTTACTTTCCCAACCCAGACTAAGACAAAATCCTACTGAGTCACTCTGTCCAACCTAAATACAGAATCTCCAAATGTTCTGAAAATCTTGCCATATGGTATCTGGTTCAGAAGTGATTCCTCTGGATATAATTATAACCTATAAATTAAAAAGAAAAGTTATCTACCCACCCATCCCTACACACACATAATTCTTTTAAAAAAATTTATAAAAGAAAAGAATATCATACACAGAGCAAAATGGTTCATGGCAATGTAGAATTATCTACATCAGGCACTGTGAAGTTTCCCTACACTTGTAGAGGGGAAAAAGTTCAGTAATTCATGTTTATAGAAAGCTGAGGACTCCAACTCTTTAGGCTAAGTTGGTAGTTTCCTTTGGCAACATAATTCTCTCAAAAACAACTTACTAAGCTTCTGATCTGTTTGCTACCACTTAGTCCCACATGGTAGTTACCACCATGGTAGTTAGGTCTATCAAACATAGTCCTCAGATTTCTTTTATTCTTTTGAGTTTTTTCTTCTTCCCATTCTTCAAGTTAATGGTGGCTATTTTGAAATTACCAGGTTTAAAATGGAAAGTTTATTACTAACTTCCCCCAAGGCTGGTTCATAACGCACTCTTTGGTTTAAAGGATTTCTCCATCCCCACCTCCCACTTACCATTTGGGATCTAAAAGAGATTGACTTCTCTATCCTTTCAAGGTGGTAATTTCTGGAAGTTGTCTGTTCCCTTGCATCTAGCTACTTCTCCCTTCAACACATCTCTTTCTTGAACTCTTTACAAAATATTGTTAATGGTAGCTACGAGCTAACATTTTGATTTTTTCCTACCACTTCCCCTAGCTAGAGCTGCTAACTATTTAGTAGGCATGTGGTCTACCTTCAACATGTCACAAGAGGCAGTATTAACAAACATGTTTCTACCATATTATATTCCTGCCTCCAGTGCAAATTACCTTGCCATCCAACTGCTAGGTAAATGGTATTTGCAGTCTTTCCTTGTGCTTGCATTGATAGCAATTGCTTGCATTGATGCAATGTTTGCATTGATACCATTGGTACCAATGCTTGCATAGATCAGGTTAATTAATTCTACGTGTGGTTTCAGATAGCACAAAAATCTCACTGGTTTAACAAAATAAATATTGCTTTCCTGCACAACAGAATCAAATGTAGGTAACTGGGGTTGGGTTAGTAGATGCTCTCTGTTCCATGCAGTCATTCAAAGACCTAGAATCATTAAAAGGAACTCTACCACCGCCTAGGTCTTTCAAATTATCTACTAGATCTTCTCATGTATCTGGTTGACAGGGGCAAAGACAGATTGTGAGAATCATGGGAGAGGTTTTAGGAGCTGGCCTTGAAGTAGAAAACATTGCTTTCAGCACCATTTCATTGGACAGTCTTGGTCACTTAACTCCTGCTTGACTTAAAAATAAAAACTTTCTGTATGCTGAGGAGGAAATTGAAATATTTAGATGAAGTCATAGCATTATCTCTATCTCATGAGGGGATCTAGAAGTAGATATGTGGGGTGTCTTTAAAATCTAAGACACTATAACTCAGGATATGAGATAAGTCTAAATTTTAAGCCAGTCACTGACATTCAGTGAATAATAGGAAGATTTTTTCTTTATTGTTTCTGTATTTTCAACAACTAGCATAATGCCTGATGACTCTCTAATTCTATACCAGTTAAATTACATGTGCCAGCAATAAACAACTATAATATATAATAAAATACTTTAATTAAAATATATACTATATAATTGATTCAAGAACAAGATTGACAGAAGAAAACAGAAATAAGAAATAACATTCTTGGAAAATAATAAATATATAAATTATGATGGAAATAAACATTTCCTTTTCACTTTCATAACATTATTAATCAAGAAAGATAGTAAATTAGAAATCAATGGGTTTATTAATAAGTTGTTAACAACATAAATTAGTAGACATTTTAAATTTTGGTGGCAAAATTTGCCACAAAAAATTTAGCATATTTCTCTTCCCTTATTTTTTTTCAAAGCTTTCTGCTAACTTCTACCACTGTTTCTGTTAACAAGATAAAGAAAGCAATAATGATGCATAGACAAAAGGTAAAGTATTGTGAAAACCAAACTATAAAGTATATGTACGTGATGTAAGGTGGCCTGTCATTAAATGCTGAATACGTGAAGATGGTTATTGTGAGGGATAGAGAAACAGTTATATGCTAAATGAATGATAGCAGGAAGGTTCAACTTTAGAAGAATACTATAAAACATGGAAAGAATATACATATGGTACATGTAAACTAAGATCCTTAAGCAGAAAAATTTTAGGAAAGAAAGAATGGCAAGGAGCCCTAAATATAAAAAAGGCAAGAAAAAGAAGTCAAAGGGCAAGGAAATGAAGAAGCAAAAAGGAAGTCTCAAATAAATATATAAAGTTGCATAGATGTAGGAAAAGCATATATTGATGTAGAAAAAAAATGTCAAAATGCATAAAATTTCTTTTTAAATAGAATGTTTGGAAAAAGAAAGCATAAATTTCGATTAAAGAAATAGGACGTTAGATAAAGAAGATAGTATAAAATACTATTTTACCTTCTCCCCTGCTCCAAATCCATGATATTAAAAATAAATAAATAAATACATGTTTTTAAAGGAAAGGAAAAGAGAAAGAGAATCAGACATGTAAGAGGAAAGTGAATAAGGAGATAATTTGTAATCATGTTAGACAAAAGGATTTGTACTTTCACTAAAAAAGACATTTTAAGGAGTTCTTATTAGATAGTGCATTTAGCCAGGGTTGTCCAAAGAAACAGAACTGACAGGATGAAAAAATATATATATGAATGAGAATTGGCTCATGAGATTATGGAGGCTGACAAGTCCTAAGATCTGCAGTTGGCTAACTGGAAATCCAGGAGAGCTAGCGGTGTGGTTTCAGTCTGAAGGCCTGAAGATTTGAGACCCAGGAAGAGGTGATTCTTCAATTCATTCTGAAGGGAGAAAAAAAACTGATGTCCCAGCTGGAAGGCAGTCAGGCAGGAAAAGTTTCTTCTTACTTGGGCGAAGATGAGCCTTTTGTTCTATTCAGGCCTTCAACTGATTAGATGGAGCCCACCCCCATCTGGGAGGGAAATCTGCTTACTCAGTCTATTGATTTTAGTGTTAAACTCATCCAAAAGCAGCCTCACAGAAATACCCAGAGTAAAGTTTGACCAAATTTCTGGGAACCCTATAGTCAAGTTGATATGTAAAATTAACTACCGCAGATAGAAAAGTAGTCAAACTAGATGACTTATAAAACACAACCTGAGAAAACCATAACCAAAAACACATTCAAAAGAAGACTACTAAGAAGATGGAAGCAGTCTGGATGCCTTAGGACCCAGAGTCATGTACCAAGGTTGTAATAGAGGAGCAGGCAGTGGTTTTCTATAGGCACCAGTGGCTTTTGCTAGAGGCTAAATCAGAAAATGTTAATGTCTGAAGCAGAGGTCAGGGTATTACCAGACCTCAGGTTACTGAGGTAGAGCAGATATCCCCACACCTAGTAGGCACCCTGCTGGATGGTATATCTCTATCTTGTTGGGGATCATGGGTGCCAGGCAACAAAGATCCTGGTGAATGAGCTTTCTTACATATGAAGCTCCCATCTAAAAATCACCAAATTTGTGAGGAAAAATCCCACAGTGAGAAATAAGTTCTAAAGTTAAAAATACATGTAAAATTAACCACAAAGTAAGTAATACAATATTTAGGATAATTATAATTAATATATATATAAGGTATGAGTAAAAAGGTAAGACACATGAAAAATATATCAGGAAGATTCAACATTATAGAACATGAATTCTAGAATGAACAGCAGACATAGTAAAGAAGGAAAATACATTGTGTAGAAGCAAAATTTATAGAGATGAAAAAACTTTTCACGTTGAAAAGACTTTCAGAGCTATAAGCTAAATGAATAATAAGAAATCCAGTTCTAAAAGTTTTATAATAAAAATTTCTGAACATCATGGATGAAGAATTCATTTAAACTTTCAGAAAGAAAATTTAAATAATCACCCCCAAAGTTAAAAATTACATTGTCATTGAACTTTTCATTAGTAACACTAGATGGTAGAAGACTGAAATAAAGGGAAGAGACACTGGTGGACCATTAGCATATGTAACCAGGAGAATTTATCATCATGTTTCCCAGAGCACTCTCCCTTCCCCTCCTACTCTCCCTCCGTTTCCCTTTTTTAACTTTGTCTCTTTCTTTGACTTTGCATATATATGTTAAGCAGTCTGTCCCCAAGGAAGAGCTCAATGGTTTGTCCAAATATACCAGTAACTAGATGGCTAAGAATGTTTATTTCAAGGCTGAAGTCTTAGAGATTGTACTTGGCTGGAAACCACATCCTCGAAACAGCTTTATCAGTAAGATATGGGCTGTTTTGATCTCTGTTTGCCTGATTACTTTGTCTAACCAACTGTCAAAAGATTGAGAAGAGCGAGGATTAATTAAATGATATTCAAATATTTCCGTATATGGTAAATTATTGGGGAGTCTTGAAAGATAAATAAGAATCAGTAAGTAAAAAGTAAAGCTTTTGGTGTTGATCTGAAGGTCATTTTGAGTTTTGATCTTGGTCACTGTACCATATGGTGGCTTTATCTACATGTGGGTGTCATTTTAGATCACTTTAGCAAATGCAGTCATTTGAACGTTAAATGCTATAGCTTGGCCAAGTATTGCATGGGAGGCTGAAGCAAACATCCTATTGTTTTAGGGGAAAGATAATTTTTTTGTGTGTTTTGCTGTGTTTTTAAGCTAGACTTGCAGTCAATAGCATTGAGCCTGGTTTTTATCTGTTCTACAAATGCTAGTGAAGTTGTAGCTTTAAATTATGTTCAGACCTAGGGAGTCCATACTAAACTGGCTGCCAATATTTCATTCTCCTTGATGATGTTTTGAACTGTATTCAGGGCAAAAGGAAGTAACTACAGAGTAGCTAACTTCTTGAACTTATGAAGCTTATTATAAAAGAAAATGGATTCCTGTGCTATGTGGCTGATTCCCACTAGCTATCCATTTTGGTAGTGTATATATGTCCATACCACTCTCTCACTTCGTCCCAGCTTACTCTTCCCCCTAAATTACAGAAGTCATGGAAATAACTATATTTCAGAGGTTTTATAACTCCAAGCATTAGCACTTGATTATGTAAATAAACAAATTAAAAAAATCAATGCCCGTATAAACAGATATTTAGATAAACAGTGAATTTTCTAAGAAGACAATTTTGACAATCTGTGCTTGGAACACTCTGTCTCTAGTAATGGTTTCCTCAGAATTTCAAGGATAAACTGGAATGGTTGGAATATATGATTCAATATTATTGTCAAAATGAGAGTATTGGGAGAATAATAACAAAATTCATAAAAGCTGATTGCTTAAACTGAAGGAATAGAATGATTATTTTAAGAGAATTATGGCTATCACCAGAATTTACTGGAAAGATATGAAAGGATCACTTTATATTTTAAATCTCAGGAAGACATATAAAAATACAAGGATTGTCTCCCAGATCTGACTGCTCTTAAAGAGGTACTAGAAAAGGGAAGCAGTATTTTTATTGTTAGAATGTGAGCAAGGGTGTGTGTGATCCATAACAATGTAACAAGGAAGGAACCTTAAAGTATAAGAATGCGCACTGGAATAACTTCTGCATAAGGAACCAGAACCAAGGAAAATGCTACAATGTCTCTTACAAAGCTTCAAATAGAGTCCATTAAAAGAGCAGGTAGAAAAATAGCCCTTGTAGGTTTGGAACTTCCACCAACCTATTATTGAAAATCTGTACAGCCTTGCAAAATGGAAGACAAGGTGATAAATCTAAAACTTTAATATACATATATTAAATTAATATTAACTATGTAAATATATTTAAATATTATATATGCCAAGATAGAAGAAGAATTACCTGTGGCCTATGGATTATGCTTGAAAATTTATGGAATGTGGACTCCATAGGAAAGCAGAAGAATCATGAGATAATTAATGGAAAGCCAGGCAGGACAGTGATGGAGTTCAGACTGAGAGAATCTGTAGGTCTCTTTGGAGAATTCTTACTGGTTAGATCATCAAATTCAGGAAAGAGAGTACAAAAAAATTTGCTTCACTCTGTATGACAGACAGAGAAAAACGAATACCATATGCTAACACATATATATGGAATCTATAAAAAAATGTTTCTGCTGGACCTAGGGGCAGGACAGGAATAAAGATGCAGACATAGAGAATGGACTTGAGGACACAGGGAAGGGGAAGGGTAAACTGGAACTAAGTGAGAGTGGCATGGACTTATATATACTACCAAATGTAAAATAGCTAGCTAGTGGGAAGCAGCCGCACAGCCCAGGGAGATCAGCTCAGTGCTTTGCGACCACCTAGAAGGGTGGGATAGAGAGGGTGGGAGGGAGGCGCAGGAGGGAGGGGATATGGGGATATATGTATACGTATAGCTGATTCACTTTGTTATATAGCAGAAACTAACACAACATTGTAAAGCTATTATACTCCAGTAAAGATGTTAAAAAATTTACTTGAACATTTAATATTTTTGGCACACATGTAATTCCATTAAAATTATAGAAACCTAAGCTGAATCTGCCAACATATATATAAAATATATACCATGATCTAGTGGTATTTATCTAAGGAATGCAAGATTGATTTAATTTATGAAAATAAATCTCTGAAGTGCATCATATTAATAGAATAGAGACAATAAATGTGGTAATGTCAATAGATAAATAAAAGGCACTTGATGAAATCTAACATTTTTCATGGTAAAAACATCTCAACAATTAAGATTGGCATAGAAGTTCCTCAGCTTAATGAAGGACATCTGTGTAAAGCCCATAGCTACCATCATACATCATGGCAAAAAACTGAATGCTTTTCCCCTAATATCAGGAAAAAGACAAGGATGCCTAGTCTCACAACTTCCATTTAACATTGTACAAGATACTCTTGCCAGTACAATAAGTCAAGAAACAAATTAAAGGGCCCCAGATTGTAAAAGAAGCAAAATTTTCTATATTCACAGATGTTTTGGTATTGTATGAAAAAAAAGTCCTGAGGAATCCACAAAAACACTCAACTACTGTGCCATTGTAGTAAGTTTTAAAACAGTCTTAGTAATAAATAATTTCAGCAAGGTTGTAGAATGCAAGATGAGTATATCAGTTTCATTCTTATACATTAATGAAGAGTCTAAAGTGAAATCAAGAAAAATTCATTTACAGTAGCATTGAAATGAATAAAATACTTAGGAATAAATTTATCAAAAGAAGTACAAGACTTGTGCACTAAAATTACAAATTTGCCAGTAGCATCCTCTTTAGTGCTGGATAGGAAAGACTCAGTAGTCTGCACTTAACCTCTCTGGACTTTGCTTAATACATGTATTTTTCTTTTGCTTTTACTCAATAACCTTTGCTATAATGAAATTTAGCCATGAGTTTTACCTGCTATTGAGTCCTGTGGGCCCACTGGTGAATCACTGGACTTGAGGGTAGTCATGGAAACCCCTAATCACTGGTAATTTTAGACATTGATTTCTAACAAAGTTTTTTCTCTAGAAAGTTCCAGTCCTGAAAACTCAGGACTTAACCATAGAGTTCAGTAAGGAGGATGAATACAAAATAAAGAAACAGGCCATAATATTGTTCTTATAACAATAAGATTTGCCTGGAAATAAACACATTTTCACAGAATTCATCTGAAAACTAAAAGATTCTATAACAGCTAACATTCTGGAAAAAATGTGGTCTGCTTAAATATTTCCTACATTTTAATTGATTATAAATTAGTTGCTAAAATATTATTTGTTAATTGCAACTAATGCTGCTATTTCGTCATTCTTAAAATTCTTTATAACTTCTTTTAGGAATTAGAAACTTGTAGAGAGAATGCATAAAATATAGCCTGATGCTGTGGTATCCAAAAATGAAGAAGTGACTTAACATTAGAAATTGACTATCAAAGACAAAGCAGCATGATCAAGTACTGACAGGTGGGTCAGAGGGATGATCCTAAATTTGACAGAGGACAGATGCTGAGCTTTTCAAAAGATTTTGCAATTGTCTGAACAAATTTCAAGCCATATTTTCTATAAATGAAAAATGAAATTACCAACTGGGAAAACAGAACAAAGATAATTTTAAAGAACAGAGAAAAAAATATTAAAGGTCAAAAATACTAACTTTATTAAATACTTAATAATGGATTAATAGACTAGTTTTTCTCCAAATTGCAACAGTAGTAAAGAACATGTTAGAGCACTTAAAAAAATAGGAATATCTCTAAGACCATTATTTGCAAAACTGTTAAAGAAAGGTTTTCAATTGGACCTGAAACTATGAAAAAAGAAAAACTTGAGCAGTCAGATCATTCTTATAAAATAGCTGGTGGCAACAAAATGACATAATATCACACTTCCCTTGGTTTTTTACAACAACATAATTTACTACCTAGTCTGCATGTCACATCAGTTTCAGAATTGTTTAGACTTGGATAGGTTAATTCAACCTGCCTATATTCACAAAATTCAAAAGATCCTGATTCACATAGTTAATGTAAAAATTTGCAAATAGAGATATATGTTCATATTGGCTGTATGTTATTCTAGCATACCCCCATAGAAAACACAAAGGAATGCAGATTATAAGAATGAAGCAGAGTAAACTTGCAGTCACGTTGGGAGAAATTAGTGGTATCAAGCTCTGAACGTCTAGTTCTTCCGTCTCAACAACTGGCATAGGTTTGTCAACAGAATCTCCTCTTTGAGTTTAAGTACCCCCTGCTTTGATAGCCTGCACAAGTTCGTGTCATTAACTCTATTTCTTTATTTTGCTTCTCCAAGCAGCATCTCTTCCAAAACATATCCCTTTTTTTTCACACATGCTAGGAATTTCAGTCTAGGCCTGTGCTGTGCAATATTGTATCCACTAGACACATGTGGCAAGGGAGCATTTATAATGGGACTAATGCATCTGAGGAATTGGGTTTTTAATATATTTTTTTAATTTTAAAAAAAAATTTGTTTTATTTTATTTATTTTTGGCTGCACTGCGTCTTTGTTGCTATGCACGGGTTTTTCTCTAGTTGTGGCGAGCGGGGGCTACTCTTCATTGTGGTGCGCGGGCCTCTCATTGCGGTGGCTTCTCTTGCTGTGGAGCACAGGCTCTAGGCGCGTGGGCTTCAGTAGTTTTGGCTTGTGGGCTCAGTAGTTGTGGCTTGTGGGTTCTAGAGTGCAGGCTCAGTAGTTGTGGTGCATGGACTTAGTTGCTCTGTGGCATGTGGGGTTTTCCAGTACCAGGGCTCGAACCCATTTCCCCTGCACTGGCAGGCAGATTCTTAACCACTGCACCACAAGGGAAGCCCAATATTATTTAACTTTAATCAATTTAGACTTAAAAGCTGAAGCATATAAAGTATTTCTTATTGACATAAAACTTTGTTTTTGTAATACTACCTTTTACTTTGTTGTATCATGTAAGATATTGTTTTACTGTAGTTTGCTATGGGGTGAATATATCGTTTCTAGCATTACGTATAAACAGATAAACCTTTCATCTAGTCTGTGCCATTGGATTGATTTAATTTGAATGATTTTTCTAGACATAAACGTGCCATTATAATGTGTCTATTTGAATGCGTTATGCAGATAAAACAATACACAGTGATATCTGTTTAAGTCATAATTGGTAATTAACTTAAAACAATTATAGTTTTAACATAAATTAGGTTAAAATTAAGTATGGGCAATTTTTAAAATTTAAAATGAAGGCATATTTTTGATGCAGTATCTATTGGAGATGCAAAAACTAGTGTTATGATTGGAACAGTAAAGATAAAAGTTTACTACAACAAGATATGAATTACATGTTAGTGCGAACGGTAATTGCATTTTTTGCAGCAGAGCAAAACAAAATGCTGTTTGGTACCTGTGCAAGAAAAGTTTTAAAGATGATAAAGTGGGGAATGTAAAGAGACCTTGTCCGTAAATACATAGTACATTTGATAAGATGTTTCGTCTAAATAGTCAAAATATGATATCTGAGATTAATCACTTGATATTAGAATTAAAATAGCCACAAAAATATTTTAAACTTTTTTAAACAAAATCTGAGCTTGTAGGTTTGGCAAGCTTTAAAGGAGCTTGGATTCTTGAAAAAATAATGAAAAAGAAAGTACAAATAATGATTAGTTCAGTTATGGAAATATTGTTAGAAACTAGTAAAATAAAAAACTAATAAAGATATTTTACAATAAAGCCATCAAACAGTTAGTTATAGAATATATGACTTTTTAAAAATATGTAAATTCCTATAACTTTCTAAGCACATCAAAGATCAATTTATTCAAATTTTGAAAAATGTTAAGTAGTTTCTTTAGGTTTAGGTGAGTGCTGCAATGTAAGAGATAATGTAAAATTACTACATTTGGTTTGTTTTGTGTCAAAGGACTTCTAAATTTACTAATAAACATTTTATTCAATTCAGTAACAACAATAATATTGAACTCTTGCACACTTTTTATTTATTTACATTTATCACAGAAGAATATCAGTTAGATGTGAAAAAACTTAATTGCTATTTCAATGGACTGTACTCTAGCCTTGTGAGATATTAATCTGGATTCATTAGAACCTTAAAACAAAGGACTAATTTTTCCCTTATTGATTTGCTCCACTCTACTAAATATTGAAAATATTTGCATTCAGTTTTCTGGAGCAGACACTGTGGAAAATGTCATGGATAGAGTTGTTAAAACCATTCAGTATTGAACAATGTATGTGAGTGATGAAAGAATAAAAAGACAGTGAATTCAATGAATGAATTTAATAACTTAGTTCTTTGCCAATGCTCACTGGTTGTGTAGTATAAGCGTTTCACACAGATTTACTCTACAATTAGCTAAAATTCAAGATTACCTAAGGGCTTCCCTGGTGGCACAGTGCTTGAGAGTCCGCCTGCCGATGCAGGGCACACGGGTTCGTGCCCTGGTCCAGGAAGATCCCACATGCCGCGGAGCGGCTGGGCCCATGGGCCATGGCCACTGAGCCTGCGTGTCCAGAGCCTGTGCTCCGCAACGGGAGAGGTCACAACAGTGAGAGGCCTGCGTACCGCAAACAAAACAAAACAAAAAAAGATTACCTAAGTATTAAAAAATGCTTGATAGGGCTTCCCTGGTGGCACAATGGTGAAGAATCCTCCTGCCAACGCAGGGGACACTGGTTCGAGCCCTGGTCTGGGAAGATCCCACATGCTGCCGAGCAACTAAGCCTGTGTGCCACAACTACTGAGCCTGTGCTCTAGAGCCCGCAAGCCACAATTGCTGAAGCCTGCATGCCTAGACCCCGTGCTCTGCAACAAGAGAAGCCACCACAATGAGAAGACTGAGTGCCACAACGAAGAGTAGCCCCCGCTCACGGCAACTAGAAAAAGCCCGCACAGAGCAACGAAGACCCCATGCAGCCAAAATAAATAAATAAAATTTTAAAAATTATTTTAAAAATGCTTCATAAAAAATTATTTAATCAAAGACAGTAAATGGCCACATGGTTTATATTCTCTCACAGATATTGCACTGAAAATGATGGAGTTCGATTTAGAGCTATAAGGAAAAAAAGATCTTATCTGTGACCTAGGTAGACAGGTAAAAGGATTTGTGTTAAAAATTAATGTTAACTCGATACACATCAATAAAGGTGATTTTAGACATTGTCTTACATGTCTAAATAGAGAAGATTTTAATTCTTATCAACAGTATTATGTGAATTGGCTGCAAAAACAAAGAGAAAGATTTAAGAGAACATTTTGTTTGTTTGTTTGTTTTTTGCGGTACGTGGGCCTCTCACTGTTGTGGCCTCTCCCGTTGCTGAGCACAGGCTCCGGACGCGCAGGCTCAGCGGCCACGGCTCACGAGCCCAGCCGCTCCGCGGCATGTGGGATCTCCCCGGACCGGGGCACGAACCTGTGTCCCCTGCATCGGCAGGCGGACTCTCAACCACTGCGCCACCAGGGAAGCCCAAGAGAACATTTTTGATATTGATAAATTTAAAGCTGCTTTTCAATTTATGCATCACACTTGAATTTGGCATTAATAGTACTGAATTTACCCAAAGGTTAGGTAATTTACCTATTTACAGATGTAATTTTGAAATTGATTTGTTTTTAAAAATGAAATAATTTATTCTCAAGTAGACAAACTCGTGTATCAATGTTGGATCAAATATTAAATTAAAACAATCTTTTGGTTCTCAGTCCAGTTATTGGAAATTTTAGATTTGTCTGGAAAACCTTGGTATGTGTGTCTCTATTTTCTACTATAACTTTTATGAAAGTGAAGATAAGATAAATTTTTTTAGAATAAAACCTAGCATCTTAGTGAGATGAACTGTAAGTGTAAAATATCCACTTATCTAGGAGATTAGTATGAGAAAAAGCTTGTAAATATCTCATTAATAATTTCTATTGGTTACATATTAAAATAGTATTTTGATATATTTTAAAATATATTATCAAAATGAATTATACTTGTTTTAAAATTTTTTGATATGACTACTATAAATTTTAAATTAAATATGCATCTCACATTACATTTCTATTTGAAAATACTTATCTATCAGAAAACAAGAAAATCTGCCTTGTTTCAAATATACCATCTCAAAAGATGACTTACATCCTTTAAGTTTTTCATTTGTGCCTTGTGTAGTCTAAAATGTCTAAAGATGTACTGTCTAAATATTCTCAATTCATGCAGAAGCTCATAAAATATATGTACCCAATATTTATTATTATTTATTTATTAAAAAATTTTTTTAACATCTTTATTGGAGTATAATTGCTTTACAATGGTGTGTTGGTATCTGTTGTATAACAAAGTGAATCAGCTGTACATATACATATATCCCCATATCCCCTCCCTCTTGCATCTCCCTGCTACCCTCCCTATCCCACCCCTCTAGGTGGTCACAAAGCACAGAGCTCATCTCCATGTGCTATGCAGCTGCTTCCCACTAGCTAGCTATTTTACATTTGGTAGTATATATAAGTCCATGCCACTCTCACTTCATTCCAGCTTACCCTTCCCCCTCCCCATGTCCTGAAGTCCATTCTCTATGTCTGCATCTTTATTCCTGTCCTGCCCCTAGGTTCTTCAGAAACTTTTTTTTTTTTTTTAAGATTCCATATATAAGTGTTAGCATATGGTATTTATTTTTCTCTTTCTGACTTACTTCACTCTGTATGACAGTCTCTATGTCCATCGACCTCATTACAAATAACTCAATTTCGTTTCTTTTTATGGCTGAGTAATATTCCATTGTATATATTTTATCTAAACTTTTATGTAAAAGTATACTGATTTGAATTACATCTGTGTGTAGTTTCTCTCTGTATACTTACTATTCACTTTGCAAAGTATTTTATACATACAAATATATCACTTTCAAATTTTAGGGAAACTGCTGCTTTTGTATTATATTAGCATATAGTGAGCAAAAAATTCTATTGTTCTAATTAAATATGCCTTTTATGATTTTATAGTCCTTAATTTTACCCCTCATTCTTCATGTTTGGACTAATAGTCACCAAACAATTTAAATGTTTAGTGTACTGAAAATATTGTGTTATCCTTTTGCTAAATCAAAATACCTCTAAGGAAACAACCAGTTCCCAAGACGAAAATATAACTAAATTACAAAACACAAAACTGGGATGATTAAAATGCTCTACCTAACGTTATAGGATGTTAGTGTCTAAAACTGTATGCATTCTGCTATTGATCTTAGTTTTCCTAAGAAAGCAGATCTCAAAAAAGAGTGCATGGATATTTCCATAATTTCTACTTCTCTGAGGAGAAAACACCTGCAATGGTAAGGAGCACTCATGTAAACAAAGTGTGAACTGCACACATGACTTTAATGTGCCTCCTTTTTGTTGAACTGAGTTCAGCTATAATGCACTAAATTTTTCCTTTCACTAAAACTGCTGCCAGGGACTGAAGGATCAGTTCAGTTGCTCTAAATGGTTCCAGTGACATAAGGAGAGAGAAAATAAATATCCCAAGTGCAAAATTAATACTTTAAGCTATTATGGCTAACATCTAGAAGTAAGATGCCAAGTGAATAATTACAGCAAGATCATTGTGTTTGACAGTAACATTGGTCGTCAGCTACAGTCTGAGAGTCAGATGATGATAGAATATCATAGTCCCTTCATCGAGAAACTTGAAAGCTAAAGCTTGCTGGATGCAGCTGGTTGGTTTCAGTTTCTGACAGGGAAATCTTTATCTCCTAATTGAATTCAAATTGACTTTTCAGTAAATGATATTTCTGAGTTGATGATTAAGATTCTGGAAGGTTCCCAAAAAGTAAAGAGCACACATAATAAACAACTTTCTATTATTATATCTTAATACAGTAGTTTTCTCCTGATTGCCTTTTCACTGCAAATTGCCTGATCACTTCGATCATTTAATAGCTAGTAGTTATTACTAGCCCATCTGTAGTCCACAACGGAAAAATTATTTTCACTTGTCACTTGTCTGCTCCCACTCCCACTCCCTTACCCCAAGCCTCACTTTCAAACAAGTACTGTATAGAAAGCTGACAGAGCCCAAAGATAATTCATTCTGTAGCTGTCTTAGAGCTTGGGAATTTCCTAAAAAGCTGGGTTAACATTTGCAAGTGTAGGCTATAGTTACAACTGTAAGCTACAAAAATAGAGTTAGGATATCCATCAATCAATCATTCGATTCTCTAGGCGCTGTCAAATTTTACTAACAAACATTTTGGGAAATTAATATAGCAAAACCGAATAAAATCAAATTGGACCTATTTAAAACAGATACAATAAAACCTGTGATGTATTCACAAGTTTTGTTTAAATCAAGCCTCCTGAGTGTAGAGAACAGAATTCACTCTATGTGGTCAGAATGAATAAAGCCAAGTCCAAAATAGGTACGGTGATTTTAGAGTTTGAATGGTAATCTGGAGGCAGACTCGATGGGGAGGAAGAAATCGTCTGCTATCACTGTTGGGGTTGGCAATTCGTTGTGATTTTCCCGACCAATTTAAACTTGGCCTAAGATATACCAATAATATGCAAGACTGAGGGATGCAAGGTACTAAAAATAAAGTGACATTAAGATATCAGCTGATCTCTTAGATAAAAATAAAAGTAGCCATCTGTTGCTTCTGTAGATTCTGTTAGCATAGTAATGTCTTGATCAATGATACAAATATAGTGAACACATGGAGTTCCCAATTCACATAAGGAATGAGAGTCTCAAAGTTTTGCCATCAGCTTGGTGTACAAATTTGGACTAGGTATTTTCCCCTTAGTTTCTTCTATGAAAATCTTGAATTAGTGTTGCATAAAATAGCAAGTTCCTGCTGTAAATACATGTCAAGGCAGTGTTTGCTTTGATAATCAATAAGGAAGATAAAAAAGTAGAGGCTTTGTAAGACTAGCAGTTGGGACATTTACATGTAAGGGATAGCACAATTGATGCTTATTGTAGCTGATTGTAATTTCTGATATATTCAGGAAAGCAACTGTTGTCTTCTCACTCCTTCTTACACCCAAAAATCCAACCAAACAACAAAACTAAAAAACCTAAAACACTATCACTTTACCCTAACTAACAATTCTTGGAAAAGACAAAGACAGAGGGGGACAGGGACAAACATACCTGGAATCTCATTACTCCTCTGTCAGATCTTCTATTTTTTCTTATTATAATGCAGTACAAAAAGGAGAAACCATGTCCTCCTACACTGTATTGTAGAGTTCAAATCAGTATGCATTCAAAACCAATTTGTCTATAAATGTGAAAAATAAGATCAGCCAATTTAACAGAATACTTTGCAGTATATTTTTGGGAAAATCCATTCATTCAACAATGTTTAATTGAGCACTTACTATCCATTGGGCACTTTTTAGCTGCTTGTGATGTATCAATGAATATAGTAGATAAAGCCTGCTGACCTTGTAAAGCCCACATATTGGTAGGAGGTAAGAAGACTATAAAATATAATAAATTAATTTTAAGTGGTGAGCTTTGGCAAGAAGGCAAGAGTTAGGAAAGTGAGTTTAGAGAGAAGAAAATTCAAGACAAGGGGAATAGAGTTGCGCTCAACAATATGGTAGCCGTTAACCACATGTGGCAATAGAGCACTTGAAATGTGTCTAGTAGAGTTGAATATATAAATTTTTAATTTAATTTATTTGTAATTCTAGCTAAACTATAAAACCTGTTACTTGATTTGCTTATTCACAAAACTTTAATTATATTTGGAACAATTTGGTTTTGTAAATCTACTTTTTCAACTGTAAATTTTATAAAATACATAGAGATCCAGTATTACCAACAAAATTTTAGCATATAAATTGTGATGTGCTGTAAAGTACATACCAGATTTCAAATTTAGTATAAAAATAATGTACAATATTGCGTTAATAATTTTATATTGATTACAGGTGGAAATGATAATATTTTATTCTATTTTTAATTGTAGTATAATTGATTTTAAATGATAATATTTTAAATATATTAGGTTACCTAATATATTATTAAAATTAATTTTACATATTTTATATGGATTTTGTGACATGGATTGGATGTAAGGAAGACTTGAGAAAATTATACTTTAGAGTAAAATAGTTGTTCATATGTGAGCAGAGTGTTGACAGCTTCTGCACATGAAGATGGGCTTACACTATAGGTATGGACAGGTGGAAATTTAGTGAAGAGATGGAGAGAACAGACAGCTTGGGAGAACACTTAAGGTTGGTGGGGTGAATCAGAATCTATAAGAACACTAATACAAGGACAGATAGTTTAATCAAGCAATTCCTCATCCTAATATTCTCGCTCTCATAGTTTTGCAAGAAAGCAACAGGGAATTAGGGGTTGATGACATATATAAATCATATATTTTTGTACACTCTCACAGTAATTGGATACTAGGACTCTACTGGAGTAGAATCCAAAAGTGAACCTAAACTACTTGAGATTGATGCCACCTTTCTTCCAATCTGAGTAATGAGGGAAAAACATATGGTTTGGGATGTTGGGCATTGGAGTAATCAAAGATAAATTCAGTATAATTAACATGATGACCTATCTCTAGCTTAACTTGAATCTAATTTGAAACTATATGATAACCTCCTCAACTTTTCCACCACATACTGAAAAGGCTTTGCCATCTCTGGAAATAAACATTTACATAACAAAATATTATGCTCCAGGCTTCCTAGTTCATTCGTACACAGTGTCTGGAATGCAATTTAAAAATATTAAAAAACACGAAGAACCAGGAGAATGTGTCCAAAACTCAAGAGAAAACACATTCTCTTATACATATAGATGATTCAGGTATTTAAATTACTAGACAAGTTCTTAAAAACAAGTTTTAGAGTTTAAATAATGTTTAGGAATAATTTTCCTATCACCGTCCTTATTCAAACCAAATAAAATATCCATCTTAACATTTTTCACTCCAAGAAGGCACACATAGCTCACTAAACTATTAGAGTATTAAGGATTGAGAAGGAAATAATGCATAGAAACTAAAAAGATCACTGACAATAACAAGCAAAAATAAAACCCACAACCTTCAAGTAACTCTAATTTTTCAGAAAATTGTGTTTAGAAACTTTTGCAAGCAAAAGATAATTAAAATAGAATTCCTATATGTATTTATGTAGTATTTCTCAAAGAATTTTAAAGAGGAAATAGTCCATAAACCTACAGCAACCTCCCTCCCTGCCTCCCTTCCTGCCTCCCTCCCTCCCTTCCTTTCTTCCTTCCTTCCTTCCTTTTCTCTAAATCCCTCTTAATCCCCTGCAGCTGCTCCAGAAAATCTTTACTATAGACAAATTTCAAGCATTCCAATTTACAGCCTGCCAGGTTTTCTAGGACTTCAGTTTACCAGCTTTTTTTTTTTGTTTTCCACTTGTTTGTTTTGTTTTGTTTTTAATTTGGACATAATGATTCTGACTTAGAAATTTTTATTTTATTGTCTATATCCCAAATTCCTTGAAAGAAAGAATCATGGAATTTACATAACAAAGACTCTTTTCCCTATTTCAAGGACTAGGCTCTTTTCTTGGAGGCAGTTGTTCCAGTGTCTAGACTTCCACATTATCCCAGTACCAGTGAGACATTTTGTTTACCATCCATGTTGGAAATCAAATTTCTAGGCTTACATTGTCCATCCACTGAATTCATACACTTGTCATATTTGACTTTTGAAATCTCGCCCAATTAATGTTTTGAACAACCTTGTATACAGTATGATACATATTGTATGTCATACATTGCTATGTATACAGCGTTTGCTTGGCCAATAAGAAATAATATTTATCAAGATTTTATATGTTCCATACCCTGTTCTATAAAAGATTTTTATATGCATCAAATCATTTAATCTTTATAATAGTCCTATAAAGTATAGCTTATTGATACTCTTTTAACACATGAGGAAACTGAGACAGAGAGACCAAATTTCATGTAATACTTACGTGAGAGAGCCAGAAAAGAAATCAAGGATTCTGGTAACTGCTTAGCCTAGTCTGTAAGAAACTCAGCCCTAAGTATGAGTCTTGGATTTCAATTTTTTTCACACATGATCATGTTTACTTTAACATGAAAAACAAATATTACTAAGCGCTTCTTGTGGGGAATGAGCAGCTAAGATGTCCTGGAAAAGATTAATTGTGAATGATAAAAATGAGCTAAAGTAAGGGAATATAGGTAGTATTTTTAAAAAAATATAAAATGAATTAGGAAGAATTAATAATAATTCTATAATAACTATTTTAATCTATAGTAAGAAAATTTTGCCTATTTTATTTGCATCTCCCACCTTCAATTATTTTCTATATTTGCTTGGGAAAAGCATTTGCTTGCTGTATTCAGGTGTTAAATTGAAGCATTAATTTTTACATTTTCCACATAAATCTCAGGGAAGTTTTATCTAAACTTGTTGGCCTTCCTTTCTCTTGTCATAATCATTTTGTATTTCTTTCCACCTATTTCACTTAGTAAGGAACTGCAGATATAAATTGCCTTCCTAGTTAATGAAAATTAAGTTGGAGCTGTCTTTACAGCTAGGAGTTCAACAAGCAATGTTTCCCCTCCCTTTATCATGCGCAGTTGCTCTGAAATGACAGTTGTTCTGAAATTACTTTTCCAAGGATATATATGATGGTAGTTTAAAAATTGACTTGAGGATTAAAGAAATCCATTGTAAAACACAGCTCAGACACTTTCTGCCCAAGTAAGAACCTCATTTTCTATTTGTAGCCCTTAAAAAATTGAAATATATTAAACATTAATTATATAAGGATTATATACAAATGCACATACATATACACATTCATCAATATTATGTACCTATGAAGCATGCATTCAGTTTAAATGAAGTAGATAAAAGTGAATATCGACACATTAAGAAATAAAAGTTGGCCTGTATATTTGAAGAACTCTGTGTGCCTATTTTCTATGGCTTCTTCTTCCCTTTCCTTCTCCTCCAGGATAATTACTAAGTTTTTGTTAACTGTTTAATTTTTTTGAAGTTTACCACATTCATATGAATCCTTAAGATACAGTTTTGTTTTTTATATAAACAGAAGAACATTATATATATTTTCTACAATTAATATTTCTCCTCTGCTTTGTGTTTTTAAGTTTCATCTTTGTGGATACATGTGCATATATTTCATTTATTTTCATTGTTGTATAGAATTCCTTTGTATTACTACAGCAAATGGTAGATCCCATTGTTCATGGAAACTTTGAGTTACTTTCAGTGTTTTGCTATATTGAAGAGTGCTGCAATAATCTTTCTCATTATATGACTTTACCATGATTTGATTATCTGTTCTCTGTTGATGTACACTGGTATTGTTTCAGCTAGAGGATATTACAAATCATGGTGCTGTGAACACTCATGTAGGAGTCTTTTTGGGCTCATATGTATTCTTTTTCTTGGGTAAATACCTAAGAGTGGATGTTTTGGTCAAATGTTAAGTGCATGTTTATAAGAAATGGCCAAATTGTTTTCCAAGGAAATTACAAAGTTTGCATTCCCACCAGCACTATGTCAGAGTTCCAACTGCTCTATATCCTGGCTAGTATTTGGTACTAAATCATTGTTATTGTAACCTTCCCACTGTGTGCTCAGTGGAATCATTATATGGATATAAGTAGCATTTTCCAAGCGACTAATGTTGTTGGTCATCTTTTCATGTTCTATTTATTGCTCACTGTTAGGCATTCTTCATGAAGTGTCTAAATATTTTGCATATTTTGTGGAGCTTTCTGCCTTAACATTGAGCTTTAATTGTTATTTATATATTCTGAATACAAGTTTTTATCTGACATGTTTGGCAATATTTACTTCCATTTGTGACTTGGGTATTGATTGGGATTGCATTGAACACTTAGATCAATTTAGGTATAATTAACATGAAATTTGACTAGGCATCCTACTTATCATATATTGTACTATCTTGAAGCCACTTTCCTAAAAGAGTGCTAGAATGGCCTGATGAAGGTAAAGCTGATGGTTCAGCTTTGAAGGATTCTGCAGCACTGAGGTGCCATCCTCCAGGGCACAGTATATGCACTGAATCACATGCTGATACTTTGTCTACAATAGAAAAGCTGTATGGGTCCAGAAAATTGGAGTGGCCTCACTTACCATCACTTTCAGTGACTCACGGGAGAAATTGTGCTTAATTGGTAATATTACATGCTTTAGAGCTCTTTTCAAACCAGACATGACTATAGGAAATCTTGGAATTGCCTAAATTCTTGACTGAATTTGTGAGCAAAATCCTCCCACCAACCCACAGGGGAGATATAAATTTAGGGAGAAATAAAGCTTAGTTTTATTCAGCCACCGCAAGTTTCGAATAATTTGTTACCGCAGTATAACGTGTTATACAGCCTGATAATACCTGCACTTGGTAGGTGCTTACAAATAAATGAATGAATGAAGATATATGAATGAGTGAATAATGATTGAAATAGAGTGGAATGTCCCTTTCTGAAGGCTTTATATACTATATTCATATGTGTCTATGGTAAGTTTATCATATCCTACACACCAATTCTAGTCACTTTTGTTTTTTAATTTTCATATTTTTTCTCTCATTCAATATTACTAGGTTAAAATCTAAAAAAGTCTGCACTAAGGAGATATTTTTTCAAGAATATAAGTCCTCATCCTTTTCCTATATAAATTACTTCATACTTATGAATGTATTAATAGTATGATATTTTATTTAAGCAAGCTATTCAGCCTCAAGATCTAGATTTATTTTGATAAATTCTGTTAATACATTTATTATAACAAGTAATAGAAAGCCACAAAGTATTCAACTTGTTTATTTTTGAAATATCTTAAAATTTTTCCCCCTATACACAATGTGTTTAGGTCATTATTGGTATGGTTTGCTAAGTAGCACTTGCTTGGATATAGTTTTAACGCACTGTTTTCTCACAGACTTCCCTATGTATCATCTGAAAAATATTTTAACATAAATAAATGACTTTCTTGTCTTGCTAAGTTACATCTATAGGGAATATCGCTAATTAGGTCCCTACTATAATTTTACTAGATGTGTACAGCTAGAGCTACTGCTTGACCTGTAACCAAAGAAATTTAAAAGCATCTTGTGTATTCCATTCATTACTCATATTAATATCTTCTTTTTAAAGTAAATATATCCATTTAACACTGTACATTGGTTGAAGAGTTTCCTTTTCAATCAACAATTATATCAACATTGAAATAAAACCTCTGGGTATATTTGCATAATCGAGAACAAAACCATCAATTCCCTATTTGAAAGATCAGCTGATGAAACATACAAGGCATTAAAATGCGAAAATTCCAAGTAAATTTAGTATATTTGTGTATAATAACCATCAAGTATTGTATTTTTCATTTTAAATACATTTCATCTGCCATGACAGGAAGAAAAGGAGAGAAATTTTAATCCTATAAATTAAATAAATAGGAATTGATGTCTTTGACCAAGACAGAAAAAGAGACTTTATGTTATTATGCAGACACAGGGTGAATTAGTAGTGGAAAATAATCAGTTAGATAATTATAAAATATTGGGTTGGCAAAAAAGTTCATTCAGGTTTTTCTGTACATTTTATGAAAAAACCTGAATGACCTTTTTGGCCAACCCAATATTACTACTATAGGAGAATATTGGAGCTGAGTGCCTCCATTGATGTCAAACCATATATCAAATCGTTTAAGTTTAATCAGCTTAGCAAATATATTCAAGTTTAGATACAAAACCTCAGTGTACAGTTTCCAGTTGCACCTCAGCTATCCTGTCCTAATTTATCCAATGCTCACCGGTATCTGAATGTTGAATTGTCCACATCTAATTCATATCCTCAGGAAAATATTTCCCCATTCTACAATGTGAAGAACATTATACAACTTGCCTCAAAGCAGATAGCTGCCACTTACTGGGTTATTTTCACACTCAGAATTATCTAACATAAAGATGCATTATTTTTATAGCATGTCACAAAGAGGACATATATGATGAGATCAGAATCTAGTGGGTAACATGTATACAAGACATAGAGGACAGAAAAAGACATAATCTTTTAATCAGTCATTCCTTTAGGAAAGTAACATGGAATGAAAGCTTAGGTATGAGATGAAAACTAAAGCAGAGGAGCATTAGCACTAACATGGGTAGGCAGCTTTCTCTCTTCTGTCCTGAGTTTTCTCATCTTTAAAATGGAGTGGGTAGATATAATAACTTATTTTTATGAACAAAAGAGAAAGGCCAAAGGAACTGGTGACATAAAATATAACCAAAGAACATCAGCTAGAAAATAGCAATTTGGTTAGAAGTAATCAGCGATAAAGTAAATGAAGTGATGGATCAAAATACAACTCATGCAATCAAATACTTTTAAAGTCAGGAGAATTTTTGAAGGTTTATTGGTTAAGCAGCCTTTTGACATGGTTCTCTATAGACATCCTCATGTATTGTGATGAATGAACAAGATAGCGAGGCACAAATAGCCACACAATAAAAACTGACTGGAAAATAACAGATCCTAAGATTAGTCTAGGTTTATTAATGCAACTAGAAAGGCTTCTACTTAAGAATACTGCCATAATTCCTTAAAAAACTAAAAATAGAACTACCATATGACCCAGCAATCCCACTACTGGGCATATACCCTGAGAAAACCATAATTCAAAAAGAGTCATGGACCACAATGTTCACTGCAGCACTATTTACAATAGCCAGGACATGGAAGCAAAGCAACCTAAGTGTCCATCGACAGATGAATGGATAAAGAAGATGTGGCACATATATACAATGGAATATTACTCAGCCATAAAAAGAAATGAAATTGAGTTATTTGTAGTGAGGTGGATGGACCTAGAGTCTGTCATAGAGAGTGAAGTAAGTCAGAAAGAGGAAAACAAATATCATATGCTAACACATATGTATAGAATCTAAAAAAAAAAAAAAGGTTCTGAATAACCTAGGGGCAGGATAGGAATAAAGACACAGACGTAGAGAATGGACTTGAGGACACGGGGAGGGGGAAGGGTAAGCTGCGATGAAATGAGAGAGTGTCATGGACATACATACACTACCAAATGTAACTGTGACCACCTAGAGGGGTGGGATAGGGAAGATGGGAGGGAGACGCAAGAAGGAGGAGATATGGGGATATTTGTATATGTATAGCTGATTCATTTTGTTATACAGCAAAAACTAACACACCATTGTAAAGCAATTATACTCCAATAAAGTTAAAAAAAAAAAAAGTTAGGTGCCCTGGAAAGAGTCTTAGAATTGAGAGGCTTAGAATGAATCTTTGAGATGGAGTTTGGCTGCAGCACATTTATTAAGAAGTTCCCTGGGTATCAATACCTGTTTCAGGAAGGGGAAGGAAGTATGATTGGGCAGTGGAATGAGTTGAAGAAGAATTCAAGGAGTGCTCAGCATCTCCAGCTGGTCTCGGGGTACAGCTGATTCTCATTGCTTTCAACCGTTATTAGATATTTTAGGTTCCCCTCAGGCTCATCTAGCACACCTCCTGGCCTTGGTCACTTGACCCATGGCTTCTAAACCTACTCTTCATGTTCTTCTCTGGCCAGAGATCCTATTCTTGTCTTAGTTGTCACAATTGGGCCAGTCATTTTCAATAAGTGCCCCCAGATCAATAGGCCCTAAAATATATCTCATTGTTTCACTAGGTAACAGCAGCATAATCAATTACCTACGCCACTAAACTGACTCCTCTTTTTGCCTATTGGTCCCTTGGCACGGGAGCCTCAAGTATCTAAAGGAACAGTTAAAGATTATAATCTAATGAGACCTGCTGTGGACCCTCTCAAAAGCGTTCCCCCTTTGGGAACAAAGATCTTCAGGAGGGCACATATTGCCTTACAGGGATGACATTTCTGCATCATATCCAAGCAAGAGGGTATGGTTCTAGCAGTAATAAAGAAGGATGAATCAATTCTTTTTTTTTTTTTTTTTTTTGTGGTAGGCGGGCCCCTCACTGCTGTGGCCTCTCCCGTTGCGGAGCACAGGCTCTGGACACGCAGGCTCAGCGGCCATGGCTCACGGGCCTAGCCGCTCCGCGGCATGTGGGATCTTCCCAGGCTGGGGCACGAACCCGTGTCCTCTGCATTGGCAGGAGGACTCTCAACCACTGCGCCAGCAGGGAAGCCCAGGATGAATCAATTCTGAAGGCTAAGATGGTTCAGAAAAATCTTTACTACACATTTTGGGGATTCATTATAAATTGCTGTAGCCCACAAGGAATGGCTCTATTCTCTTGCAGCCAATGGACCGAACTTTCCGTAGCAGACATGATTTGGTTGGGTGTTTATTGTCCTTTGGGTTTTAGAAACTGACCATTAAGTCCTGGGTCTGATTGTCAGCTTTCTCTACCCTCCCACTGCAGGGAGTATGAGCTTCTTTCTAAGGTACCAAGGAGACCTTCTGGTTTTTGCACTCGTTTTTGACAATAATTAGAAATTAATCGCTCAGATATCTTTTAATCTTTTTTCAAACTTTCCTGAACTTAGTAATAGACAACCAATCCGTTGCCTTTATCATTACTATTTTTCTCACAATTTTTAAATGCCTGTTAAATGCATCAGCTAATGCTCTCCCTTTCAACTGTAAGTTAGTCTAATTCAACATAACTGACAGTTTTAACAACTGGTTTGCCACCTTATGCCAGGTAGTATGTGTGCTGACCTACCACCAGTGGTGGGGTCTTCAGTGACAGTCCAGAGCTGAGTGATCTAGTTCCAAAATACCATCATAGTGCCTGCTTTATCAAACAAGTGTTATAGGCTAATTTCCCCAGGAAGATGACCCTAAAACGGAATCAGACATGCAGGTGGTTTGTTAACGAGCACATTTGGGATCAACACCTAAAGAAGGGAGAGGAAGGAGACAGAATTGGGTAGAAGTTTAGTGTGTTACAAGCTCAGTAGCTGTCTTGCTAATCTTTCTGGGATCCTTGGAATAAGAATAGCTCTTCAGAGTTGTCCTGAATTTGGTTCTTTATGATCAGGACTTTATACTTCCCATTCATGTGGTTAATAGAGGTGGACCAGCTCAGGAAGCAGTGTGACTTTGAGCCAGGGTGAGGCAATCTCCCCAAACCCCTGAGATCGAAGTTTTCCTGCCATCAGTACTCTCTCAACAGCTGTGCCCACAAGCCCTTCATTGAAAGAATATCTGTGTGGTGCATTGCAGAATCTACTACATTTATCATCAATAAAAATATTATTGTATTCAGACATATGGAGAGCTATTTATTTACATTAAAAATTTACATCTATGGTTTGTACTTTAAGAAGTTGCAAGTGATTTTTATACGCCAATTTTAGACAATATAAACTTTTAAAGTTTGAAAACTTCCATTATTAGGAAGCTCAAGAAAAGAGATTTAAATTGCCCTAATCATATATAGGTGAGACTTAATAGGTACTATTTTCTGTTAGTTTGAATATTGGTAGATTAATAAGATGATTAACTAGTTAATACAGGTAATAGGTTTTTATTTCCTACTATGGGTCAAACACTATCCTAGGCTGTAGCAATGAATAAAACAGACAGAAATATCTGTCTTCATGGAACTTGCTCAGTGAGGAGGCAGTTTAAAAATGTACAATTAAATGCATGGGATGTGATTGTAAGTTCTATGGAGGAAAAGTGAACAGAGAAGAAAAATAGAAGGAATGGATATTTGATGAACATCTGATAAACATTTTCAAAATTTATATAATAGTGTAGGTGTTATAGTAGTTTTCATTTTATTAATGAGAAAATGAGTCAAAATAATTAAATAAATTGCTTAAGTTCACACAGATAAGTGGTAAAGATAATATTCAAACCCAGATAATTTTGGCTTTAACATCCTAGCTCTTAACTTTATACAACTGCTATAAACATTGGACAGAATGGATTTGGAATAATCACAAAGGTTATAAATGTTATTTCAGAGAAAGTGGACAATAACCTTTGAGTTTTTGGTGCTACTGAGGTTAATGGCTGTAGGTACATATAATAAAGCAACAATTCTGTTACTGCTTTATATGAAAAAGATGTCTATTTTTTCTGTTACAGGGTAAGATATATAAAATATACATATTTGTAATATATTGGATGCAAACATTAAGATATGTGTTTATGTGTAGCATACATATATGTGTATATGTGATGTCTGTATCTGTGTGTTTCTGTGCATATATGACAGGTGGGAGAAGAGAGAAATATGAGATCCTGGAATATAGAGTATAGGAAGTACCACAATCGTTATATTGGCACAAAAAAAAGGAATCATGGATTACTTCCTAAAAGTAAAGTATTAGAGATAAAGATGTGGACTGTTTATGATTACTGGCAATTCTTCATACTGTAGCAATTATTTCAAATAATCTAATGAGACTACTTTCTTAATTATCATTTCTATTTATAAGGAATCAGTTTATAACTCTGTTAGGTTTAGCTCTTTTGTGTGGGATAAGAAGAAGCAAAAGTGGAATTATTCACAAAAGAAGGTCTCATGAGGAGTTTTTTAAATGATAGAATTTACAAAATATTTCCTTATAGTCATAAAGTATTGATGAAAGAAAAAGCTATTACTAAACAACACCTCCACCCCCTCCCACCTTATTTAGATTCATATACAAATTCACTGAATAAGTGAATGGTTTTAACCAAAATGTGTCCAAATTACAGTGAAGACCACCATCCAGCCAAACAGGGCACTCAGGAAAAGATATAGTTTCTACCATACTCCATAAAAATTCAACTTGCATATGTGTTATTCTGAACATATACTAGTTGACTGATTATCTGTTTTAGATAGTTTTCTAGTTAATAGATTTAAATCAATAATTTAACTTCTATAGTTCTATATATTCTATCCATTTGTTACTGCATAAAATAGAAAAATATTTTTTCAATGCTCTTTCTTTAATTGAAGTCTAATTTTGATTTGAAATAGAATGAACGAAACCTTATAGCCTGTGCCAGGTTTTTAATTGCATACTACATAATTTGGCCAACATATTTTTATTATACATTGTGTTTTTTCCCAGTTTTATTGACATATAATTAACATTTAACATTATGTAAGTTTAAGGTATAAAATGTGTTGATTTGATACAGTTAAATATTAGAAAATTATCACTAACTTACATTTAGCTAACACCTCCATTGTGTCACATAATTACCATTTCTTTTTTTATGATGGAAACATTTAAGAACTACTCTCTTAGCAACTTTCAAGAATATAATACAGTATTGTTATCAATAATCACAGTGCTGTACATTAGATCCACAGAACTTACTCATCTTCCAACTGGAAGTTTGTACCCTTTGCCTTACATCTCCCCATTTCTCCCAAATGCAAGCCCAGGGGAACCACCATTCTACTCTCCGTTTCTCTGGGTTCAGCTTTTTTAGATTCCACACATAAGTATTCACATGCAGTATTTCTCTTTCTGTATCTGACTTATTGAACTCAGCATAATGCCCTCAAGGTCCATTCATGTTGTCACAAAGGGTAGGATTTTCTTCTTTCTTATGACTGAATAATATTCTGTTGTGTGTATGTATATATATATATATGCATCACATCTTCTTTATTCATCTGTTGGAGGACCCTTAGGTTGTGTTCATGTCTTTGCTATTGATAATAATGCTGCCATCATCATGAGAGTTCAGGTTATTGTGATATCCTATTTTCATTTCATACAGGAATTTTTAATTTTTGAGGAACTTCCATAATCTTTTACATAGTGGCTGTACCAATTTATGTTCCCATCAACAGTGCATAGGGTTCCCTTTTCTCCACATCTTCATTAACATTTATGTTTTCTTTTTTTCGATCATAGCCATCTTAATAGGTGTGAGGTGATATTTCATTGTGTTTGTGATTTACATTTCCTTGATGATTAGTGATATAGAACATGTCTTCATGTACCTGTTGGCCACTTATGTCTCATTTGGGAAAAATGCCTATTCGGTCCCTCTGCCCTTTTTTTATTTATATATTTTTTCTTTTTGGTATTCAGTTGTATGAGTTCTTTATATATTTTTTGATATTAACTTCTTATCAGATAGATGGTTTGCACATATTTTCTGCCGTTGTGTAAGTTTCATTTTGTTTGCCTTTTATTTTGTTGATTGTTGATTTTTTTGTTGTTGTTGCTGTTCTCTGTTTCTTTTATGCTGTGCTTTTCAGTTTGATGTAGTCTGACTTACTGATTTTTGCTTTTGTTGCTTGTGCTTTAGGTGTCATATCCAAAAAATTGTTGCCCAGACAAATCTCAAGGAGCTTTTCCCCTATGTTTTCTTCTAGAAGTTTTATAGCTTCAAGTCTTACGTGTAAGTCTTTATTCCATTTTGAGTTAGTTTTTGTGAGTGGTGTGTGATAGGGGTCCAATTTTATTTTCTTCCTGTGGTTATCCAGTTTTCCTATCACCATTATTGAAGAGACTGTACTTTCCACATTGAGTATTATTGGCTGCCTTGTAAAATATTAGTTGACAGTGTATGTGGGGATTTATTTCTGGGCTCTCTATTCTGTTCCACTGGTTTGTGTGTTTATAAACCAATGGTTTATAAACCATTGTGTTTATGGTTTTGATTACTATAGCTTTGTAATTAGGTTGGAAATCAGGAAGTGTGACACCTTCAGCTTTAACTTCTTTCTCAGGATTGCTTTTGCTATTTGGGGGTCTTCTGTGGACCCATATAAATTTTAGGATTGCTTTTTATTTCTGTGAAAAATGCCATTGGAATTTTGGTATTGTAGAATTATTGAATCTATAAATGGCTTTGAGTAGTATGGGAAGTTCAACAATATTCATTCTTCTGATCCAGGAACACATCTTTCAATTTGTTTGTGTCCTCTTCATTTTCTTTTATCAGAGTCTTGTAGTTTCCATGGTATAGATATTTCACTTCCTTGGTCAAATTTATTCCTAAGTATGTTACTGCTTTTATGCTATTTTGAATGAAATTGTTGCTTTTTTTTATGATGTTTAATTGTGGAGGTATAGAAACAGCACCGATTTCTGTATATTGATTTTATATCCTGCAACATTACTGAATTTGTTGATTATTTGCAACATTTCTTTTGGTTGGATCTTTAGCATTTTCTATATATAAGATCATATAATCTGCAAACAGTTTTAAGTTTTCCTTTCCAATTTAGATATCTTTTATTTCTTCTTTTTTTTTTTTTTTTTTTTTTTGCCGTATGCGGGCCTCTCACCACTGTGGCCTCTCCCATTGCAGAGCACAGGCTCCGGATGCGCAGGCTCAGCGGCCATGGCTCATGGGCCCAGCCGCTCCGTGGCATGTGGGATCTTCCCAGACTGGGGCACGAACCCGTGTACCCGGCATCGGCAGGCGGACTCCCAACCACTGTGCCACCAGGGAAACCCAATATCTTTTATTTCTTTATCTTGCTTTTTTGCTCTAGCTAAGACATAGTACATAAATACTGTGTTGAATAAGAGTAGTAATAGTGGACACCTTTGTCCTCTTCCTGATCTAAGAGGAAAACCTTTTAACCTTTTACCGTTGAGTATTGTTATCTGTGTGTTCGTCATATATTACATTTATTAAGTTGAGGTATGTTCCTTCTATACCTGAGTTGTTGTATTTTGTCAAATGGTTTATATGCATCTATTGAGATAATCATGATTTTTATCTTTCATTCTGTTAATGAGATGTATCACATTTATTGATTTGCATATGTTTAACCATCCTTGCACCCTAGGGATAAATCCCACTTGAATATGGTGTATGATCCTTTTAATGCGCTGTGGATTTTTGTTTTGCTTCTTTCAAGATCTTCTCTTGGTCTTGTTTCCAACAATTTTACTATTAATCTGTAACTTGTTTTTCTTTTGTAAAGTTTAAAAAGTTTAGTCAAGATATCTATGAACATTGCTTTTTTTTCTACTTCCTCTTCCTATCTCTTTGTAGAGATATTATGCATGTTAGAATTTGTCTAATGTTCTATGTAGCTCTCATGGCTTTTACAGGATTTACCATTAAAAAAATAAAAAGATTTGTCCCTACATCTAAAATATAATGCTGCTGCCAGGACAAAATAGACATCTTTAAAAAATTGTACAATTATGCCTTCAAAATGATTCCCAATATTTTCTACTATATCTGCTTGCTTAGTGATGGATAACTTTATTTTATTTTCAAAATTAAAATCCAGATAATATTTTGAAAATTTGACACTTTGAAGGAACATGTAATGTTATCAATCAAAACGTTTGAAGACTTTCCTGAAGAGATGAAATCTAGCCTGGATGTCAAATAATAGATATATTTTTGCAAAAAGGATTAATAATGAGTAATATATATATGTGTGTGTATATATATATATATAAACAATCTCAGATATTAGACTACATTAATATTTTTGAAAGTAGAAAGTAACAAGCAGTGAGAGAATGGGGAATGTTACTGAAAATTTAGTATATGGATGAATTTCTAGTGGCTTTATAATATATATATAATTTTGCAATTTACTCCATATTTAGCAGGGACTCATCAAATAATTTTGAAGGAAAATTGGGTATGCCCCTTTATTTTTCTATAAACAATGGGTTAGGAATTTATTACTGTAGTTCATAAGTCAAGTAATGAAGAATTTAGCTAGAGAGGTGAAAACAATAAGGCCTCATAATCTAATACACTGATGACTAGTTAGTTATAAGAAGAAGAGGTAGACCAATGGAGTAGTCTATTGTGATTCAGTGTTTTATGTCTAAGTTATTGGTAAGATAGTCATACCATTAATTAAATAAAAAGCAAAGAAGAAAAAACTTGAAAGGAGAAGAAATTGAATTTTAATTTGAACATGTAGAGTTTTGTGTTAGTCATTGGTGTGAGTGGTGATTTCAAGCAGGTTTTTGGAAAATCAGGCCTGAAGAGGTTAGAAAAGGAAACTTTTCCATGATGATCAACTCAGCACTAAAGCTATGCATGGCAAGATAGAGTTACTGTGGGTAGAAAAATTAGACTGACATTATTTAGAACATTGGAAAAAATATCAGAAGAGATGAAACCCTATAAAGAAGATGCTGTCTTATCAATCATTTTGGCACATGTAATTAGTAATAATTTGCAAAAAAACTGTGAAACTAATTATCATAAAAACAGTTAATAAATACATCATTCTAACAAAAAACATTAAAGAGCTCCTTAAAAAATAAAACCAGTAATGATTAGATTAAAATAATATTTCGATAGCTTAGTAATTCCACTCTTTTGATCATAACGTTATTGCCTATTAAGAAAAACCATTATTAAAAAACACACCAAGGGATGACTTAGCTGCTGTGTACACTGTTTTAACTTGCCTATTTTGTCCTTTCCATATGTAGATATATCTGCTTTGTGAACTGCAATTATGATATGATATGATACATAATTTTTCTAACAAATCAGTCTTTTAGTAACATCTTCCTTATATTGTCAAATTTCCAATTATTTTTATGTTATTTAAAACATTTTCTTTATAGTTTTATTTAAGTTTAGGCTTTTGAGGTGGTGGTGTCAAAAGTTTATGCCACAATTTCTACAAAATTCAGTACTTATTGAACTTGGAATTTTTAAATTTGTGAATGCTGTATTGTAACCTGTATGTTTGATGTTACTAACTTTTAACAATTCCATAAGATACATAATATTATCTGTCATTTTTTTCCAAAATAGAATTCAAAGAAGTTTGCATTTATCACTCAGATCCTCTTGTTCCATAGGCTGGATTAAAGATGAAATATCACTGGCCAAAATGTTGCATTCTTTAAACTTCCAATAATTTGGATTTGAAAGTATGATTCTATTTCCTTCAAATATAAGAAAGGAAGTTATTGTTTATGAACTATCTGGAATGTTTAAAAGCCTGTACATCCTAATTTTTGTGTGTCATATTAAGCAGGTAATATATTACAGTAAGCCCCCTACATAAGAACAAGTTCTGTTCCCAGAGTGCGTTTGTAAGTCCAGTTCATTCGTTAAGTCCAACAAAGTTAGCCTAGTTACCCAGCTAAGACAGTCAGCTCTAAAGTACTGTACTGTAATAGGGTTATAATACTTTTCACACAAATAATACATAAAAAACAAACACAAAAAATAAAGAAAACATTTTTAATCTTACAGTACAGTACCTTGAAAAGTACAGTACAACAGCTGGCATACAGGGGCAGGCACTGAGTGAACAGGCAAGAAGAGTTACTGACTGGAGGAGGGAGAGGAGGTGGGAGATGGTAGAGCTGAAGGATCATCAGCAATAGGAGATGGAGGGCAAGCTGCAATTTCACTCACACCTGATGTTGATGGAACGCACTTTTGCATCTTTGAAAGTTCGCAACTTGAAGGTTCGTATGTAGGGGACTTACTGTACTTGCATTGTTTAGTTTTAAGTATGTGATTTTCTTATAATGAAACCCTGGAAACTTAAAAGTTCCACCCGACTTGTTGCAGGTAGTTACAATGACTCTTTCTTTGGCCTCTTTATATATTTTGTGGTGCATATAATGTTTTCTGTGTTACTTTTTGGTAGGTAATATGGAAACTAATTCTGTATTATGCAGCTATTTCTTAATATAACTTTATCAACAAGTGACTTTAACACTTTTTAAAAAACTGTTGAGCCATATTGCTGAAGAAAAAATTATTTTCTCTTGTGTTCATTAAGTTGGTGGTTTTCCTCACAATATCAAAAATACTAAGCCATTCAATAATTGCTCTAAAATAATTATCTTTTAATATACATATTTTACTGATATACATGAGGTTTAATTAAACTATATAATTAAGTAATAAAACATTTCATCTAAATTAAACAGGTTTGTGTGCAAACCCAATAAAACCTTGGTAATCAACAATTGGTGCAGATGTAATAAAGAGTAGCCTACTAGCCTATGCATTAGACAGTATGTTTTACAAGTAGAGTTGAGGCCATTAATTAATCTCTAAAATCAGTTTGATGGAAGTTACTTATGACAGCTTGCATATAATTTCTGGTTTTATTAATGGTTCATTAAAATTGGTAGCTTCAAGCTCCTTCAGTTAAATAAGAGAAAACCATGTAGGTAACATACAATATGTTAGTAAAACAACGGGGTGAAGCAGTGAATTACTGGTGTCATAGATATCCCTAGTGGCAGCACCCAAATTATTGACCCTTAACATCCCAAGGTTGAGGATCCCAGTTTCCTATGGAGTGATAAGTATAGGCTGTAGTGAACAGAAAAAAAAAAAAAAAAAAAAAGGAGATAGTAATGAGGGGGCAACTGCTTCCTTAACAATTTGGCTCAGACAGTACTTAGTGCCTCCTCACTAGGGAAATAAACCATCGCTTGAATGATAAACATCTGCATGTATGTTTGGAGGTGGCAGGTGTGTCACTGTTCAGCATTTCCACTTGCTACACCAATGAATACTCGAGGAGTGTATTAGTAAACGCATTTAATTTTTGCATTGTTAATGACACTTGTGGGTACATAGAAAACCAAGTTCATTATTTCTTGTATGCCAGCTATAAAGAAAAGAAAAATTTTCTAAATACCTTTAATCCTTTTTGTTTGTTTGTTGTGATATACCAATGACTAGTTGGATAATATGCACTCCTAAAATAGCACCTTATAGTTCATCTTGTGATAAATGCTTTCTGTAAATTTTCTTGGTTTAAATGAATACAACTGCCTTCCTGTTGCTCTCATTCTCAGTGAATTGACTGTTTATGTCACTCTCAGCAGAGGTATAATGTAACATTTTAAATAATGGAACCTCCCCTACTGTCAGAGAATAGAAATAGTCACCTACTCTTTCAGGGAAAACAACTACTTTCCTTTAAAAAGTGTATTTTAATCTCTTTTCAATGCAATTTGAATATAACTGTGTGATATTCCCAAGTAAAAATAGTTAATTTTTTGTTTCAGAAAAGAGGTTAGTTTTGTCACATTGAAAAGGTAAAAATCAAATTGTTTCCCTTCTTTGTTTTTTACCATTAAAAAAAATATGCATAGGTACAAATCATCACCTAAAGAGACAGCTTCAAATTCTTAAGTCTATTTTTCCATGTATATCTAATGAGTAAACCACTGAAAATCAGGGTGTGAATATATATTTGAAAACAAATATAAATAAATATTTAAAATTCATATATCATACAGATTATTATGTATCAGAAAAAAAAGAACTTTCACAGTGATATTCTAGGTAAGAGGCATACAGATGCAAGAAAGCAGTTGATCTTGTCTGAATTATGTTTCAACTATATTCAATTGGATAGTAAACAGCATTAATTTAAATATTGATCATGGCTAAGACCCCATCAGACTGAAACAAAACCATGGGATTGTTAAGGATTCTAGAATTTACAGAGATTAATACACTACAGTTGAGTCCCTTCCAGGACTTCCAAGAATCCTCATTTGGTGAATGTCTACTTGTGAGACTGATTACAAAGTCTAGGCTGAGAGCCAGAATATTTTGAGGTAATGGCTAGACCCAATAACAACTAGAGATTTCAAGTAGTCTGTATCTATATTGATTCATTTGCTGATAAATACAATATAGCAGCAAGAGGTCAAGAGACAGTAATTCAGGCAAAGGGGGAGTATGAATAGAAGCAGAAAATTGTCCTCACAAAAAGTAGTGATGGGGGCTTTAATGTCTCTGGGGAGATAGGAGGCAACTTTGGGTCCTGACTCTCTGGGATCGCAGGCAGATGGAAGATTAAAGGAAAGGAGTGGGAAGAATTCCCTTTTCCTTTCACATTTACTCTTCTTGTATTCAAGGTTTTCAAGACCTCACTGCCTCTTTAAAGGGGAGATATCCAGACAAGTTAGGCCACATGAGACAAATGTCTTTATGTTGCTCTTAGTGGGCTATTGACCAGCAGCATTTGGCTCCTGCAGCTGAGAGACCCTCACTACTTGACCATAAAATGGATAGATAATACTGCAGTCAACACAAGCAAGATACCTCCTTGTTTCTAATAACCACTAATGAGAACTTGGCTCCCACCTCAGTTACTTGGAGCCAAGAAAGGAAAGTGCTCATTCTTCTTGGGACCATAATGTAGACTCTATGTTTTTGCTCATGAGTCCCTCCAGACCCAGTTCTTTTATCTTAGCTAACCCTCCCTCTATACCCTGGGTTGTTTTCTTTCTTCCCTCCCTACCACAGCCCTAGCAGTTTTAATCTATCCTTCTAAGGGGAGAACAATCTGGATCTTTCCTCTATTCCACTGGAAATTTATTGTTCATGGTATAAATCTTAGCTTTAGATTTTCATGCTCTACTGATTCCCAAAGGCTTTTCTTTCAAATGTATGGTGTTTAGGTCTGAAAACTGAGAATTTAACCACAATTCAAAACCAAGCTGTACTTTTTTCTTCTTCCACATCTTTCTGTAATAACAAACTTACACTGGTGGCAATGCTTATAGAAAGTCCTTGTTGCTTCTTAAGTGAAGAGAGAGGGGCAGAAGATAGGAAGAATAAAAACAGGACAAATTGTGTTGGGAAGCACCACAAACAATTTAATGTGAAAATATTTCCTTGATATACTTTAAATAATAATGAGTCAAATAGTTTGACTCTCTTGTTGAGTACATGTAGAGATAGTAACAGCTGAACCTGGAATTGAAGCTATGAAGTAGAAATCCTCATTAAAAACTAATCTCCCCCTGTCTAATAGATAATAGGGAACTGTTAAAACTTTTACAAAGTGATCAAGATCCAGTCAGTTTCTACTAAACACAGATCAGTTTAAAAAAGAAAGTAGACTGGATTGACAGAGGAGGAAATGTAGAAGTGGTGTTACTACACATTCTCAGTGAACTGTGACAGTCCCGTTTGGTGCCAGTTATCCCAGCATACATATTTACTTTTTTTTTTTAACATCTTTATTGGAGTATAATTGCTTTACAATGGTGTGTTAGTTTCTGCTTTATAACATAGTGACTCAGTTATACATATACATATGTTCCCATTTTTACATTCACTTTAGAAAAGCAAATCAGTATAAATGATATTTTTTGGCCATCCTATTTAAGGCACTATTAAAATGGTTGACATCATGTTATAGAGAGCTAGGATTGAGAATGCGATGTTAAGAACAAATTTAAAGAAATTTCGTTATCATAACAGCACTGTGAGACTTTTCTTATGGATATGGATGTCGCCCTTTCCAGTTTATGGGGTCAGAGTGGCAGGACACATTCCAGGTGTGTGTGTGTATTTTCAAATAACTCGCATTTCACTTACTGACACAGCAGTACAATGCATTAAAATCAAATTTCTGTTCTACCATACTTTCCTCACAGTTGTTCCTTCTAATTGTAATAACTGTTCCTTCCGTGCCACAAAATGAAGCAATTATTTCTTGAAAAACAAATCAGAAAGAATTTCTTCAGGGAAGACATCCCTGACCTCTCTCAAAATAGAATAGACAGCTCCTTCATCTTGTGATCTCTGTACCTAATGCATCCTTTGATCATTAAGCTTCTGGCATTGTTCTTTAATTTGTTTCTTTCTGTATCTCTATACCCTAATACATATTAGATTTCTTGATAGAACAGACTGCTTTTGTATTCAATCCCAGTATTCCAAGTGCCTGGCAATATATCTGACCCACACATTTATTGAAATGAATTCAAGCTAATGGCATGGATTTGTGATTTTCATATTGAGTAGACAACTGATTGGAAAATAAAACCTGATTAATTCGGAATCCATGAAGTTGATATTCTCTATTGTTTCCAGTAAGGCACTCTTTTGAAGTTATAGGTTAAATTATCCATCACGGTATATAGACTATTATAATAATAGCCCCAGATATTTTTAACTATTAAGAAAAGCATTGTTTTATGATTGACTTTAAGCATTCTTAAATAATTCAATTATTATAATCAATTTACTTGCAAATATTGCCATATCTACGTAATTCTTGTTTAACCAAACAAGAAACCAAGGCATATATTTTCACTGCAATTTGCCTAATTCTAGGTTCAGCATATGCTTCCATAGATTTAAACTAATTTTAACATACAGACTTTTAAAAGGCAGTTTTTTAAAATAAATACTATTCTCAGCAATCTGATTTATAAGAGGCTTTGTCATGCATGAATCTGGACAAGGCAGAAATTGAAAGGAAGGACTTTTTTTTAGATTTGTTAAACCCATAAACTATTGCATATTATTGTGTTATAGAAGCATCCAAATTATGAAATGGATCTCCTCCTTTTCAATTATCTCAGTACAATTTGTTTTAAAAATTCCCTAAAGTTACCCTCACATTCATTCGGCTCTTGTAATCTTGCATTTCTCCCCAAATTAATTTCTTAGTGTGCTTTTATAGCTGCCTACAATTTTAGAGACATATTTGACCAATCTATTTTATAAGGTTTTTAGTGAAATTCTGAGGGAAAAAAATGTATGTAAGAAGCATATGCTTCATCGTTATTCTGAAAATATGAATTAATATCTCCTTCCCCTTTCATTTGTAATATTTTATTTATAGGTGTTTTATTTTCTAACTCTGACCTTTAACTTACTTTTAAATTTTTTCCACCTACACATCTCTGAGGATACCTTATATAGAATAGAATAGGTGCTCAATATAGCTTAACATTTTTTGGAAGAACAAATGTTAAATTAATGTGCACTCTGGTTGATTTGTTATTCAACTACAAATAACGTCAAGGAACAGAATGTGGCTCAATGTATGAACTATATCTTTTGAAATTAACATTAATAAATATTTATTGATTAATTTAGAGAAAGGTTTATAATAGTTTGTCCAAAGAGGAAAGAAGTTTATAAAATTTATATATTTTTTTCTAAAGCTAAACCAAAGAAATATAGAAGTTTCAATTAATTTCTTCTAAGTTCACTACATTGCTACTTGGTTTCTATAATATAGCACTGGATATATAAATCATCAATGTAGAGAAATGGTTACTCTTACTTTAAAGGCATCATCTCCCAATTAGCATAGTAGGAAGCCTCATCTTTTGTTAAGTTTATATACTGTTGCTCTTAACCTTCTTGGTTATTTCACCACTGAGTTCAATGGCTAAGTTTCATTTTTATTTATGTAGCACAGGATTAGCTAATATCTTGTGCTGATGGCTCAGAACCAGAGTCGACAGGTTTAGATTGGGTTTTTCATCACTTATTGTAACAAATTTCCATTAATGGGGTAGAACAAATTGCAGTTAAACTACTACAGTGACATAAAGCATATGTATAACAACATTAAATGGAAGGCAAAGAAATGATTGTGGGAAGGCAATCTCTTTGTATATATTTTGCTATTACAAATAGATATAGGTGACAGATTTAATATAAAACCAATGTTCTTACTGAGCATTTATTACCACTTCATGGGCCAGTCATTTCAAATTATTGACAGTAAGTTTTCAAAACCAGGTTGGTGCCCGGTTTTAGTAAAAGCTGTGATATAATGATACATTGGGAGTATCTTGAGTTCCAGTCTTTCCTTAGACACTTTCTGCCTTTCCCTAGATATATGGTGCTATATATTGTCACAATGTGAAAGCCAAGGGTCCAGTGATATGTGTTAATTTATATCCTTGAACCGTGATGCCACCGTCAAGAGAAAGGTACATTAGAGAGAAGGAAAGAAAATATATGTCACCCAGTGAATTTCTAAGAAACGGTGTTCTTAAAATTCTTCTAAGACTGATATACTAATTGTCAGACTATACTTGCCAGGACTTCACAGAGCAGTGTGTGTGGTGGTAGATAGGGCTTGGGATTAGGCCAGATACTTTAGTTCTCTTGATGTAAAGCAAACAACCCCAATTTAGTGGCATAAAACAACAGTCAATTTATTATACTCAGATTCTGTGATTCAGGAATTCAGGCAGAGCGAAATGGAATGGCTTGTCCCTGCCATACATATTTGAGGCCTCAGCTGTGAGAATTCAGTTAGTTGCAGATGATGTGAACACTTGGGAGCTGAAATTATCTGAACAATATTTCACCATATGTCTTTTAAATAGGTTGTGATAACATGAAGGATGGTCTCACCTGAGTCTGTCAACCAGCATGCCTACACATGGCCTATCCGTGAGGCTTGGGTGTTTCACTTTATGGCAGCTGGTTTCTGAAAGGGAGCATTCTAAGCACAAATGTTCCAAGAGAATCAGGCAGACTGCAGAGCATTGTTTGACCTGTTCTCAGAAGTCATATAGTGCCAGGCATGCTGTATTAAACTGGTCCAAGCAGGCATTAGACTTCCTAGATCAAGGGAGAAGATATAAATCTCACCTCCCTTTAGGAGAAGTGTTTGATGTATGACTTATTTTTCTTAATTGACATGGAGGGATGAGGGTCAGCTGAGAAAGAAAAGATTAGGTAAAATCCAGTGAACTGATTAAGAGAGTCTTGGAAAGGCACAGTGCTAAACACATAAAAGATAATTGTCAGTGTATAGGAAAAACCTTGGCTGGTTGAGTAGATTCATAAAAATTTTTTATTATAAAATAAGATAAAAAATCAGAAATCGGAGTGGGTTAAAAGCAGGATATGTAAATTCAAATTTAAAAGTAAAGCATATGAATAATGAATGAATAAACAAAATGGGGAGAGAGAAATGTATAGATGGTCAATACAGGAACATTTAGGAATCAAGATCCAGATAAATTTTTCCACAAGTGAATATATGCCTGTCTTAGGTATACAAACTTAATGTTCTCATCCTTATACCTTAAAGAGAATTGTGCAAATAGTGGTATTAGTAACACACCTGGGGAATGTTAGGAGTATGCTATTCTAACATTAAATAACAAAGGTAAATATGAATGTGAACGTTAATTATCTATTCACATATGGAAAAATATTAGCAGAGCCACTAGATATTGGATAATGACTGGCAATTCTATTTTATTCAGAAATAATATTGAGTGCTTGTTAATTACAAGGCACTAAGAAAAGACCTAGCAGGTATAATAAGACAGTTAAATACAGCCACATACAATCATACACACTCATCTTACACACATACAGTTTGCAATTTAGTAGACTTAACAAAAAATGTACATACACACTTAAAATCTTCAGTAGATAGCTAATAATTACTATTAGGCTGTATGCTGTTTTTAAACACACATACAGAGGTAGGTAGATAGACAAATTTAAATATCGTATAGCCTAAGCATTATGGCGCATTAGGTATTGATAGGAGAGTCATGGCATATAGAGATAAAAATGGGACCAAAGTATTGTCTCCTTAAAAACTGAAGTTTTTATACAAATGTTAACACTATTTGAGATTCAACAGTTCTCTATTTTTGAGTGGTAACCTGTCACTAGAAAATAACAATATAATTTAGCATAATAATCATGTAGCAAATTATTCAATACATGTCTTTCTTTGCCTTACACATTCATTTGGCTAACATACAGGTGGAGAGGTATTTATATATTCTTTTCATAAAAATCAGAGCGAGGGGGGAAAGAATGTCCAGAATGGTGGATTAAAAAAACAAGCAACAACAACAACAAAAACTCTATAAGTATCTTGTCTTCAATAAAGGTAACAAGAACACTGGCAAAAATGTCAAAAACAACCTCTTCAAATTGGAAATTAGTCAATGATCACAACAATTGAGGAGTGTTTATTTAGCAAAACAGCTAAATCACAGTAAGAATAGTAAACTCTGTGCCATTTTATCTTGTTCTATCCCCATAAATCTCTTATCAGACTCTTTTTTTCCAGTCCTGCAATAGATATAAAAATCAGCAGCCTTAAAACCTCCATAGCTATGAAAATCAGAAGACTAGCAGACATTGGAGGAGGATAGAATCAATTTCTAGCTCACCATAAATAATCCATTCTCAAGAATTGTCACTATTTCACATGCCTGAAGACTCTATGGACAAGTCTGATTCACAGGGTTTGTATATATTTTATCTGAACCCAAACTTCTTCAGTAAGAAAAAGGCCTATTTTCAGGGTGTTTGTAGAAAAGTCAGTGACAATTGTTTGACATCACAGCCGCCTGAGGTGGCAGTACCCATGGGGGCAAACAAGAGGCTGGCCAAAAAGCATGAAAGAAAAATATGATCGAAATGTATATAAATAGGGTTTTTGAAAATCTTTAATATTCAAAGGAATATTCCTGGAAATCTAAAAAACCATACACATGTATAGAGCTTTGTGAATGCACAGGAAAGATGTAAAGAGACCTTAAGCTTTCAACTCTGTCTGACCTTGAGACATTGTGTAATGAGGACGTAAAGCCGGAGGCAGAGTTATAAATTGGATGAATACTACAGCTGTTCCCTAACACACATAAAAAGCCCTTTAGCAAAGTGTGGAAGATGTATTGGTTGAAGGCATTTAAGAAAATCCCTATCCAAGCACTATCTGACCACTAAGTTAATCAATTATACTAGCCATTCACAACCAAGAAAATATATTTTAGGGAATTAGTTCAGGGAAGTCACTTAACAGAGAAAGAGAGCCAAGACAAGCTGCAACAATAAAGAGCAACAACAACAAACACTAAGAGGAGAGAGATCTGATTCCCAGATTTGCCTCATTTTAATAATTAAAATGGGAAAAGAATTTGAAAAAGAATAGATACATGTATAACTGAATCACCTTGGTGTACATCTGAAATTAACACAACATTGTTAATCAACTATACTCCAATATAAAATAAAAGTTAAAAAATATTTTAAATGTCCCATATACAATAAAAAATATGAGACATGCAAAAAAGAAGAGAAAGTATTGCCCTGTATGTGTGGAGGAGACAAACAGGCAATAACAACTCTCCCTTAGGTGACCTAGATATGGGACTTGAAAGGTGATTTAAAATCAGTCATTATAAATATGTTCAACAACTAAAGAAAAACATTTCTAAAGATCTAAAAAAAAAAAAGCTTATAAAATAAAGCATATCAATAAAGGTAAAGAAACTATTAAAAAATAAATAGAAATTCTTGAGTTGAAAATTACAAGTGAAATAAAAAAATTCAGAAGCAAATTAGAAATGATAGAAGAAAAAATTTAGCAAACTTGAGGAAAGGTCAATTGAAATTATCCTGTCTCTAGTAGAGACACAGATGTAGAGAACAAATGTATGGACCGCAAGGGGGGAAAGTGGCGGGGGCTGTGGTGGTGGGGGGATGAATTGGGAGACTGGGATTGACATGTATACACTAATATGTGTAAAATAGATAACTAATAAGAACCTGCTGTATAAAAAGTAAATAAAACAAAATTCAAAAAAAAAAGGAAATTTTCCTGTCTGAAGAAAAGAAAAGAGAAAAAGAGAATTAAGAAAAAGAACATAACCTTAAAGACATATGATGCACTATCAAGTACACCTATCAGAAACCAGAGTGAAAAAAAAGATGCAAATGAATAGTTGAAAAAATAATGCCCAAAACTTATCAAATTTGAAGGGAAGTGTTAATTTACACATTTAAAACCCTTAACAAACTCCAGGTACAATAAGCTCAGAGATACAATCATAAACATATTATCATAGACAAACGGTCAAATACCAAAACCAAAGAGTGAATCTTGAAAGAAGGGAAAACATCATCAACAAGGAAATCTCAACATCATTAACAGTTGACTCCTTATCAGTGGCCATGGAGGCCAAAAGGCAATAGGGTAACATATTCAAAGTGCTGAAAAAATAAAGATTATCAACCAAGAATTCTATATCCAGCAAGCCTCCCTTAAATAGGAAGGAGGTTTGCAGATACAAGATCATGTGTATTTCTGTACAACCTGAACAATCTGAAAACAGCTCCATTTACAATATAATTTTTTTTAACTTAGAAACTCATTTAGCAAAAGAAATGCAAGACCTGTACAGCAAAAATTGAAAGGAATTTAAAATGATGTGAATAAGTGGAGTGGTATCCCATTTTCATGGATTGGAAGAAATAAATGTTAAGATGACAGTATTATCTAAATAGATGTACAGATTCAATGCAACCCCGTTCAAAACTCTGGTTAACTTATTTGCAGAAATTGATACATTGATCATAAATGAGATCACGAGAAGGGCGACAAAAATAAACAATAGGTGAAAACATAGAACACTCTGTCTAAATAGGATGTCTCCTTTAACTTTCATGTCTTCATCAAAAGTTTCACAGAGTTTCATTCTAAAACAGATAATAGTGGAAAATTAATCAAAAATTGTATTAATATGTCAAGGATGGGGATAAACATATGTATGCATAGAATTTTCCATTAAATAAATTTTAAGGGTAGTATCGAGTCTAAAAAAGTATCTCTAGGCAACTGTATTGCTTGTATTACTGTGGATTTTGACAATTTAAAATATTGAAATTTTTATATGAAAACTTTATGTAATGAAAATTTTACTATTTTCACCTTAGTCTTATAGTACACGTACATACATAGGAAAAAGAAAATACATTGCAGGGTCGAATGCATTAGAGGAAGAGTAACACCATTGGTAATTAATATATTTTTCAAATGACTGCATGGTATTTATAATTCAATAATATAGTATTAAGTAGGTTTATTGTAGTGCATAGGAAATAGATTGATGAATTTTTCACATATTTTAAATGTATTTACATTAAATAGTTACTTTTTTTTTTGGAATCATAACCTTGTATAAGTCTCCCCAAAAACCAACACAGTGTTGAAAAAAATTCACTGGAGTCCATTTAGAATTGAATCATTCCACATCTTTATAAAAAGTACTATTGGAAAAAAAAAAACTTCAATATGATTTAAGAACATAAGCTTTCTCAAAATATCTTTCTGGCTAATATGATGTTTTTTACCTTTAGAAGTTATCAAATTACTAATGAGAAATGTATAATCTAGACTTAAGCATGTTCAAATGACTTACTTTAAAGGGACTGAGTTTCCTGATTCATTATGAAAGGAGCTATAGATGAGCTGTACTCTCCCTTTCGAGATTGAAGACTTCTTTTATCTTAATGTTTTTAGTTATGTCTGCCTGTTTAAAAGTCCTAAAGGGATGTAATATTTTCTATAATACAAATCTGGCTCTAGTGCTGAATAAAATAAAACTGTGGCTCAAGTGGTGAAAAGGAGTTTGCACACAAATAAAACCTGGCTTAGAAAGAAACTTGTTCAAGTTGGTGGAAGTTGTTTTAATGATTAAAAATAAATTGACATGACTAAACAAGTGCCAGTACTATTAACATGATATTAGGGTTTTAAATTTTGCAAATATAATGACCCTAACTGCAATTATCATTGACCCAAAAGTGCTAGTCAGAGGAGTATTTCAATAAGCTTGGCATCAGGAATTTGAGATTCCTCTCTCTCTCTCTCTCTCTCTCTCTCTCTCTCTCTCTGTCTTTCCCTTTATAGACTAGGGCTAGAAGACTGTTCTCTCTGTGGTTACCAGATGAACAGAATATAGAGCCAAAGCTGTTAGTTCTACTCAGTTTCCTGAATGCAACAGCATTAATTTAGATGGTTCTGTCAGGGAATACTCTGATAATATTGCACTGTGACAAGAATAAAAATTTTTTCTTTACATTTATATATAGATGAAAGGGAAAAACTACATTTTCATAGAATTTCTTATTCATAAATCTCAAATTCCTCAGGTAAAATATTTAACTTTGCACATGGGGCATGTTCTTGTGCTTTTCAAAGAATAATTTTCAGCAACACTTGAAATGAAGGAAAAACATACTATACAAACCAAATTAGTTGCAGAATTCTGACATGCAGAACAAGTGAGAAACTAAATGGGTTTTAATATTTTTGTCTTGCTAAATTACATATCTGAAATCACTTCCTACATACTCCAAAATGGTGCATAGAAGGTAAGGTTGTACTGGGTAAACAACTAGGATATAAACCTGAGATATGAAGGTTGTTTATTTGTTTAAATAAGCATAGAGGCATCCACAAACCTCCTTAAGTCTGTGATATTAACTGTTTACTATAATAAAAGCATAGCACACTGGTGGTGTGCTACACTTTCATAATTTGACCTCTTTCAAGCAATCCAGCCTCATCTCTTGCTATGCTACCTCCCATCTGTGCCATCCTAGATCCAATCTCAAGGATTCACTTGGCATTCTCAAGGTATTCTATGGTGCATTATGCTACTATGAATTTATTGATGTTATTATTTCCTCTGCCTCAGAAGATGCTCTCGACCCCATCTCACTGGAGAAGGTCTAGTCTTCAAAACTGTGCAATTTTACCAATTTATGTAGTATTTCCACTCCTAAAGGCAGAACAAAGTATTTCTTTTAATCATTCCAGAGCACCTTGTACAGACCTCAACTAAAGCAGTTAGCACAGTATATGATACTTTTTTAAATGCTTACACTTCATTTTAGAGCCTTTTGAAAACAGGGAACACATTATACTTATTTTTTAATGTTCTGAACAATTTTTATTACATAAGAGGTTCCCAATAAAGTTTGTAGAATTAAAATAATACTACATAAGCATGCATTAAAAAACAAAACAAAACACGTGTTAACTCCATAGTCAAAGGTGGCTATCCAGGAGTTATAGGGCAAGAATGACAAAACTTCAGTTTCCCAGTGTGCAGACATAAGGAAGTGAGGAGAACTGATGTAAAGCAAGAAAGAAATGCTTCATTTTTTGGAGAAATTAAATCTTCTCCATTTTTTCATGATTGCTTATACTCTTGTTTTCCTTTCTCATTCTTTTGTACTTTTTTCCACTCTTCCTCCTTAGCACACTCTGATATCACCCCCACTCGTACCTGCACACACATGCATGCATTACTCCATGGGAAATATTGGCAGTAAGAAAAGTGTAATCAATTCAGGTTTTCCTTTGCCACTTTAACTTAAATTGCTTGAAATGTTTCCTTTCTTTCTTTTTCATTTGTCCCTTTCATGTGATCTCAATTCCTTTAAAATAACCTAGACAGAACAAGGCTAAGTTCTGGAATTTTTAACTCACTATCTTAAGTAAAAAATATAGTCAGAATTATTGAAATATGTGTGCATGAAATAGGAGAAGGTAAAGAATGGCTAGAGAAGGTGTTGGGGAAAATTCTATATAGAAATAAAATGCAATGTACTGATTATTTTGCTACAATGTATTAATAAAATAAAAGAAATATATTTTTAGATTTTAGGTACAGGAATATAAAAATTTTGTGTAGGAGAAAATAAAAATTCTGTGTATTTTCTTTACACAATGTCTGTGTAGAATTGTTTCTTTCCTGTGGTATCTATTCCTATAAGGTTATTAAAAACATTTCGTAAAGTGCTTACTGTGTGCCATGTGCTGTGATATATGATTTGTTAGTTTGGATTTGCAGAAGAGCAGATCAAGGCATGATTAAGAAGGTTAATAGATTCACTGTGGGACGTGTATCAAAAGCGTAATGGGTTAGGGTGAGGAGGATAGGTTTTGTTTTTGGTTTTTTTTTTCAGACTGCAGGACAGAGTGATCACTATGAAGGAGAGAGGAAAGGAGGAAGCTTGGGTATGAAGGATCTTATGCTACAGCACAGTTTGAAGATGGTTTGGCCATTCGCATGGGAATCTCCTGGCCAAAGTCTCCACTGAAGGAGTCTTGCTTCCCGTAGGAGTGAGCTAACCTTATCTTGAATACTTTCTGTTCTTAAGCCCCCAGGAGCAGCCCCCAGGAAGCATGGCCTCACACAAGTGCCATGAGCATTCAGAGGGCAGCAGCTGGAGGCCTTTGGTCAGATATCCTCTGTGCAGAGCAGAGCTGAGCATGCAGTTAGTCTTTTATTTCCTCTAATAACAGCTTTCTGATGTTGAAAGCATTATAATCCTCACTTTACAGTAAAGGAAATGGAGGTTCAGAGAGACTGAGTAGTTTTCCTTCAGTCTCACAGATAAGTATGTAGTGGTGATGGAATTAAAACACAGATTTCTCTGACCTTTGAGTTGTAGCTCTTTACATTTCTTTTCAGATTGTTAGGAAAGCAGTCACAGAAAAGACATAGTATCATTATATTTAACGCAGAATTGTGGTACTAAATTGTAGTCATAAAATTATATTTATTTGAATAGTTTACATAGTTTGGCTCTATCATATTCAGTGTATCTCAGAATATCAAAATAATAGAAATCTCAAAAGAAACTTGTGATATTTACTAGCCAAGAATACGGTGTATTTTCCAAACAAACATATGCAGGTGTAGGGTTTATACATAATATTTATACTTGAATAATTAAAAAATAAAGACTTCTTGCTATATTCTCTGCTCACCCCTCTCCTTTCTAAACTTTACGAGGACTATGGTATAGTCCATGTGCAGGAGGACTTCAGTAACATGTGGTGACTAAGAAGATAGTAGAAGAGAACCATTGTTCCTACCGTTATTGAAAAAGGATTGTGGTAGCATTAGGAGTACCTTTTTGCATAGTATGTTGTCCAATACTCTTTGACTTGCTTCCTTATCTCTCCTTAGTTCAGCCAATTACCAATTACACTGAGAAAATAAAGACAGCTGACCAAAATATTTAGAAGGTTATTAATGATTATTTATGTGTGAATTTGGTTGTATATGTGTATATAGGTAGTACATATATCATACATTCAAATAGACTTTGTGTGGTAGTTACGAGAGAGGTAGCGAATATACCGTCTAAGGTATAAGTGATGTGATATGTTGTAGAAGATAGAATACCAGTAATAATGGTTAATGTATAATAGTTTTACCATGTGTAATAGTGTTCTAAATCATTGCAACCATTAGCTCATTCAATCCTAACTACCATCCTATGACACATATCGTATTTTTATTCCCATTTTACAGACAGGGAACTCAAGAGGCTCGGAATTCATGTTCTACTCCCAAGATCATAGGTTGTATCAGAGTCAGTATTTGAACCCAGGCAGACAACCATACAAGAAAGGATTTTTTGAATAATGGGAAGATACTCCCAAACAATACTCATCTCAACATAGTGATTCTCAACGTGTTTAACTATAATTCCTTAAAACTATCTCATATGGTAAAGACAGAACAAAGGAAATTCAATTTTTCTGCAAAGACTATAGGAAGTGACCTTATAAAGTAGCACCTTCTGCAGTTTCTACTGCCTAGATTTTTTTTTTCTGTTAGCAATTAGGAACAGAAATAACAAGGGCAGTGGAAACATATTTGCTGAACTCAGGGGAGTTGAGCCAGGAAGCGTTTTCTTAAATCACTGAAGTTTAACAAGCTGTAGACAAAGAAAATGACAGCTCCGTCAGTGAGAACACTAGTGCTGATCCAGGGAGAGGCCTGTCCAGCATGTTTATTGTGAAAGGCAGAGATGAGAGATGAAAGATTGACAGAAGAAAAGCAAGGGCAAAAGAAGAAAAAGGGATCCAGCAAAATGTTGGAGCGGCTATCTACATGTTCCTTCAGGGGATGGGCCATTAAAACAATGAGAAACAAATCAACATACATGCACAGTGATTGTGCAAAATCAAATAGAAAAATATCTCACCTATATAAATAATATAGTGCAATATTTAAAACTTCAATTTAATGAACATTGTTTAGCACTTAGTAGGTTCTGACTATTTGGGATTTACAACTGTATCTGATTATCTTAACAAAGTCATTTGATAGATAATACTTTTTCCATTATCTGTCATCTTATTCATAGATAAGGAAAATAAGGCTTAGGGAATTTATTTTATTTGCTCAAGATTTAATATCTACTTACTAATGGAATTGGAATTAGAATCTTTATCCTCCAACTCAATCCTATGGAAACTCAAGTTTCCACTAGTCTAAATTTTCTCAGAAAACTAAATCCACTGAAGTTTCCAGAAGATAAGAACTAGTTCACTATTCTCTATATTATTACATAGATACTGATTCCATGGAACCTTATCTAATTTATGCCTTGAGTTTGTGAGGCCAGTTGCAGTTCTCAGATGAAGAATTTTCATCACCTAAGCTCACTTACATGTATAACTTTCCATGGAAACTTTAGCTCTGAGTTTGGAGAGTGATGCCTCTTGAAATATGCCTGTACAAATTGTTTGCAGCTTGTTGCCTTGGGCTGTCAGAATAACTTACAACACATTTGACACCTGTGCTCTTTATTCTATTGGAAATTTTTAATAATTTATCTTAGTGTCATTCCAAAAACTTGTGTAGCTTCTAAAGAAAAAAGGAACAAACGTTTCTTTTATTTGGGGCTTAGATGATCAACTTGATCTAGAGCAAAAGGGATCGAGTAAATCTACTTTAAGCCACAGAGAATATAAACTCAGGGATAAAATCAAAGTTAATTTTGAAATGATATCATGCATAAACTCTTACTATGTGATGATGGGAAAACACTTGTCCTTGGGAGTCTTATGTATTAACAGTTGTCTCTCCAGTGCTGCAATACATATTTAGGCAATTAGTACAATCATGTTGTTGCCTCCTGGCTTTGCTATTTTCAGTGTCACTCCATCATGCATTTTTCCAGCACATTTGGTCAGAGTCTCATGTCTGACAGATTTTCAGCTGGTTCAGGACAAAGAGCTCTCAGCTAGTGTGGCAGAGATGAAATGATCTTTCTTGACTTGTCTAAACCACCAAACCCAGCATTTTTCTAGGTCAAATTAGTGACGTAGTAGGCTATTCCTAAAACTAATTTATACCTCATTTTTATAGAGCGACTTACCATTTTCAAAATACATTGATATTTTTCATTCTCACAGCAACTTTATAGGATTTGGGAATGCAGGTATTATTCTCAGTATTTTTGCAGAGAAGGAAAAAGAAGTGCTGCAAAGGTAATTCATAGAAAACCATACAGTTCGTAAGTGGCAGTGGCAGAGCTTGAACCAGATGTTTTTCTTGCTTCTATACCATAATTTCTTATAATAATTTTTGAATGATTCATGTATCTTCTGCCCTACCTCCAGCAGGCTTCAATGAACATGTAGATACTTGGTGCGTTGATTCATTGAACTTTTCTCTGATAACAACTCCTAAAGCACGTGCTACATCAATGGTCTACCAGACGTAGTTTTAATCTCATGACTTGTACTAATATTTGCTCATTTTTCCCTGGATTATTTTAAATTATTAACCAAACATCCTGGCTTGGCTGGTATTTTATATATTCCCTGACTCTCTCTCAAGTTTTAAAATCAAAATTTTTAAAATTTCTACATACTTCCAGAAATGCAAATATACATTCATTGGATAATCAAAGTTAACCAAGGCAGAAATTCTTAATTAAAAAAGCAATTAATCCTGAGAATAAAAACGATAACCTAGATCATAGTTTCTCCTTTTTGTAATATACCAGAAAGAACAAAGCTTTTAGTCATAAATAAAGAAAACTCATTAATCTGGTTACCAATCTGGATTAGTTTCCCTTAGTGAAAGGTCTAAATTGTAGTTTTCTTTTAATGAAATGCATTTTTTTTCCAAAATGCATTTTCAATACTCTCTGTTACGTTCTATAATTGGAATTACACAAACAAAGCACTAGAGTTCCGACACTGACTAGCTTCAATGAATAGATAAGAATGAGTTGAAATTAGCTCATCAATTGCTTGTATGTAAATGATTTCTAGAGTGCTTGGACACCTGAAAATGGTCCTTCCATTCTTTTCAGTCATTTCAATATTCTCTGGGCAAGTATTAATTTTCCTACCAACCCCTTCATTATAGATAAGTCAAAGCTCAGGCCATTTTATTACAGTTTAGTAAATGCCCTAAATGAATTACTGTGAAGTGTGAATTGGTGAAATTCAAATTAGTGAGGGTGGGCAATCATACCTAAAGATAAATATTAGTCTAGCTTTACCACCCTCATCAGAAGTTATAGCATCAGATTTTAGGACTTCATGGCTTCATTACTATACCTTTGCAGACACGATACAAATTTTGAAAATATTATACTGCTTCAACCCTTACAACTATGCAAGCATTATACCATGATTTCCAGAGGCATTTATAAAATTTAGAAAATTATTCATAACAATATGATTGTAGAGAGGTAATGTGATACAGTGGGCCAAGCAGAGGCTTAAAATTCAAAGGATCTGAGTTTAAGCCCCAAGTTGTCTTTTGGACAAGTCACTGAATCCTTTCAAACGTAAGTGCCTTCATCTGGAAAACTTTAGTATTAATATTTGCAAAAACAAAGCAGTATTAATACCAATATTTAGACTTTGAGCACTGGCTGAAAATACAAATGTAAAACACTCTGAAAGTGTAAATTGCCATACAAAAAATGATTCTAATGGGGGATTTCAGCTTGCCTGTGCACCTTAGGCATCATGAAACTTGCTTAAATAGACTACCTCCATTTGAAGTCAGCACCACTGATCCAGTGCAATAAAATGGATCTGAAAGACAGAAACCCTGAATTCCTAGTCCAGATTGCAAATCCTTCTCTCCCTGCTCAAGGTAATCACTGATCTGACATTTCTTCTTCACTTCTTCATGAAGTGATTGCTTGCTTTCCTTTGTTACAATTTTATTATGTAAGTATAAACCCCTAAGCACCATGGTTTTGGTGTGACAGTTTTGAATTGAATATGAATGGAATAATACAGCATGTTTTCAATGTGTTTGATTCCTTTTTCTCAACATTATGTGTATAGGATTAATAATGTAACCAGTGATGTATTTGATTTTAAATTTACCAGCTTACAGTGTGCTTTTTATTTGTCCTGGCTGTTTTATGAGTCTTGACTTGATTATTTTTATTATTAATTTTTTATCTTTCGTTTGGATACTATACACTCTTTTCCTATTAATTGGTCATTAGGCTAATGACTTTTCCATGCAAGCTAGACTTATCAAAGTTGATATTACTTGGATATTTTACTCCCTTCCATGTATTTATAAACAATTTAGAAGAGTTTAATCCAAACTGAAAACTACCTTAGATAGGTCTTTAAGAAACAGAAACAGATCCTCAGTTTAGGTATTATCTGTTGGTGATGTATTGGAGAATCACTTCCAGGAGAGACAGAAAAGAATTATAGGAAATAGGAAGGAAAAGGAAGGGAGAAAGCCTCACATGATACCTCTGGAGTTTAAGCAATGCCTCAGTTTTGTCCTGACCCATGGCAAAGGAAATAGGTTTTTTGCTCCAGTGACAAAAAGGTTTTAGCTAAGGATTTCAGGGAGCTGAGAAGGGAGGCTAACAGAAACAGGGGCAGGTGGAAAGGATCTGGGAAAATGAATGTTGTACAAACATTGTTGGCTTTATGCCTCCCCTCAATTTAAATGCTATTTTCCTATTTTTTTTCTAGTCTGTTTTGAACCCTATAATACATTACTGTGATAGTTGTGTAGCCAATGTTAATTTAGATTTATATAATAAAATATACTTTAAAAAAATTGACTATTTTTTTAGAGTAGTTTAATGTTCACATCAAAATCAAGGGGAAGGCACAGAGTCTTCTCATACACCCACTGCCCTAATACATGCATAGCCTTCCCAGTTATAAACATCCCCCACCAGAATGGTACCTTTTTTAAAATTGATGAACTTATGTTAACAAATCATAGTTACCCAAAGTCCATGCTTTACATTATAACACTCTGGTTAACTCCTGGTGTTATACATTCTGTGGGTTTGGACAAATGTATAATGACATGTATCATACCTTGTGGTATCATACAAATTATTTTATTTTATTTATTTTTTTTTTTTGCGGTCCGCGGGCCTCTCACCGCCGTGGCCTCTCCCGCTGCGGAGCACAGGCTCCGGACGCGCAGGCCCGGCGGCCATGGCTCACGGGCCCAGCCGCTCCGCGGCACGCGGGATGCTTCCCGGACCGGGACACGAACCCGTGTCCCCTGCATCGGCAGGCGGACTCCCAACCACTGCGCCACCAGGGAAGCCCTCATACAAATTATTGTCACTGACCTAAAAAACCTCTGTGCTACATATATTCATCATTTATGGGAGGCTATTTCTGGGCTCTCTAATCTGTTCCATTGATCTACTTGTGTGTTCTTTTGCTAATACCACACTATCTTGATTACAGTAGTATAGGAAAAATGTCAGGTAGTATCTGTCCTCCAACTTTGTTTTTCTTCAAAATTGTGTTAGATATTCTGGATCTTTTGCCTCTCCATATAAACTTTAGAATGAGTTGGTTGGTATCCACAGAATAACTTGCTGGGATTTTGAATGGAAATGCATTGAATCTATAGATTAATTTGGGAAGAACTGACATCTTGACAATTTGGAGTCTTCATATCCATGAACATGGAATCTCTCTCCATTTATTTAGTTCTTTGATTGTATTCACCAGAGTTTTGTAGTTTTCCTCATATAGGTCTTGAATATATTTTGTTAGATTTGTACCTAAGTATTTCATTTTTGAGGAGTGCTAAAGTAAATGGTATTTTGTCTTTAATTTCAAATTCTACTTGTTTATTACTGATATAGAGAAAGTGATTGTTTTTATATATTAAACTTGTATCCTGCAACCTTGTTACAATCACTTTTTAGTTCCAGGAGTTTTTTTGTGGATTCTCTTGGATTTTCTACATATGGTCATGTCATCTACAAACAGAAATAGTTTTATTTCCAATCTGCGCGCCTTTTATTTCATTTTCTTGCCTTATTGCAAGACATCTGTTATGATGCTGAAGAACAGTCGTGACAGGAGACATTCTTGCTATGTTCCTGATCTTAGTGGGAAAGCTTCAGGTTTCTCACCATTAAGTACGATGCTAGGTATACGTTTTTAGATATTCTTTATCAATTCAAGGAAGTTCCCCTCTATTCCTAGTTTACTGAGAGAGTGATTATCATGAATGGGTGTTTGATTTTGTCAAATGTCTTTTCTGCATCTATTGATATGATTATTTGATTTTCCTTTTTCAGCCTGTTGATGTGATGGATTACATTAATTGATTTTCAAATGTTGAATCAGCCTTGTGTACCTGGTATAAATCCCACTTGGTCATGGTGTATAATTCTTTATATGCGTTGTTGGATTCAACTCACTAATATTGTCTTTAGGATTTTTGCATTTATGTTCATGAGAAATATTGGTTCGAAGTTTTCTTTTCTTGTAATATCTTTGTCTGGTTTTGGTATTATGGTAATGCTGGCCTCACAGAATGAGTTAAGAAGTATTTCTTCTGCTTCTATCCTCTTGAAGAGATCATAGAAAATTAGTATAATTTTCCCCTAAATCTTTGATAAAATTCACCAGTGAACCCTTCTGGGCCTGGGGCTTTCTGTTTGGAATGTTATTAATTATTGATTCAATATCCTTAAGATATAGGCCTATTCCAACTGTCTCTTTCTTTATGTATGAGTTTTGGCAGATTGTACCTTTCAAGGAATTGGTCCATTACTTATAGGTTATCAAATTTGTGGGACAATTTTATTGTCCATGGGATCTGTTTTAATGTCCTCTCTTTTATTTCTGATCTGAGCAATTTGTGCCCTCTCCTCTCTTAGCCTGGTTGGAGGCTTGCCAAGTTCACGGATCTTTTCAAAGAAACAAATATTGGTTGTGTTGGTTTTCTCTATTGATTTCCTGTTTTCAATTTCATTGATTGCTGCTCTTATTACGTATTTTTTCTGCTTGCTTTGGTTTTAGTTTGCTTCTCTTTTTCTAGTTTCCTAGGATGGGAATTTAGATTATTGATTTTAGATTTTTTTTCGACTATATGCTTTCAATGTTACAAATTTTCCTCCAAGCACAGTTTTCACTGCATCCCACAAATATTGATAATTGTGCTTTTATTTTCATTCTATTCAAAATATTTTAAAATTTCTCTTGTGATTGCTTCTTTGTTCCATGTGTTATTTAGTAGCATGTTGTTTAATCTCTACATATTTTGGGATTTTCCAGTAATTTTCCTGTTATTTATTTCTGATTAAATTCCACTGTAGTCTGAGAGCAGATATTGTATGATTTCCATTCTTTTAAATTTGTTGAGTGTGTTTTATGGGCCAGAATTTGGTCTATCTTGGTGAATGTGTACTTTTTTATTTCTGCTGCTCTTCATTCCTTCTTGCATCGCCAAACTAAAAGCTGAGCTTGTTTTCTTTCCTCCTGAAGAAAGCTCTAAGTATTCATTTTATGACAGGTTTGCTAATGGTGGATCTTATCAGGACTTGTTTGTCTAGGAATGCCTTTTTTTCACATTCATTCTTATATAGTATTTTTTCTTGTATTTAGATTTGAGGTTTGAAATTATTTTCTATACACATATTAAAATATTCTCCTGCTATCTTGGTTCTATTTTGCTGGTATAAATCATTTATGAGCCCAATAGCTGCAAACTGTAGCTAACTTAAATGTAATCTGTTTTAAGATTTATTTTTATGTTTGATTTTCTTTGGGTTCAAATGATGTCTTTGGCTATGAATTTCATTTTATTGACCTTTTTGATATTCATTTGTCTTCTTGAATCTACAGATGCTTTTTTTTATCAATTAGAGGAAATCCTCATGAATTAAAAAAGTATATAATTTCTACCACATCTTTTCTCATTTCCATTTACTTCAATTAACTTTGTTATATATTCTCACTACATTTGTCATGTCTCTTCCCTCTTCACAATTTTACAAACTTTTGTCTCTATGTGCTTCAATCTGGAAGCTGTATTTTAATTCTAATACTGCCATTAATCCCACCTGTTGAGTTTTTAATCTTGGTTATTAAATGGTATTCCATTTTTAGAATTTCTATTTGGTCCTTTTGCACATCTGCCATATCTTGCTTATGTTTTTCTGTTCCTTGATGACATTTCAAAAGTTTAACTCTTCTCCCCAATAGAAAGAATGTCCTTCACTACAGTGGGCTTTTATCTGTTGTCAATTATTTCTACTGGTTCTCAGTCACAGTGATTTGCTTTTTCCTGTGACTAGAATATCTTAGATGTGAAATAAGTATTTTAGAAAAATTTGTGACATAATTTGAGAACTAGAAGAATATTACATTAGCTCAGAGAGAATTTTCTTCTGCTTCTAAAGCCATGTGAAGGAACTACCAGTCTAAAATCACTGTAAACCAATTTCACAAGTTGAAATTCTCTGGACCACAGAAATGACTTGAAGCCAGGTTTCTATGTCTGCAAAACCTAGTTTAATTTTTATTCAAGTTTACTCCTAGGGTACAGCTGTGCAGTGTAGGGAACATACATAATTAAGTATAAGCAGAGGATTGTTTACCAGATTCCCAGTGTTTCAATGAACCTGGATTTTAACTTTGCTTTTCATCTCAAGGCTTTCAAAATTGCTTCTCAGCTTCTCAGCCCAGAGTGAAAGCAACATTAAAAGCTAGCCTCACCTCTTGATTTTTGTCTTCTCCTGGACCTTGATATATGCATATAAACTTTTATGTATGTGTATGTATAAGTTTCATATGCATAATTTTTATATTTAAAAGTATATATATTTACATTCACAATTTTAATAGCATTTGTCATTTTTACAGGAGGAGAATTGTTCCAAATTGCTGTGTATTCATTATTGACTGCCTTGCATTTTATACTTAAGTTCACTTTTTAATAATTCTCAGAGGTTTGGCATAAACCTTTGCAAGTCACCATAAACAGTGTTCTAGAACATTTTTTTCACAAAAACAACTCAAAATTTTGCTGCAATTTGCCTATAGAAAAGAGTTATGGTTATAATCATGGTCATCATTAAATGGAACTTACATTTTTGGGAGTAAATACTACATAGACCTAAGAGTGTCACTTTAACAGTTTTTAGGGTATTAAAATAATGCATAAATTATTCAATGCATAAGTGACTAACAGCATTACCTCTGGCATGAGAACATGACTTGACTGACTGAAGGGTCCTTGAGCCTTTGGATTCTGACTTTTTCCAATGGAAAAAATGGAAATAAAGTATTTTGAAAACAGAACACAGTTTTAAACAAAGTGAATTCAAATTGAAGTGTTGTTGAAAGCTCTTCTTTGTACTTTGCCCTTCTGGCAGGCATCTGGTGTATCAAGAAAGTCATGGATAAACAAATTGCAAGTTCAGACAATATAGGATTTTACAGTGTTCTTAAGGTCATAAGGTCAAGTCTGAAATAATTATCACAGAATTGGGAGAAAAATATTACATGTTAATAAAATCAAAATGTTTCTTGCTAATTTACCAGGAAATATAAATTATATGCCTCTTAACATGTAATAAATGTATTTCTTGTGATGAGCAAAGAAAAATAAACATCACTATTAGGATCTATTACACTAAGCATGCACTGAAGGGACGTTGTTCAAAGGTTATTTTAAGGCAGTACGTGATATATTAACGCAAAGTGATAAACTTTACTTAATGTTTATAAATCTGTAATTATATAATTCAGCGTTCTGGTCCTGCTTTTCACCTTCCTTTGAACACTATTTAAATCTACTTTGTATTTTCCCTTGAGGTTTAAGGCATTTAAATGAGGAAATAATGATATAAAAAGTGCAAATCATGTTATAATCAAGAGTCTAAAATAACTCTTTACATTTTAAAATCAATGAATATATGCATCCATTCTTCCCATCAGTACCCTATTTCATTCCCAAACACCTTCCTCTGAAGTTGCTTGAGCTTGCATCGCATCATTTCATCAATTATGCTTTTAAATTATATTTTAACATATATGCATGAATCCATGAACAATATATGTTTATAGTCTTCTATGTGTTTAAAAATAAGTTGGCACAAGTTATATTTCAACTTTATTTTTTCACCCATATCAGTTATTTTTAAGATCTAATCATGTTAATGTATACTCTATTCATTCCCTTATTTTATTTTTCTAGAATAAATATTTATTTAGTTTTTCTAGTATTTAATAGTTCAAACAATTGGGTTATAAACTTTTTTGATTATAAATCTTCTCATGTACATGTGTAAAAGAGTATGGACCCAGAGGTAGACTTGCTGATGTATGATATGCAACTTATCAGTTTTACTAGAAACTGCAAAATAGTACTTCAAATTGTTGTGCAGACTTTTTCCACAGCTATTTAAGTGAGCTAACACAATGTATTGCCTTTCCTGAAGTTTCTACTTTCCTCAGAGGAGGAGATCACATGGCTTTGAATAGTCTGCTTCCAGCAAACTAGATAGCCTTGCCAACACTGTCAGTGAAAACAACCAGGAATGATGGATAGAAATAACAACAACATTTTCAATGTATATATCCTGGCACAATAGTCAGAAATCCTGACTCCAAAAAATATAATAAAGCAAGAATACAGGTATTTAATCAGAGCACCAAAACCATTTTTCATCTTTACCGTATTTGCCTAATTGTGTTATATTTGTATGGGTTTTGGAAATTGGGAGAATTACAGATAGGAGATATAAGTCCACTTTGGAAAATATATCTGGATCTGAATTTCAGGCAGTCTGTGGAGTGAAAGAGATTCTAGAGGTGGAAGAACTAGGAGCAGAGTGGAAACCAGGTCATTATTTTCCATGGGTGGATAGGAAGTGCTTTCCATTTCCTGGGGTAAGATAGAGGAGAGGTAATAGGACCACAAGACAAGATGGAAATGACCTCACTGCTTTAGAATGAGACAGCCACACAGAGCAGACACAGTGGCACTGAGATTGGTGAGAAGTAACCCTATTTTCTGAGTCTTTCAGTGATTAGAAACACACACACACACACACACACACACACACACACACACACACACACACACACACACACAAACCAATCCACAAATAAAAAACAAACCAGCAACGATAATTAGAAGAGATGTGTGTACAGTTGGCTTGCAGGTCATTTCCCAAAGCAGCAAACAAACAAAAAGTATTCATAAGGTCAGAGGTCTCTATAGCGTTTTTTTAAGGGAATATGTAAGCTACCTCAATTGAGGAAATCAGAATATAAGGGCTGAGGGAAGCATCACAAGATTTTACTAATGAAGGTACAGTACTAGATAAGAGAAAGATGATGCTAGTGATGCTAGCAATCTGATTTGCCAGTTGATAAAGCTTTACATAATTTTCTCAATCCTATAAAAAAACTATGAGATAGTTATAAATATTATTCCCTTAAAGATAAGGAAATTGAGGTAAAAGTTAAATTGTTCAAGGTCACACAGTCATACCAGTTGAAGATGAAATTTGGAACTATGTTGCACGGCTGTAGAGGTTGAACTTTTAAGCATAATACAATATAAACTATTAAATAAGGATCTGTTCTCTCACTTTTTTCATGAAGTTGGGGCCAGGGAGACATGAGATATAATGATACAACGGGTATGAATGGTAGGACACCTAAAACATTATTTTATTAGTTTAACAAGCAATATGAGTCTACTATCTAAATACATGTGGATAGAAGTATCTGAAGTATGCAGTAGATGTTGAATAAATATTATCAAGATGTATAATTATCCACATAATTTTTTCAACATAGATGTTGACACCTTAATTCAATTTTTTATTTGATAAAAGCATGAAATTCTATGTGTTTTCTGCATTTCATACTCTGAATCCCAACAACTTCCATCTGCATGTAGCACAGTTCTCTGGACAGCGAATGTAAGAAAGTTTGTATGTGGGGGTGTGTTGGAAGGGAGGGAGCTTTTTTATAGATGTTTAAATTGTTCTGACCTTTTAAATGAACCTTCACCTTTTTAAAAAGAACTAGAGAAATTGGATCAGAAGGATTCTCAAAATCTTTTCAATGAAGCAATTAGTTTTGCATCATTGCACTCCAAAATATATTATTAGCAGTCATTACCCACAAACACACTGTCACTATGAATGAAAGAGAGTTGTGGTTTTTTTAACATCTTTATTGGAGTATAATTGCTTTACAATGTTGTGTTTGTTTCTGCTTTATAACAAAGTGAATCGGTTACACATATACATATGTTCCCATATCTCTTCCCTCTTGCGTCTCCCTCCAAACCTCCCTATCCCACCCCTCTAGGTGGTCACAAAGCACCAAGCTGATCTCCCTGTGCTATGCAGCTGCTACCCATTAGCTATCTGTTTTACATTTGGTAGTGTATATATGTCACTGCCACTCTCTCACTTCTTCAGAGCTTACCCTTCCCCCTCCCTGTGTCCTCAAGTCCATTCTCTATCTCTACGTCTTTTTCTTTATTCCTGTCCTGTCCCTACGTTCTTCAGAACCTTTTTTTTTTTAAGATTCCATGTATATGTGTTAACATATGGTATTTGTTTTTCTCTTTCTGACTTACTTCACTCTGTATGACAGACTCTTTGTCCATCCACCTCACTACAAATAACTCAGATTCGTTCCTTTTTGCCACATCTTCTTTATCCATTCATCTGTCAAAGGACACATAAGTTGCTTCCATGTCCTGGCTATTGTAAATAGTGCTGCAGTGAACACTGTGGTACATGACTCTTTTTGAGTTATGGTTTTCTCAGGGTATATGCCCGATAGTGGGATTGCTGGGTCTTATGGTAGATCTATTTTTAGTTTTTTAAGGAACCTCCATACTGTTCTCCATAGTGGCTGTATCAATTTACATTCTCACCAACAGTGCAAGAGAGTTCCCTTTTCTCCACACCCTCTCCAGCATTTATTGTTTGTATATTTTTTAGTGTTGGCCATTCTGACTGGTGTGAGGTAATACCTAATTGTAGTTTTGATTTGCATTTCTCTAATGATTAGTGGTGTTGAGCATCCTTTCATGTGTTTGTTGGCAATCTGTATATCTTCTTTGGAGAAATGTCTATTTAGGTCTTCCACCCATTTTTGGATTGGGTTGTTTGTTTTTTTGATATTGAGCTGCATGAACTGCTTGTATATTTTGGAGATTAATCCTTTGTCAGTTGGTTCATTTGCAAATATTTTCTCCCATTCTGAGGGTTTTCTTGTTTGTGTTTTTTTTTTTGTTGTTGTTGTTCTTATTTATAGTTTCCTTTGCTGAGCAAAAGCTTTTAAGTTTCATTAGGTCCCACTTGTTTATTTTTGTTTTTATTTCCATTTCTCTAGGAAGTGGGTTAAAAAGGATCTGACTGTGATTTATGTCATAGAGTGTTCTGCCTGTGTTTTCCTCTAAGAGTTTAATAGTGTCTGGCCTTACATTTAAGTCTTTAATCCATTTTGAGTTTATTTTTGTGTCTGGGGTTAGGGAGTGTTCTAATTTCATTCTTTTACATGTAGCTGTCCAGTTTTCCCAGCACCACTTATTGAAGAGGCTGTCTTTTCTCCATTGTATATTCTTGCCTCCTTCATCAAAGATAAGCTGACCATATGTGTGTAGGTTTATCTCTGGGCATTCTATGCTGTTCCATTGATCTATATTTTTGTTTTTGTGCCAGTACCATACTGTCTTGATTACTGTAGCTCTGTAGTATAGTCTGAGGACAGTGAGTCTGATTCCTCCAGCTCCATTTTTCTTTCTCAAGGTTGCTTTGGCTATTCAGGGTCTTTTGTATTTCCATAAGAATTGTGAAATTTTTGTTCTAGTTCTATGAAAAATGCCATTAGTATTTTGATAGGGATTGCATTGAATCTGTAGATTGCTTTGGGTACTGTAGTCATTTTCAAAATGTTGATTCTTCCAATCCAGCAACATGGTATATCTCTCCATCTTTTTATATCATCTTTAATTTCCTTCATCAGTGTCTTTTACTTTTCTGCATACAGGTCTTTTGTCTCCTTAGGTAGGTTTATTCCTAGTTATTTTATTTTTTTTGCTGCAGTGGTAAAAGGGAGTGTTTCCTTAATTTCTCTTTCAGATTTTTCATCATTAGTGTATAGGAATGGAAGAGATTTCTGTGCATTAATTTTGTATCCTGCTACTTTACCAAATTCACTGATTAGCTCTAGTAGTCTTCTGGTAGCATCTTTACAATTCTCTATGTATAATATCATGTCATCTGCAAACAATGACTGTTTTACCTCTTCTTTTCTAATTTGGATTCCTGTTATTTCTTTTTCTTCTCTGATTGATGTGGCTAAAACTTCCAAAACTATGTTGAATAATAGTGGTCAGAGTGGACAGTCTTGCCTTTTTACTGATCTTAGTGGAAATGGTTTCAGTTTTTCACTATTGAGAATGATGTTGGCTGTCGGTTTGTCATATGTAGCCCTCATTATGTTGAGGTAAGTTCCCTCTATCCCTACTTTATGGAGAGTTTTTATCAAAAATGGTGTTGAATTTTGTTGAAAGCTTTTCCTGCATCTATTGTGATTATTATATGGTTTTTACCCTTTCAGTGCTTGTGATTGGTCTGTTTATATTTTCTATTTCCTCCTGGTTCAGTCTTGGAAGTTTGTGCTTTTCCAATAATTTGTCCATTTCTTCCAGGTTGTCCACTTTATTGGCATATAGTTGCTTGTAGTAAGCTCTCATGGTCCTTTGTATTAATGCAGTGTCAGTTGTTACTTCTCCTTTTTCATTTCTAAATCTGTTGATTTGAGTCTTCTCCCTTTTTTTCTTGATGAGTCTGGCTAATGGTTATCAACTTTGTTTATCTTCTCAAAGAACCAGCTTTTAGTTTTATTGATCTTTGCTATCGTTTCCTTAATTTCTTTTTCATTTATAACTGATCTGATCTTTAAGATTTCGCTCCTTCTGCTAACTTTGGGTTTCTTTTGTTCTTCTTTCTCTAATTGCTTTAGGTATAAGGTTAGGTTGTTTATTTGAGACGTCTCTTGTTTCTTGAGGTAGGATTGTATTGCTATAAACTCCCCTCTTAGAATTGCTTTTGCTGTATCCCATAGGTTTTGGGTCATTGTGTTTTCATTGTCATTTGTTTCTAGGTATTTTTTGATTTCCTCTTTGATTTCTTCAGTGATCTCTTGGTTATTTAGCAGTGTATTGTTTAGCCTCCATGTGTTTGTATTTTTTACAATTTTTTTCCTGTAATTGATATCTAGTCTCATAGCATTGTGGTCCGAAAAGATACTTGATATAATTTCAATTTTCTTAAATTTACAGTTTTTGGGGGGCTTTTTTGCGGTACGCGGGCCTCTCACTATTGTGGCCTCTCCCATTGTGGAGCACAGGCTCCGGACGCGCAGGCTCAGCGGCCATGGCTCACGGGCCTAGGCGCTCTGTGGCATGTGGGATCTTCCCAGACCGGGGCACGAACCCGTGTCCCCTGCATCGGCAGGCGGACTCTCAACCACTTCGCCACCAGGGAAGCCCTAAATTTACAGTTTTGTGACCCAAGATATCATCTATCCTGGAGAATGTTCCATGGGCACTTGAGAAGAAAGTGTATTCTCTTGTTTTTGGATGGAATGTCCTATAAATATTGATTAAGTCCCTCTTGTTTAATGTGTCATTTAAAGTTTGTGTTTCCTTATTTATTTTCATTTTGGATGATCTGTCCATTGGTGAAAATGGGGTGTTAAAGTCCCATACTATGATTGTGTTGCTATCGATTTCCCCCTTTATGGCTGTTAGCATTTGCCTTATGTATTGAGGTGCTCTCTCTTGGGTGCATACATATTTACAATTGTTATACCTTCTTCTTGGATTGATCCCTTGATCATTATGTAGTGTCCTTCTTTGCCTCCTGTAATACTCTTTATTTTATAGTCAATTTTGTCTGATATGAGAATTGCTACTCCAGCTTTCTTTTGATTTCCATTTGCATGGCGTATCTTTTTCCATCCCCTCACTTTCAGTCTGTACATGTCCATAGGTCTGAAGTGAGTCTCTTGTAAACAGCATATATACAGGTCTTGTCATACAGGTCATTCAGCCAGTCTATGTCTTTTGGTGGGAGCATTTAATCCATTTATATTTAAGGTAATTATTGATATGTATGTTCCTATTACCATTTTCTTAATTGTTTTGGGTTTATTATTGTAGCTCTTTTCCTTCTGTTGTGTTTCCTGCCTAGAGAAGGTCCTTTCACATTTGTTGTAAAGCTGGTTTGGTGGTGTTGAATTCTCTTAGCTTTTGCTTGTCTGTAAAGGTTTTAATTTCTCCATCAAATCTGAGATCCTTGCTGGGTAAAGTAATCTTGGTTGTAGGCTTTTCCCTTTCATCACTTTAAATATGTCCTGCCACTCCCTTCTGTCTTGCAGAGTGTCTGCTGAATGATCAGCTGTTAACCTTATGGGCATTCCCTTTTATGTTATTTGTTGCTTTTCCCTTGCTGCTTTTAATACTTTTTCTTAGTATTTAATTTTTGATAGTTTGATTAATATGTGTCTTAGCGTGTTTCTTCTTGGATTTATCCTTTATGGGACTCTCTGCACTTCCTGGACTTGACTGACTATATCCTTTCCCATGTTAGGGAAGTTTTCAACTTTAATCTCTTCAAATATTTTCTCAGACCCTTTCTTTTTCTCTTCTTCTTCTGGGACCCCAATACTTTGAATGTTGGTGTGTTTATTGTTGTCCCAGAGGTCTCTGAGACTCTCCTCATTCTTTTCATTCTTTTTTCTTTATTTTGCTCTGCTGTAGTTATTTCCACTATTTTATCTTCCAGGTCACTTATCCGTTCTTCTGCCTCAGTTATTCTGCTATTGACTCCTAGATAATTTTAATTTCATTTACTGTGTTATTCATCATTGTTTACTTGTACTTTAGTTCTTCTAGGTCCTTGTTAAATGTTTCTTGTATTTTCTCCATTCTATTTCCAAGATTTTGAATCATCTTTACTATCATTACTCTGAATTCTTTTTCAAGTAGACTGCCTATTTCCTCTTCATTTGTTTGGTCTGGTGGGTTTTTAAGTTGCTCCTTCATCTGCTGTGTATTTCTCTGTCTTCTCATTTTTCTTAATTTACTGTGTTTGGGGTCTCCTTTTTGCAGGCTGCAGGTTCATAGTTCCCATTGTTTTTGGTGTCTGCCCCCAGTGGGTAAGGTTGTTTCAGTGGGTTGTGTAGGCCTCCTCTTGGAGGGAACTGGTGACTCCGTTCTGGTGTGTGTGGCTATATCTTGTCCTTCTGGTGGGCAGTGCCATATCCAGTGTTGTGTTTTGGAGTGTCTGTCTACTTAGTACGACTTTAGGCAGCCTCTCTGCTAATGAGTTGAGTTGTGTTCCTGTTTTGCTAGTTGTTTGTCATGGGATGTCCAGCACTGGAGCTTTCTGGTCACTGAGTGGAGCTGGGTCTTAGCACTGAGATGGTGCTCTCTGGGAGAACTCTCGCCCATTGATATTACATGGGACCAGGAAGTCTATGGTGGTCCAGTGTCCTGAACTTGTCTCTGTCACCTCCGAGGCTCAGGCCTGACACCCAGCTGGAGCACCAAGACCCTGTCAGCCATATGGCTCAGAAGAAAGGGAGAAAAAGAAAGAAAGAAAGAAAGAAAAAAAGAAAAGAAAAAAGTTATTAAAATAAAAAAATAATTAAGAAAAGAAAGAAAAAAGATGCGAGCAACCAAACCAATAACAAATCCACCAATGATAACAAGTGCTAAAAACTAAACTAAAATAAACATATAAATCAGAAACTAGTCAGTTTCATACAGCAAACCCCAAGTCTACAGTTGCTCCCAAAGTCCACTGCCTCAGTTTTGGGATGATTCGTTGTCTATTCAGGTATTCCACAGATGCAGGGTACCTCAAGTTGATTGTGGAGGTTTAATCCACTGCTTCTGAGGCTGCTGGGAGAGATTTCCCTTTCTCTTCTTTGTTTGCACAGCTCCCAGGGTTCAGCTTTGGATTTGGCCCCGCCTCTGCATGTAGGTCACCTGAGGGTGTCTGTTCCCCGCCCAGACAGGACAGGGTTAAAGTAGCAGCTGATTAAGGGGCTCTGGCTCACTCAGGCCGGTGGGAGGGAGGGGTACAGAATGCAGCGCAAACCTGTGGTGTCAGAGGCTGGCGTGATGTTGCAACAGCCTGAGGCATGATGTGTGTTCTTCCGGGGAGGTTGTCCCTGGATCACGGGACCCTGGCAGTGGCTGGCGGGCTGCGCAGGCTACTGGGCAGGGAGGTGTGGATAGTGACCTTTGCCTGCACACACGCTTCTTGGTGGCTCTAGAAGTAGTGTTAGTGTTTCATGCCCGTCTCTGGTGTCCGTGCTGATAGCCACGTCTTGTGCCCGTCTCTGGAGCTCGTTTAGGCAGTGCTCTGAATCTCCACTCCTTGTGCACCCTGAAACAATGGTCTCTTGCCTCTTAGGCAGGACCAGACTTTTCCCCAGACTCCCTACTGGCTAGCTGTCGCATACTAGTCCCCTTCAGGCTGTGTTCACACAGCCAACCCCAGTCCTCTCCCTGGGTTCTGACCTCTGAAGCCCGAGCCTCAGCTCCCAGCCCCCAGCCACACCGGCAGGTGAGCAGACAATCCTCTCGGGCTGGTGAGTGCTTGTCGGCATCAATCCTCTGTGCGGGAATCTCTCCGCTTTGCCCTCCGCACCCCTGTTGTTGCGCTCTCTTCCATGGCTCCGAAGCTTCTCCCCACCGCCCCCGCGCCCATAGCCCATACCTGCCAGTAAAGGGCCTTCCTAGTGTGTGGAAACTTTTCCTCCTTCACAGCTCCCTCCCAAAGGCAGGTCTCGTCCCTACTCTTTTGTCTCTGTTTTTTCTTTTTCCTTCTGTTCTACCCAGGTACGTGGGGGAGTTCCTTGCCTTTTGGGAGGTCTGAGTTCTTCTGCCAGCATTCAGTAGGTGTTCTGTAGGAGCTGTTCCACATGTAGATGCATTTTTGATGTATTTGTGGGGAGGAAGGTGATCTCCACGTCTTACTCCTCTGCCATCTTGAAGGTCCTCCTTGAAGGAGAGTTTTGCTATAAGCCTCCATTCTCTCTATCCAATACATTTCTGACTCACTCAGCAGAATAGAAATGAATTTACTTGTAAATGTTCTTGAATAGGGAGTAGTCTGTCCATAAAAAGTCAGTATATTGAGTTTCTGTGACATTGCTGATCACTACTTTTCAACTGCTAGAATGTTCATTTCAACCTTGTTTATCTTTAAGAAAATCTAGTAATAGAGATGAAAATCATATAGCTTGTTATTTCACTAGAGAATCCCTTAAAAGATAATCTCTCTGTGCAAGATCAATTACAAGTTGTTATATAAACGTTTTGAAATTCTAACTTGGTAGCATAAAGAAAACATTTAAGTTTACTTTTACTTCCTTACCTCCAAGGGAAGCTTGATTTCTTTTTGCTAGAAGATTGAGCTCTTGTTCAAAACATTTTAAGTGTAAGAAGGGTTGCTAATCAATTTTCAACACCTTCCTATAAAGATGAGGGTCAAAAAAATCCATATGCAAATTTTTCTCACTTTAGGAGCAGTTGCTCCTATTGCTAGCATGTTCCATGGTAGTTGATACTACTTAGTCAAAATGAATTGAGCATAGCGAGTTTTAAAGAAGGTACAAACTGTCAGGTGCTTTTCCAGAGTACCTGAGATTCCCAGTCCGGGATTCTTCCAATTCTCTGTGTGAGAACAAGAAGAGAAGGGAGGAGTTGTAGAAGAATGATTTGGAGAGAGGAGAAATTCAGGTAGGAAATGACAATCTAACTTAGATTTCCTGGAAAGTCTAGGAGGAAAAAAATCTTGATAAACACATTGTGTTCCTAGGGATTTCTCATTCCCCCCTTTTAGAAGTTTACAGTTCTGTGTTTAAAAAAAAAATCTATTGAAGACATTTTGAAAATGTCAATTACAATTTTGTATCATCTTTTCTTTCCAGGGACAGACTAGATCAATTATTTATTCATGATGATCTACTTTTCACTTTCTGTAATCTGAAGGGCATGTTTACTGGTGGTTGAGAGAAAGAATTTTTAGAAGCTTTAAAGGAGAGCTTATTCTTAAATGTAGTATACACTTCAGCACCTATCTGTAATCTTGAAACAAAATGATAATTTTTTGTAACAGACAAATCTTACATCTAACAGAAAGATATGAGCAGGTAAAGGACTTCAATTATTAGAGTTTCAAGATGAATGAGAACTGTGACTGCTCTTGAGTGGCCTGGAGGTGGATGATAGTACTTCAATCACAAGGTTATCAGTGAAAAAGAGAAGGAAAGATGGAAGCCATTAAAAGACTGCTTGAGGAAGCATATATTGCTTACAATGGAAATGAAAGATGAAAAAATATAACAGAGAACTCTAGGCCAGTGAATTGTCACAGAAAACAAGTAGAAAAGACGTAGTAACTTTCTAGCAGTTATAGTAGGAAAAAAGAGTGAGGAAAACAGACATTTTTCAAAAGGGAATAAGAGCTGTTATATATTTGACAGATCTTACAGGAAAAAGAGATCAGCGTCATAGTATTAAAACTTTGAGGCTGGATTAATAATATTCATGAATCAAACATTTCCTATAACTAGAATCCATAGAGTTTTATAACTTTCAAATGAATTTTAAAATATAGCTCTTATTAAAAAAAAAGTTCTCAGGCATCATATTTATGGCTTAAAATGAGGACTGTGTGTATTTACATTTCCTCTCTTCGAAGCTTATCTCACTGAAATAGTGTTAATTATGTACAAAGGGGAATAAATGTATTACAGAACTGATAACTGAAAGGGAGTTGGGTTATTAGTGACCAACAGCAGATATATTTCTTAAGAACAGAGTAATAGAGATAGAAAAGGAAAGGGGGTAGGTCAAAATAGAGAACACTGCAGCTAAAATATACATTGAATAAGGCAGCCTCAAAAGTAGGTATTTTCATATTGGCAGATCCCTGAGAATGATTAGGCCCTCAACCATAGCCAGCAGGAGGAGGCTGTAACTCCTGCGTCATTTAAATAATGAGTTTAGAGTACTTGTGAACTATGTATGGAAGAGAGGTCCAGATAGTCTCTCATTCCTGTGCTCGCAGAGACAGTGTATTACATAGGAAATCAGGCTCAAGAATAATATCTGTTTTCTAAGAAATTGAGTCATCTTTCAATGGAATGCAAAAGATAGCTTAAAATTTTAAAAATACATATTTTTCAGGAATAGAATCAAAATAATGCCTGGCACATAAATTTGAAATAAATTTCTAGAGTGTAGAGAAAAGAAAAAAATGAAGAGATGAGGATATCAGAAAAGTTGACAAACACAGGGAATCAGTCCAGCATAACCTATATCCAAATAACACACATTCTATAAAAAGAAAATAGAAAAAATAATGACACAATGGGGAGACAAAGGGAGAAACTAAACATAAAAATAATAGTAAAAACTTTTGAGAAATGAATAATCTATAGAGATATGTGCCTAATGAGTGTGAAGCAGAATGTCCACATCTAGATATATTCCTGTGGAATTTCCTTACATCAAAAGTAATTGGGAGATTAGATTTGACATAAATACACTACCATGTGTAAAATAGATAGCTAGTGGGAACCTGTGGTATAGCACAGGGAACTCAGCTCTGTGTTCTTTGATGACCTAGATGGGTGGGTGGGTGGAAGATCAAAGAGGGAGGGGATATATGTATACATATAGCTGATTCACTTCGTTGTATAGCAGAAACTAACACAACATTGTAAAGCAATTATACTCCAATAAAAAAAATGTATAGATACAACTTATACAATTTTGAGAAATAAAGATTCATTTACCTAAAAAGAAATATAAATTGAACTGGCATCACATTTTATCAGTAACCCTGGATGCTAAAGAGGGTGTAGAGTAGCCATCTACAACCCACTGGTTATATGTCCTTGGACAAGTTACTTAACCTCTCTCTGCTTTAAGAGAGAATCCATTTGGCCTTGAACTTTGGAATGGCAAAGCTTGCCCTTTGAATGGCAAAGTTTTAGTGAAAAATATTATATTTCCCTCCCTAAATCGAATTATACTATTTTTTACTGAAATTAATAATCGATGAGGAGTATTTTTAAGTTAATTATCAGTGTTTTACAAATACTTGAGCAAAAAGTTAAATGTAATTTAAGGGAAACAGATTTCTGAAAGGAAGCAAAACCAATTGTACAGAAATGATTTTTAAAAAAATTAAAATAACTATGTTAACCACCAGAAAAACACAATGGAAAAGAAGCAGAATGTTCTCCTTATTAAGATGAGATAATTTTTTAAAAGGAGAACTAAGTGCTGATTATGGTTCTGTGTTGTATTGGAGGCATTATAATAAATCTTCGGAAAGAGTTGGGTAGGAGCCAAGGTGGGTGAGTGAGGGATCAGAGAGCAAACTTTGGGTTTTGTGTAAATCTATTAATTTAAGCTAGCATGTTTGAAAATTTCCCAAATACAGCAAATCTGCACCACAATTGTGATAAGCCCATAGAATGAATAAATTACCTATATGCCTAATTTGTTTCATTTTGATTAAAATCCTTCCTGGACAAAATCACTGTCTGACATAAAGTGATATAAAGAGCTACTTTCCAGGTACCATGGGTAAGTTGGTCATTAAGGGAAGTGGTATAGTCTGTTAAAATGATTTTCCTCCCTCTATAATAGCCCAGGGAGATTATGCATAACCCAAAGTAGGAGTTGAAAAAGTAGTCAACAATTAAATTAACATAATAACTATCTTATGAGCAAAATTTTTAATTTTGTATTTTCAGAGTCATTTTAAGTACCAACAACAGTTAGCTCAGCTGCATTTATAAAACCTAAAGTCAATATTTCATACCTTGACATTATAAATGTAACAATATAGCAAGTAGAGGTTAAATAGTGGTAGAGATAAGATAGTATCTACTAAAGGAGCATAAATTTCCTAGTCTTACATAAACAAAAGAGTTATGGCCTATATCTGATCCTAAAGAAATAGAAATTTAAATATGTTTATATAAATGAAAATAGCAAACAGAATAACTAAAAAGGAACATCTAATTAAGAAAACTTGGAGAGCAATAGAGAAGGATAATTTTGGATGCCATATGAGAGAGAGTTAAGTACAATTTCTTTAGATGTAGAACTAAAATATATTCTGCCTAAATTTGATAATTAAGAGATGACAAATAACATTTTTTAAAAAACTAATACAAAGGTGCAATTTAGATGACCGAACAACAAGGACTTTATAAGTGTTCATTTTGGGGCAGGCCTAGATTTAACTATTGAAGAGCCCAGGGTAAGAAGACACGTAACATGCATTTAAGTATTTTAAATTTATTAAGTTAATATAAACTGTTAAATAAAATATAATCTATTTTTGTAGACTAGTATACCTTCACAACCAAAAAAAAGAAAAACTTATGGGTAAAAGTCTTGTTTCTATATGGCTGAAATTTAGCAATTAACCATGGCAATGAACTCATTCATTTATATGTCTCATTGTTGGGTTGGTGATATTTAATGAGCAGTAAAATAGAGACACACATACTTCACAAATTATTATATATTTATTTCCTAAAATTTATCTGATTATTTGAGCAAGATACTAATTTTGTTACTTTAATCAAGAGTTTAATATAACTAGAGTTCTATTGTAATGCCAAATTAAACAACCTTTTTTGAGTTTTTGTGGTTGTCACATAGTATTTTTAAATAATTAGTTTAATTAGGAGAAATTTCATTCAGCTGAGGTAGCAGCATCTGATATTAATTACGTTTAAAGTGATACTTAGAAGCTAAAATGAAATTTACAGTTATGTTAAAACATTGCAACAGAGTCTGCCACAGATACTGTTGGTGTCAAGCTAGATCCTCTTTTCTGCTCTTTATACCTATTTCGTCACGGTTCACACATGCCCCCTCCTCTGATGAATTGTCTTTGACCAAATGATAGCTAACTTGCCTGGGTGGACACACTCCTTCCCCCATCTCCACCCCCAGCAGACTAGGGTTGTGCAGAAGGCCAGTCCCTTGTCATAAGTTGGAGCTAAATATGTGGTGCTATTTGTGCTGCTGAGACCATGTTCTTGTTAACTTTTTACCTCCTGCCTAATCCAGTTTCCCTCATTCCCCTTCTCTGCAAAAATAGAACTCAATGTATCACTTGAACAAGAATCCCCATTTGAGTCTGCTTCTACAAGATGCAATTTAAGACAGGGTCCAATATAATAGATTACCACAAATAAATTTAAGATATTTTATTTTAAGATATTTTAATTTTATGTAAAACACCATTTTCACATCATATATCATAATTTTCACCGTTTCTTAAAGCTGTGTCTAGATGCATGAAGGAAGGTAAAGAATAATCATTTTTACTTTTCACACCTGTCACATCTGGACCTAAGCGTTACAAATGCAAGAGTCCTATAAACTCTTTAAGATTGCAGTTGACGATTATAAGCAATGGTTGATAATAGTGTTCTAAATGGTGAGTACCTCTGAAACAACTAAAGGAGACATGAAAGACATAAAAAAGAATGCCCCGTGTAAGACCTGGAATCGTGCTTATAGTTGAGTTCATTAAACACAGTGCCACTTAAGATATTTTTCCCAGTGAATAGGTGATAATTTTAGAATTCTGATATAATAACTGAGATTATAAGGAATAGGTAGAAAAAAGAAAAATGCCATGGAATCTTAGAATGCACATAGAATACTGTGATGCTTTACTACGTTAATTTAAGACAAAAAAGGACTAGATTCAATGGGCATGTCTGAGGTTTGAAAAGTAAATTTGGCTGTTTTTCACATGCTTTTGAGTTACACTGTATTTTCAAAAGATTGTGGTTAAAGAAAAGAGTAGTAGATTGGGACTTTGGAAGCCTAGTATCTTGTCCCAATTTTGTAATCTACTTCTATGATTTCAGGCAAATCAACTCAATGTGTATAAAAGACAACTAGCAAGTATCTGCTTCCCTATCACCTCCAGCCCCATCCTGCTACTTCCCTGTGTGTGAGTGGGTGGGTGATTGTATTAGTTGGAAATGTATCAGAGTTGACAAAAGTACATCAAATCGGCTATAATATTTGTGTTACAAAAGTCATGAGTCATGACTCTGTTCTGCATCAGGAAAAATAGTACATTTGTTATTTAAGACACAAATGAAAATGGCAATAATTTTTTAAAACCTGTAATCTACCCCCACTGGTTCACACATTTTCCCAGCCACCATGGCCTCAATCACATGAAGTTCTTAGACTTTAGGACAACTGTCAACTCTGTGTTTCCACAAAAGTATAGTATATTCAAAGATCTGCCAACTCTCAAGAAATATGCTTTCATAAATTATCTCTTAAATCTGTTATATGAAACTACTTTTCACTTATTCTCAATTTTTTCCAAAACAGGTTAGAAACATATTCTTTTTCCATGTACTATCTTTAATCTATCTCTGCTGTACTCTCTTGGTTATGATATCCTTCAAATTAGCTAACAAAAGTATGGAAAATGTCCTTTACAAAGAGGTTTGAGTGTAGTGTAAATTAAATATTGAAACACTTCAACCCTTAGAGAATGTTTAAGATAATCAAATATGTCTCAGAAGTGAGATTTGAATGAATAAATCTTAGAATAGATTTGATTCAAGAAAGAGTAGGCATGTACTTTTGCAAGTCTTTCATTAGGCCTAAAATTCAGTACCTTTCCACAAGAGATTGTCTGTTCTAAATGTGTTTCATTGAGATTAGTACATAAGTGGAAAAAAATGGCTTGGATCACAAATGTTCAAAACAAAAGGGAATTTTTGCCTATTGAAACCATTCAAGTTGACAGGGAGTTATTCTCATTTTTATTGGTTTGATGACAATAAAATGGTGATGTTTTTTACTCTTAAGTCCAATATGCCCAGTGTTATTTTGAATTGTTCTCTAACACTGAGATTATTGCCTTAAGAGACACATTATTTCTGTCAAGGTACTTTCAAATAAATCAGTACAATATGCATTTTTCTGCAAAACAGTAATATTTTCTAAGGGCCTTAACTCCTATGAAACTGTAATTACCTACTAAAAGAAAACTTTCATTATTGCATCTAAAAGAATATTGTTTATTATGAATTTAAATATCCTGGGATATATGATGATGAAGTCATTCTTGACTATTGTTGTAAATTCTAGAATTTAGTTCATGTGCTCTTGGAACTTTTGTATTGTCAATTTTAAAACAACTCAATTTTGTGGTCCACATTATTTTAGAATGTATTTCGTGTTTTTCCATATGATGGTCATCATGCCAACCACATATAGCATCCTTGATTTTAGCCATTCAGATTGAAGACTGATTTTATTGTGAGAAGCACTACGCATTCTAAAGGCCACCAAAATTAATATTGATTATGCCATATAAAATATACCTTCAGGGCTTCCCTGGTGGCGCAGTGGTTGAGAGTATGCCTGCCGATGCAGGGGACACGGGTTCGTGCCCCGGTCCGGGAAGATCCCACATGCCGTGGAGCGGCTGGGCCCGTGAGCCATGGCCGCCGAGCCTGCGCGTCCGGAGCCTGGGCTCTGCAATGGGAGAGGCCACAGCAGTGAGAGGCCCGCATACCGCAAAAAACAAAAACAAAAACAAACAAACATATATATATACCTTCAATTGGACTATTCTCATTTGTACAGTATCACACAGTGGAAATCCATCCAGCTGCTTTTGCGTAACACAGTAAACATTGGATTTTGTGAGGAAAGTACTCTGGCACTTTCTGTTGGTTAAGTACTTTACCAACATTTAAGCCTTAACCACAAACCTTAAGGTATTACTCTCCATATCTTGTATGGGAGGAGAGAGTATCTCAGAGAAGTTAAGCTTTAATTATCTTACCAAAGTTTATATATCTAAAAAATTGCATAAAATGCATACAAATTAAAATTTTGTACTTCTCCCATTATACCACACTATATTATGTTCCTTGTATTAATCAAAGTGTGAAATCGGAAACACTTTACCTAATATACCATGAGTTCTTTACTGGAACAAGTGTATTTTATTCCCCCACCAATAATTATTGTTTGCTGCCTTCCTTAGTGTATACAAGCAAATAAAAACTTCTGGAATGTTTTACTTGCAATGATCATTGCTTAGGGGTGTTTTGTAACTTAAAGTTCAGATTATCTCTTTCTTTAATGGAATGGAATTTTCCTGCATATGGTCTAGATAAAATATATCAGATTATGGAGTACTATTCTTCATTTGAATGTGACTACTAGACACGTCCAAATAGATATCCCATGAGCAACTTAGAACCTAGATAGTCATGAACACTTACCACATTTTCTTCCCTTTCAGTCATCTCCCTCCCTCTATTAAATACAGACCTGGCACCTAACAATATAGCCCCCAAACCAGTGCCCATTCCATATATTCAGGACTTATGTCATAGTAGTTATGAAGTAGTTTGAATATCACCTTTAAGAATATTCTATTAATGAAAGCACTACAAAATTCAAAACACACATTTCAAACATTTTGTTTTCTTTTATCCATTTCAAATGAGTTTCCATTTCTTCTAATACTCCATGTCAGTAGATCAGGATTCTGACCTTTTCTCTTCAATTATATTGTGTTTTTTTCCCAGGATTCACTATTTAATAGTTGGATGACAATAGATCCCTAATTAGTGTCCTTATTTCTCTTTTATTGTTCCTTGGTCTTTCTTATATACTTCTTCAAAGTTAATTTTGTGAAGCACAGTCCTTTGGTGAGAAATCTTTTAGGATTTTTCATGATTATTCAAAATATATCATCCAATATTTTTATCTTGGCCATTTGTGTTTTTCTTTTTTTTGAATTTTAGAATTTTATTTATTTATTTATTTATTTATACAGCAGGTGTCATTTGTGTTTTCTGTTGTAACCCCTAAATGTATTTCCATTATTAATCTTCATTAGTACCCTTCCATATCTCTGCATCAATTAAATGAACCATCCTCTTTGCTATAAGCTTCTCTTACTCTTCTACTCATCAACCTGTATCATTGTTCATGTTTCCACCACTTGCTGTGTTTTTATCCTAAATATCCACATATTCAAATTCTACCTAACCTTGAACAAACAGCTAAAATATGTTGAATTACTGACATCCTTCTTTGTTTCCTTTGCTCAGAATAGTCTCATTCTCCTCTGAATTTCTATGATCCCTGTATATAGTATCTCCTTTGTGGCATTTATTACCTTTGCAATTATAGTGCAATTTTGATTATCCGTGCTATAGTTCATATCTATTGTATAATAAATGAGATCCTCCATTAGAGTCTTTAAGCACAAGGTCCTAATCCAGGTCATTTTGTATCATTCCTAATGCCTAACACAGTGCCTGCCACAGAGTAAGCAATCAAATAATATTGGCTAAATTGATAACTGTCACCCTATATATGTATCATTAATCAGTAGTTTAAAAATAAATGGTGGAACAATGTATTTTATTAATTTCTTTTAACTAAAAATACCTATAAATATTAAAACTCTATTATAAGAAAAAATATAAGTAGTAACGTGATATCCTATTGGTTATGTTTAATAGTCTCATCACTCTTTTAGATGCTTTTATGTTTTCAATTTGCTTTTCTTGTGTCATATATCAACTCCACTCATGATCTGTATACCAATAAATGTCTTTTAAAAAAACAGCTTTAATAAAATATGATTGATATGCTCAAAGATTACACATATTTAATGTATACAAGTTGATGTGTTTGAACATATGTGTACATCCATGAAGGCATCACCACAGTCAAACCTCCAAAAGTTCCTTCTTTACATTTTTAAATTTTTTTGTAGTGAGAACACAACATGAGACTTACCCTCTTAAATTTTTAAGTGCACAATATAGTATTGTTGACTATAGGCATTATGCTGTACCACAGATATCTAGAACTAATTCTTCCTGCATATCTGAAACTTTATACCAGGTGAAAAACAACTCCACATTTCCCATATCCACTGGCACTGGTAGCCACCATTCTACTTTCTGTTTCTATGAGTATGACCATTCTATGTATCTCATATAAGTGAAGACATGCAGTATTTGTCTTTTTATGACTGGTTTATTTCACTTAGCATAATGCCCTCCAGGTTTATCCATGCTGCCACAAACAGCAGAATTCCCTTGTTTTTAAAGGCTGAAAAATATTCTATGATATGTATAGGTATATATATCACATTTTCTTTATTCGTTCATCCATCAAGGGACATTTGAGTTGTTTTCATAACTTGGCTATTGTAAGTAGTGTTGCAATTAACATGAGAGTGCAAATATCTCTTCAGGTTTCTGACTTCAATTCTTTCAGATAAATATCTAGAAGGGGGATTGCTGGATCATGTTATAATTCTGTTTAATTTTTTGAGAAACCTCCATGTTGTTTTCCATTGAAGCTGCATAATTTTACATTCCCACCAACATTAAAAAGCGTCGCAATTTTTCTACACCCTCGCTAGCACTTATCTTTTTTTTCATAATAGCCATCGTAACTAACAGGTATGAGGTGATATCTCATTTTGGTTTTGATATGCAGTTCCCTAATGATTAGTGATGTTGAACATCTTTTCATGTACCCATTGGCAATCTATATCTTCTTTGGAGAAATGCCTATTCAAGTACTTGGCCCAGGTAAAATCAGGTTACTTTTGTTTTGTTTTGTTTTTGGCACCGCATTTTAGGACTTCTTTCTCCTATATCTTGGAAATTAACCCTATATCAGATATATGGCTTCCAAATGTTTTCTCCCACTCCATAAGTTGCCTTTCTATTTTGTTGATTGTCTCCTTTACTGTGCAGAAGCTTTTTAGTTTTAATGTAGTCCCACTTGTCTAATTTTGCTTTTGTTGCTTGTGCTTTGGTGTCATGTCTAAGAAATCATTGCCAAATCAACATCAAGAAGCATTTCTCCTAAATTTTGTTCTAGAAGTTTTACAATTTCAGGTCTTATGTTTAAGTCTTTAATCCATTTTGACTTTATTTTTGTACATGGGGTATGGTAAAGTCAACATTCTTTCTTTTGCTTGTGGATACCTAGTCTTCCCAACACCATTTATTGAAGAGTCTGTCTTTTCTCCATTGCGTATTCTTGGTACCCTGTGGAAGATCAGTTAACCATATATGTGTGGGTTTAATTCTGGGTTAAAGTACATGATTATTCGGAAGATGAGTGCCACTCTTATACATATGAATGCATTTTTATGTAGCAAAATTCCACAACTCAGTCATTAAGTCAACAAGTAGCTATGAGTACAATATTTAATTTCAGGAATATAAAAATAAAATTTAGTTCATCGCATTCAATTATATACAGTAAGCTAGATGAAGACTGGCAGAGTATTGTCTAGTAATGATTTGACCTAATGCATAGAATACTATAATTTTTTATGAGTAAATTAATGCACCAGGCTCTTTATTTATAGCCTTGCAATGCTGCAATAAACGTTTTCTTTATTTGTGAATTGTTATTCTAAAGAGTCTGAAAAGAAGTCAGTGTCACAATTTTCTCATTACCTCATTCCACTTGATAATAGTAAATTGTTTCAACAAATAGTCTCCCTGACCAATAACTAGAATTTCTAAATTAAAGATGTTTTAATCTGGTTTTAAAAACCATTTGATATTTTCAGCTCTATTAATAATCAGTTTTGCTTCTCATTACTATGAATAAAAAAAAAAAGCTGTTTAATTTTTTTGGAAATGAATAAGCATTGTGGGCCCTTTCCAAAGAAACAGTTTTTAAATGTTTTAACCTCACAATTTACATCAGCCCAATATTTAATAAGACCCACATTGTAAAGCATCTTACAGATCTGACCACTAGACCATCCTACTTTCCCTAAAAAATATACAAGTCTAGTTTTATTGGTGGTGTCTTTTTCTTTTTTATTTCTTTTTTGTTTTTGATAGAGTGTCTGTGTTTGTGTGTGTGTGTGTGTGTGAATGCATATGCGTAGCGGTGTTTCCCTCATGATCCTTAGTTTTGTCTTAATTTTTCCATTGGAGAAAATTGACACCCATTACCTCAGTTCTTTCCTGTCACTATTAGAAAAAAACAAATAAAAACATGTCTTTTTGTCATTATCATTTCCTCAATATTTGGTAGAGATGGGGAAGGAGATCAAAAGGAAACATTTTAAGTTTGACTAAAGCCAAAGTAAGTTAAGTTATCTTTATAACGGATGAATTTATAGACATATTTACAGTTTTCAGTGAAATGTACACTTCAAAGCCAACTAGTCAAATATTTTACATTAGATTTATTTTTTTCTAAATTATATTTGCCCTTTGGTTTTTTATGCACCTACCCCCTACCAGCACCAATGAGGTTCCCAAAATACAGAATTAATAAACAAATAAAAATGGATTATGAAAGAAACAATGACATTTGCAGTGTTCATTGTGATTATTTTTATATTTATTGCAATTTAACAACACTAAAAATGTCACTACGCCACTATGTCCCTGTCTGAGGCACTCACATAAAAAGATTGCACACAAATCTGCAATGTGGGCTCATTGTAATGCTGAGGAACTTACCACATGAAATTTACTAAAAGACAGATATTCAGACTGTTCTCCATTGCACAGACATGCTTTGTGTTAATAAAGAAGAGTGTGTAACACTCATCATTACTCAATATGACCAAAATTCCAGTGGTAACCCTGTATTGAAAAGGCCTGACCCCGTCACAGTTTATATGTATACTAAAATATGACAGAAGATATATCTCATTCCAGTTCCATGAGAGTATAAAAAAAACAGCAAGGCCACAATCGTTTTTATGAAGGCTATGCTTTTCACAGTATTCTATGAAAGAAAACAAAATAAGTTATATTGGGGGTATTGCAATAGTCCCAACATAATATTATAAGAGCATGAGAAATTATACCTTTTAGAAGGAGAAAGAAGGAAATATAGAGAAGAAATAAATTAGGTGATCAAGAAACCCATAATTTTCTGTATTGAAGACCAAATATTACCAAAGGTAGTATTCAAAAGATAATAATTATACCACATACAGGGAGGGGGTTGATACGTTACTCATTAACATAGGCATTCTGAATACGCATTGCATTAGATTTTTTGCATCTGTCTTTATTCAAACAATAAACTACTCTTTATTTTTTTTATAGAACCTAGACTTTTCACGCATAATATTGTACTTTGATCCCTCAAATAACCTATATATGACAGATTCAGTTGTTAATGTATCAACTGAACAACGATGACAATTGTTCAGCCACGCTACTAGGGAAAACATCAACTCTCACCTAAGTTGTTTCCATTTCTTGTGGAAGGCTCTTCCCTGGCCTGTGGCTCATAAGAGTTTTTGCACTGGCCTCAGTCTAAAGCCATTTCAGTCACATAGACTTCCTCTTACTTGGACAGTCTTTCCAAGTAAATTGACAGTAGAGTGATTGTATGATAATGAAATGTTCTAATATATCGCACATAGTTGAGACCTTACAAAGCTCCAATTTTTCCTATGAATGCACTCTATTTAGAGATGAAAAAGCAATATGGTGGCCCTCTGTTATCTGTCTAGGTTTGTACAGAAAGGTGAGGAAACGATGCCAGTCTCCAGGGTAACAGGATGTGACTGACAGATCTTGTCATGGAAGGAAAGTGGTTTATTAGGAGATGTATGAAAGTTTTCACACCCATACCAGGTTGCTTTGGACCTAGCCCTAGGAAAGAAACACACCTACAGAAAGGACAAGTCAGTATTTTATCATTCATTTTTTGGCTCCGTGGGGAGAGAAGCATCATTATAAATAAAAATCTGTTACTAAATGTTTAACATAAATTTTCAATACATTCTCAGGAATGTATATTTAAGATTGGTGTACATTTAAGACAGGGATCAAAGTGAGTTTACTATAAAGTCTCATTCTCTCTATTTCTGTGTCTATTTATCTGTTTTTATGTGGTAAGAATTTAAACAACTTTTGACAACATTTAAACAACTTTTATATATAACCCCACTGTTCATAAATCCATTTCGGTTGTATCACACTGCAGCTGCAAAGGCCAATTCAACTTATTTCTTATTCTCCTCTCTAGGTATTAGTCAGAGACTATCATAAGATAATTCAAGAAAATCATCACACACTAGCATCTGCCTTTTTAGCAAGTCAGGAAATTTATAGGTTTTCTTACATTTTGCACTCTCATTAGTTTGTAACTTTAACTTACAAATTCTGACAATTACCAAGTATTCTTAATGCTTAATGTATTTTATAACTGCTTTTAGAATCACTCCAATTACATCACTCTTCCTTTATTTAGATTATTCTGTCTAAATTCAGAGCAAACCTTTTATTCTGCCAAGGAACCTAAAAATCTCAGACTCAGAAGAAACTCTAAACCATCTGCTAGAATTTCAATCCTGTTAGTTCTCTGAATTGATAATTTAAGAACTGTAAGTGGAAGGAAAGTGGTTGATTAGAGATGCCAAAATAACACTAAATAGAGGAAAAATCTTTTAGGTATAAAAAATTAAATCACAACTTTTTGTTGTAGATTTTAAAAAGTAGTGAGACTTTTTTTTATAGAGTAAGTTGTCACAATTTTGGAGATGCTTAAAGGCAATCAATGCCTGTGATAGCATTGAATAGAGGGAATAGAGTCTTCCACAGTATAATAACTCAACACACATTTACTAAATACTCAGTCCAATGTGCTCAATTCTCCATAAAATTATCAATTATTATTTTATAGATGAAGTAACTGTAGCTCCAGAAGAGAAAAGGATGTTTCCAAGGTCTCAAAAGCAGTATTTGGAAGAAAAATATAAATAAAACCTTGATCTTTAAAAAAACAACAATCTACAACCTTTGGGTTTTTTCAAGATTTCCTTTCACATTGGGAAAAGTGAGAAGACCGGATATCATGAGAGCTTTGGAACTCTCATATAAATGAGCTGGTTGATTATAGTGCCTCCTCAGCTATCATTTGAATTGTGCTACAAAATTATATCTATGGTGAAGTGTTATCAGTATGAAAATAGCAATTATCTTAAGTTACAGAAAATAATCTAAAGTCTAAAATTTAGATCACTATTAATACTGTAATATGTGTGTAACAAGCCTCACATTAAGCCCCCCATTAAGTCTGTCTCTTAAATAACTTTGCTTATATACAGCATAGTCTTAGAATGCTTGTATTCTCTTGTTTCATACATTAATGAACTGTCTAGAAATCCTCCCTCTGTGTGTATGTGTTTGTATTTCATCCGAATGTATTTCTCTTTTTCTCTGTTTGCTTCTTTTCTTTTAGCCTCTAACTGTGTGTATCTGAATAGCAGATAAAGGCTTGAAAGTTATTGTTTCCTCCTGATACTATTCAAATTTCATTTTAAGTATTTTTATGCTGATAACCCTGCCATAAAACCATATCTTTTCAAGATAACTCACAGACTCAGACAACAAACAGCTACTTTAAACTTGACATTTTATTAACTATTTGGATATAGATATACATATTTGTCCACAAGTACCCAAGAATAAGTTGAAAAATGGGACAGTCTTATAAATAAGATAAAAGGAAAATTTACACTTCCACAGTAATATATAAAACATAGGCCCATGTAAACAAAACAGAAGCAACATAATCAAATTATAATTCATAAGGATGTGACACAGAAGAAGGTGTCAATTTCGCCCATACATACTTTCATATAATTTCCTTCACACTTTCATATAATTTCCCTCACACTTGGCTAATTACAAAGTAAGGTGACTTGTAGTAAAGAATTGAATCTTCCTATAGTCAACTCTCAGAGGTCACTTGTTATTTACACATATGTTGCAAAGTGATATTAGAAAAAATATTTCTAATGTCTGGGATTTTATCCTGTTTTATTTGTACATAAACGTTGTTATTATAGGACCTACAAAGATTTAGGTCCTATAATAGGACCTACAAAGGACCTACAAAGATTTAGGTCCCAGATAAGAGATTTATTCCTTGAAATGTCATCCACTTGTAGACTCACTGTTCTTATAACACTCCTTTGTCCTCAGCTTTGTGAACAGCTACATTAACTGCAAAATGAATGATTGTCTAGTACCAATTTGCAAAACAATTCCTTTTTAAATTACTATATTTTGTTTAGAAAGCTAAGACCACCAGTATATCATATTATGATATTTAAAAAGCAGTAAAGATAAATAGGAAAGAAAGAAGCAAAATCAGACAAGAATATAGAAGATTTTCACACACACACACAAATTAAGAAACAAAAAATCCAGTGTGTTATAACAGCAACTTTCTTCATTATTTTATGTTACTGGAGTGCCCTCTATCTTTAATGTTATGATGTGCATCTAATTAGGCCCTAGGGATTTATGACTTTTGTTCTTCAGTAAAGGGCACAACCCTATTTTACTATTAAAAGTAGATTTTTAAATTTAAAGCAGTTTTACTTTCTGTATTATTTCAAATAATAGATTTTTTAAAACTAATTGGATAGAGCAGTAATCATTAGTGCAATGCTATATATTTTCCTCAGTAGAGATAAGATGGCTGATATCTTTTTTTTTTTTTTATAAATTTATTTATTTATTTTTGGCTGTGTTGGGTCTTCGTTTCTGTGCGAGGGCTTTCTCCAGTTGTGGCAAGCGGGGGCCAGATGGCTGATATCTTAAATGTGTTCCAAGAATGTAAATCAAAGCTTAGTAATATATTCAATAATCAGTTTGAAGATAATCCACTATAGTATTCAATGTGTGATGCTACCAATTAGCACTTAATAATTAATGGCAGTGTACCAACATGTCCAGAGTTCTCCTTTGTTTCATATACTCCAAGAAAATGCCCGTCATAATGACCTATTGTTATGCATCCATTAGAAAATGACGGTGTTATGGATTTTTTGTCTCCCAATTTGTGTTCAAGGAACAACTGATCTGAAACTTTGGTATTATCTAATATGTATGTTATAGTTCTATTCATCATGATCTGGGATCCAATTCTCATATGCCCCTAAGTGATTCTTATGCATATTAAAATATGAAAAAGCCTGTCTATATTAGCTCTGAGGATCCTTCAGTCTCTGACATTATATGATTCTAAATTTTAATGAAATAAGTACATATGCCAAGTTTCAAATAAAATCAGATCTGGTCTTAGGTAAGGAGAGATTTTATTGGAAAGGATTACTGCAATAAGGAGTGGAGGATAACTGTAACAGCTGGAAGGAGACTCTTGTAATAGAGAGATTTGCAAGCATCTCAAAGGTTAAGTAGACAAACACTTTCCTAAGGAGACAGAATGAGGTGTGAGGTTTGGGATGAGAGGGTGACATGATCAAACAGTTGGTCAGGGAATGTCTTTCCTTGAGGTCAGCTGATTCCTAGGAGGGTTCCTTAGGGAAGGATTGTATACTGGCCCAGGGTGATAATGGGTCAAAATTCAAGAGTCTAGGGAGGGGAGAAACCTAACTTGGTCAATCCCTTAACAAGCCTTTGTTTCAGTTGATCTGCCAGGAAAAACAGTTCAGCTGATCTTTATGAAGCAAAGAATAGGAACTTGAACAGTCTATGTCTAGCCTTGTCACAGGTAAACCAGGAAGGAATCTATGAGTCATACGGGGAAAGGGAGTTCCTTGCACAAAGTCATTTCGTGAAAAGAGAATTTTGGCGGGGGGCGGAGGGAGCAGTTTATTAATATTGCTGTTTTCCAGGGCTCGGGTACAATTCAACATTGTCAAAAGCAACTTCTGAATTAGAAAAATAAACCCTCTGAAACTATTACGAAAACAAGCAATCAGTTTCAAAAGTCCACAAAGGCATTGTTAAATTGAGGTTGCACTTCTCCAGCAAAAACATAAAGGATTTGAGTTTTCACAAAAGTAGAATACAGGCCTCAGTTTAGTCCAGCACTTCATTCTTACAGAGTGCTCTTTTGTGAAAGCATCCTGCTGCATTTTTATTTCATGAAGGTGAACCACTACCGTGGATAATATACTTGGCCTTTTTTAGATAGGGAATATACACACACACACACACACACACACACACACACATAAAGTTCCATGTCAGCTTAATGTCCTCAGCATGGGAAGACTTGGCGAGCTACAGATTTAGAACAAAGGCAGTGAATCTGGGGCACCCTGCTCCCAGACTGCTCCAAGCAGAGTCTAAAGTACCTTGTATAGCAATGAAAAGCATTATACATGTATACACAGCTGCTTGTTATGAAAATTGCTTATCTGGTAGTTTTTAATAAAAACGTATTTGATTTCCTGGAGTGCATTGTCACTACTTAGCAGGAAAAAAAATATCATTTTCTTTAGCTATTCCTCCCCTTTATTCTAACCTGCCTTCCCTGTCCTCCAACACACACACACGCACGTAGAGGCATGCATACACACAGACACATGCACATGCTTTGATAATGAACCACTCAAAGACAAAGATGTGGAGCAGTTTGAAGATAGAGAATTTGTGCCATGCTCTCATAGAAACTAAGCATTATTTATGCGTATGGATTGACAATTCATGTACTATATGCTTTGTTTATGGGAAGGGTTTGGTTGGTATAGTCAGTAAATAATTTCTTCATAGATGCATCTGTGTTGTTGTTGCCTGCAGACTGTGTCTATGTTTTGATCTCTAAAACAGTTTTCTTTCTTCAGGAGCACCTGAGACAATAGGAAATCATTCTCAGACCTGAAGCTCATTAACTGCTTATATAATGCTCGGTTTTACAGATGGGGTGTGATGTAGGTGGAGAATCTGTCCATACTGAGGATGAAGCTTAATTTTTTTTAATACTCTTTAAAATATATTGACATATCAAATCACCTAACTCCTGACCTTGACTTAGTTCAGAAATGATTATCTTAGAGTAATTCCTTGACATTTATTGGCAAGAAAGATCTTGGAAATACTGTATATTAACTGGATGTAATATATTATTACAATATATTAATAATATTAATTAATATTAACTCAAATGTATTAATAATAATAATACCTACAAAGTTTATTTTGCTTGATCAGCACTTTACAGTGTTGAATTCTTTTTTTTTAATTTTTACTTTTTTTAACATCTTTATTGGGGTATAATTGCTTTACAATGGTGTGTTAGTTTCTGCTTTATAACAAAGTGAATCAGTTATACATATACATATGTTCCCATAACTCTTCCCGCTTGCGTCTCCCTCCCACCCACCCTCCCTACCCCACCCCTCCAGGTGGCCACAAACCACCGAGCTGGTGTCCCTGTGCTATGCTTCTGCTTCCCACTAGCTATATACTTTATGTTTGGTAGTGTATATATGTCCATGCCTCTCACTCGCTTTGTCACAGCTCATCCTTCCCCCACCCCATATCCTCAAGTCCGTTCTCTAGTAGGTCTGTGTCTTTATTACTGTCTTACCCCTAGGTTCTTCATGACATTTTTTTTTCTTAAATTCAATATATATGTGTTAGCATACGGTATTTGTCTTTCTCTTTCTGACTTACTTCACTCTGTATGACAGACTCTAGGTCTATCCACCTCATTACAAATAGCTCAATTTCGTTTCTTTTTATGGCTGAGTAATATTCCATTGTATATATGTGCCACATCTTCTTTATCCATTCATCCGATGATGGACACTTAGGTTGTTTCCATCTCCGGGCTATTGTAAATAGAGCTGCAATGAACATTTTGGTACATGACAGTTTTTGAATTATGGTTTTCTCAGGGTATATGCCCAGTAGTGGGATTGCTGGGTCATATGGTAGTTCTATTTGTAGTGTTTTAAGGAACTTCCATACTGTTCTCCATAGTGGCTGTACCAATTCACATTCCCACCAGCAGTGCAAGAGTTTTCCCTTTTCTCCACACCCTCTCCAACATTTATTGTTTGTGGAATTTTTGATGATGGCCATTCTGACTGGTGGGAGATGATATCTCATTGTAGTTTTGATTTGCATTTCTCTAATGATTAATGATGTTGAGCATTCTTTCATGTGTTTGTTGGCAGTCTGTATATCTTCTTTGGAGAAATGTCTATTTAGGTCTTCCTCCCATTTTTGGATTGGGTTGTTTGTTTTTTTGTTATTGAGCTGCATGTGCTGCTTGTATATTTTGGAAATTAATCCTTTGTAACTTGCTTCATCTGCAAATATTTTCTCCCATTCTGAGGGTTGTCTTTTCATCTTGTTTATAGTTTCCTTTGCTGTGCAAAAGTTTTTAAGTTTCATTAGGTCCCATTTGTTTATTTTTGTTTCCATTTCCATTCCTCTAGGAGGTGGGTCAAAAAGCACCTTGCTGTGATTTATGTCCTAGAGTGTTCTGCCTATGTTTTCCTCTAAGAGTTTTGTAGTGTCAGGCCTTACATTTAGGTCTTTAATCCATTTTGAGCTTATTTTTGTGTATGGTGTTAGGGAGTGTTCTAATCTCATACTTTTACATGTACCTGTCCAGTTTTCCCAGCACCACTTATTGAAGAGGCTGTCTTTTCTCCTTGTATATGCTTGCCTCCTTTATCAAAGATAAGGTGACCATATGTGCATGGGTTTATCTGTAGGCTTTCTATCCTGTTCCATTGATCTATAATTCTGTTTTTGTTCCAGTACCATACTCTCTTGATTATTTTAGCTTTATAGTATAGTCTGAGTTCAGGGAGACTGATTCCTCCAACTGCATTTTTCTTTCTTAAGATTGCTTTGGCTATTCAGGGTCTTTTGTGTTTCCATACAAATTGTAAAATTTTTTGTTCTAGTTCTGTGAAAAATGCCATTTGTAGTTTGCTAGGGATTGCACTGAATCTGTAGATTGTTGTGGCTAGTATAGTCATTTTCATAATGTTGATTCTTCCAATCTAAGAACATGGTATATCTCTCCATCTGTTTGTATCATCTTTAATTTCCTTCATCAGTGTCTTATGGTTTTCTGCATACATGTCTTTTGTCTCCTGAGGAAGGTTTATTCCTAAGTATTTTATTCTTTTTGTTGCAGTGGTAAATGGCAGTGTTTCCTTAATTTCTCTGCTTGATTTTTCATCGTTAGTGTAGGAATGCAAGAGATTTCTATGCATTAATTTTGTATCCTGCTACTTTACCAAATTCATTGATTGGCTCTAGTAGTTTTCTGGTAGCATCTTTAGGATTCTCTACATATAGTATCATGTCATCCGCAAACAGTGACAGTTTTACTTCTTCTATTCCAATATGGATTCCTTTTATTTCTTTTTCTTCTCTGATTCCTATGGCTAAAACTTCCAAAACTATATTGAGTAATAATGGTGAGAGTGGGCAACCTTGTCTTGTTCCTGATTTTAGTGGAAATGGGTTCAGTTTTCACCATTGAGAACCATGTTGGCTGTGGGTTTGTCATTTATGGCCTTTATTATGTAGCAGTAAGTTCTCTCTATGCAAACTTTCTGGAGAGTTTTTATCATAAATGGGTATTGAATTCTGTTGAAAGCTATTTCTGCATCTATTGTGATGATCATATGGTTTTTATTCTCCAATTTGTTAATATGATGTATCACATTGATTTATTTGCATATGTTAAAGAATCCTTGCATTCCTGCGGTAAACCCCACTTGATCATGGTGCATAATCATTTTAATGTGCTGCTGGATTCTGTTTGCTAGTATTTTGTTGAGGATTTTTGCATCTATGTTCATCAGTGATATTGGCCTGTAGTTTTCTTTTTGTGACATCTTTGTCTGGTTTTGGTATAAGGGTGATGGTGGCCTTTTGGAATGAGTTAGGGAGTGTTCCTCCCTCTGTAATTATTTGGAAGAGTTTGAGGAGGATAGGTGTTAGCTCTTCTCTAAATGTTTGATAGAATTCACTGGTGAAGCCATCTGGTCCTGGGATTTTGTTTGTTGGAAAATTTTAAGTCACAGTCTCAATTTCAGTGCTTGTGATTTGTCTGTTTATACTTTCTGTGTCTTCCTGGTTCAGTTTCAGAAGGTTGTGAGGTTGTGCTTTTCTAAGAATGTGTCCATTTCTTCCAGGTTGTTCATTTTATTGATATATATTTGCTTGTAATAATCTCTCATGGCCTTTGCATTTCTGAAGTGTCAGTTGTTACTTCTCCTTTTTCATTTCTAATTCTCTTGATCTGATTCCTATCCCTTTTTTTCTTGATGTATCTGGCTAATGGTTTATCAATTTTGTCTGTCTTCTCAAATAACCAGCTTTTAGTTTTATGGATATTTGCTACTGTTTCTTCATTTCTTTTTCATTTATTTCTGATCTGATCTTTATGATTTCTTTCCTTCTGCTAACTTTGTTTTTTTTTTTTTTACTTCTTTCTCTAATTGCTTTAGGTGTAAGGTTAAGTTTTTTATTTGAGATTTTTCTTGCTTCTTGAGATAGGTTTGTATTACTATAAACTTCTCTCTTAGAACTGCTTTTGCTGTATCCCATAGGTTTTTTGTCATTGTGTTTTCACTGTCGTTTGTTTCTAGGCTTTTTTTTTTTTTTGCAGTACACGGGCCTCTCAGTGTTGTGGCCTCTCCCGTTGTGGAGCACAGGCTCTGGACGCACAGGCTGAGTGGCCATGGCTCATGGGCCTAGCCGCTCCGTGGCATATGGGATCTTCCCAGACCAGGGCACAAACCCATGTCCCCTGCATCAGCAGGCAGACTCTCAACGACTGCGCCACCACGGAAGCCCTGTTTCTAGGTAGTTTTTGAATTCCTCTTAGCTTTCTTCAGTGATCTCTTGGTTATTCAGTAGTGTATTACTTAGCCTCCATGTATTTGTATTTTTACAGTTTTTTTCCTGTAATTGATATCTAGTTTCATAGCGCTGTGGTCAGAAAAGATGCTTGATACGATTTCAATTTTCTTAAATTTACCAAGACTTCATTTGTGACCCTAGATATGATCTATCCTGGAGAATGTTCCATGAGCACTTGAGAAGAAAGTGTATTCTGTTGTTTTTGGATGGAATGTCCTATAAATATCATTTAAGTCCATCTGGTCTAATGTGTCTTTTAAAGCTTGTGTTTCCTTATTTACTTTCATTTTGGTTGATCTGTCCATTGGTGAAAGTGGGGGTATTAAAGTCCTCTACTATGATTGTGTTGCTGTCGATTTCCCCTTTTATGGCTATTAGCATTTGCCTTATGTATTGATATGCTCCTATGTTTGGTGCATAAATACTTACCATTGTTATATCTTCTTCTTGGATTGATCCCTTGATCATTATGTAGTGTTCTCCTTTGTCTCTTGTAATAGTCTTTATTTTAAAGTCTATTTTGTTTGATATGAGAATTGCTACTTCAGCTTTCTTTTGATTTCCATTTGTATGGAATATCTTTTTCTGTCCCCTCACTTTCAGTCTGGATGTGTCCCTAGGTCTGAAGTGGGTCTCTTGTAGACAGCATATATATGGGTCTTGTTTATGTAACCATTCAGCCAGTCTATGTCTTTTGGTTGGAGCATTTAATCCATTCACCCTTAAGGAAGTTATCATTATGTATGTTCCTATTACCATTTTCTTAATTGCTTTGGGTTTGTTTTTGTACGTCTTTTCCTTCTCTTGTGTTTCCTGCCTACAGAAGTTCCTTTAGCATTTGTTGTAAAGTTGGTTTGGTGCTGCTGAATTCTCTTAGCTTTTGCTTGTCTACAAAGTTTTCGTTTTCTCCTTCAAATATGAATGAGATCCTTACTGGGTTAAGTAATCTTGGTTGTAGGGTTTTCCCTTTCATCACTTTAAATATGTCCTGCCACTCCCTTCTGGCTTGCAGAGTTTCTGCTGAAAGATCAGCTGTTAACTTTATGGGCATTTCCTTGTATGTTATTTGTTGCTTTTCCCTTGCTGCTTTTGATATTTTTCATTTGTATTTAATTTTGATAATTTGATTAATATGTGCTTTGGCGTGCTTCTCCTTGGACTTCTCCTGTATGGGACTCTCTTTGCTTCCTGGACTTGATTGACTGTTTCCTTTCCCATGTTAGGCATGTTTTCAACTATAATCTCTTCAAATATTTTCTCAGTCCCTTTCTTTTTCTCTTCTTCTTCTGGGACCCCAATACTTTGAATGTTGGTGCATTTAATGTTGTCCCTGAGGTCTCTGAGACTGTCCTCAATTCTTTTCATTCCTTCTTCTTTTTTCTGCTCTGCAGTAGTTATTTTCACTATTTTATCTTCCAGGTCACGTATCCATTCTTCTGTCTCAGTTATTGTGCTTTTGATTCCTTCTAGAATATTTTTAATTTCATTTATTGTGTTTTTCATCATTGTTTGTTTGCTCTTTAGTTCTTCTAGGTCGTTTTTAAACATTTCTTGTATTTTCTCCATTCTAGTTCCAAGATTTTGGATCATCTTTACTGTCATTACTCTGAATTCTTTTTCAGGAAGACTGCCTATTTCCTCTTCATTTGTTTGGTCTGGTGGATTTTGACCTTGCTCCTTCATCTGCTACATATTTCTCTGTCTTCTAATTTTGTTTAACTTACTGTGTTTGGGGTCTCCTTTTTGCAGGCTGCAGGTTCATTGTTCCCGTTATTTTTGGTGTCTGTCCCCAGTGGGTAACATTGGTTCAGTGGCTTGTTTAGGCTTCCAGTTGGAGGGAACTGGTGACTCTGTTTTGGTGGGCGGGGCTGTATCTTGTCCTTCTGGGGGCAGGGCCATGTCCAGTTATGTATTTTGGAATGTCTATGAATTTAGTATGACTTTAGACAGCCTCTGTGCTAATGGGTGGGGTTGTGTTCCTGTTTGGCTAGTTGTTTGTCATGGGGTGTCCAGCACTGGAGTTTGCTGGCCGTTGGGTGTAGCTGGGTCTTACTGTTGAGACACAGATCTCTGGCAGAGTTCTCACTGAGTGATATTACATGGGGCCAGGAAGTTTCTTGTGGTCCAGTGTCCTGGTTTTGGCCCTCCCACCTTGGAGGCTCAAGTTGGACACCTGACCTGAGCACCAAGACCCTGCCAGCCACACAGCTCGGAAGGGAAGGGAAGGGAAGGGAAGGAAGGGAAGGAAGGAAGGAAGGAAGGAAGGAAGGAAGGAAGGAAGGAAGGAAGGAAGGAAGGAAGGAAGGAAGGAAAACGAACAGACAGAACCCTAGGACAAATGGTAAAAGCAAAACTAAACAGAGAAAAATCATACAAGGAAGCATACACATACACACTCACAAATAGAGAAAAAGGAAAAAAAGAATTCTTTTAAATTTAAAACATATAAAAATTAAAAAGAAATTAAAAATTTAAAAAATTAAAAGTAAAATAAAAAAAGAGGAAAGCAACCAAAGCAGTAAACAAATCCACCAATGATAATAAGCACTAAAAACTAAATAAATAAATGTAAAATCAGAAACAAATTAGATGCAGAAAGCAAACCCCATTCTACTTTTCCTCCCACAGTCCACTGCCTCAATTTTGGCAACATTCGTTGTCTATTCAGATATTCTTCAGATGCAGAATTTATCATATTGATTGTGGGGATTTAATCTGCTGCTCCTGGGGCTTCATGGAGGAATTTCCCTTTCTCTTCTTTTTTACACAGCCTGGGGTTCAGCTTTGGTTTTGGCCCTGCCTCTGCATGTAGGTCATCCTCAAGAGTCTGTTCCCCTCCCAGACAGGAGGGGTTTAAAGCAGCAGCTGATTAGGGCTCTCTTGCTCACTCAGGCTGGGGAGAGCAAGGGGTACGGTAGTCATACTTGGAATGCTGTGTGAAACTGCAGCAGCAGAAGCCAGCGTGACATTGCAACAGTCTGAGGTGCACTGTATGTTCCCCCAGGGAATTTATCCCTAGGTCACGGGACCCTGGCAGTGCCTTGCTGCACAGGATCCCAGGGGGTGGGGGTGGGTAGTGACCTGCGCTTGCACACAGGATTCTTGCTGTCAGCAGCAGCAGCGTTAGCGGTTCATGCCCATCTCTGGGGTCTGAGCTGATAGTCACGGCTTGTGCCCATTTCTGGAGCTTGCTTAGGTGGTGCCCTGCCTTCTGTGGGCACACAGGGAGGGAAACCCCTCTCCTTGTGCACCCCAAAACAATGGTCTCTTGCCTCTTTGGCAGGTCCAGACTTTTTCCCTGATTCCCTCCCAGCTAGCTGTGGCACACTAGCCCCCTTCAGGATGTCTTTATGCAGCCAACCCCAGTCCTCTCTCCCTGGGGTCTGATCTCCAAAGCCCGCGCCTCAGCTTTCAGCCACCACCGGCCCTGATAGGTGAGCAGACAAGCATCTCAGGTTGGTGAGTGCTGGTCAGCACCGATCCTTTGTGTGGGAATCTTTCCACTTTGCCCTCTGCACCCCTGTTGCTACACTCTCCTACGTGGCTCCAAAGCTTCCCCTTGCCCAACCCCTGTCTCTGCCAGTGAAGTGGCTTCCTAGTGTGTGGAAACTTTTCCTCCTTCACAGCTCCTTCCCAGAGGTGCAGGTCCTGTCCCTATTCTTTTGTCTCTGTTTTTTTCTTTTTTCTTTTGTCCTACCCAGGTATGTGGGGAGTTTCTTGCCTTTTGGGAAGTCTGAGGTTTTCTGCCAGGATTCAGTAGGTGCTCTATAGGAGTTGTTCTACATGTAGATGTATTTTTGATGTATTTGTGGGGAGGAAGGTGATCTCCATGTCTTACTCCTCCGCCATCCTGAAGGTCCCTCCTCTAGATGCTTTTTTTTAAAAACGACTTTTTATGCTATAAAATGGGCTGCGTTTGGAAAATATAGATTTCAGGCGATCCTTGTTGAGAGATTTCCAGAAAATTATTCTATAATCAGAAACTCTTTTGAGCAGGGCATTCCAAAAAGTTTTGCTCAGTATTCCTTATCTCTTCTGTGAAATAATCTCAAGGCAATAAGGAAATCCTAGTCAATAAAGTTCAGTTCCTCAGTAGGACATTAAGATTGGTTGTGCATGGGAGGCAGTCAATTAATACACTTCTTGTTTGCTTTCTGCTTCTTTTGGACAGAAAAACAGAACCAGTGAGAAATGAAATCATTCACTTTCCTTAGTTTTGACATTCTGGAGTTAGATAAGAAGCAGAAGAGCTTTAAGGAAGTTTTACCTCTGGACAGGTACCTGAGGGCAAGCTAAAAATAAATGCATTTAAAAATTGTGAAATGTAGCATACGTACAAAATAGCACACACTTCATATTTGTAAGACTTAATGAAAAGTTACAAAGTTGAACATTCCTGAACCACATCTAAAGGAAGCCATGCTGACAATCTCAGGGAGCTCCAACTTGCTTTTTTACCTCTCAGGAGATTGTGAGGCTCATAAGAGAATTTAAACTCTCTGGTCTTAATCTGAATGAACATTTCTGCCTGTATTTTTCTGAAGCTTTCCTTCTCATTACTTCAACTATTCTATGAAAACTAAAATCCAGAATTCTCCTCCACTGGTTATTTCTGTATTTGGAAAGCCTGGGGACTATCCTTGACGGTTCTGTTACAATCAATATTCTTTTCCCTCTATCAGCAGAATCAAGTTGTTATTTTGAAATTAATTTATGTCACTTTTCTTTGCACTATTCACTGAGATCCATCTTGTCACCCGCATTTCAAAATGTAACATCTTGTCAAAGCTGTTTTGCTGCAGGCCTTTTGAAACCAGTTTCACAAGTCAAATGACTGGTCTGTATACTAAGATAAAATTTTCTCCAGTCAGCTAAAATGTTGATGTTGTCATTGTTAATGAAGTTGTCCTATAAGAGCAAAACACCCAACTCTGGCAGACTCACATATACATGTACAGGTATAAGACAGGTTTAAATGAATGCATCTTTAAATAAAAATTGGAACTGATTGCATATTTAGATAAGCTAATTTAATAAACCAAAAAAACCCACCACTTTTTGTGATAGAAATTATATCCCTGTAATTGTTTGCTGTTGTCATGTCTGCCACTTGATAGAATTAGGAGAAAGGCTGCCAGTGGAATGTTAACAGAAAATCAGCGAGTTGTCATCCTAGACAAGAATGGAAATGCAACACTCTCTCCATTCCCATCAATCAGAAGGATAATTCAGTTCCCTTGCATCAGAATCTTTTTGCTACCAGATTATATGGAATCTTTTTAATTGTCAAATTTCTCAAATTAAAGGACAGCTGTTTACTCTCCAGAGACTAATTATATTCTGATATTCTAATGTATTCTTGAAGATGTAAACCATAGAAAGAAACAAAAAAATCACTGGGTGGTTGGCCTGAGTGGAGAAAAATGTAAATGAAATTTCTTAAGGACTCTTTCATCAAATGAGCTCAATTGAGGCTATTTGCTTCACTCAGTGCAAAGGAAAATTAGGCATTTTAAGTGGTTCATTTGAGGCTTTATTTTTGGACATAAACACAACTGTGTTACATATTTGCCCAGGGATTTAACATTTTACTATATTTTTAGGTAGTGCTTTACTATTTTCAAAGCCCCCAAAGATTATAATCACTGTGTAAAAAGATGAAAAACACTGAATATCATGTGTGACAAAATCAGAAATTCTGTTTCTGGAATTGTGGCAGGTAAAAATCAGCATAATAAACTGAAGTTTGATCTTCTACAGAGCTAATTCTCAATTATAGATGGTTTGTTACCGAGCTATGAAAATATGATATTTTTCAGTCTTATTTTAATCAGGTAAGGTTATCTACAATGTTCAATAAGGAATTATAATGAAAGATTATTGCTATAAGTTAGAATATGATAGAGTTATTTAAAATAAGTACTATCAGATCAACAATGTGCGATCTGTATGGGATTGAGAAAAAATAATTATAGAAAGTAAGATTTTATGTACAATGTCTGTGTCAGAGTAGCGTGGCTAACAGGATCTTAATTCCCCAACCAGAGCTCGAACCCAGTCCCACAGCAGTGAAAGTGCCAAGTCCTAACCACTCACCCACCAGGGAATCCCTGAAAGTATTTTTTAAATGAAGTTCAGCTTACAAATGATTTATTTCATGGATTATGCCTTTGGTATTATATCGAAAAAGACAACACTATACCCCAGGCAATTTAGATTTTCTCGTATGAGTTATCACCTATGTTATCTTCCAGGAGTTTTATAGTTGTGTATTTTACATTTAGGTCTGTGATCCATTTAGAGTCAATTTTTATGAACAGTGTAAGGTCTGCATCTAAGTTCATTTTTTGGAAGTCTTCATTTAGTCTACCACTATTTGTTGAAGAGACCATCTCTGTTTGCTCTGTTGTCAAAATAAGTTGACTCTGTTTGTAGGAGTCTATTTCTGGGCTCTATAATTTGTTCCATTGATCTTTCACAAATGCCACACCATCTTAATTACTGTCACTTTATAGTAAATCTTGAATTCAGGTAGTGTCAGTCCACCAAATTTCTTTTTCTCCTTCAATGTTTTGTTGCCTATTCTGGATCGTTTACCTCTCTATATAAACTTTAGAATCGGTTTATCATATTCACTTAAAAAAACTTGCTGGAATTTTGATTGAGATTGCATTGAATCTACAGATCAAGTTGGGAATAAATGACATCTTGAAAATATTGTCTTACTATGAACATGGAATATTTCTTCATTTATTTAGTTCTTTGTTTTTGTTCATCAGATGTTTATAGTTTTCATCTCTATTTTATTTATTTCCTCTCTAATCTTTATTATTTCATTCCTTGCTCTGACTTCAGGCTGTGTTTGTTCTTCTTTTTCTAATTCTTTTAGCTGGTAGGTTAGTTTGCTTGATATTTTTCTTGTTTCTTGAGGAGGCCTGTGTTGCTATGAACTTCCCTCTTAAAACCACTTTTGCTACATCCCGGAGATTTTGGAGTGTTGCGTTTCCATTTTCATTTGTCTCTAGGTATTTTCTGATTTCCTCTTTGATTTCATGGTTGGCCCATTGGTTTAGTAGCATGTTGTTTAGTCACCACATGTTTGTGTTTTTCTCATTTTTTCTTTTTGTAATAGATTTCTAGTTTCATACTGTTTTGGTCGAAAAAAATGCTTGTTATAATTTCCATCCTCTTAAATTTGTTGAGACTTGTTTTGTGACCTACTATGTGATCAAGCCTGTAGAACACTGAAATGAATGTACATTTGAAATGAATGTGTGCTCTACTTTTTTTTGGATATAATGTCCTGTACATATCACTTAAGTCCAACTGGTCTGTTGTGTCATTTAAGACCACTGTTGCTTAATGATTGTCTTTCAAGATGATCTGTTGATTGATATCATTGTGCTGTTAAAGTCCCCTACTACTGTTCTATTATTTTCAATTTATGCCCTTATGTCTGTTACTATTTGCTTTATATATTTAGGTACTCCTGTATTGGGTGCTTTTATGTTAACAAGTGTAATATCCTCTTCTTGTATTGATCTTTTTATCATTATATAATGCCCTTCTTTGTCTTTTGTTATAGACTTTGTTTTAAAGGATCATTTCACAGGGCACAGAATTCTAGATTGGCGGGTTATTTCTCTCAATATTTCGAATATTTTACTCACCTCTTTTCTTTCTTGCATGCTTTCTGAGGAGAAGTCAGATATAATTCTTATATTTGCTGGTCTATAGGTAAGGTGCTTTTTTTACCCCCATCTGGCATCTTTCAGGATTGTTTATCTTTGTTTTTCTGTAGTTTGAAGATGATATACCTTGTTGTAGTTTGTGGGCATTTTCCTACTTTGTGTTCTCTGAACTTCTTGGATCTTTTGTTTGGTATGTGACATTAATTTGGGAGAAATTCTCAGTGATTATTGATTTAAATATTACTTCTTTTCTCTCTTTCTTGTCCTTCTGGTATTCCCATTACATGTACAGTACAACTTTTGTAGTTGTCCCAAGGTCTTTAAATACTATGTTTATTTTTTTTTCAGTCTTTGTTCTCTTTGGCCTTTGGTTTATGAGGATTCTATTCATGTGTGATCTAGTGAAGAAATTTTATAGCTCATCTGTGTCCAGTCTAATGAACACTTCAAGGGCGTTCTTCATTTCTTTTAGAGGTTTTTATTTTTTAAAAAATCCCTAGCATTTATTTTTTATTCTTTCTTAAGATGTTCATCTCTCTACTTACATTGTTTATCTTTTCTTACATGCTGTCTGCTTTATCCATTAGAGTCCTTAGCATAACAATTATAATTGTGTTAAATTCCTGGTCTGATCATCCAACACCGCTGACATGTCTGGTTCTGGTGCTTGTTCCATCTATTCAAATTGCATTTTTGCCTTCTGTTATGCCTTGTAATTTTTTCTTGGTAGATGGAAATGAAGTACCAGGTTAAAGGAATTGCTGTAAAGAAGCTTAGTTATGTGGCATTGAAGTCTGAGGGGAAAGGAAACTTTCTATAGTTAGTTCTGTGATTAAATCTCAGTCTTTTAGTGAGACTATGCCCTTGGAATATGAACTTTAGAAGTGTTTCTCATTTTTTCTCTCCCTTATAGATTGGATAGGATGGCTAGCATGAGATGGAATTTGGTAATTCCCTTCCCCAGGTCACTCAGGCTCTGGCAGTCTAGGCTTTGCTTAATTACTTTTCCTGGAAGGCAGGCCTTGTTAAGAACAGAATGGTTTCTTGCTCCTCCACTGGCTGGAAGACCAGGGGATTTTTCTCTGATATTTACTGTGGGACCCTGGTAAAGCTCCTGGAGGTAAGTCTCACAGTATGGTGGGGTTCCCTAATAACTGGGTCCCCCTGGAGTTTTTAATTTTCAGATTTGTCTGCCCTGAGCCTCCAGCAATTCTTGAATTACAGTTCATGTTTTCCTAGCTAGGCACAGTCCTTGTGGGGGTTTCTGCTTATGAGTCTGCTCTGGTGAAACTTGATTCCCTTTATTTGCCTATCTCTCCAATCTTGAGAGCAGGACTTTGCCCTGTGTCTATGTCTTTCTTATGGATCCCAAAATATTTATTGATTTTTCAGTTTGTTCACTTTTTTACTTGTTAGGATGTGGCAAAAAAGAAAAAAATCCTACAATACAATAAAATTGGACACAAATATGAAAATATCTGATGAAAAATACCTATATCCCTTTGCCAAGAAGAATTGTCTTCCAAACTTTACTAGAATGCTATGTATTATGTTTTATAAAATAGTTTTGTAAGTGACCATTTTCTAAGGCCTTATAATTAGAAACCTGGCACAAAATGATTACAGAATGACAAAGAAAGAATACATTATAAGACTAGATTGGGTTGGATTGGGCCTATTCTACTCATTCATGGCACTAAGAAAAGGAGGCCACTTATTAATGATTATATTGTCATGTATTTTGCGTTAATATTATATCTTATTTATTTTACAAAAGAAAAAAGATTCTATACTTCTACACAATTTGCTGAGTCTGTGCCAAGGAACTGAATACTCAGTCTAAACTAAAGAGAAAAATGACTTAGGGAGAAAATGTAAGATAATAGGAAAGGTTAATTCATGACTAATTCCTGAACTTTTACTAAATCCCTCTATGTCTCAATCACTATGTAGGTATTATGGATACAAATGGAAGAATTAGACTTTGTGATTCTCTCTTGTCTTCTAGATGTTATCTAAAACTACCCCAGTGATGAATTATTTTCAGTTTGTGCAACTAACATGCTGTATGATGCATCTCTCTTGTATTACAAATCTCTTCAGCCTTCTAGGATTAACTTCTTATACCATCCTGGGTGTAAATGTTTTATGATTTTTATCCATTAGCCATGGCAGAGTCTTTTTGTCTGTTTCAGAAGAACCCTATTATACCACCAGCTGGAAATCTTCACATTTGCCTATTTTTCAACCAGTCGTGCATAATTCTAATCTCCCAGCATCTACCCTATAACCTTGAAGCCGAGTTGGCGATATTTCGTAAGGAACCATGTAGAGAGATTTAATACTAAAGTGACCATGAAAAATGATGCATGTACTACCAATTTAAATGCTGCACTTTATGAGTACAGTTTGAAGGGGAAAATTATACATAGTTACAATGAACCCTGAAGCTTCTTGGAAGAAGAAATTATATTGTAAAAATAACAGTCGGTTATTTAAAAGATCATAAAAGGCAGTACATTTATCTGCATTAATGATTGGCTAAACACTGTGTAAAAACTGACTATGTTGTAGAATTGTATTTAATTTTATCCAGTGTGAATTTGGGTACTACATTTTACTATACGTAATTTCAAGTACTTTATAATAAAGAGAAAAATGTTTGTTTTTTGCTATAAGGTTGTCAATGAAGAAGAAGAACTGCATATATTGATATAAAAAAGCAACATATTCATTTATTCATTCGTGAATTTATCCAATATTATTAAGCAGCACCTCTCCCTCTGAGGAACCCTGCAAATTTTTGTGATTCAAAGATGACTAACACAGGCTTATTTGCTCAATACTTGCTTTCAAAGGGGTTTCATAGAATTGCTATTTCTCTGAAAATAAATAATTTCCACTTTTCTTAGAGTTGAAAAGAGCTAAAAAAATGGTAATTTTATATTAGTACCACTTATGTCATTTTCTATCTTGATGATTGAGCAAGTCAGGTAACCTTTCCATTACTGGGTCTCCTCATTTGTTTATTCTTTATCAATCCATTTTAGATATCTGAAATATGCCAGGCCCTGTGTTCAGCACCATTTGTATGAATTACTGCATGAAATATTCCTATCAACAAAGAAAATAAATATTTCTTTCTCATTTTCAATTAAAGAAATTATAAAACAGAAATTAAATTCATTGTGTAAAATTATTCAGGCTAAGAAACATTAGAGCTAGGATTTAGGCCATGGTGATCTGACTAAGGTAAAGCTCAAATTCTTCATTTTAGACAACACTGCTTTCTCTGGTGATATTGGGACTTCTACTTGAGTGTGGCGAGGATTCTTCAGCGACTGAAAAAAAGTCTCTAAATTCTCTTGAATTTACAGATGTCTACAAATGTAAAGCATATATTTATAATCTACTTAAGTTTACTGTTTCTCCCAAAAACATTATAAACTTGAATATAAGTTTGTATTCCTTATAAAATTTTTTCTTTGATTTGCTTTGAGATAATTTCATGTGTATGGCTCTATGAATCAGTTACACAAATAATGAAAAAATATAAATATACATAAATGCAAATTTGGCAAATGAAATCATATGATACTCAAAGAAAAATGTTTTAATTTTCCCTTCTTATTTAAAATGATAAGAAAAGAGAGGAAAAGGAAGTAACAGATATTTTAAAACATTAAAAACTGCAGGACTTCCCTGGTGGTGCAGTGGTTAAGAATCTGCCTGCCAATGCAGGGGAACCGGTTCAAGCCCTGGTCCGGGAAGATCCCACATGCTGCAGAGCAGCTAAGCCCATGTGCCACAACTACTGAAGCCTGCGCGCCTAGAGCCCATGCTCCACAACAAGAAAAGCCACTGCAATGAGAAGCCCACGCACTGCAATGAAGAGTAGCCCCCGCTTGCTGCAGCTAGAGAAAGCCCACACGCAGCAATGAAGACCCAACACAGCCAAAAATAAATAAAAATTTAAAACTGCAGTATTTATTTTATTTCAGTTCCAAATCATTGATTACACACAATGTCAAAATAAATTTGTCGAGTCAGTATTAACTTTCTTTTATTTGAGACTGTCTGTTTCCCTTTCATGTTTTGTGAGCTGTAGAATTCACTATTGGTAATTATCTTCTTTCAGCACTTTCTTCTGGCCTCCATGGTTTCAAATGGGAAATCATTGGTTATTTGAATTGGTATTCCTATTAAAGGGAATAAATAACTTCTCTCTGACTGCTTCCAATTTATTTTTTTCTTTTTTTCTTTTAAAAGTTGACTTTTGATGTATCCTGAAGCGGATTTCTTTGGGATTATACTGTTTGGGTTCACTCAGCTGCTTGGATCGATAGGTTTGTGTCTTTTCCCAAATTTGGGAAGTTTCAGACATTATCTCTTCAAATACTCTTTCAGCCCCACTCCCTTTTTCCTATTGTCTGAGACTCCAGTGATACAAATGTCAGACATTCTGTAATGATCCATGATATCTAAGGCTTTTGTTCTTTTATCTTTTACTCTATTTTCTGTCTGTTTAGATTTGCTGAATTTTGTTCTTCCCTTAAGTTCACTAATCCTGTCTTCTGATATTTGCACTCTAGCCCATCCAACCTGTGTTGCTTTTTCTGTTATTGTATTTTTCACTTCTATAATTACCATTTGTGTCCTTTTTATGACACATTGCTAAGATTTTCCATCATTCTCATTTGTTTCAAGAAAATATGTATTTGATTGCTGGAGTATTCTTATAATAGCTGCTTTAAATTCTTTGTCAGATAATTCTACCTTCAGATATATCTCAATATTGGCATCAGTTGAATGTCTTTTCTGATTTAAGCTGTGCTGTTTTCATTCTTGGTATGACAGGTGATTGTAACCCGAACATTTTGTCTATTATGTTAGGAGATTCTGGGTCCTATTTAAATATATATATATATGTGTATATATATATGTGTGTATTTGCAAAAAAAAAAAAATATATATATATATTTTTTAAGCATTCAGTTACTCTGCTGAGGTTCAGCACTTGGGTCTTCGCTTACTTTTCTGGGCTGTGGTTCCAATGATAGTTTAATTTTTGGAGACTTTGTGGTGTTATTCTAGTCTTATTAGTTTATCTTGTACCTCTGGGGCTCCCAGATGTGGCCTGAGGGGACAGAAAATGTTTCTCCAGGCCAGGGGCTGTCTGATGTTTCTGTGTGTAGTGTGTGTTGAGATCTCTCTTATCAGTGCCCTACATCCTGCCAGATGTCTCTGAGCAATCAGGAGAGTCTTGTCCTGCAGGAATAAAACACTTCCCACACTAAGACTGTAACTGGATTCTGCCTGCTTGCCTCCTGAAGATGGAAGGACATTGAGATGATAGAAAACAGGTTGCCTGGACCAGTTTGCTTAGTGTAGTTTGGTCTCTCCTGCCAGCTCTGCCTGCTATGGTCCATACCTCTCAGTGTCTCTTACATTTTTACCAGGTTTATAGTATTTCTTAGTGAGGAGAAGGAAGGAGATATAGGCCTACACCATCTTGTTTGAAATGGAATCCAATATTAATTTTCCTACTCATCAGAGATATAAATTCAGGAACACATATCATGTAACAATTATTAAACTTCTTTCTATGTATTTTAAGAGTATTTCTATTGTTGTCATTTTACTGAGGATAAATGTTCATACAAAATAAATACAACATCTACACATTTCTTGATGTTGTACCAATTCTCTTTGTGCAATGTATTATTTTTAGCCTTGCTCAATTTAGGAAACTCTAGCCCCGACTTTGAATAAATTACATAATAAAACAGAATAGTTGTGAGGATTAAATGAGTTAACCTATGTTAAAAACCTGGAACCTTACCTAACAGAGACTCTGTCTGTCTGTCTGTCTATCTATCGATCCATCTATCCATCTAAGTATTAAAAAACACTTTATTGAGATATGATTGACAACAAAAAAGCTGTACATTTTGAATGTATACAATTTGATGTTTAAAGTATACACACACAAAACCATCACCACAATCAGTGCCATAAACATATCTAGTGTTTCCAAAAGTTTCCTGTATTTATTTACTTGGTGAGAATGTTTAACCTAATATCTACTAATATCTATTAGTAGGCAAATATCTAATATCTATTCTAGGCAAATTTTTAAGTACTAAATCCAATGTTATTAACTATAGGTTGTATGATATACAGTAGATTTCTAGGACTAATTCATCTTTCTTAACTCATACATTATACCCTTTGACTAACACCTCCCATTTCCCCTTCTCCTCAAATCCTTGTAACCACCATTTTACTCTGCTTCTATGAGTTTTACTATTTTAGAATTCTCATATAAGTGAGATTCTCTAGTATTTGTCCTTCAGTGTCTGGCTTATTTCAGTTGGCATAATGTCCTCCAAGTTCACCCCTGTTGTTGCAAATGGTGGGATTTACTTCATTTTAAAAGCTCAATAATATTCCATTGCAAGTAAATACAATATTTTCTTTGTTCACTTATCTGTCGTTGGGCATTTCAGTTGCTTCCATATCTTGGCTAATGTGAATAGTGTTGCAGCAAACATGGGAATGCAGATACCTCTTCGAGGTTTGGATTTTGTTTCCTTTGGATATATACCCAAAAGTGTGATTACTAGATCATAATTCTTTGTTTAATTTTATATTGCTCCAAATAAGATGGTCTTAGAATGGAGAGTGGGTAAACATCTATTGCCTGAGGGGAAATTTACTGGGAGAAAAGAAACTCAGTTTTTATCTTCTTTGATCTATCAGCAACATTTGAAATTTTTGAGCACCGTTTTTGCCTTGAAATGCTTTCTACACTTGGCTACCAGCATACCACACTCCCTTTGTTGTATTTTCTTTACCATCGTCCACTCGTCAGGATCCTTTGCTGTTTCCTTCTAATTTCCCTCATTTGACTATTCCTATGACTTCTCCCTGCATTCCTTTTAAACTCCATTTCACTTTGTTGGTAATTTCATTCAAAATCCAGGCTTTAAATAGTGTGTATTTCTACGTGTCTGAAAATTATACCTTTATTCCAGAGCTCTTCTTTGTATTCCTCACTTGCATTTCTTATTGAATACCAAACATCTCCTTTTAAATGTCATATTTGTAACTCATAAAATACTGAGTTTATGAACTTTTTCCAAAATTTGTTCTTTCCAAAATCATTTCTGTCTAATTTAGTGGAAACTCAAATATTCTTTTTTTTAACATCTTTATTGGAGTATAATTGCTTTACAATGGTCTGTTAGTTTCTGCTTTATAACAAAGTGAATCAGTTATACATATACATATGTTCCCATATCTCTTCCCTCTTGCGTCTCCCTCCCTCCCACCCTCCCTATCCCACCCCTCTAGGTGGTCACAAAGCACCGAGCTGATCTCCCTGTGCTATGTGGCTGCTTCCCACTAGCTATCGATTTTACATTTGGTAGTGTATATATGTCCATGCCACTCTCTCACTTTGTCCCAGCTTACCCTTCCCCCTCCCCATGTCCTCAAGTCCATTCTCTAGTAGGTCTGCATCCTTATTCCCATCCTGCCCCTAGGTTCTTCATAACATTTTTTTTAAGATCCAAACATATGTGTTAACATACGGTATTTGTTTTCCTCTTTTTGACTGACTTCACTCTGAATGACAGACTCTAGGTCCATCCACCTGACTACAAATAACTCAATTTCGTTTCTTTTCATGGCTGAGTAATATTCCACTGTATGTATATGTGCCACATCTTCTTTATCCATTCATCTGTCGATGGACACTTAGGTTGCTTCCATTTCCTGGCTATTGTAAATAGAGCTGCAATGAACATTTTGGTACATGACTCTATTTGAATTACGGTTTTCTCAGGGTATATGCCCAGTAGTGGGATTGCTGGGTTATATGGTAGTTCTATTTGTAATTTTTTAAGGAACCTCCATACTGTTCTCCACAGTGGCTGTATCAATTTTTTTTCCCACCAGCAGTGCAAGAGTGTTCCCTTTTCTGCACACCCTCTCCAGCATTTATTGTTTCTAGAGTTTTTGATGATGGCCATTCTGACTGGTGTGAGATGATATCTCATTGTAGTTTTGATTTGAATTTCTCTAATGATTAATGATGTTGAGCATTCCTTTATGTGTTTGTTGGCAATCTGTATGTCTTCTTTGGAGAAATGTCTATTTAGGTCTTCTGCCCATTTTTGGATTGGGTTGTTTGTTTTTTTATTATTCAGCTGCCTGAGCTGCTTGTAAATTTTGGAGATTAATCCTTTGTCAGTTGGTTCATTTGCAAATATTTTCTCCCATTCTGAGGATTGTCTTTTCATCTTATTTATGGTTTCCTTTGCTGTGCAAAAGCTTTGAAGTTTCATTAGGTCACATTTGTTTATTTTTGTTTTTATTTCCATTTCTGTAGGAGGTGGGTCAAAAAGTATCTTGCTGTGATTTATGTCCTAGAGTGTTCTGCCTATGTTTTCCTCTAAGAGTTTTGTAGTGTCAGGCCTTACATTTAGGTCTTTAATCCATTTTGAGCTTATTTTTGTGTATGGTGTTAGGGAGTGTTCTAATCTCATACTTTTACATGTACCTGTCCAGTTTTCCCAGCACCACTTATTGAAGAGGCTGTCTTTTCTCCACTGTATATTCTTGCATCCTTTATCAAAGATAAGGTGACCATATGTGCATGGGTTTATCTCTGGGCTTTCTATCCTGTTCCATTATTCTATAGTTGTGTTTTTGTGCCACTACCATACTGTTTTGATTACTGTAGCTTTGTAGTATAGTCTGAAGTCAGGGAGCCTGATTCCTCCAGCTTCATTTTTTGTTCTCAAGACTCCTTTGGCTATTTGGTGTCTTTTGTATTTCCATACAAACTGTGAAATTTTTTGTTCTAGTTCTGTGAAAAGTGCCAGTGGTAGTTTGATAGGGATTGCATTGAATCTGTAGACTGCTTTGGGTAGTAGAGTCATTTTCACAATGTTGATGCCTCCAATCCAAGAACATGGTATATCTCTCCATCTCATTGTATCATTGTTAATTTCATTCATCAGTGTCTTATAATTTTCTGCATACAGGTCTTTTGTCCCCTTAGGTAGGTTTATTCCTAGATATTTTATTCTTTTTTTTGCAATGGTAAATGGAAGTGTTTTCTTAATTTCATTTTCAGATTTTTCATCATTAGTGTATAGGAATGCCAGAGATTTCTGTGCATAATTTTTTATCCTGCTACTTTACCAAATTCATTGATTAGCTCTAGTAGTTTTCTGGTAGCATCGTGGGATTCTCTATGTATAGTATCATGTCATCTGCAAACAGTGACAGCTTTATTTCTTCTTTTCCAATTTGGATTCCTTTTATTTCTTTTTCTCTCTAATTGCTATGGTGAAAACTTACAAAACTATGTTGAATAAGCGTGGTGAGAGTGGGAAACCTTGTCTTGTTCCTGATCTTAGTAGAAATGCTTTCCGTTTTTCACCATTGAGGACGTTGTTGGCTGTGGGTTTGTCACATATTGCCTTTATTATGTTGAGGAAAGTTCCCTCTGTGCCCACTTTTTGCAGGGTTTTTATCATAAATGGGTGTTGAATTTTGTGGAATGCTTTCTCTGCATCTATTGAGATGATCATATGGTTTTTCTCCTTCAATTTGTTAATATGGTGTATCACATTGATTGATTTGCGTATATTGAAGAATCCTTGCAATCCTGGGATAAACCCCACTTGATCATGGTGTATGATCCTTTTAATGTGCTGTTGGATTCTGTTTGCTAGTATTTTGTTGAGGATATTTGCATCTATGTTCATCAGTGATATTGGCCTGTAGTTTTCTTTCTTTGTGACATCTTTGTCTGGTTTTGGTATCAGGATGATGGTGGCCGCATAGAATGAGTTTGGGAGTGTTCCTCCCTCTGCTATATTTTTGAAGAGTTTGAGAAGGTTAGGTGTTATCTCTTCTCTAAATGTTTGATAGAATTTGCCTGTGAAGCTGTCTGGCCCTAGGCTTTTGATTGTTGGAAGATTTTTAATCACAGTCTCAATTTCAGTGCTTGTGATTGGTCTGTTCATATTTTCTATTTCTTCCTGGTTCACCCTTGGCAGCTTGTGCATTTCTAAGAATTTGTCCATTTCTTCAAGGTTGCCCATTTTATTGGCATAGAGTTGCTTGTAATAATCTCTCATGATCTTTTGTATTTCTGCAGTGTCAGTGTTACTTCTCCTTTTTCATTTCTAACTCTATTGATTTGAGTCTTCTCCCTTTTTTTATTGATTAGTCTGGCTAATGGTTTATCAATTTTGTTTATCTTCTCAAAGAACCAGCTTTTAGTTTTATTGATCGTTGCTATTGTTTCCTTCATTTCTTTTTCATTTATTTCTGATCAGATCTTTATGATTTCTTTCCTTCTGCTAACTTTGGGGGTTTTTTTGTTCTTTTTTCTCTAATTGCTTTAGGTGCAAAGTTAGGTTGTTTATTTGGGATGTATATTGTTTCTTAAGGTAGGATTGTATTTCTATAAACTTCCCTCTTAGAACTGCTTTTACTGCATCCCATAGGTTTTGGGTCATGGTATCTCCATTGTCATTTGTTTCTAGGTATTTTTTGATTTCCTCTTTGATTTCTTCAGTGATCACTTCGTTATTAAGTAGTGTATTGTTTAGCCTCCATGTGTTTGTTTTTGTTTGTTTGTTTTTTGCAGTACACAGGCCTCTCACTGTTGTGGCCTCTCCCATCGCAGAGCACAGGCTCCGGACGCGCAGGCCCAGCGGCCACGATCACGGGCCCAGCCGCTCCACAGCACGTGGGATCCACCCGGAGTGGGGCATGAACCCACATCCCCCGCATTGGCAGGCAGACTCTCAACCACTGCTCCACCAGGGAAGCCCCCATGTGTTTGTATTTTTTACAGATCTTTTCCTGTAATTGATATCTAGTCTCATAGCATTGTGGTCGGAAAAGATACTTGATACAATTTCATTATTCTTAAATTTACCAAGGCTTGATTTGTGGCCCAAGATATGATCTATCCTGGAGAATGTTACATGAGCACCTGAGAAAAATGTGATTCTGTTGTTTTTGGATGGAATGCCCTATACATATCAATTAAGTCCATCTTGTTTAATGTATCAGTTAAAGCTTGTGTTTCCTTATTTATTTTCATTTTGGATGATCTTTCCATTGGTGAAAGTGGGGTGTTAAAGTCCCCTAATATGAATGTGTTACGGTCGATTTCCCCTTTTATGGCTGTTAGTATTTGCCTTATGTATTGAGGTGCCTCTATGTTGGGCGCATAAATATTTACAATTGTTTTATCTTCTTCTTGGATTGATCCCTTGATCATTATTAGTGTCCTTCTTTGTCTCTTGTAATAGTCTTTATTTTAAAGTCTATTTTGTCTGATATGAGAATTGCTACTCCAGCTTTCTTTTGATTTCCATTTGCATGGAATATCTTTTCCATCCCCTCACTTTCAGTCTGTATGTGTCCCTAGGTCTGAAGTGGGTCTCTTGTAGACAGCATATATATGGGTCCTGTTTTTGTATCCATTCAGCCAGTGTGTGTCTTTTGATGGGAGCATTTAATCCATTTACATTTAAGGTAATTATCGATATGTATGTTCCTTATCCCATTTTCTTAATTGTTTTTGTTTGTTATTGTAGGTCTTTTCCTTCTCTTGTGTTTCTTGCCTAGAGAAGTTCCTTTAGCATTTGTTGTAAAGCTGGTTTGGTGGTGCTGAACTCTCTCAGCTTTTGCTTGTCTGTAAAAGTTTTAATTTCTCCATAAAATGTGAATGAGATCCTTGCTGGATAGAGTAATCTTGGTTGTAGGTTTTTCTCCTCATCAGTTTAAATATGTCCTGCCACTCCCTGCTGGCTTGCAGAGTTTCTGCTGAAAGATCAGCTGTTAACCTTATAGGAATTCCCTTGTGTGTTATTTGTTGTTTTTCCCTTGCTGCTTTTAATATGTTTTCTTTGTATTTAATTTTTGAAAGTTTGATTAATATGTGTCTTGGCGTGTTTCTCCTTGGATTTATCCTGTATAGGACTCTCTGTGTTTCCTGGACTCGTTTAACTATTTCCCTTTCCATATTAGGTAAGTTTTTAACTATAGTCTCTTCAAATATTTTCTCAGTCCCTTTCTTTTTCTCTTCTTCTTCTGGGACCCCTATAATTCGAATGTTGTTGGGTTAAATGTTGTCCCAGAGGTCTCTGAGACTGTCCTCAGTTCTTTTCATTGTTTTTTCTTTATTCTGCTCTGCAGTAGTTATTTCCACTATTTTATCTTCCAGGTCACATACCCATTCTTCTGCCTCAGTTATTCTGCTATTGATCCCTTCTAGAGTATTTTTATTTTCATTTATTGTGTTGTTCGTCATTGCTTGTTTCCTGTATAGTTCTTCTAGGTCCTTGTTAAATGTTTCTTGCATTTTGTCTATTCTATTTCCAAGATTTTGGATCATTTTTACTATCATTATTCTGAATTCTTTTTCAGGTAGACTGCCTATATCCTCTTCATTTGTTAGGTCTGGTGGGTGTTTATATTGCTCCTTCATCTGCTGTGTTTTTCTGTCTTCTCATTTTGCTTATCTTACTGTGTTTGGGGTCTCCTTTTTGCAGGCTGCAGGTTTGTAGTTCCCGTTGTTTTTGGTGTCTGTCCCCAGTGGCTAATGTTGGTTCAGTGGGTTGTGTAGGCTTCATGGTGGAGGGGACTCGTTCCTGTGTTCTGGTGGATAAGGCTGGATCTTGTCTTTCTGGTGGGCAGGTCCACATCTGGTGGTGTGTCTTGGGGGTCTGTGGCCTTATTATGATTTTAGGCAGTCTCTCTGCTAATGGGTGGGATTGTGTTCCTGTCTTGCTAGTTGTTTGGCATAGGATGTCCAGCACTGTAGCTTGCTGGTTGTTGAGTGAAGCAGGGTGTTGGTGTTGAGATGGAGATCTCTGGGAGATATTCACCATTTGATTTTACGTGGAGCTGGGAGGTCTCTTGTGGACCAGTGTCCTGAAGTTGGCTCTCCCACCTCAGAGGCACAGCACTGACTCCTGGCTGGAGCACCAAGAGCCTTTCGTCCACACAGCTCAGAATAAAAGGGAGAAAATGTAGAAAGAAAGAAAGAGGATAAAATTAAGTTATTAAAATAAAGAATAATTATTAAGAAAATAAAATTTTTAAGTAAAAACAAAAAAAAAAGAAACAAAAAACAACAACAACAAAAACATGGACGGACAGAACCCTAGGACAAATGGTGAAAGCAAAGCTATACAGACAAAATCTCACACAGAAGCATACATATACACAATCACAAAAAGAGGAAAAGGGGAAAAAATAATATATTTTGCCCTCAAAGTCCACCTCCTCAATTTGGGATGATTTGTTGTCTATTCAGGTATTCCACCGATGCAGGGTACATCAAATTGATTGTGAAGATTTAATCTGCTGCTCCTGAGGCTGCTGGGAGAGATTTCCCTTTCTCTTCTTTGTTCGCACAGCTCCCGGGGTTCAGCTTTGGATTTGGACTCGCCTCTGTGTGTCGGTTGCTTGAGGGTGTCTGTTCTTCGCTCAGACAGGACAGGGTTAAAGGAGCAGCTGCTTCGGGGGCTCTGGCTCACTCAGGCCGGGGGGAGGGAGGGGTACGGATGCGGGGCGAGCCTGCGGCGGCAGAGGCCAGCCTCAAGTTGCACCAGCCTGAGGCGCGCCGTGCGTTCTCCCGGGGAAGTTGTCCCTGGATCACGGGACCCTGGCAGTGGCGGGCTGCACAGGCTCCTGGGAGGGGAGGTGTGGAGAGTGACCTGTGCTCGCACACAGGCTTCTTGGTGGCGGCAGCAGTGGCCTTAGCGTCTCATGCCCATTTCTGGGGTCTGTGCTGTTAGCCACGGCTCACGCCTGTCTCTGGAGCTGCTTTAAGCAGCGCTTTTAATCCCCTCTCCTCGTGCACCAGGAAATAAAGAGGGAAGAAAAAGTCTCTTGCCTCTTCGGCAGGTCCAGACTTTTTCCCGGACTCCCTCCCTGCTAGCCATGGTGCACTAACCCCTTCAGGCTGTGTTCATGCCGCCACCCCAGTCCTCTCCCTGGGATCCGACCTCCAAAGCCCGAGCCTCAGCTCCCAGCCCCGCCCGCCCCGGCAGGTGAGCAGACAAGCCTCTTGGGCTGTTGAGTGCTGGTTGGCACCGATCCTCTGTGCAGGAATCTCTCCGCTTTGTCTGCCACACCGCTGTGGCTGCGTTCTCCTCTGTGGCTCCAAAGCTTCCCCCCTCCGCCACCCGCAGTCTCCGCCAGTAAAGGGGCTTTCTAGTGTGTGGAAACCTTTTCTCCTTCACAGCTCCCTCCCGCTGGTGCAGGTCCTGTCCCTATTCTTTTGTCTCTGTTTTTTTCTTTTTTTCTTTTGCCCTACCCAGGTACGTGGGGGGTTTCTTGCCTTTTGGGAGGTTTGGGGTCATCTGCCAGCGTTCAGTGGGTGTACTGTAGGAGTTGTTCCACGTGTAGATGTATTTCTGATGTATCTGTGGGGAGGAAGGTGATCTCTGCGTCTCACTCTTCCTCCATCTTCCCCCTCTCCGTCATATATTCTTAATACTCAGGAGATCAAATGGGCAAAAAATAAATAAATAAAATCTGCATCACTTCCTTTCTCTCTCTCACTCTCCTCACTTATTAGGCTCCAAATTCTAGAAGATTTAATCTATATTCAGAGTCCTCATCACTAACACTGCCACTGTCATGGTCCAATCCACTATCTATCTCCTGGATTGTTATAGTAGACTAACCTCCAGTTCTTTCCACAGCACAACAATTTTCAACGTAATAGATAAATCACTTCTCTGCTCTAAACTAACAGCTTTCATCACACTAAGCATACACCAAAGTCATTACAATGGCTCCAACCCTTTTTATGGTGTTTGCCACCCCACCATTTCACCTCTTCTCACTCTCCCTATCAGTTACTCTGATCTTTTCAAAATGATCTCTATGTTCTCCTTCAAGCTCAGTAGGCCAACCCCCCAACACGATGTAACTGGTACTTACTCTTCACGGGATGCTACTTGCTCTGACATTTCAGTGCTCTCTCCTTCACCTCCTCTTTGCTCTATTGTCTTGCTAGACCTTTGCTAAGTGTCCTATTTAGTGTCCTAATTGTTCTGCATGCATGTTCTCTTCTTTATGATTCTCTGTGCCACTTTTTACTATAACAAAAGAGCATATATTTAATTTGTTTATGGGGTATTAACTGTCTTCTGATATGAAAATCCAAGTTCCACAAAGGTGATCATGTTTGTCTTTTTCTTCATTCCCTAGTACTTAGACTATGTGTAGCAAATACTCAATAAATATCTGTTGAATGTATGAAATGTTTAGAGCCTTCCAGTATATAAATAATATTATATGTTGTCATACTGTAATAAAATATCTGATTACTCTTTATTTCTTTAATATTTTTCCATGGTTACCTGTAGCTTTTGGGTTCAGGTCAAATTTCAGAACTCTCAAGACCATTCATTTCTGATTCCTATCTAGTCACTTGACTCCACTTACGATCTCCTCTACACATACAGAGTATTACTTGCAATTTTCTCCAACTAGATACTGTTATTTCACTCTTTCTTGGCATTATTACATATACTATACATATATATTACATATATTTCTACCCCTTTGGGGAGGATAGCTAATCCCTCTTATGTTTTTAATAATAATTATAAAATATTTAATATATAAAATAATAATTAGGATATATGACATGTTTAAAGGAGATTAATAAAATGAATTTCCAGTTATACACCACTCAGGTTAAGAAATAGACTATTTCCCTTAGCTTGCAAGCCCTTCTTGGTCCCTCTCAGATCACATCCATTCTATTCCCTGCTTCACCCCTTCTCAGTGATAAAATAATCCTAATTCTTTGTTAAGCACTCTCTTGCTCTATATTTAAATAGTTTTTCCAAATAGGTATTTAGGCTTAAGTAATGTATATTTTAGATTTTCTTGTTTTAAAACTTTTAAAATATGGAACTGCATGATCTACCTGGGAGCTCTTTGAATGTGAGGGAGAAATAGATATAGATCAAGAGAAAGGAAAAACAAGGAGTGTGCTAAAAGTGGTATGATAAGATAGGATGAGCCTAAAGGAATATGGTCATTTACAAAGGAAAGGAAACAGAATAATCTGAAAATGCTAATGGAGAATGGTCAAGACAACTCTGAGCCAGTAACCATCCCCTTCTTACAACAGGTTTTGCAGCTGGCTCCTCTTTTCGTCCTAGTCATTTAGTCAAGATAATCTTTCTGAGCTTGGATTTAGCTTCATTCTGTCTTCCCTGTATCCTGTTTCTGACCTTTGACTCTAGATTCCATTCTTGTCCTCTTTCTCTTTGTACGTAATAGTTTGGATGTTCCATTGTTTTTCATGCTTACCCTGGAGCATGGGCAGCTGTCACACTTTCTCCGTGCTCAAGTTTATTGTGTTAATCTCACCCACTTCTAACCAAACTATCCAAAACCTTCAGTCTGTGCCAGAATCCCAAACATTTCCAATTACCCCGTAAAAGAGGGTTAGCTACACTATGCAAACATACATCCTCAGTCTTCTCAAACTGAGTTACAGTAAGAAATGATTATAATTTTGACTGACATATTTATCTTAGTTTCAAGATTGCAAACTAACAACCTCCTCCCACCACTACCCGACCACCACCACCAATACTGGTTCATTGTTTGGCTCGTAGTTGCTTCTCAATAAATGCTTACTACATGAATAAAGGAATAAATGAATGAATGCCAGTTGCAAAATATTACAACTCAAACAGATGTAGAGTAACTGTTCAGAGTTGAAGTTGCATTCCTAGATTCACATCACAGATCCTTTGCTTTCTGGCTCCGTGACCTTGGACAAGTTACTTATTGTTCCTGAATCCACTCATCTGTAAAATGAGAGATGATAACAGACCTACCTCATTGAATTGTTATGAAAATTGAATGAGTACAGTGCCTGGCACAAAGTTAGTAAAAAAAATATATATGTGTCTGTGTTTTCTTTATTTATCTATGTATCTATTTTTTAAATTATTTATTTATTATAAGAAGCTATTACACGGAATGGAATACAAGGAAATCTGCCGGGGGATCTATTTTTAAATGTCACCTTTTAAAAACTAATTTGCTTGTATTCATTTCTTTTCCTTGAGTGCAAAGAAATGTTTCATCTATCTGGATTCTTAACATACCTCTGCCAAATTAATTAGAAGAGATGTACCCTTCACTACATTAATAATAGCAAGTCACACTATAGAAATTTGAACGACCTTATTATTGCCTTACCTTTTTTCCTTGAAATAGGCAGCAGAGTGTCTATTATACACAGAAAGAGTTTCCTTTGAAACATAACTGTGGAAGAATTTTCCTATTTTGTATTTGCAAGAGATGTCTATTTCCTTCCTGAACACCACTTTTTCATCTGGCAGCCAGAAAAAGCTTACTGCAGTACTATATTAAGCTTTTGGTCTGGTTCTGCATAATCTAATTTTTATACACTCTGCATAAATTGTAGCCACTTCATCAATGTCTTATTATTTTTTCTCTTAACAATGCAATGACAGTGATTAATTTCTAAAGACTGGTAAACAAAAACCTTACCTTGGAAGTGATTAAAACTGAGCTGCATACTGTGTGAGGGCTAACAAATTTATACACATGCTAATACACCACACACACTCTATGAATAGAGTAATATATATGACTAAATATTCCTATAAAAAGAAAACAAGATAATATACTCCACTACATTTTGATAAATATATTCCCTACACCTGGTTACATTTTAACTGTTATAGATGTTAGTGGCCATATATGAGAATGTTAAAGAATTCTAAAGTAAGGATTTCAATATAAAATGAAGTAGAAAGAATTTACTCTTTAGAGTTTTATTATAAAATGCTTATTTATTTTCCATTCTACGTTTTACTAAATCTATCTCTGTAATAAAATCAGAGTTGGACTATTTTGTCACAGGCAAATCAAGTCATGAACAATATTGACAATTTCTTTACCTTGTCAAAAGATATTTTTCTTAGTTATTTTTGTGTTTTATAAATAGCTCTTAATTAGACCTTTGAAATCAGCAGTGAAAACCAAACAGCATTTTTTTCCCTATCTGATGGGTTTTTGTATATGAATCTAACTCATCATATATTAAATAACAAAACAAGAGCATTCTGAGATTCCTTTTTAGCCAGGAGATGTGTACTGATAAAACTAAGAGAACAGAGGTGCTGTGCAGACGGGGATTCATTTTCAGTTTAAACTCTATGCAATGAGGAATAAAGAGGAGAGAGAGAGAGGGAAAGAGAGAAGCTGCTCTACTGAAGACCAAGAACTTTATAAATGACAAGTTATAGCCAAAATGAATTTTATATACAGACACTGAAAATAATCCCAAATCTTCTCCAGGATGTCAAATTAAAACTAGATAGTAAATCTAAATTTTGAACAAAATATTGCAAAATACTTAAGAAGTTGGAAAATGGAATTTTAGGGCCAATGATAAATATATTAAATCCTACCTAACAGTAATAACATTAATGTAAATGGATTAAACACTCCAATTAAAACACAGAGATAATCAAAATGGATTAAATTACATGATCTGAGTATGTGCAGTCCACAAGAAACACATTTGGACTAAAAAACACAATAGCTTGGAAAAAATGAATATAAAAAGATAAACGTTGGAAAGAGTGCTTCTACATATATCAGGTAAAATAGACTATAAAACATAAAAATGTTACGAGAGACAAAGGAGAACATTTAGTAATAGTAAAAGAGTCAATTTATCAAAAAATAATTTTAAACATATGTGCACTGATAAACAGAGCTGTCAAATAAAGTAAAAGCTGTTAGAATTGAAGAGAGAAAGATACTATTCAACAATAATAGTTGGAAAAGTCAGTATTCTAATTTCAATAATTACTTGTTAGAACAAAATTACTTGTTAGAACAAGTAAACAGAAGATCAACAAGGAAATAGAAGACTTGAACAACATTGCAAACTAAGTAAACATAACTAACATATGTAGAACACGCCACCCACCCAACAAGCGCAGAAGGCACATTCTTCTCAAGTGTGCATGGAACACAGGCCAAGATAGACCATATGTTAGTTCACAAAGATACATGTCAATAAATGTAAAAAGACTGAAATTATACAAAGTATGTTCTTCAACCACAATAAAATGAAACTAAAACTCAATAACAAAAGGAAATGTGTAAATTTACAGATATTTGAAAATTAATACCATCCAAAATAAGAAATGGATCAAAGACGAAATCATAATGGACATTGGAAAGATAATTTAACATGAGTGAAAACTATAAAAAAAAATACCAAAATTTATGAGTTGTAGTGAAAGAAGTCCTTGGAGGGAAACCCATAGCTGTAAATGACAATTGTTAAAAAAATGTCTGTAATAAATTAATAACCTAAACTTTTACCATAAGAAAATAAAAAAGCAATAATGAAACATTTCTAGAAAATCCATAATGCATTTGAAAAGAATCTCCAATACAACAATAATAAAACAACCAATAAATTGAATTACCTAGAATCAGAATTTAATACCTAGCTGTAATATTTAAAAATTTTTCCCCAGGATCTAGTTTATAAACTTGGGTAAGTATAAAATGACTCAGATTCTTACACAAAAAGGAAACTATTTTAAATAGAAACATGGTAAAACAAATTTCTATTTCAGTTATGGAAATTTGTTAGATACTAAGAGGAAAAGGCTAAAGAAATTTTGCAAAAAATTAAAGGTCTTTTATTAAGCCAACAAACGATGATAAAATATCTTCATAACAATAACTAATATTAATTATGTGAGATGAGACATTGCTCAATTAATACTTCAGATAACTCTTATCTCCAAAGGCCTTCAAATTTACAACAATAAATTGTCATTCTACAGCCTAAAAAATTCAAATTTGTGGGGTTTTTATTATTTGTCAAGAAGAATCTTATTTAAATATATAAATATTTTTTCTATCACAATTTACATTTCTCCAAAAATTTCAGGTTAAAGTCTGAAATTAGGAATATTTTAAGAGAAGAACTTAATGTTTCTTTTAATTAATCATATAACTGTATGATACAGATTAAAAATACTCATGTGTTGTTTTCTTAAGGAGATTCTATGGAAAATATTATGGATACTGTTGTTAGTATCATTCAGTATTTATGTACAAAGACTATGGATCATTGCGAGCTTATGGAACTGCTTAAAGAAATAGAAGACAATTAATTTAACAATTTAGTGTTCTTTGCCATATGCATCATTTATGTTCTACAAATGTATTACTGCACTCTTAACGTCTGTTTAAGTTTACCTTGAAAGAAAAGGAATGCATGTAAGGGAATATTCAGTAATCAAAGGAAAAAAATTGGCAGTGTAATTTACTTTTGCTCCATGTCTTCATCCTGTTTATGAATGAGCTAAATATAAAACTATAGCAATGGAAAAGGCTTACGTGATGTAACTTTAAAAATTTAAGTTGAAATTAAAGATTTTATAAGGAAAAATATAAAAATTACACATTTATAGTGAATCAGTATCAACAGTATTATTTAAGTTTGCTTCAAAAACTAAAAGAAAAATTTGAAGAACATATTGATATTTAAAGTCGCTTTTCAATTTATTGAAGACTTTGAATTTAATGTTAATAAAAATAGTTGACAAACATGATGATAAATTTTATTATCTTGGACAAATATAACTCTGAAAATTTGAAATTCAAATGTAGATGTAATTATTTAAAAAATAACTTTTAGTATTCAATTCAATTATTAAATAGCCATTGAAAATTTTGTGTACAAAGTGTGATGTGCTGTAAGTGTAAAATGCATGTCAGGTTTCAAAAATGTATCCCTATAAAAATATTAAAAAATCATTATTTTATACATGTAGAAATGATATTATTTTGGACTATTGGATTGAATAAAACATGTTAATATTAATTTAATATTTTTCTTTTCAGTTTTTTTAATATAGCAGCTAGAGAATTTAATATTTCAAATGTGCCCTGCAATATATTGGACAGCACTGGTGTATGAGATGCATTTTCTTTCTTTTCTAAAAATTATTTATGCATTATTGATTTTTATCTTAGGTATCACTCATGTTCTCAATTATTTCTTAAAGATTATCAATGATATTTTGGTAAATTTCTCTATACATTGTCCCACCTGGACCTGAAGGACAGAAATTACCTAGAAAAGTTGAATTACATTATAGGATCATTTCAAGGGTTCTCAACTTTGATTTTCTCAAAAAGATGTTAATTCTATCATTTTAAATATCCTTGGTTATTCTCCTTGAAAAATAAATCCTCAAAATGGGGGGAGGCAATTGACAGTCATTTATCTGTTATAAAACTTCATAAACTTCAATGAGCTTTTCTGTTTTCCTTCTTACTCTGAACAGAACATTAAAAGCATTTGTTGTTTTTATTATTAGTTTTCTCCACAAGCCTCTTCCTTTAGGCTTCTTGATGCAATTTAGATAAGCCTATAACATTGATATTGGTACTTTGTCAATGATACTCCTTCAATTTGGGGATATGTAATTGTTTTGTTTACTTCTGGATTTTTCATACCTGGTTTATAAAACACTGCTTACAGTTTTAGAGCTCTCAAATAGTACTCAGAAGTGTATATGAGGTTAACGGAAAAACTCCTGGGTCAGCTAGGGACAGACTTTCCAGTAAGCTGCAAGCAATGCTGTTAGCTGATAGCCTCTAGCTATTATTATCTTCAATATCTTCATACATTTCTACCCTGTGATGGTTAGTTTTTGTCATCTTCTCTAGGCCATAGTATCAAATATCAACCTAGGTGTTGCTGTGAAGGTATCTGTAGCTGTGCTTAACATCTGCAATCCGGTTACTTTATGTAAAGGACATGACACTCCATAATGACCTTAGGCATTATCCAATCAGTTGAAAGCCTCAAAGGGTACTAACAAGTTTTACCAGAGAAGAAGTTCTTTTTCAAGATTCCAGCATCATTTGCTGGGTTTCCAGTTGGATGGCCTGTCCTATAGATTTTGAACATGACAGACTCCAAAACCGTATAAACTGGTATCTTAGTATAAATAAATAATTCATGTACATATAATATATATTATAGTAATATATATTCTAAAATATGTTCATATTATATCCTATTTGTTCTTTTTCTCCGAAGAATCCTGAATGAACTGTGCCCCCTTAGAAATAAAGGTATTTAATTTGTTCTCATTTTGGTAAGAGAAGATGCAAATTAGAAATGTGGATTGTCATATAATATTACAGTTACTTGTGGTTTGAAACATTTTTTGGTTCTTAAAATGATTTTGTTATTTCAAAGCCTTGAAATAATGTCTGTATAAGATTTCTTAAGAGCAGTACTTGGGAAATATGAGATTATAGATAAAAAATATTTGCTTTACAAAAACTATGCTAAAACCTTTCTATATAACAGAATGTTTTTGGAATGAGGTAAACTTGGTGTCATAATATGTTATTCTTTCTTTTATGATAGAATTTATTCTTTCATTTTCGGCATTGAAATATGCAAAATCCCACACTTGATTGTCTTAAGTTTTCAAATTAGAAATTGCTGTTGTCTCAGTCAAGAATCTGGTGAAGCACAGCCATCATGTCAGGATTCGACATGCTAAAATTTTGAACTGCAATTCAGACTCTCCATTGAATCATAGGTTTCTCTCTAGATGTCTAACATGGTGTGTGGAGCACAGAGTAGTGGGATATTTGCATCTGCATGTTTGTGTTCTGAACAAGGCTGGCAACAATGTTCTACCAGCAGAAAATGACAACTAAATTGATTTTCAAAGAGTAAATGAAGAATAAGTACCTAAATCAACACATGATAAAGAAAATATGGGACAGGTTTATTCCAGTGTCAAAAATCTTTGAAGTGAAACATAAAATTGTAAGTGAAATCTGACTAAATACTAGGATTGAGGCTCATAAAATGAGAAAACTGAAGCAAAGGGAGTCTCTGGAAGATTGGCATGAATAGGCTGAAATGGAGTGAAATCTAGCTTGGAGTTGATACTGATCTGTTCAGTTTCATGGGGATAATGTACTATGTCTGCTGTAGAGTGGAAAAAAATGTAACAGTGGCAAGACAGCTTTGAGTTTAAGTGAGAGATGAGTGAGTGTCATCTCAAGGTTAATTTTCTGGGTAAGACACTGAGATTGCCTGTGTAGTAAGAGTTAACTCACCACTCTTGGGGTGCTCAAGCCCTGTATTTCAAACAAAGTGCTAGCCTTCAACCAGCTCCTGTGAGATTAACTCTGAACTCTTGGAAAAGGGTCTGGTCAGACAAGAGTGTCTTTGTATACCTGAGACGTTAGATCGCATCAGATATTTTATGCTGAATAATGTTACTTAGAGTGAACATCTGTTTTTGCTCACCTGGGGCCCTCGTACACTGTATCAGTTTGACCTTTGCAGGGTAGAGGGTTGAAGGCTAAGTAGCTAAGGTCAGTCGCATGGGCACTCCAAGACTTCATGAATAACCTCCAACAACTATCCTGGACACAAAGGCTTGAGTGAGCTTCCCTGGTTAGAAACACTTTCTAAATGTTGACTCAATCATTTCTGAGAGAAGGAAGCACTGTCCACTGGAAGAAGACAACTGGAAGCCCATGCCATGTTTCTCCTGGACTCCACCCTATGAAATCTCTTTTTGTCTGTGTGCTGCTTTTAATCTGTATCCCTTTTGATGTTAAACCATAACTCTGATAATAACATATCTTCTTTTCCAAGTTTCTGAGTTTTTCTGGCAAATCATGGGACCTGAGGATAGTCCTGAGGATCCCTCACATACTGCCTCAGTGGCACAATGATACCATAATATGGGGAAAAGAAAAAGAAAAGAGAAATAATGAAGCATTCCACCTTGGTAGGGATAATCTGTTATCCGTGGATTATTGGACCAGGAGCTGTGCCAGTTGCACTCAGAAAAGTTAAGATATTCTAGATAACACTACAAAGTGGTGTAGGCCACCAAGAACTAGGGTTTACTATTTAGCTATTTTTGAATAAATAAATAAATTTCAGGTCCAGAAGGCTCCTCCTTGATTCTATTGGATACCTTAATTACAAGCACCATTTATCAATTGCCTATTATGGACCAAAGATTAGTTACCTATATTGTAATTACTTTGGTCCATTGACTTTTTCCCATTGCATTTTACCTCCTTTTGAGTTTCTCAGACTTTGATTCTTTAGCTGTCATCACCCTACCCCAATTTATAATGTAGTAAATAGGAGTTTTGTCTCTATATTCTAGATATAGAAGCTGAAGGACAAAAATGAAATGACTTGCCCTAAATTACTCATATAGGTGGTATGTGACAGAGCAAGGGTTTGAAATCGTGTTGTGTAAGTATGATTCTTGAAATTGTTTTCATGTTACACAACATGTACACGGCATGAAAATTTTAAAAATTATTTTTTTCTTTTTTGTTCCCTTTTTCTTTTTGTGTTTTATAAGTTCCTTGTTGAAATGGTAGAACCTCAGTTGTAATTACAGTATCTTGTTTTAAGCTGTGGCAGAGCTTGCTAAACTGTTTTAACGTTGGAAAAGCACATTTCTGGGGACTAGGTGTAGTGGTGCTTTTTAAAATAAACTCTCTATGCTTACTCTTTATTATCTATTTTACTTGATTAATACTATGAAGTTATTCTTTCTATGGTCAGTATTCTTTTGGATCTTCCTAAATGGTTAAATCCTTTTTATGTAAACTATGGCTCCTTGCATGCCAATTCTTTCTTCTGTATTAATTTCTTCTTGAGAAACTACATGGGTCAATAGTTCTTCCAAAGATTCTAATTAGAAACACCCTCAATATGTCTTTCACAACATATAACTGGATATAATTTTAGATTAACTCTTATTTTATAGTTTAAAGTATTTTTTGATCGTCTTCTTACATCTGTTATTACTGATGAGAAGACTACTGACTTGAATAGCCCTTCCTTGTTATTTTTTTTTAAACATCTTTATTGGAGTATAATTGTTTTACAATGGTGTGCTAGTTTCTGCTTTATAAGAAAGTGAATCAGCTATACATATACATATATCCCCATATCTCCTCCCTCTTGCTTCTCCCTCCCACCCTCTCTATCCCATCCCCTAGGTGGTCACAAAGCACTGAGCTGATCTCCTTGTGCTATGCGGCTGCTTCCCACTAGCTATCGATTTTACATTTGGTAGTGTATATATGTCCATGCCACTCTCTCACTTTGTCCCAGCTTACCCTTCCCCCTCCCCATGTCCTCAAGTCCATTCTCTAGTAGGTCTGCATCCTTATTCCCATCCTGCCCCTAGGTTCTTCATAACATTTTTTTTTAAGATCCATATATATGTGTTAACATACGGTATTTGTTTTCCTCTTTTTGACTGACTTCACTCTGAATGACAGACTCTAGGTCCATCCACCTGACTACAAATAACTCAATTTCGTTTCTTTTTATGGCTGAGTAATATTCCATTGTATATATATATGCCATATCTTCTTTATCCATTCATCTGTCAATGGACACTTAGGTTGCTTCCATGTCTTGGCTATTGTAAATAGAGCTGCAGTGAACATTGTGGTACATGACTCTATTTGAATTACGGTTTTCTCAGGGTATATGCCCAGTAGTGGGATTGCTGGGTCGTATGGTAGTTCTACTTTTAGGTTTTTAAGGAACCTCCATATTGTTCTCCATAGTGGCTGTATCAACATACATTCCCACCAACAGTGCCAGAGGGTTCCCTTTTCTCCACACCCTCTCCAACATTTATTGTTTGTAGATTTTTTGTTGATGGCCATTCTGACTGATGTGAGGTGATACCTCATTGTAGTTTTGATTTGCATTTCTCTAATGATTAGTGATGTTGAGTATCCTTTCATGTGTTTGTTGGCAATCTGTATATCTTCTTTGGAGAAATGTCTATTTAGGTCTTCTGCCCATTTTTGGATTGGGTTGTTTGTTTGTTTGATATTGAGCTACCTGAGCTGCTTGTAAATTTTGGAGATTAATCCTTTGTCAGTTGCTTCATTTGCAAATATTTTCTCTCATTCTGAGGGTTGTCTTTCACATATGGTCACCTTATCTTTGATAAAGGAGGCAAGAATATACAATGAGAAAAGTCAGCCTCTTCAATAAGTGGTGCTGGGAAAACTGGACAGCTACATGTAAAAGAATGAAATTAGAACACTTCCTAACACCATAAACAAAAATAAACTCAAAATGGATTAAATACCTAAATTAAGGCCAGACACTATAAAACTCTTAGAGGAAAACATAGGCAGAACACTCTATGACATAAATCACAGCCAGATTCTTTTTGACCCACCTCCTAGAGAAATGGTAATAAAAACAAAAATAAACAAATGGGACCTAATGAAACTTAAAAGCTGTTGCACAGCAAAGGATTCCTTGTTATTTTAAAAAAATCTTCATTTCTATTTTAACTTTAATAAGTCTCAGTGAAGATTAATGTTGTTTGTGCTTTGTAGAACGAATTGTCTTCTATATTAAGATCTCATGTCCTTCTTCAGTCTTGCAACTGTCTGATATTATTTCTCTCCCACTCTTTGTTTTCTTCTTTCAGAATTCTTGGTGATATGTTTTGGGAGTTCTTCTGTCCCATCTATTTGAAATTTTCTATGTCTTTTACTTTCAGTACTACATTGTAGGTAAATTCCTCAGACATATAATTCACTTTCAATTATTCCTAAATAATTAAAATAATTCCTAAATGATCCTAAATATTCCTAGTATTTTTTCTAAGTATTAATGGAAATGTGGGTGTTTATGTTTTAATTTCATTGAGTATATTTTATTTGATTATTAAATCTACTTTTTAAGAATATTTAATATCTTAGTTTTCTAGTTTTTTATCTCTTTGTTATTTTAAATCCTTTAAATGTGACTATTAAGCATATTAAACTTACTATTTATATAGTCTGTAATATCCAGTTCTTCTTTGTGTGTGTGAATGTGTTTGTGTGTGTGTGTGTGTGTGTATGTGAATGTGTGCATGCTAGCTCATCTTCATGATGTATTGTTTCCCCAAATACTTCCTTGTTTAAAAGTTATGTCCTCCTCAGTGAGGTTGTTTTCTATGATAATGTAAAATACCATGGGTGGTGGAACTATCCCTTTAAAGTATATTAATGTTTGTCACTGCTAAGGCCGTAAGAGTTTTTCTAGTCAGAAGTCATTTTGAGGTAGGTTCCTCAATTTATGTGCCTGTGTACCCCATTAGTGGTATTAATTGACTTTATACAAAAGCATGGTGGAGTACTCAGTTTCCAGATTGTCACTAGAGACTCCTGTTTTATTCAAGGGCCCACATGCATCACAGGCATCCTTTACACTTTCCCTTGACAACTAGCAGATATTTTCACTTACAGATCAGTGCTTTATGACTTTCAGCCATCTATAGTTATCTCAGTTTTTACCTTTTTTATAAGTGTTAGAATCCAGACTTACTCCCCTCCATACTTCTGGGGTGTAAGTTCTCAAAGTGTGGTCTGGCATCTCTGATCTCTCGGTGTCCTTAGACCCATTCAGAAGGACTATGGAATCAAAACAATATTCATTTATTCTCCCAGGAGTGTCAAGTAAGTTTTTTCATGGTGTGTGATACTGAAACAGATTGAATGAAAAAGACAGATATGGGAATATGTCTGTAGTCTATTAATCATTATTGTTTTGAAAAATATAGTTATTAGTTGTAAAATTTTATTTATGTTAACTTATTATGAATTAATTACTGCTATTTAAATTAGTAAATAAATTTTAAATTCTGTTTTCATTTCTAATAAATATCAATCTAATCTAATAGAGTAAATAGTAATATTTACTCTAATAAAGTAAATATTAATCTAATATAATAAGTAAACAATAGCTTTTGGGGATCTTTATTAATTTTTAAGAGTATATGGTTTTAAGACAAAAGTGTAGGAGAACCACTGGTCTGGGGCATTAAACCCTAGCCATTAAAGATCCTATCTGGTTCTAATTATGGTATGAGCACCTGGATTTTAGTTCCCTCACATTTCTGACTTTGAGTTTCTTTTTTATCCCTTTCACTGGAGAGTTATCTTTCCTGATTTTGAGTTCCATAATTTATTAATTGTTTCTCTTCCAGCATTATTTTATATAAGAAATAGGAGAGAGAAATCCATTTACCAGTTCAATCTGCCAAATTAACTGAAAGTGGCCACAGTCATTTATCTTAGTTTTACCCACCCAATCCATTTCTATCTTCATTTTCTCCAATATTGTCAGTTTTATGCATAAATACCATCTAGCTATAAACAAATCTTAATGCAGAGTTATAGTTTTACAGATGATTTCATTGTGTAAATTTTTTTCAGAATATTAAAATATTTTACTCAAAGTTTTATAACTTTATTCCATCATATGAATATACTCACTTTATCATGTTTTATGACTGGATTAAGAAGACCAAAATTGGCTTCAGAGATGAAAGAAATAAAACACATGGACACTACCAGCTCTCTTTCTCGTTCCTTTGAAAAACAGTAGGCATTATCACCATGCTTGACAGTACATAAATTTGAAGTGATTGGTATGTATAAGTTTCACTTAACATGGATTTCTGGCTGGATAGATGATAAAAGCCTGTCAGCCCTTTGTTTGACATATATGAACTTGGAACTCTCTCTACTATTTGGAACATCAAAAGTGAGACACAGATGATAAACCTGAGACATAATGGCTTCCCCAAATCTCTCTTCTGTTTTCAGTGGATCTTAGTTGAAGGTAATGGTCAATATTTCTGTGACTTAAGGAATCAAGAATAAGGTCACAAACCAAGTTTGACCAAGTCAGTTAAGTTTTAGCATTGACAATTTCAAGTCTGGGGGAAACTCCATTGCCCTGCCATGCAAGTATGATTGGTGACCCCAATCAGACCATAATCAGTAGCTACCATGTAAGATAACAAACACGTTGTTCAGCAAGCTGGGCTATTCAAAACTGATGTCATGATTCTGACCCTGAAATTAATTTGATCCCTGTGTGGAAGGCTGACTTCTAAGATGTCTCCTAAGGTTTTGCCTTCCAGAGTACACACCCTAGGTAATCCCTTTTGTTTTAGTGTGGGTAGGGCCAGTGAATGAATAGGATAGACTATCATTCCCATGATTATGGTACTATATATGGCAAAATGAAACTTTTTCATATGTAATTAAGGTCTCTAATCAGCTGCTTTGAGTCTGACCTAATCCACTGAACCTTTAAAAGACCCAGGAAGCAACAGTAGAAATTCTTCTGCTGGCCTTGAAGGAAGTAAACATGCACACTTTGCACTTCCTCTGGGGGTCCTGTTATAAAGAACTGCAGGTGGCCTCTAGTAGGTGACAGTGTTCCATGAGTGAGCAGCCAACAAAAAGTGTGAAACTCAGTCGTATGGCAAGGAAATGAATCCTTCCAACAACCTGGAAGCTTGGAAGAGAATCCCAAGAGTTGGATAAGTATTGTAGCCCAGCTGACCATGCTTTTACCCTGGTGAGACGCTGAGCAGAAAACCCAGTTACCTTTTACCTGTACTCTTGACCCATGGAAACTGAGATATTAAATTTGTTTTGTTTTATGCTGCTAAATGAATAATAACTTGTTATACAGCAATAGAAAAATTAAACATCCTGTGTGTGTATGTATGTTTATGTGTGGGCGTGGGTTTGTGTCTTTAAGCCTCTGTGCTACTGATTATGTACCCTGCCTTGATTTCATTGTACTAGGAATTGTTTATATATATCATTTTAAGAACTTGCTGTGGAGAGTTATTGCATGGTTTACCAGGAATTAATGCTAATTTCTTTTTTCTTTTCTTTTTTTTTTTTTTGCGGTACGCGGGCCTCTCACTGTTGTGGCCTCTCCTGTTGCAGAGCACAGGCTCCAGACGCGCAGGCTCAGCGGCCATGGCTCATGGGCCTAGCCACTCCACAGACATGTGGGATCTTCCCGGACCGGGGCACGAACCCGTGTTCCCTGCATTGGCAGGTGGACTCTCAACCACTGTGCCACCAGGGAAGCCCAATTAATGCTAATTTCTGAATAGGTTTAGTAAGTTAGAGGGGTTGTAATATATATCAAACACCTTAAGTAGAAAGAGGGAAGTTAAGCTAAAACCATCCATTACAATTTAAAAAATGTATTGAGGAAGAGTTATTGTTGAAATTTGTGGGAGCTATAGAGATGAAAATGACAGTTGCTGACCATTAAGTGTGTGTCATCTAGAAGGAAATAATGCTCATTCTTAGAACAAGACATGATAAGAAAAAATGTACTCAAAAGATAAGATGTTTAAAACTTAAGAGGAATGAAATTAATTTTATGTATATTTTGGAAGAGAGATTTTATTGAGTTGTCGAGGAATAGACAGAGCTGAAATATATAGTTGAGTACATGAAGTAATTTTCAGTGGCTGTGGGTTCAGGGAGGGACATTTGAATCTATGATAACAGCTTGTACAAGAGAAGTGGTGGCATATGAGGCATTTTTGAATGGCTGTGACCAGAACACCAGATTTTTAATCTGTTCACTTCATTCCATTTTCTGTCACACACTTTTTAGTAGTATGTGTTTTAAGATTTGCATATTATCTTTATCCATTGATACCATGACACAAAGTAATTGCAGGAACAAAATCACCAAAATGAAGATTGGTCTATATACTACATTAGGGTAGTATTGTTGTATGATTTTTTCTGCTAGGGTCTATATTGATTTGCACCTTCAATTTATTAATTGAAGGGATGTGAATGACACTTGTCCTTGTGAAACGTTCAGTTAAAAATCAACATAACAGGGCTTTCCTGGTGGCGCAGTGGTTGGGAATCTGCCTGCCAATGCAGGGGACGCGGGTTCATGCCCCTGTCCGGGAAGATCCCACATGCCGCGGAGCGGCTGGGCCCGTGAGCCATGGCTGCTGAGCCTGCGTGTCCAGAGCCTGTGCTCTGCAACGGGAGAGGCCACAACAGTGAGAGGCCCACGTACCGGGAAAAAAAAAAAAAAAAAATCAACATAACAGTTTGTAAATAAGAATTCAAATGCTAATATTATTTTAACTTTGAAAACTCATTTTAAATATCTCATTATTTATACGTTTTGTAAAGTTTATTTGTACTTAAGAGAACTTTGACTATGTAGCTAATTAAGTTTCACTAAATATTATGAAATACATTTATAAATGTTCTTTTTCTGAAATTCAGCTGCCAAACAACAAATGCTCTTTTAAGTATTTTAAAAATCAATTTGTTTCCCTAAATGTTGTAAAGTGCATATGTGTGTTTTATTTTAAGCAGTCTCTCTAGCAAACATATTGTAGTCAAACACTTACATAGTCCTAATAAATCCCACAAATTAAATTTATAAATGCAGTTATTTATGTTTTCCTGAATATTCTGTTTGCAAAGTTAGCTAAATTTTTATCTTAAAATCACTAGTCTAAAATAAATTAACAAGTATTATTATTTGGAATAAAGATATCTGTACCTATTTAATATCAGATTATTTTAAACATATTTTAAATACCAAATATTCTCACTTGTTGCTAAATTTATAAAAATACTAAAGATATAGATTTGATTTACTACACTTATGTACTTTCTCAGGGTGTTAAATTCTTACATGTTATACAATAGCAAGTGAATTTAGGGTTAGAATTACAGATCAGAATGGTTTGGTTTGAGTTTTCTAGTGTACTTAGATTGACTAGAAATCAGATTTTTGGTCAGACCATTGACTGTAGAACTACAGGTATCTAGCATGTTTTCCCTGTGATCACAAGAAACAGGTTGAGCCTGGCTATAATCTCTTTGCCAGTGTGGAGCTAAATATAGTATGGAAAACCAAGATTCCTTTCACAGCCTAAGTCCTTTGACTTCAGGTGTAATCCTTTTTTTTTAAACTGCTTTGGACTTTATCTCCTAATTAATACAGATGAACCACAGTAACTCTAGTCCAGGATGCTTTACCACTTTATTAGATTTAAGTAACTTTTTTAACATTGATTCAATTTTTAAATTATTTGAATCATATCTGTTCTTAACAAATGTATTCTGTAACCTATATTGGCAAGAATCTCACTTGTACAAAAGTATAGTTTTTGTCTTCTTATATCTTAGTTATTAATCTGGCCACTTTCACATGTTAAAAAGTTTAAAAAATATTTAACATTATAAAAAGTTAAAGGAATAATGGTTTCATGGATAACACTATGACTCTATCATGACTATTGGTAACTAATTATTAAAATGTGTATGTATGCCTCAGTGTTTTCAAGTCTTCCCCTCCTCACAAACACAAACACCTTCTTTCCCGCTGAAACTGATTTTTAAAAATAACTAATACTTACAAAATATCCTAGCAAGTTTTTAGCCGTTAAACAGTGCATAGGCTCTCTGGATACTAGCCCCATTCTTTTTCTTTCTTTTTCTTTTTTTTTTTTTGCAGTACGCGGGCCTCCGGACACGCAGGTTCAGCGGCCATGGCTCACAGGCCCAGCCGCTCCACGGCATGTGGTGTCTTGCCGGACCAGGGCAGGAACCCTTGTGCCCTGCATCGGCAGGCGGACTCTCAACCACTGCGCCACCAGGGAAGCCCAGCAGCCCCATTCATGAAAGGTTTGTTTCCCGTGATTCCACCCTTTTCTTTCTGAAAACTTCAGGTTATTTTCCCCAATCTCTTCAACTATACCTTCTCTTAAAAATGTATTAAGTGCTAGTATTCCTGAAAATTCTGGTTTGGCACTCCTTCAATACCATTAGCCATCTACCTAGTTGAGATACATATTGAGAAAGAAAAACCAGTGCCTGATATGCAGGAGCTTGGCTGGCGCTGTCATTCAGACCCTGGTATTACTATGGTTTGGCACTCACAGTTAGGTCCTGTATTCTCTTGCTGAGCAGAAACAATTTCATAGAACAGCAAGATCAGATAAAGCTACTCTGTGACCATAATGAATCAAGACAAAAGTAAAAACATTCACAGTGATGCCTGAACACAGATAAAACTGGAACATTTTCCATGCCACAAAATGCCAGCTATACCTCTACCATAGCTAAAATGGGTGACTGGCTGTTCCTTTACCAATTACAACTTTAGTTATGCTCTAATCTCCCTTCCCTATAGATAAAATTTTTTAAGATACCTAATCATAGCTTTCCCTTATTACCCAACAGCATCTCATACAGAGAAAAGCACTGCTGTCATTAATCTTCCCCATACTCACGTAACACAAGTCCGGATCCTTTAATAAGTCTTTTTAACATCCACTTACTGAGGTGGTCCATGGTTCCCCATGGTGTGTGTAATCCTTTGCTGCAAAGAGTAATCAATGCAACTTGTTCAGTAAGAGGTGTGTTTGGAAGTGATTGACAATATCTGTAAAACTCCATGCTTTTACATGTATGCTTTTACACCTGTATGTTTAGGACTCCAAAAAAATATAGCCCAAGCAAAAACTCTTATCTAAAGGTAAAAATTCACTTAATTGTCATTTGCTAGACTTTTTTTTTTTACCTACATGTTTCTCAGACATACCAATTTCAACATCCCCAAATTAAACAAATTATCTCCTCCAGAGAAGCCCTTTCTCTAATTTTCCTATCCTATTGAAGAAACCTCTTCTTTAGCCAGAAACCCAAAAAGTAGCTTTGACAGCTACCTAACTCACTACATGCAACTTTCATTCTTTTGGACTTCTAAATATCTACCTTTATTTTACATTGCCACTGGTGCTTCTCAAATTCAGGTCCTCACTTTTCTTATCACAGTAGCCAACTGACAATACTAATTCATGTACAGTATCATTTTGTTCCTATCATGTCAGATGCCCAAGTGATCTTTCTAAGAGTCTAAACCCATCAGGTCACTTCTTTACATAAAATCCTTCAATTTCTTCTCAAACGTACAATATTAAATTCGAATCTCTTAGGAGAATTTGCAAGCAAAATCATTATCAGGTCTTTGCCTACTTCATTAGCTTTATCTCAAGCAATTTACAAAAGAACATTTCAGACCAGTTGTTATCCTTATGAATCTGTTTTCTAATTACATTTTACTGAAATATAATTAACATAAAACAAAAGTCAAAGATCCTAAGTGTTCAGTTTGATGAGTTTTGATGTTCCTCTATACCCTTGTACCACCACATAAAATAAGAAAATTTTGTCATGCCCCTTTTTAGCTTATTTTACTTTGACTCAGCAACTGCTTTCTAATTTTTGTCTCATTAAATAGTTTTGATTGTTCTTGGACTTCATATAAATACAGTATGGACTCTTTTAGTTGAGCTTCTTACATTTAATAAATTATATAAGGGATTCATTACTTAGTGACTTCATTGGAAAGCAATTCAATGTTTTTGTATGGATCTATTTTTGGACACTGTATGCAATTCCAAAACTTTATTTTTTTATTTTTTGTGATACTACACCGTCTTAATGAAACTTTGTACCAAGGCTTGAAATTAAGTGATTTAAACCCTCTAATTTTATTTTAAATTATATAATGTTAAAGATATTTTAGGTCCTTTGCATTTCCTTATCAAACTTAAAATGAACGTGTCAGTTTTTTTTTTAAAAAGTCTGTTAGAATTTAATTATGAGTGCACTGAATCTATAAAACAATATTGAAGAATAGATATCATAATAATGTTGAATCCTCCAATCCATGAGTATAGTATATCTCTTCATATAGTTAGGCTTCTGTAGATTTTTGTCAACAATATTTTATAGATTTCAAGACAAAGAGTTTAAATTTTGAAAAATTAATTGCCAATTATTTGATTTTTTGAAGCTATTTTAAATAATTGTTTAATTTTATATTTCAGTTGTTTGTGACTAATATATCGATCATGTATTTTTTTCTTTTTATGGCTCAATCTTATATGTTTTTCTTGTATGTCTTGATTCTGATAAATTGATTTATTTTAGATTGCTGTTGATTCTACAGTGTTGTCTATATATGCAATGATGCTGTTGCTAAATAATTAGAGTTTTGGTTCTTCTTTTCTCATCTTTACTACTTTTATTTATGTGTTTTTGCCTATTTGAACTTCCTAGATTCCCCAGTACAAGTTTGAACATAAGTAATGATAAGGCTTCCTTTCCTTGGTCCCAGTATGAAAGGCAACATACTCAGTCTCTCCTCAAGATGTTAGCTGTAGGTTTTACAAATATTCTCTTTATTTAATTAACAATGCTTCCTTCTATTTGTATTTGCTAAAGGTTTTTTATCATGAATGGGTGTGAATATTGCCAAATGCTTTTTTTTTCTTTAGCTTACTTCTTGTAACTCCCCCATATCAGGCTTAGGGCTCTTTCTATAGGAATGGCTCAGTTCAGTATTTCAGACTTCTAGACCAAGGGTGCCTCTCAATGATTATGGCAAAAAAGTGAAACAAGGGGCCAGAATCACATAAAGACTCTTGTATTTTTTTTATCCTACATACCACTTATATTTTGCCTTCTGAAATATGAAAATAGAATTTTTACAAACCTCAGTTGAAGGCTAATACTTAAAAAATTTTTTTTTAATTATTGTAAATTAATGTATCTGCCAATTTGGTTCCTGTGGCAACATGGATGAAAAACTCCAAATTGAGCTAAATCACTTCTGTCTACTATTAATACATTAAGTTGGAAGTATGCAGTTGATAAAGGCCTAGTGGTACTTGCCTCAAACATTAGAGCAAACTAGATGCTAGAAAAGATACATTTTCATTTCTCTCAAATGACAAATCTAGTACCTTTATTCTGCAACTACCAATCTCCTTGTTTTCTGTGATTAATGACATGATAGACCCACTGTCTCTGTCAGTGGATGTCTGTATAGTTCGTCACCTCAACACTTCCTCCCCCTGCCCAAAAATACATTTATAAACTGTGTACTACTCTAGGGATTTTCTTTTGTAGCAGATAAGCAGATAGTCTTTCATACATTTACCTGATATTTAAATATAAATACACAGAGAGAGATAGATTGTGGTATCTTAAATACTGATCTGCCTTCCACTAAAGTGCCTATATTGTATGTCTAATTTCCCTACCATTTTTTTAACCCTCTACTTGTTCTGGTGTGTTCAAATCTAACTACATCTCCTTTATTATGTTGCTGAAACTCCGAATGCCTTTTCCTCTAGTAAAATGTAATTTTTCAAATACATTTTCTCATTATTAAGCCTATGTTGAATAATGTCATTTATCATTTATGTAGAGTTGTTATATGAAAATAGGATATAAAGTGAATTTTCGTTTATCATGTATTGATATCTTTACACATAGTATTTTATTTTAAGCACTCAAGAGTTTTGAAGAAGTCCCTCTGCACTATATCAAGGAAGAGCTAGAAAAGTTGTTAATGAAAATACTTAACTTTATTAGTTTAAAAACTTAATGGAATACAAGTAGTATATATTTTTTTTTCTATTTTTTCAAGGTATCTGTTCTTTTTACATTTTGCAAGCTCAAGTCAAGATTTGCCTCATTTCACTGAATGAGAGCTATGAATTTTATATGGTGTTAACTCTTTGAGCTCTATTTTGTTGAGTGTCACATGCCCATTAAAATTAATCAATCAAAATAAATGTTTAGTTTTACTGATAGCCACTGTTTTCACACATTATTATTTATTTTGCTTTAAATGGTGTGATCTTGTTTTCAGTCTAATATGGTAATTCGAAATGAGATCAGTGATTAGGCATGCTGTGTAATTCTTTAAAGTAGGTTTAGGTTAATTTAATCTAATCTAAATCTAGAAATATACAGCCATATTTTAGTTATGTAATTATAGTTTAGGTACTAATTGACTCTTTTCAGAGGATTGAAGTTCTGCAAAATCTTTTCCACACTTCAGCAGATGATCACAGTGCCAGATTTAACCAGTTATTTCCATCTTCCTGTTGAACAATAAGCATTTTTTAGAATGGTTGACTTCACAATTAGGCAAGAAATTCCCAAATTCTGTTACACTAGGTTGACATTTCCAAAGGGTTTTGGACAGTGTAAATCTAAGCTAGAAAATCTCTTTGAAGAAAATTTAATTCTTCTAAAGTAGAAATACTTTGAAGAAAATAAAATATTTAAACCTGGATTATTGATAACAAACCAAAGATAGAAGTATATACAGTTGACTCTTGAACAACATGGGTTTGAACTGCACGGGTCCACTTCTATGTGAATTTTTTCAGTAATAAATACTATAGTACTACATAATTCATGCTGGTTTAATCCATGGTTGTTTAAATTTATGTCTGTGGAACTACAGTTATGGAAGGCCAAATGTAAGTTATACATGACTGCACTGAAGGGTCAATGCCTGCAACCCATGAGTTGTTCAAGGATATTCTGTACTTGGTATTACAGCTGTTCTTGTTTGACCTTGAGAGAAGGAAAACACATGGGAAAAAGAAAGGAAGCCTAGGAATAAAATTTGTCATATGTCCTTAAAGTAGGAATATTAGGAAAGAAAGAAGATATCCTAGGATACAAAGAGTTAGTACAGTAATAACAGGGAAAACAACAGAGATGATAATATAGAAAATATTTACCCTGTGTCAATCCCTGCCGCAGGGACTTTTTTTTTTTTTTGCGGTACACGGGCCGCTAACTGTTGTGGCCTCTCCCGTTGCGGAGCACAGGCTCAGGACACGCAGGCTCAGCGGCCATGGCTCACGGGCCTAGTTGCTCTGAGGCATGTGGGATCTTCCTGGACCAGGGCACAAACCCGTGTCCCCTGCATCGGCAGGTGGACTCTCACCCACTGCGCCACCAGGGAAGCCCTCCAGGGACTTTTTATACATTTAATTATGTAGTCATGACAAAAACCCCATGTGAGAAATGTTTTTATTTCCATTTTATAAATATCTTAAAAGAGACTGTATGAGTTTAAACTAAAGTAAATGTAGATATTTTGTATTAAGTGTAGCTGAATTGGGGCTCTAGAAATATCTCTAACTCACTCTGTTGAACAGCTTTGATAGTACTACCTGAAATTACACAGGGACATATTTTAATAGATGAAGTGAGGGACCTCACATAATGTAGAATTATCAAGAAAAAATGATAGTTCATTGGTCACTTTCACAAGCAAATTTATTAGATCAATAGGCAAAGCAATCTAATTATTGGGATTAAGTATACAGCAGATGATGGAGAAAGACAGTTACACTGTAAAGACCTTTCAGTGAAGTTTTAGAGTTAAGACAATATGGTTGTCAACAATGTAGGTTTTTAAAAAAGTATTTAAGATGTGAAATATATTAAATAGAGAAGAAAATAAAGAGGGTACAAATATAGTTTAACCGTTTCATAGCAAGTAACATAAAACCTAATTCTAAGGACCATTCTTTTTTGAGATTAAAAACATACAGTTTTGTAAAGGACACATGTTGAATGATATTTTAAGAGGATAACGGTTTGAATTCCAAATGTCTCAATTCAATGGTCATATTTAAGACAATCTTTTTCCATTTCTACTTACAGGAAGTGGTTTAATATGTTCATGAAAGGGTACAAGCACCAATACCTTAAATTAATATTTGCTTTCACAAGTGTTTATAAACATTAATATAAACAAAATAGATGTTACTTATTTTATCATCTCTATACTAAATTTGTAATAAACATTTATCAAAAATTTAAATGATTCCAATGTTTAAATATCTATGGATATTTACATTGATATTTTTATGGAATACTGAATCCCAGGAATATGAGTTTTATTAGCACTTGAGTTAAACACATTTTTTTAGATAAAGGAAATATATCTGTCAGTATGCTTTCACAGCTCTTTGATCTCCCTGTAGAACATACTCTATAGTTAATATGTCTTACTGCAAATTTCTCTTTATAATATTTCACAGGTTATTTTAAGACAAAGAATAATGTGTTTTCTATTAGTTAAGAAGTTTTGTCACATCTTATGCATATCTTCATGTGTTGAAAGGCATCAACCCCAAGGATATTTTGGCTTATAAACCTCTTTAAATGTGACCTTTTTCCTCTGTTTTGAGGCTTTATATTTACTTGCCACCTCATAAAAAAGATATTAAAATGAAAATACATTTAATGTGCTCATTCAGAAATGTGTTACTTTATGAAATTCAAAACATAAACTGAAATACAAAGAATAATTTAAAACATTAAAAGTAGCACCACACAGATATAATACCATGCACAAATTCTCTAGCCCATCAGCATTGCTCATGAGAGACAGTTACCATCATTAGGTATATAAACCAGTTGCTAATATTCAAGGAGGACTCTCACAAAATGGTCATGTGCAAAGTGGCTGTCTTGCAAATCAATGCCTGAATTTTAGACCAACTAGCCTAGTGATTTTCACCTTGGAGCTCAGAATTGGAAGTACTGGCTAGGTTTCCAATATATGTAATTTTAATTTATAAGGCATTCATCTCTAAATGAGCATTCAAACAAACTTGTGCTCACTTTCAGTTGTTTGGAGAATGACTGCCTACCTCTTTGAAGCAACCTTCCTGACACAAGCTAAGATCCCTGGATGAGACCTTCATTCATAGGCAAAATGGCTTATGAAAGTTGAACCATCAGAAGCGTGCACTTCTTTGAATGTTTAGTGCAATTCACCTGTGATGCCGTCTGGTCCTAGAGTTTTGTTTATTGGGAGGTTTTTGATTGTTTCAATTTTATATTTCTTCCCCGGTCAGTCTTGGAAGACTGTATGTTTCTAGGAATGTATACATTTCCCCTAGGTTATCCAGTTTGTTGGTGCATAAATGCTTGTAGTAATTTCTTGTAATCCTTTTTATTTCTGTGATCTCAGTTATAATTTCTCCACTTTAATTTCTAGTTTCGTTTTTTTGAATTCTCTTTGTTTCTTGGTTAGTCTAGCTAAAGAATTGTCAATTTTGTGTATCTTTTCAAAGAACCAGCTCTTAGTTTCATTGATTTTTTCTGTTGTTTTTTAGTCTCTATTTCACTTATTTCCAATTGAATCTTTATTAGTTTCTTCCTACTACTAACATTGGGCTTCATTTGCTCTTCTTTTTCTAGTTTCTTTAGGTATAAAGTTGGTTTATTGGAGATTTTTCTTATTTCTTGAGGTAGGCCTATATTGCTATATACTTCCCTCTTGGGACCACTTGAGCTGAATCCCATAGATTTTGGTATGTTGTAGTTCTGTTTTCTTTTGTCTTTAGATATATTTTGATTTCTCCTTTGATTTCTTTGATAATCCATTTGTTGTTCAATAGCATGTTGCTTAATTGCCACATTTTTGTTATTTCTCTCATTTTCTTCTTTTAATTGATTTCTGTTTCATTCCATTTGGGTCAGAAAGGATGATGGATATGATTTAAATCTTTTTGAATTTATTACGACTTGTTTTGTGGCCTAATATAAATCGATCCTGGAGAATATTCCATGTGCTCTTGAGAAGAATGTGTATTCTTGTATTCTGCTTTTGGATGGAATTTTCTGTATATATCTATTAAGTATCTTGTCCAATATTTTTTTGGACCACTGTTACCTTATGAATCTTCTGTCTTGATGATCTGTCCATTGATGTAAGTGGGACATTAAAAAATCCCTTAGTATTATTGTATTGCTGTCAGTCTCTCCCTTTAAGCCTGTTAATATTTGTTTTCTGTATTTTGGTGCCCCTATGTTGGGTGCATAAATAGTTATGAATGTTATATCCTCTTCTTAGATTGACCCCCTTATCATATGCAATACCATTCTTTTTCTTTTGTTACAGTCTCTGTTCTAAAGTCTATTTTGTCTGATATGAGTATAGTTATCCCAGATTTCTTTTCATTTCCATTTGCATGGAGTATTTTTCACATCCCCTTCACTTACAGTCTGTGTAAGTCCTTACTTCTGAAGTGAGTCTCTTGTAGGAAGCACATAGATGGATCTTATTTTTTTTCCATTCAGCCACTTGATGCCTTTTGATTGGAGAATTTAGTCCATTTACATTCAGAGTAGTTATTTATAGATATGCACTTATTGCCATTTTGTTTCTTGTTTTTTGGCTATTTTCATAGTTCTTTCTGGTCCCTTCTTCTCTTTCTCTCTTCCCTTGTGGTTTAATGGCTTTCTTTAATATTATATTTAGATTTCTTCCTCGTTTTCTTTTGTGTATTTACTGTAAGTTTTTGCTTTATGGTTACCATGAGGTTCACATGTAACATCCTTTGTATATAACGATTTGTTTAGAGTTGAAAGCAACTTAAATTTGAACACATTCCAAACTTTATGTTTTTACTCCCCCAACCCCACATTTTATATTTTTGATGTCACATTTTACATCTTTTTATTTTATTTATTTCTTAACTAATTATTGTACTTTTAAAGTTAACTTTTTGTTTCTTTTAAACTTCTTACTTGCTTTGTAAGTGATTGATCCATTATCTTTACTATATATTTACCTTTTCCAGTGATATTGGATGTTTTCTTATTTTAATTAGTGCCCCCCCCCCATTTTTAGCTTAAAGAAGTCCTTTTTTTTTTAACATCTTTATTGGAGTATAATTACTTCACAATGGTGTGCTAGTTTCTGCTTTATAACAAAGTGAATCAGTTATACATATACACACGTTCCCATATCTCTTCCCTCTTGCACCTCCCTCCCTCGCACCCTCCCCATCCCACCCCTCCAGGTGGCCACAAACCACCGAGCTGGTGTCCCTGTGCTATGCATCTGCTTCCCACTAGCTATCTATTTTACGTTTGGTAGTGTATATATGTCCATGCCACCCTCTTACTTTGTCACAGCTTACCCGTCCCACTCCCCATATCCTCAAGTCCATTCTCTAGTAGGTCTGTGTCTTTATTCCCGTCTTGCCCCTAGGTTCCTCATGATCTCTTTTTTTTTTCTTAGATTCCATATTTATGTGTTAGCACACGGTATTTGTTTTTCTCCTTTGACTTACTTCACTCCGTACGACAGACTCTAGGTCCATACAACTCACTACAAATCACTCAATTTCGTTTCTTTTTATGGCTGAGTAATATTCCATTGTATATATGTGCCACATCTTATTTACCCATGCATCTGTTGATGGACACTTAGGTTGCTTCCATGTCCTGGCTATTGTAAATACAGCTGCAATGAACATTTTGGTACATGACTCTTTTTTTTTTTTTTTTTGCAGTACGCGGGCCTCTCACTGTTGTGACCTCTCCCGTTGTGGAGCACAGGCTCCGGATGAGCAGGCTCAGTGGCCATGGCTCATGGGCCTAGCCGCTCTGTGGCGTGTGGGATCTTCCCGGACCGGGGCACAAACCCATGTCCCCTGCATCGGCAGGTGGACTCTCAATCACTGCGCCACCAGTGAAGCCCCATGACTCTTTTTGAATTATGGTTTTCTCAGGGTATATGCCCAGTAGTGGGATTGCTGGGTTGTATGGTAGTTCTATTTTTAGTTTTTTAAGGAACCTCTGTACTGTTCTACATAGTGGCTGTATCAATTTACATTCCCACAAACAGTGCAAGAGGGTTCCCTTTTCTCCACACCCTCTCCAGCATTTATTTTTTCTAGATTTTTTGATGATGGCCATTCTGACTGGTGTGAGATGATATCTCATTGTAGTTTTGATTTGCATTTCTCTAATGATTAATGATGTTGAGCATTCTTTCATGTGTTTGTTTAAAATCTGTATATGATCTTTGGAGAAATGTTTATTAGGTCTTCTGCCCATTTTTGGATTGGGTTGCTTGTTTTTTGTTATTGAGCTGCCTGAGCTGATTGTAAATTTTGGAGCTTAATCCTTTGTCAGTTGCTCCATTTACAAATATTTTGTCCCATTCTGAGGGTTGTCTTTTGGTCTTGTTTATGGTTTCCTTTGCTGTGCAAAAGCTTTGAAGTTTCATTAGGTCCCATTTGTTTATTTTTGTTTCCATTTCCATTCCTCTAGGAGGTGGGTCAAAAAGGAACTTGCTGTGATTTATGTCATAGAGTGTTCTGCCTATGTTTTCCTCTAAGAGTTTGATAGTGTCTGGTCTTAAGTTTAGGTCTTTAATCCATTTTGAGTTTATTTTGGTGTATGGAGTCAGGGAGTGCTCTAATTTCATTCTTTTACATGTAGCTGTCCAGTTTTCCCAGCACCAATTATTGAGGAGGCTGTCCTTTCTCCACTGTACATTCCTGCCTCCTTTATCAAAGATAAGGTGACCATATGTGCGTGGGTTTATCTCTGGGCTTTCTATCCTGGTCCATTGATCTATATTTCTGTTTTTGTGCCTGTACCATACTGTCTTGATTACTGTACCTTTGTAGTATAGTCTGAAGTCAGGGAGCCTGATTCCTCCAGCTCCATTTTTCGTTCTCAAGATTGCTTTGGCTCTTCAGGGTCTTTTCTGTTTCCATACAAATTGTGAAATTTTTTGTTCTAGTTCTGTGAAAAATGCCAGTGGTAGATTGATAGGGATTGCATTGAATCTGTAGATTGCTTTGCGTAGCAGAGTCATTTTCACAATGTTGATTCTTCCAATCCAAGAACATGGTCTATCTCTCCATCTATTTGTATCATCCTTAATTTCTTTCATCAGTGTCTTATAATTTTCTGCATACAGGTCTTTTGTCTTCTTAGGTAGATTTATTCCTAGATATATATTTTTTTTTTTGCAGTGGTAAATGGGAGTGTTTCCTTAATTTCATTTTCAGATTTTTCATCATTAGTGTATAGGAATACCAGAGATTTCTGTGCATTAATTTTTTATCCTGCTACTTTACAAAATTCATTGATTAGCTCTAGTAGTTTTCTGGTAGCATCTTTAGGATTCTCTATGTATAGGATCATGTCATCTGCAAACAGTGACAGCTTTACTTCTTCATTTCTCATTTGGATTCCTTTTATTTCCTTTTCTTCTCTGATTGCTGTGGCTAAAACTTCCAAATCTATGTTGAATAATAGTGGTGAGAGTGGGCAACCTTGTCATGTTCCTGATCTTAGTGGAAATGCTTTCAGTTTTTCACCATTGAGGATGATGTTGGCTTGGGTTTGTCATATATGGCCTTTATTATGTTGAGGAAAGTTCCCTCTATGCCTACTTTCTGCAGGGTTTTTATCATAAATGGGTGTTGAATTTTGTCAAAAGCTTTCTCTGCATCTATTGAAATGATCATATGGTTTTTCTCCTTCAATTTGTTAATATAGTATATCACATTGATTTGCATATATTGAAGAATCCTTGCATTCCTGGAATAAACCCCACTTGATCATGGTGTATGATCCTTTTAATGTGCTGTTGGATTCTGTTTGCTAGTATTTTGTTGAGGATTTTTGCATCTATGTTCATCAGTGATATTGGCCTGTAGTTTTCTTTTTGTGACATCTTTGTCTGGTTTTGGTATAAGGGTGATGGTGGCCTCGTAGAATGAATTTCGGAGTGTTCCTCCCTCTGCTGAATTTTGGAAGAGTTTGAGAAGGATAGGGGTTAGCTCTTCTATAAAAGTTTGATAGAAGTTGCCTGTGAAGCCATCTGGTCCTGGGCTTTTGTTTGTTGGAAGATTTTTTTTTTTTTTTTTTTTGCGGTACGCAGGCCTCTCACTGTTGTGGCCTTGCACAGGCTCCGGACGCACAGGCTCAGTGGCCATGGCTCAGGGGCCCACCCTCTCCACGGCATGTGGGATCTTCCCAACCGGGGCATGAACCCGTATCCCCTGCATCTGCAGGCGGACTCTCAACCACTGCACCACCAGGGAAGCCCTGTTGGAAGATTTTTAATCAGTTTCAATTTCAGTGCTTGTAATTGGTCTATTCATATTTTCTATTTCTTCCTGGTTCAGTCTCGGCAGGTTGTGCATTTCTAAGAATTTGTCCATTTCTTCCAGGTTGTCCATTTTATTGGCATAGAGTTGCTTGTAGTAATCTCTCATGATTCTCTGTATTTCTGCACTGTCAGTTGTTACGTCTCCTTTTTCATTTCTAATTCTATTGATTTGAGTCTTCTCCCTTTTTTTCTTGATGCGTCTGGCTAATGGTTTATCAATTTTGTTTATCTTCTCAAAGAACCAACTTTTAGTTTTATTGACCTTTGCTATCGTTTCCTTCATTTCTTTTTCATTTATTTCTGATCAGATCTTTATGAATTCTTTCCTTCTGCTAACTTTGTGTTTTTTTGTTCTTCTTTCTCTAATTGCTTTAGGTGCAAGTTTAGGTTGTTTATTTGAGATGTTTCCTGTTTCTTAAGGTAGGATTGTATTGCTATAAACTTCCCTCTTAGAACTTCATTTGCTGCATCCCATAGGTTTTGGGTCATCGTGTCTCCATTGTCATTTGTTTCTAGATATTTTTTTATTTCCTCTTTGATTTCTTTAGTGATCACTTGGTAATTAAGTAGTGTATTGTTTAGCCTCCATGTATTTGTATTTTTTACAGATATTTTCCTGTAATTGATATCTAGTCTCATAGCGTTGTGGTTGAAAAAGATACTTGGTATGATTTCAATTTTCTTAAATTTACCAAGGCTTCATTTGTGATGCAAGATATGATCTATCCTGGAGAATGTTCTATGAATACTTTAGAGAAATGTGTTTTCTGTTTTTTTTGGATGGAATGTCCTATAAATATCAATTAAGTCCATCTTGTTTAATGAATCATTTAAAGCTTTTGTTTCCTTATTTATTTTCATTTTGGATGATCTGTCCATTGGTGAAAGTGGGGTGTTAAAATCCGTTACTATGATTGTGTCACTGTTGATTTCCCTTTTTATGGCTGTTAGTATTTGCCTTATGTATTGAGGTGCTCCTATGTTGGGTGCATAAATATTTAAATTGTTGTATCTTCTTCTTGGATTGATCCCTTGATCATTAGGTAGTGTCCTTCTTTTTCTCTTCTAATAGTCTTTATTTTAAGTCTCTTTTGTCTGATAAGAGAATTGCTATTCCAGCTTTCTTTTGATTTCTATTTGCATGGAATATCTTTTTCCATCCCCTCACTTTCAGTCTGTATGTGTCCCTAGGTCTGAAGTGGGTGTCTTGTAGACAGCATATATATGGGTCTTGTTTTTGTATCCATTCAGCCAGTCTGTGTCTTTTGGTGGGAGCATTTAATCCATTTACATTTAAGGTAATTATTGATATGTATGTCCTAGTCCCATTTTCTTAATTGTTTTGGATTTGTTATTGTATGTCTTTTCCTTCTCTTGTGTTTCTTGCCTAGAGAAGTTCCTTTAGCATTTCTTGTAAAGATGGTTTGGCAGTGCTGAACTCTCTCAGCTTTTGCTTGTCTGTAAAGGTTTTAATTTCTCCATCAAATCTGAATGAGATCCTTGCTGGGTAAAGTAATCTTGGTTGTAGATTTTTCTCATTCATCGCTTTAAATATGTCCTGCCAGTCCCTTCTGGCTTGCAGAGTTTCTGCTGAAAGATCAGCTGTTAACCTTATGGGGATTCCCTTGTGTGTTATTTGTTGTTTTTTCCTTGCTGCTTTTAATATGTTTTCTTTGTATTTAATTTTTGATAGTTTGATTAATATGTGTCATGGCATGTTTCTCCTTAGATTTATCCTGTATAGGACTCTCTCTTCTTCCTGGACTTGATTAACTATTTCCTTTCCCATATTAGGGAAGTTTTCAACTATAATCTCTTCAAATATTTTCTCAGTCCCTTTCTTTTTCTCTTCTTTTCTGCGACCCCTATAATTCGAATGTTGGTGCGTTTAATGTTGTCCCAGAGTTCTCTGGGACTGTCCTCAGTTCTTTTCATTGTTTTTTCTTTATTCTGCTCTGCAGTAGTTATTTCCACTATTTTATCTTCCAGGTCACTTATCCGTTCTTCTGCCTCAGTTATTCTGCTATTGATCCCTTCTAGAGTGTTTTTAATTTCATTTATTGTGTTGTTCATCATTGCTTGTTTCCTCTTTAGTTCTTCTAAGTCCTTAAATGTTTCTGTATTTTCTGTATTCTACTTCCAAGATTTGGGATCATCTTTACTATCATTATTCTGAATTCTTTTTTCAGGTAGACTGCCTATTTCCTCTTCATTTGTTAGGTCTGGTGGGTTTTTACCTTGCTCCTTCATCTGCTGTGTGTTTTTCTGCCTTCTCATTTTGTTTATCTTACTGTGTTTGGGGTCTCCTTTTCGCAGGCTGCAGGTTCGCAGTTTCTATTGTTTTTGGTGTCTGTCCCCAGTGGCTCTGGTTGGTTTAGTGGGTTGTGTAGGCTTCCTGGTGGAGGGGACTAGTGCCTGTGTTCTGGTGAATGAGGCTGGATCTTGTCTTTCTGGTGGGCAGCTCCACGTCTGGTGGTGTGTTTTGAGGTGTCTGTGGCCTTATTATGATTTTAGGCAGCCTCTCTGCTAATGAATGGGACTGTGTTCCTGTCTTGCTAGTTTTTTGGCATACGGTGTCCAGCACTGTAGCTTACTGGTCGTTGAGTGAAGCTGGGTGTTGGTGATGAGATGGAGATCTCTGGGAGATTTTCGCCATTTGATATTATGTGGAGCTGCGATGTCTCTTGTGGCTAGGGTTCTGAAGTTGGCTCTCCCATCTCAGAGGCACAGCACTGACTCCTGGCTGCAGCACCAAGAGCTTTTCATCGACACGGCTCAGAATAAAAGGGAGAAAAAATAGAAAGAGAGAAAGGAAGAGGATAAAATAAAATAAAGTTATTAAAATAAAAAATAATTATTAAGAAAAAAAATTTTTTAAGTAAGAAAACAAAAAATGGACGGACAGAACCCTAGGACAAATGGTTAAAGCAAATCTATACAGACAAAATCACACACAGAAGTAATCACATACACACTCACAAAAAGAGAAAAAGGGAAAATATATACATATATATCATTGCTCCCAAAGTCCACCTTCTCAGTTTGGGATGATTCGTTGTCTATTCAGGTATTCCACAGATGCAGTGTACATCAAGTTGATTGTGGAGTTTTAATCCACTGCTCCTGAGACTGCTGGGAGAGATTTCCCTTTCTCTTGTTTGTTCCCACTGCTCCCGGGTTTCAGCTTTGGATTTGGCCCCGCCTCTCCGTGTAGGTTGCCTGAGGGCGTCTGTTCTTCGCTCAGACAGGACAGGGTTAAAGGAGCAGCTGACTTGGGGGCTCTGGCTCACTCAGGCCGCGGGGAGGGTGGGGTATGGATGCGGGGTGAGCCTGCGGCGGTAGAGCCTGGCATGATATTGCACTAGCCTGAGGTGCATCATGTGTTATCCCGGGGAAGTTGTCCCTGGATCTCGGGACCCTGGCAGTGGCGGGCTGCACAGGATCCCTGGAGGGGAGGTGTGGATAGTGTCCTGTGCTTGCACAGAGGCTTCTTGGTGGCGGCAGCAACAGCTTTAGTGTCTCATGTCCGTCCCTGGTGTCCGTGCTGGTAGCCGCGGCTCGCGCCCGTCCCTGGAGCTCCTTTAAGTGGCACTCTTAAACTCCTCTCCTCACGCACCAGGAAACAAAGAGGGAAGAAAAAGTCTCTTGCCTCTTCAGTATGTCCAGAATTTTTCCCGGACTCACTCCCTGCTAGTTGTGGGGCACTAGCCCCCTTCAGGCTGTGTTCACGCAGTCCTCTCCCTGCAATCCGACCGAAGCCTGAGCTTCAGCTCCCAGCCCCCACCCGCCCGGCGGTTGAGCAGACAAGCCTCTCGGGCTGGTGAGTGCTGGTCTGCACTGATCCTCTGTGCGGGAATCTCTCCACTTTGCGTGCCGCACCCCTGTGGCTGCACTCTCCTCCATGGCTCTGAAGCTTCCCCCCTCCGCCACCTGCAGTCTCTGCCCGCGAAGGGGCTTCCTAGTGTGTGGAACCCTTTCCTCCTTCACAGCTCCCTCCCACTGGTGCAGGTCCCGTCCCTATTCTTCTGTGTCTGTTTATTCTTTTTTCTTTTGCCCTACCAGGTACGTGGGGGAGTTTCTTGCCTTTTGGGAGGTCTGAGGTCTTCTGCCAGCATTTAATGGGTGTTCTATAGGAGCAGTTCCACGTGTAGATGTATTTCTGATGTATCTGTGGGGAGGAAGGTGATCTCCGTGTCTTACTCTTCTGCCATCTTCTCAAATCCCTCTAAGAAGTCCTTTTAACATTACTTGTAAGGTTGGTTTTGTGGTGATGAACTCCTTTAGTGCTTATGTGAAAAACTCTTAATCTCTCCTTTAATTCTGAATGATAACCTTGCAGAGTAGAGAATTCTTGGTTGGAAGGTTTTTCCTCTTAGTACTTTGAATATGCCATACCACTCTCTTCTGATCTGCAAACTTTCTGCTGAAAACTCTGCTCATTGCCTTATGGGGTTCCCCTTTTATATAACTAGTTGTTTTTGTCTTGCTGCTTTTAAGATTGTTTTTTTATCTTTAACTTTTACCATTTTAATTATGTTGTGTCTTGATGTGGATCTCTTTGGGTTTGTCTTCTTTGTAACTCTCTGGGATTCCTGGACCTGGATGTCTGGTTCCTTCTCCAAATTATGAAATTTTTTAAGCCATTATATATTCAAATAAGTTTTCTGGCCCTTTCTCTCTCTCTTATCCTTCTGGAACCCCTATAATGCAAATGTTACTCCACTTGATGTTCTACCATAGATCCTTAAGTTATCTTCACTTTTAAAAATTATTTATTTTCTTTTTGGGCTGTCTGGGTGAAGTCTATTGCTTTGTCTTCCAGCTTGCTTATCCAGTCGTTTGCTTCATCCAGTATCCTGTTGAACCCTTCTAGTATATCTTTTGGTTCAGTTATTGCATTCCTCAGCCTGTAACTTCTCTTTGGAACATTCTTATATTTTCTGTCTCTTTGTTCAATATCTCACCATGTTCATCCATTTTTCTCCCAAGTTTGGTGAGCATCTTTATCACCATTATTTTGAACTCTTTAATGGGTAGATTGCTTATCTCCTTTTCATTAGAGCCTTTTTCTGAGTTTTAGTCTTGTTCTTTCATTTGGAATACATTCCTCTGTCTCCTTATTTGTCTGACCCTCAGTGTTTGTTTCTTTGTATTATGTGAATCAATTACCTCTCTCAGAATTGATGGAGAAGACTTGTGTGGGAGTTGTCCAGTGGGGCCATGATACATGATCCTCCATGGCCACCAGAGATAGGTACTCAAGGGCATCTCCTGTGTGGGCAGCACATGGCTACCTGCTTACGTGGAGCTGCAGCTGCCGTGTGGGGTGGGTGAAGTTCTCAGCTGGCCTGGCTATAGCACACAGCTAATGTGCAATTGGCGGGGGGGCTTCCAGCAGGGCATTCCCTCCAGCTCTATCAGTTTAGAGAAAGAGTTCCAAGATGGCACTCACTAGTGCTGGTATTAACAATGTAGAATGAGATTGCAAAGATTGATTTTTCCAGTGTCTTTGTCCCTGGAAAGAGTTCAAACACATGTCTCCAGCATACGCTTTAATGTTAGTAAGTGGGTCTCCTCCTCATATAGAATAGGCGCTTTTCAATCTAGTGTTTTTGCATTGAGTTCTGGGATCAGTAAGTCAGTACACAAGCCCTTTAAAAGCAGGTTTTCCATTCTGTACGTTCTATGATTTTTCTGGTTGTAATGCCTGTTGGTTTTCAAAGCCATAGATTTTGGGGCTGGCCACTCCTTTACCGGATCTAAGGGTTGAGGTGCTGGATTGGGAGAACAAACCCCTAACTCCTCTGGGAAATGTTTTGTATCTCTGAATTCCTTACCACTTGTGGATCACTGTGCCTGGGCTGGGTTTCTTTCTTTGGCAAGACTACATCTCTGCCTCTCCTACTGTCTCAGTGGCACCGTTTTATCCTTAGTTGTAGAGGCTCTGTTCATCCAGCTTTCAGTTTTTATCAGAGGAAATTATTCCATATGTAATTTTAGATTTGTTGTGTCCATTGGAGGAGGTATTCTCAGGATACTCCCACACAGCTTTCTTGACTAGACCTCCCCTAAATATAATCTTATATATACATTAAATATGGATGTGTCAATATATAAAATTATTTTTATGAATTTATATATCTCTCTACAGGAATAAATAAATGTATTAGTATGATTATTTTCTTATGTTGTTGTATAATTTGTTTTACTTCTGGTTTTGTAATGAGGCCAACATTTTAAGAATGTCATCACTGGAGAAATAAGAAACCAGAATTTGGGTTATTGTTTTGGTTTTTGTTGGTTGGTTTGGCAGTGGTTTGGGTGAGCCTAGCTTCATGATCCTGGAACAAGTTAATGACAGATAATGGCTTCTCTCTGTCAGGACTTAGCAGAGTATAGCCTAGCAATAGTCACTGAGCTTCTTCAACCTGATCCATCTGCTACTTGTTGGCCTCGATGCTCATTACAAACCCCAGGTAATTACTGTGTATTTTCATAGCTAAAACCCAAACCGAGGAGATTTGGATGATGACTAGTGGTAAGTTATACCTCAACTGGATATTTTTTGAGATTCCAGGTCTACCCAAGTCAAAGTGTCTCAGTGGCGTTTCCTGAGGTAATCTTTTTGTGCCTATGAGGGTCGCCATTCACCACAGGCTTGTTGTCCTTTGAAGCTTTTTTAGTGGATTTAAATTTGGGAATAGCAGATGCTTATATTCTCTGTCTTCCATCCCCATCTTTGTAAAAAAGGCAACAATTTCATTTTAATCTCATAAAAGTATACTGGCTATTTTGCTTTACAAATGCTGTTGATTCTGGGCGTGAGAGAAAAATTTTCACAAATGAGTCTACTAACGCTTGCCTTCATATCATGTCTTGCTTGCCACATTTTTCAAGATGCAGATATTTCACATTAAAGTGCTCCAGACAGATTGGAATTTCAGTAAGAAACTTATCAATATGTAGTGTTTCTAGTAGATAATATTTTATTTTTTAGATAAAAATATATGTGTTATTTATTTTACACCTTTATCTCTATATATTAATGATCTTAGTTTTAAAAAGTGTCTTATACATTGGTTTTTAAAGGTAAATATTAGCAGTAATCACTTTAAATGTCAGTGGTCTATATGCACCAATGAAAGAGATTGTTAAAATGGATGAAAAAACAATACTAAATTAATATTGTCTACAAGAAACCCACTTTAAATATGAAGATGCTTATATATTGAAAGCAAAACAATGGGGAAAGATAAATCATATTAACAAAATCAAAGAAAGCTGGAGTAGCTATATTAATTTTAGACAGAGCAGAATTCAGAACAAGAAAACTCATCAGAAATAAAGAGGAATGTTACATAATGATAAAGGGGTCAATTCTCTAAAAATGTATAACAATTCTTAATGTGTATGCACCTAATAAAATATGTGAGTTTTTTTTAAAAAAATGGATAAAACTGAGAGGAAAAATAGATTAATCCCCTATTATAGCTGTAGATATCAACAGTACTCTATCAGCAATGGACAGATCTTATAGGCAGAAAATCAGTAAGGACATAAGTTGAACTCAAAGCAACAACAATCAATTGGATCTAATTGACATTTATAGACTAATTCATCCAACAACATCAAAATAAACATTTTTCTCAAGCTCACACAGTATGTTCACCAAGGTAGAACACATCCTGGGCCATAAAATACACCTTTACAAATGTAGAAGAATAGAAATTGTACAGTTTACACTCTCAGACCACAATGGAATTAAACTAGTATTTAAGGGAAAAAGTATGTGGAGAATCCCAAAATATGTGGTTATTAAACAACACACTTAAAAATAACACATGGATCAAAGAATAAATCTGGATAAAGAGAATTTTAAAATATTTGAACTACATGAAAATGAAAACAAAACATCAAAATTTGATGGGTGCTGCAAAAACATTACCTAGAGGGAAATATATAGGAGTGGCTGCATAATTAGAAGTGATATCTAAAATCAGTAATCTAAGTATCTACCTTAGAAAACTAGAAAAAGAAAAGCAAATTAAATCTAAAGTAAGCATAAAAAAGAAATAATAAAAAGAACAGAAATAAATAAAATTGAAAATAAGAAATCAATAGAGACAATAAACAAACCCAAAAGCTGGTTCTTTGGAAAGATCAATACGCCTCTAGTCAGGTAACTAAGAAAAAAAGAAAGATGGCACAAATTACTAAGATCAGAAATGAAAAAGAGAACATCACTACAGATCCCATAGATATTTATAGAAGGATACTGGGAAACTATGAACAAGTCATGTCCACAAAATTTTAAACCTAAATGAAATGGACCAATTCCTTGAAAGACACAAACTGTCACAATTTACAAGCAGAAATTGACAATCTTAGTAGCCCTTTATCTATTTTTAAAATTGAATCAATAATTAACCTTCCAAAGCAGAAAGCACCAGGCCAGATGGGTTCACTGGTGAATTGTACCATGCATTTAAGGAAGAAATTAAACCAATACTCTATACTGTCTTCCAGAAGATAGAAGAAGGAGTACTTTCTAACTCATTCTATGAGACCAGCACTACTCTAATACAAAAACTGGACAAAGACATTGCAAAAAGAGAAAATTACAGACCAATGCCTCTCAAGAACATAGATGCAAAAATCCTCAAGAAAATACAAGCAAATCTAGTTCATCAATACATAAAAAGAATGTTCATTGCAGCTCTATTTACAATAGCCCGGAGATGGAAGCAACCTAAGTGTCCATCATTGGATGAATGGATAAAGAAGATGTGGCACATGTATACAATGGAATATTACTCAGCCATAAAAAGAAATGAAATTGAGCTATTTGTAGTGAGGTGGATGGACCTAGAGTCTGTCATACAGAGTGAAGTAAGTCAAAGGAGAAAAACAAATACCGTATGCTAACACATATATATGGAATTTAAGAAAAAAAAAGTCATGAAGAACCTAGGGATAAGACAGGAATAAAGACACAGACCTACTAGAGAATGGACTTGAGGATATGGGGAGGGGGAAGGGTAAACTGTGACAAAGCGAGAGAGTGGCATGGACATATATACACTACCAAACGTAAGGTAGATAGCTAGTGGGAAGCAGCCGCATAGCACATGGATATCAGCTCGGTGCTTTGTGACCATCTAGAGGGGTGGAATAGGGAGGGTGGGAGGGAGGGAGACGCAAGAGGGAAGAGATATGGGAACATATGTATATGTATAACTGATTCACTTTGTTATAAAGCAGAAACTAACCATTGTAAAGCAATTATACTCCAATAAAGATGTAAAAAAAAAAAAAGAATCATACCTCATGGCAAGATGGGATTTATTCCAAGCATGCTAGATTGGTTTGAAACCAACAGCCAATATCTAATTTATTTGGCTGTTAGGCAATTCTCAGCTTCGACTTATTTTATCTAAAAAGGTGAGAGAAACAGTTATTATGTAGAATTTCAAAAAATAAAACTTATCAGAGCCATTTAATCTTCCATTTTTTTAAAGTATGAGAATAAAATATGAGAAACTATTTGGAAAGAATTTACCATTTGCTTGTTTGGTATAATAATTGGATTTAACATAGCATTACTGCTAGTAATTCTTTGTATGGAAAGTTCCTTTCTGTCTTTACCCTAGAGATCGCAATCGCACAGTGATGACCAAGTTTTTCTTTCAAGGAAGTAATTTCAGAATATTTGATTGCTCGACATTGTAAACATGTCAGTTAAAACCAGATAACTTTGTAGGTCATCTTTCTTCAAGTAAATTAATATTGTCTAAATTGCAAGTTTACCAAACTGAAGAGATATAAGTGAAATTAAATTATTCTCTATATATTTTCACTATTTCATTTTTCCTCTCAAAACCAAAAGAAGGGTCAGGTAATATGTTCAATGGCAATAATTTTTAAAATATTACCAAGTTTTGACTGGTAAATTATTAAGTAATTAGAGTTTTTATTTTCATAACTGGAACATTATTTATTTTAATGTTTTGTGTTTAACAAGTGCCAACTTCACAAAGCTGGAGTAAGTTTCATATTAGCACTTGTTATACTTTTTCTGAAATTTGTGTAAATTTCTTATACTTCTAGTGAAGGTGTTGAGGCAGTAAATAAATAAATAAATAAATTGAGGAAGGGCCAGAAGACTCCTTCACCCTTTAATATCTGCTTGCCTTACTGTCCATATGCTTGTTCAGAAAGTATAATGGTCTTTTAATCCACTAGCTTCTTAAAAAAAAATCATCCTAGGCTAGAGTGTTTGGTAAAATTGTATGCATCTCAGAAAGGCATCCTAAAAAAACAAAAAAGGCATAAAATTATATCAAAGGGTAAAATTATATCAAGGCATAAATTAGTTTAGGTACAATTATAGGCCTTAGAGTTTAATTGTAAAGTAGAGACCATGTCCTAGGTTCAGCTATCTAAGCCTACCCCATAAGATGCTCAGTTTAGTCTGGGACAATCTTCTTTGGTTTGGGACCTGTGATTTATTTTTTAAACTTGTTTATCGAACATTTACTTGATGATCATCCTGGGAATGAAAATAGAGTGCCATAATTTTGAGGACTTGTACGTATTGAATGTTTCTTCATTCTTTTCCATATCCTAACCTGATATTTGTTAATATGTTGTATAGAATTGTTTTATTTGTCTCAGTTCATTATATGCTATTATTTTCATTCTGTTTAAAGCCCCTGGTTAGCTACTTAATGCATTTCTACTTCTTTATACCATTTTATCTTCTTCCTTTCCAAAAGCTATTTCGATCATAACATGAGTTTTTACCCTTCAGTGTATTTATCTATAAATTTAATATGCTAATTTGCATACATATGTGTAAATAAGATATGGCATTGATTTACATGTGTTCATTTAAAATTTTGTTTTTACTTCTGATGTACCTCATTCTGTTTCTTACTTTCTTACATGTAATATGTTTTGAGGACTCACCCATGTTGCTATAAGTAAATCTTGTTAATTTTTTCCCTACATCTGTACAATATTCCATCTTAGGTATCTACCACATGTTATTAATTATTTTCCCTAAAATGACTATGAGGTTGGCTTCCAATATTGGTGATAAATGTTCTTTATGTTTCTTTGTGCTCCCATGTGAGAATTTCTTTGAAGTGTAAACACCCAGGAGTGGAATTTTAGGGTTCTAGGAAATACACATTCTTAGTTTCACTAAGTACTGCCATGTACTTTCCAAATTACTATACCAATTACATTCACATCAACTCTGGTAATATTAGTAATTTTTATGGCAACATTGCAGTTTCACATTATTTTAATTATTTCAATGGAAAGACATTAATTTTAATATCAAAGCTCTAGAAAATTTTAATGTGAACCTGAGTAAGAAAGTAATTCTTGGTTTTTCTTTTTTTTAATTTTTAAATTTAATTTAATTAATTTATTTTTTATATAGCAGTTTCTTATTAGTTATCTATTTTATACATATTAGTGTATATACGTCAATCCCAATCTCCCAATTCATCCCACCACCACCAGCACCGGCTCCCCACTTTCCCCCCTTGGTGTCCATACATTTGTTCTCTACCTTGGTTTTTATTTTACTCATTCACTATCTACAGACCAGACTTTCATTTTTGCTGAACTCAATCTGTAATAGTTAAGTTCAAACTCCTATTAATTTCTAATTTTCAAGTTTATGAATTGTGCTTCTCATTTATTTATTTACATTTAATTAATTTATTTTTATGAGGTCTAGTTGATGTACAATATTATATAATGTACAACTTATTTCACTTAGCACAATACCCTCCAGTTCCATCCATGTGAGAAATGGCAAAATTTCATTCTTTTTTATGGTTGAATAGTATTCCATTGTATATACATACCACATCTTCTTTATCCATTCATCTGCTGATGGACATTAAGGTTGCTTCTATACCTTGGCAATTGTAAATAATACTGCTATGAACATTGGGGTCCATATATCTTTTCAAATTAGTGTTTTTGGTTTTCTTGGATATATATCCAGGAGAGAAATTGCTGAGTCATATGGTAGTTCTGTTTTTAGTTTTCTGAGAAACATCCATATTGTTTTCCACAGTGGCTGCACCAATTTACATTCCCACCAAGTGTACAAGTGTTTCCTTTTTTCCACATCCTTGCCAACATTTGTTACTTGTGTTCCATTTGGTGATAGCCATTGTGACAGGTTTGCGAGGTGATATCTCATTGTGATTTTGATTTGCATTTCTCTGGTGAGTGATGTTGAGCATCTTTTCATGTGCCTATTTGCCATCTGTATGTCTTCTTCGGAAAAATGTCTTGCCTTCTGCCCATTCTCTCATTCAGTAGGTTGTCTTTTCATTTTGCCAATGGTTTCCTTTGCTGTGCAAAAGCTTTTAAGTTTAATTAGGGACCTGAGATTTATACTTTAAAACCACACAACACAGTGTGACCAATAAAATAAACTAAATAACCTTACATAGTCCATGTGGAATCTAGAGAGATTTCCCCAGAATATTTCATATCAGCTACTCAGGGACAAACAGAGCGATTTGGCCTATATTTATTTTGAAATGTATGGGAAAAATTAATCATATGTATAATAGAGCCTGGAACAGATAAAAGCTCTAAGGAATTGGGCAATTATCTTGGAAACCAGTTTGATCTTGGAATTGACAGAGTCTGAAATACCTTCATTCTGCTTGTAAAGTGCCATGAACTTTGCTTAAATGTAGAGTACTTAAAAACACAGGAACCCAGGGTCACAAAAAACCTGACTTGAATCCTGGTTCCACTTTCACAAGCCACGGGAAAATAATTTAATTTGAGTCTCCTAGAATTTTTTTGTTTCTAAGTCTCACTTTCTTCATTTATAAAATGAATATAATAATATTACCTAAGGATCTTATAAGGTCCTAGTGAATATTGTAAATCTCGAACAAGGTATTCCTTGTGACCTATCTAGCATAATGACTGGTAAGTAGTAAGTGCTTAGTAGATATTTACTTATTTGTAATACAATTCCTTACTTAAAATGCATTGAAAGAAATTATTTAGAAGAGGTATATATAAAACAAAATATGATAGGATGAGACTTGAGTGATCATGAGGCAACAGAAACCAAAATAAGATTTTCTATCATTCACCTACTTCCTTGAGATTTCTAGTCTGAGACAAACTCTATACTCAAAACAAATTTCAAACAGAGCTTCCAATGAGACTAGATCTACCAGTCTTATACCACTTTGTGTCTATAATATTAGATACAAAAATAAATAGTATTTTTTAAAAAAACTTTAGCAGTTTATAAACATTTCAAGTTTACTAGCCAATGTAAGTTCCAACTTCTTTTTATCATTTACAATAGAAAATTAACATGTTAAATCATAGATGTTGCTATTAAATGTTAGCTACAGTAACATTTGTCCTTGTATCAGTGACAAAAGGAATACAAAAATTTTCTTGTTTTATTCTCAACACTATTGAGCTCTGCTGATTCACCTTTTATAGTCTCTTATATTATTGTTTTAAGATGGCATTTGGAACAGGTATTAACTTTTATTTTTCTAAAAGACTCATGGTATAATAAAATGCAATAGTGTAAATAAAGACAGAATTCCTTTTTTTTTTTTTTCGGTACACGCCCTCTCACTGTTGTGGCCTCTCCCGTTGCGGAGCACAGGCTCTGGATGCGCAGGCTAAGCAGCCATGGCTCACGGGACCAGCCGCTCCATGGCATGTGGGATCTTCCCGGACCGGGGCACGAACCCGTGTGCCCTGTATCGGCAGGCGGACTCTCAACCACTGTGCCACCAGGGAAACCCAACACAACTCTTATGTAAAACAAAAAAGACAGTGTGGTATTGGTGCAAAGATAGATGTGTAGCTGGATGGAACAGATTGTGAGACTATAAACAAATCCTTACATTTGTAATCAATTGATTTTTTATTATGGTAAAATATATATAACATAAAATTTACCATTTTCCCATTTTTAAGTCTGTATTCAGTGGCATGAAGTACATTAACAATGTTGTGCAACCAGCATCACTGTCTAGTTTTCAAAACATTTCTTTACACAAAAGAATAGAAAAAAATTTTTTTTCTCCAAATATTTTTCAGATACCGTTGTACAGTTTCTCCTAAAGTAGATTTCCCTCTTTTTTTTGCGGTACGCGGGCCTCTCACTGCTGTGGCCTCTCCCGTTGCGGAGCACAGGCTCCGGACGCGCAGGCTCAGCGGCCATGGCTCAAGGGCCCAGCCGCTCCATGGCATGTGGGATCTTCCCGGACCGGGGCACAAACCCATATCCCCTGCATCGGCAGGCGGACTCTCAACCACTGCGCCACCAGGGAAGCCCCCTCATTTGTTTTTATATGGCTAAATCTCTTTAACTGGCCCTTAACTAAAGCAAGAGCTCCTCTGAGCTCTGAAGCTTCATTTTCTAAAGTGATATGGACCAGATCAGCAATTTGGTTGTTAAATTCCAAGGCATTAAGTCTTACTGTAAAGCAATCTTTAATCTTGTTACTTTAAGAAGTGCTTAATTATCTAACACTATTTTTTTTTTGCCAAGAAATTACTCCATGGCTTTTTCCTATGAATTGCCCTTTAATTCAAAAGTTATGAGGCTTTTGGGTTCAGTCCATTTCCACACAGGCGCTGCATATCATGTTGAGAGATGGTGAGATATTAAAGGACTGGATCTTTTCATCTCTTTATTCATCAAAGCTTTTTTTAAAATGACATGGAATATTAAAGGATTTTTAAGGTAAAATCATAACCATCTTGCAAATGTAAAGTGAACACAAAGATTTTTATTAAACTCATCAATTAATGGAAGAAGCAGCAAGATATTAAAAACCATTTCAAGTGAGAATCCTAAGAGCAGACAAAAATGTTCAAATGAATTTAGTAAAAAATAGCTTCTTATGGATGAGATGATTTACATTTCCATCTGACAAAATTTATTTGCATCACAATAGAAAATCATTTCATTGGTATAACTAGTAGTTTTCTACAATTTGAAGAGTTGCAAAATAGCTCCAAGACAACAAAAAGTGTGGAGCTTTATAGAATCAACTAATAAGGAAGTGTGTGCTAGGTGACACCTAACATTCAATTTCAAAGTCTTTCATACTTTTTCCTTAAATAATTTAGAAGCAGTGATAATGTAGAAAAGTTAAAGGACATTACATTGACTATATTGAATTGTCACCATTATTCACATGATATACAGAGGCAAAAATGGGGAAAAACAAATAACATTGTGTGTCCACAATGTATAGGTCTTTGCTAATCTGTTTGAATATAATATTGTATTTAATTTCCCTGAAACCTTTTTGAGTTAGGTATTTTTTGTGGGGTGACTGTGACTCCCCCCCAAAAAACCCACATTTTTAAAAAAACAAATCAAAAGTTATGTTGAAGTTCTTACTCCTGCTAACTGTGAATGCGATCTTATTTGGAAATAGGGTCTTTGCAGATGTAATTAAGGTGTAACTTAATATGAGGGCCTATGGAGTAGGGTGGGCCCTTAATCCAGTATGACTTGTGTCCTTATAAGAAAAGAAGAGACGAGATGGACACATCATATGATGACGGAGATAGATGTAGGAATGTACTACAAGGAACTCTGAGGATGGCCTGTAATGTTAGAAGCTAAGAGAAAGGCATGGAACTGATTGTCTCCTAGAGCTTTCTCCTATTATTTCAGAAAGAGCATGGCCCTGCCTACACCTTGATTTCAGACTTCTAGTCTTCAGAACTGTGAGAGAATAAATTTCTGTTGATTTATGCCACCCAACATGTGGTAATTTGTTACAGCAGCCTGAGGAAACAAATACAGAATTTTCATAACTGCTTTATAATTTAAGATAATGGTATAGAAAATGTTGAAGGAATTTGACAAATACTGCACAGATTCTAAGTGTCAGAGTAGAAATTTGCTCCAGGTACCTTTGATCCAAATTGTACTTTTTTGTTCACTATGCTCTAATACATTTTTGGTTGAGAAAAGTTTTGATGGTATCAGTTATTTTAATGTTTATTAAATATTAAAATAATCAGTTTCTTATTACTAAATCATGATCATTAATAAAACATCCTCAAACTGATGCCATTTCTGATACCTTGAATTAAAAAAAATACCAAGTGATGATTGTATTTTATTTTATTTTAGCAAATATATTACTGGGTTTTCTTTTCTTTCTTTGTATAATATAATTTGAAAAAAATGAAACATATTAGAAAACAAAACAAAACAAAAACTTAGGAATTATGACAGGCATATCTTTTATTTACTTTTTGCTATATTTTATGATGTAATACAAATTCATCAAAGAAGCCAAAATAGTTATACATTACTGACAAGAAAATGAGATATAAAATTAGGTATTAAGTCTAACTGATTTTTAGTGTTTTAGGTATTTGCTATGGTGCCAAGTTTTCAAAGTTAGTTTTGTGAGCTTTGGTTGTATAGTCCAGATAGGAAAATGGATCCAAATATAAATTTTGGTTTCTGATTTATGGAAAATATAGTTATAAAAATGATGACTGATGGAGCACAAATAAATCAAAACCATGAATAATTTAACCAAACATTTTGGTAGATTTGGCATATTGTGACACATAAAATTCTGGTATATTTCTTTATATGGTTGACATCACTATACACATACACATGCACACACATACATTTTTGTGCTCTGTTCTTTTCATATACCATTATGTAATTTAAATTCTATGATTGGAAATACCCAATGTTGGCTTTGAAAGCACATTATTTCAGTTTGGTGTCTATTGGTTTAATGGTAAAGTAAATTTTATTTTAGTGAGAGATCTTATAATAACTTCTGCTATATATCTATATCATAGCATGCTTATTTATTAGGTGATACAATTGTATAAATATTTTTCTAAGAGTAATGAAAATGAAAGTTTCAATGAAAATGAGCAGTTACATTTATTCTGTATTTTTTTAAAGACTGCAAAACAAAAATGCTATCTCTGTCTTGGTCTTAGGTGGTTATCTCAGTAGATATGCAGCAGTAATTAAGCCACAATTTTATTATATATGCTATAACTAAAAAGTAATTTTTTCCCTTTGAACTATTATCGATTTTGTTCTTGCTGATGCTAGTGACTGAGTCTATATGAGTAGAGTCTGTTTGCTTCACAGATAGTTTCTGATTTGTCACAAGGCATTATTTTTGGATTTATCTAGCCTCTATTACTGCCATGCAAACACTATAGGATAAGTTAATTTTTTAAACTGTCAGAAAGATGTTCAAATATACACATTTCCCCTTGATCTTAAAGCACACTTTTTATTCGTGCCTATAAAACCAGGCAAGAAAATGTGGATGTTTCAGCATATTACAATATGCTATTATATACTATTCTTATAGAAAGAACTTAAAACATATCTAGCTGACGGTGAATTCAGAGAATTACAAAAATCTTTATTAATAAAACAACTGAATATAAACACACCAGATTTATTCAGCAATTTTAATGTCTGTTGACTCATTTAGAAGAGAGATAAAGAGAGAGCAAAATGTTCCTCTTTCCTCAAACCCATCCATCCCCCTTAAATTTCCTGTGAATATCAAAGAAACTAGGACATACACATGTGTAGGAGCCCCCCAGAATTTTCAAGACACAAAATCACTATCATACTCCCTGTGGGAATTTTCATATATCCATTAATATATTTTACTATGGAACTTAAGCTCTGATACGCAGTAAATTCCCGTAGTAAAATCCAAGTATTATATTAGGGCTGGGTTCAAAAGCTATATGTTAAAATTCCATATCAGTTAGACACAGTGAATCAGTAAATTTCACATAAAAGTTAGTATTTCCAAGTTCTCTTATAAATTAACTTTTACATTCTAAAAAGGATAAAAGAAATGAGACAAGATATGTAGGGACAAGAGGGTTTTTATCATTTTTAAAAACTTTTAAAATTAATTTTTATTGGAGTATAGTTGATTTACAATGTTGTGTTAGTTTCTGCTGTACAGCAAAGTGAATCAGTTCTACATATACATATATCCACTCTTTTTTAGATTCTTTTCCCATATAGGCAATTATAGAGTATTGAGTAGAGTTCCCTGTGCTATACAGTAGGTTCTTATTAGTTATCTATTCTATATATAGTAGTGCATATATTGTCAACCCAGTCTCCCAATTTATCCCTCTCCCCCTTATCCCCTGGTAAGCATAAGTTTGTTTTCTACATCTGTGACTCTACTTCTGTTTTATAAATAAGTTCATTTGTACCCTTTTTTTTTTTAGATTCCACACATAAGCGATATCATATGATATTTGTCTTTCTCTGTCTGACTTACTTCACTCAGTATGACAATCTCTAGGTCCATCCATGTTGCTACAAATGGCATTGTTTTGTTCTTTTGTAAGGTTGAGTAATATTCCATTGCATATATGTATCACACATGCTTTAATCCATTCCTCTGCTGATGGACATTTAGGTTGCTTCCATGTCCTAGCTATTGTAAATTGTGCTGCAGTGAACATTGGGGTGCATGTATCTTTTCGAATTATGGCTTTCTCCAGATATATGCTCAGGATGGGGATTGCTGGGTCATACAGTATTTCTATTTTTAGTCTTTTAAGGAACCTCCATGCTGTTCTCCATAGTGGCTATACCAATTTACATTCCCACCAACAGTGTAGGAGGGTACCTGTTTCTCCACACCCTCTCCAGCATTTATTGTTTGTAGATTTTTTGATGATGTGTGAGGTGATACCTCTTTGTAGTTTTGATTTGCATTTCTCTAATAATTTTGATTTGCATTTCTGTAATGATGTTGAGCACCTTTTCATGTGCTTTTTAGCCATCTGTATGTCTTCTTTGGAGAAATGTCTATTTAGATCTTCTTCAGTCATTTTCTGATTGTGTTGTTTGGTTTTTTGATATTGAGCTGCATGAGCTGTTTGTATACTTTGGAGATTAATCCCTTGTCAATTGCTTCATTGGCAAATATTTTCTCCCACTCTGAGGGTTGTCTTTTCAATTTGTCTAAGGTTTCCTTTGCTGTGCAAAGGCTTTTAAATTTCATTAGGTTCCATTTGTTTATTTTTGGTTTTATTTCCATTTCTCTAGGAGGTGGGTCAAAAAGGATCTTGCTGTGATTTATGTCATAGAGTATTCTGCCTAGGTTTTCCTCTAAAAGTTTTATAGTGTCCAGTCTTACATTTAGGTCTCTAATCCATTTTGAGTTTATTTTTGTGTATGGTGTTAGAGTGTTCTAATTTTATTCATTTACATGTAGCTGTGAAGTTTTCCTAGCACCACTTATTGAAGAGACTGTCTTTTCTCCATTGTATATTCTTGCTTCCTTTGTCATAGATTAGGTGAATTTTTTTGAAGAGAGGAAACAGAGTAGTATTGTGGTATGTTTATGGAAATGATCCATTAGAAAAGAAAATAATGATGATGTATGGAAAAGAAGATAGAATAGTAAGTAGAAGAGAGTGTATCTCTTCTCTTGACTAATAGAGAAGGGTTCATTTTAGGTTTGGGGTTTGAAAAACTGTCAGAGTGACTGTAAAATTAAAAAAGAAAGTCCAAGCCAAGTTCTTTACTTTCCATCTGATAAATCTCACACCTTCCCTAGGTCTTATGTGATCTATAAGTTCAATCATATAGTCAATTGTATTGGAGAGAGGAAACTAGAAAAATCCCCTTCTCTTCAGAGAAGTGTGATCCCCTTTAGAAAAAAAAATTTTTAATTGCTATCATGTGATTTTTAGGTCATAGACAATTAAACCATCAGAGTGTGAACTTTAATTCCTTGCTATTCCTTGCTTTTATTCTTAGCAATAACAGTGTCTCTGGGCATTTGGGGGAGAAGAATCTCACCTGCAGTTTTATATTTAAGTACTATAGACCTGTAGAGTCAAAGGTGTTTGGCCTATATGTTACGTAGCTACACAATATACATGTTATGTTGAGGACTAACCTACAACATCCAACACATACACACACAGCTATGCTCTGCAGGGTATATCTGCAATGCTAGAATATTAGGGTACAGTTACTAGATGAGCCTAGAGCCAGCCCTTATCCATTATATCTGTGATTCAGTCCTCAAAAGCTAAAAAAGTAATCCATCTCTAAATACCGGCCTATTCAGAAATACCAGGATACTTGGTCTTTCTTTACAGAGTATGTCCCTACCATGTTATGTACAATCTCCCTTTCTTTACTAATTCTAAACTCTTAAATCTGTCAACTTGTTTTCAGTCAAGAAAAAGTATTGGCTAATTGATAACCTTATGTTAAAAACTACAACTTACCAATACTCTGAAAAGGGCTTGAAATCTTTCCTTTAATTTGTGATTATAGACCATGCTCCCACACCCGCCTCCTTCCCTACAAAAAAGACAAAACAAAACAAAACAAAACCCAAAACAAACAAACAAAAAAAGGGGATTCCAATATTCCAAAGTAATCTAAGGTAGTTTTATTGTAACGGCTCAAATCCCCATCTACCTTTGTGACAAGCTTTTCCCAATTCCTGGAATTCTTTCAAAAGTAGATCTACAAGTCACTGAGCAACTCCTCATCTACCCTAAAGTCATCCTTTCCATTACTACATGTCATGAAATATATTTACCTTGTCCTGATCTGTATCCCTGTATGTTGTCCACTGTAAGGCTGAAGTATCATCTCTAAGGCCCCTGAAGCCTGGGCCATACGTTACTTCTGAGAAGCCTATGTGAAGTTTGTGAAGGGACTTCCTGGAACTGTCATGCTATTCCCAGAGTCATTGTTGATTCTCTGTCAATGCTCATCTTCTGATTTTGCTTTGATTTTTCAAAGCCTCATAGCTTCTATTTTGGAATAGAGGATTTCAGTAGCTCGTTTTATTCCTGGTTCTATACTCTGCTTCTCTCACATACGATCTAATTTATAAATTGGCTTTTTGTTTTGTTTTGCTTTTTGCTGTACGTGGGCCTCTCACCGTTGTAGCCTCTCCCGTTGCGGAGCACAGGCTCCCGACGCGCAGGCTCAGCGGCCATGGCTCACGGGCCCAGCCGCTCCGTGGCATGTGGGATCTTCCCGGACTGGGGCACGAACCCGTGTCCCCTGCATCAGCAGGCGGACTGCGCCAACAGGGAAGCCCTATAAATTGGCTTTGAATAGCTTGTATTCACATTGTCAATGCCATTTTCTCTCTCTGTATCTCAAGCATAAGTCTGCAGATCTGAATCAGAGGACTATCTGAGAGAAAGTTTTTAAATTTTACTCAGAATAATCTTTACTTCCACAAACTGAAGCATTGTCCTATGTTACTGTGTGTATATCTTAAAGTTTACTTTGAGATACATCTTTTCCAGACATTTCCACAGTCCAAATAATAAAAGACACTTGATGGTAGCATCCAACAGGCTCTCTAGACATATTCACATATGTTTTATTCCTCTGACAAATGCAGCTCAGAATTGCCAAAACAGGAGAAATACTCATCTATCATTATTATGTGAATTTTGACTTGTAAACTATACAGAGTTGGGAGATGGAATAGATAACAGAAAAGTCCCTGATCCTCAAGGGAATGTAGGATTGACTGAAACCTCTAATTCATGTCAAAGTCCTACAACTCCAAACTGCCTTTCAATTCCTAGCAAGCTTAAATACACATAATTTCATTTCTTACTCCACTTCCTACTTCCTTTTATGTGACTTTTAAATGCACCACATCACTTAAATAAGAAACACATACTTTTCATTATTTCTTATAAACATAACAACCCAAGACAAAACAAAACAGTCTTGTAAATACTTAGTTAGTATATATGCTTTTACTAAAGAGTTAGTGGTGGAGGTTGTATTTAGTCCAGTAAAATACATTTTAAAAGTGTTTTTAAAATAGTATTTAGCGGGGGCTTCCCTGGTGGCGCAGTGGTTGAGAGTCCGCCTGCCAATGCAGGGGACACGGGTTCATGTCCCAGTCTGGGAAGATCCCACATGCAGCGGAGCGGCTAGGCCCGTGAGCCATGGCCGCTGAGCCTGTGTGTCCGGAGCCTGTGCTCCTCAATGGGGGAGGCCACAACAGTGAGAGACCCGTGTACTGCAAAAAACAAAAACAAAAAAAATTAATGAATCCTTTCGTAACCATTAAAAAATGGTTGCCATGGTGTCCTTTTCTCCCAAAAGAAATGAAACGAAATAAAAAATACTGGAGTATTTGGAAGAGCCACTTTTTAATTGTGCACAGGCACAGTTTTCCCTTTCTTTTAAAAACATTTTTAAAGGACTTCTTTTATTATTTGCCAAGAGTTTTCTGCAGTAAAATTTCTAATTCTTAATGACAAGTAGTTAATATTTGAACTTTTCTTTGTAAGAATATTGACCCAAGTTTATTTACACAAGACTCTTTTCAGGGAAGTTTTCACTTTTCCTAGCTGGGGCAGTCAGTTGTTAACAGAATTTCATATGCATTTTTCTAAAAAAAAAAAAGTTTTATTTCAAACGTTCAAAAATAGATAGAATGTGAATCTTTTGGTGGTCTGAGCTGTGCAGTTAGCTGAAAAATCGGAACAAAACCAAAAAACCTTCCTGGTTACAGAAGTATAAGTGAGAGGGGATCAAAATAATAGTCTCATGGTTTCTTAGGTATGAATATATCTGAGAAGCCAGGCTCATATGGGAAATAGCATTCAACTTTTATATAACACATCTTAGTCAGCATTGAATCCTATATGAGCAGGGTTCATAGAAATTTTAAAAATCAGTAATGTTGAGAAAATACCATTTGGATTCAAATTCATTTTTTAAAGGATAAATCTTCCAGAAAAATTATAAAACATAAATAAACTTGACTCCATGTACAACGGTCAAAATGGAACAAAGTTTAAAGGCATCTCCTTCCCCCTCATACTACAGTTCTTACAGATACACGGGGGCCATGATACATCTCTGTCTTCGCACTTGTAGTAAAGCAAGTCCATTGTGAAATAACAAAGAGCAAAATCTTTGTAGTAGGAGAAGGCCTGTTTCCACTGGTCACGCTGAATATGCAGATTCACTAATAGACCCTTGTATCCCCAGGTATTGTTCAGCAAATATTTGATTGCAAGAAAGAGAACCCACCTGAGCTAAGGCAGATAAAATAAGACAGTGTGTTTGAAAACTATAAGAAGACTATCACACTTCTGTATGTTCATCAAGTTCTTAGGAGAAACTGAAACCAACTGCAGCTCATTTTCTGTTGAACTTGAACAAAGACCCAGTATGGCCATTTCAGTCTCATATTTAAAGTAATTCTCATGTTTTATTAGTAAGAAACAAATGGAATTTTCTGGATCCCAAATTCAAATTTCTAAGACAGATAATCTGATTGGCTCAGGTTGGATCAGAGGTCAATCCTTGGCCCAATCAGCTATGGGCTAAGCCATAATTCAGAAAGAGGCAATAGGAGGAAGCTTTCTGAGAAGTAAGCAGAAGACAGAGTAGGTGAGATAAGCATTTGTCAGAGAAGTTAGTATAAAATAATGGAATTCCCTACTAAGGTATAGAAGAAAATCTATTTTCTTGTTGGTAAGTGCAACTGAAGTGGGAGATAGGGAGCCTGTGATGATTTGGGAAAGACTCCTGACTCAGAAGAACTCTGTCTATTCAGCTAAGAGCACAGGGGTCCCTTTAAGGACAAAGGCACAGAGGATGTGTTAGTGCCTGTTTCCTAAGTTAAGACAAGGACCTCATTGTACCCCAGTAGTCTGGCTCTTAGAAGTTAACATCTTTCACATATTTCATTTAACAAACCATGTGTCTATACTAGCATACAAAAATACAGAAAAACACCTTGCTGCTTTCACATCTTTCAAAATACCATAGGCTTCCCTTGCAGCACTGACAGCTCCAGCTACATCAGAGAAGCTAGTTAGGGACTCAAACCTTGGCAACATCAGTGCATTGTGATGACATTTGACCTTGTTCTCATCACCTGGAGATTGTTTAAAGGAATTCCACAACCATTTGTCTTATATACACAATAGTGTTGTTAGAATGGTATTCATGGACTTTGAAGATGATAACTAAATCTAGGTTCCATATGCCAAATATAGCCTGACACCAGCTGGTTATAAATCTGTTCTCTCTGAGGAAGTTCTTTTTAAAATTCATGACTTAAAATAATTCCTTGTACACTGTGCATGTATGTGTATTCATATACAGTTGTACTTAAAAAAAAAAGCCTACAGTGTTTATTCTTCTAATCTAAATTATATTCTTTTAAAAAGAAAAATGTTAGCATGATGATATATATGCTGCAGAGGATATCTCTAGCTTTCATTCCTGACCTGTCATTGCATTGCTTGAACTCAGACCCAGTTCCCAGAAGGATTGGACAGGTGGTATATAGAATAATATATGTCATGCTTCTTTCAGAATTATTCCTCTGCTTTGAGCCTAAGATAAATGGCCTAAGCTTATTTGAACAATCTTCTTTTAGCTGAATTTTCTCCTAAGAGATTTATTGTATTATAAACAAAATATGAAGAAAGTATCATACTAAAATAAAATTTCTGTAGATATTGAGACATAAGCAGTGCTACTTTGAAAACTCCCGAAAAGAATGTAACCCACAAGGGGATAGACATTCTTGCATCCCTCACATCAGGACACCAGGAGTGTGTCTTCCTTTTCTTTTCCATGAAAAATGACAATGTATGATTGCAGAGCATCAGTGATGATACATGCCCTGAGAATGAGTGGTACCCAGTTGTAGGAGCAACAATTCAAAGAGTGGTAGCACACTTACTAAGGAGCTAAGAATAAGGGGCAGCTGTGCCTAGAAAAGAGCTGCCAAACTGGAAAGAGGAATACAAATCATAGACCCCCAACACACTGTAACTGAGTTCTTTGTGAAACTAAAATACACTGAGTAGAAAAAAGAACATTGAAATGTCTTGGGATCCTGATGCAATTCGTACAAAAATAGGTAATAGAAAAATAAATTATTTCCAAAATTAATTTAAAAGCCCAATTTATTAAAATGACATAATATGAAAGAAAAACAGAACCATTTGTAATCAACAGAAACAAAGATTAAGAATTTGATCCAGTTAAGAGTGATCTTGTTATAGAAGTCACTATATCAATTTATATTACACTTTTAATATTTTGAAAATGTTAGAATTCTTAATTTAGAATTCTATAGATTTCTAACAGAAATTAATATCCTCTTATTATAACAAATTTTAACAATTTGGCCAATTCTGAAATATTAGATGGTTTACAGTTTCTTATCCTAACTATACCCCTTCTATAGTATGTGACCTGAAACAAATTTCATATTTATAAGATTTACAGAATTGAGTTCCCTTGTCTGTAAAGTTAGTGGGGGAGGTAGAATATTTAGCTCTGGACTTTAAAAACTATCTCACAAGATCTAATTCTCAACCAACAAATGATTTGTTTGAAATTCAATCCATGTGATTCCCATGGTCAGTCAGTCACTGGGTAAAATGGCATTAATAAAGACTGGAACTTTTGATAAGTTATGATAATATATGTAAAAGTTTGGAGGTATATTTTGTAGACCAATAGACAAATTATTAGATTTAAATACTCTATTAGGGTTATAAGACTGGATAATATATTTCAACTGGTATTTTTATCACCAGTCTATTTTAAAACACTAATTAACACCACTTTCTAAATTAATTCTGATCATAGTGGCTATATTTATACTGATTGTAAGATGGATTTAAATCTATAACCATTAAGAGCATTACCATCCCCCCGACCCATGTAAGACAGGTGATTTTAAGCATGAAGAATAATAAGCTCCTTTCAACCTGTATATGATCCATGAAAGTTTTCCAATGCAAATAAAAGATCCTACGTTCTCAAGATACTAGGAGTAGATAGATTTACAAGAATAATTCTTTCTTCTTTTCTTTATACTAAAGAGTGATGGATTCTCTCTCATTTATTCTGCAGAGGTTCAAAGAGAGTATTTTTTGTCAAACATGGTTTATTGATAATAATAATTACCATTAATGAGGCTCTGTTTTGTCAGAATTGTTCTACATATACTCTTAAAGCCTGCAAGGGAGGTGTCTAATACTCTTATTTTGTAATATAATGTAATCAAGAGACTCAAAGAGTTTAACATAACACATAACAATTAATATAACACAGTTAATAAATAGCAGAATTAAGCTTCAGAATATGTTCTACTGACTCCATAAACCATCCAACAATCAACATACTTCAACAACTCTTCATGAAACACTTTTTTTCTGGAAAGAATAGGAAGAACATTTATTTGGTCACAGAAGTTGGTTTAAGTTTAAGCTCTAATATTTACTTGTGAGTAACCTCAGGCAAGTCTCTAAGCTCTGTTTTAGTTTCCCAGTTTTCCTGTTCATTTCCCAACAGTTATGAAAGTAATATAACACTGATACATTTCCTACATATTAAATACTAATATTATAAATATAAATAGTAATGGATGAAATCCAGAAAAAGGATGTCAAATAGGAAGAATGGGCACCAGCATAGCCCCTAGTTTGGGAACTCTTTGTCAGTCATGCATATCCCTTTTCATCAGCTTTGATGCTGAGGACATTTGACCTATCACAAACAAGTCTGAGTCTACATGTGGTGCTGTGATACTGTGCTGCAGCCCCTAAAACATCTCTAACCAAAAAAGAATTCTTATATAATCAAGTTAGGAAGGAAGACATGCTTATTTTTTTTCCAGAATACACTTAATAACAAGCTTACTGTAAACAGGAGCCTAAACACATATCATTACAGCTAAAAGCACAGGTTTTGCAATAAAGAGGCAACATTCAAATCCTAGCTACACCTCTCAATGATGGCATGGTGTTTGAGAAAGTACTTAGTCTGCATTTTATGTGTGAACTGGAGATAATAACTTCTGTAACAATTAAATTAGCCAGAATATATAAATCAATTAGTACAGTACTTGGTTACTGTGTGGCAAAGACTTAATAAGTCGTAACTAAAAGTGCATTTGCCATTACTATCATTATTGTGAATTTCCATATAATTAGAATAATATTTAACTGTAGTAGCAAGCAAAAGCCTTGGTAACTGAGAAAAATAAACATTCATCAATCCTTATCTAGGCTACCATTTTTAAAAGGCTTTTAAAAACTTCAGACTGGGGTCGGGGGCCCTTCAAGATGGCAGAGGAGTAAGACGTGGAGATCACCTTCCTCCCCACAAATACATCAAAAATACATCTACATGTGGAACAACTCCTACAGAACACCTACTGAACGCTGGCAGAAGACCTCAGACCTCCCAAAAGGCAAGAAAATCACCATGTACCTTGGTAGGGCAAAAGAAAAAGTAAAAACAGAGACAAAAGAATAGGGACGGGACCTGCACCTCTGGGAGGGAGCTGTGAAGGAAGAAAAGTTTCCACACACTAGGAAGCCCCTTCACTGGCGGAGATGGGCAGGAGGGAAGCTTCTGAGCCATGGAGGAGAGCTCAACAGTTGGGGTGTACAGGGCAAAGCAGAGAGATTCCCACAGGAAGGATCAGTGCCGACCAGCACTCACCAGCCTGAGAGGCTTGTCTGCTCACTTGCCGGAGCGGGTGGAGGCTGGGAGCTGAGCTCAGGCTCTGGAAGTCTGATCCCAGGGAGAGGACTGGGGTTGGCTGCATGAACACAACCTGAAGGGGGCTAGTGTGCCACAGCTAGCCGAGAGGGAGTCCAGGAAAAACTCTGGACTTGTCTAAGAGGCAAGAGACCATTGTTTTGGGGTGTGCGAGAAGAGGGGGTTCCTTCCCTGTCTACCCACAGAAGGCAGAGCACCGCCTAAATGAGCTCCAGAGATGGTCACAAGCCGTGGCTATCAGCTCAGACACAGAGACGGGCATGAAACGCTATTGCTGCTGCTGCAGCCACCAAGAAGCCTGTGTACAAGTGCAGGTCACTATCCACACACCCTCCCCAGAGGGCTGTGCAGCCTGGCACTGCCAGGGTCCCGTGATCCAGGGACAACTTCCCTGGGAGAACACATGGCGCACCTCAAGCTTTTGCAACATCATGCTGGCCTCTGCCGTGGCAAGCTTGCCCTGCATTCCAATTATAACTACTGTACCCCTCCCTCCCCCTGGCATGAGTGAGCCAGAGCCCCCTAATCACGCACTGCTTTAACCCCATCCTGTCTGGGCGGGAACAGAAGCCTGAGGGCAACCTACATGCAGAGGTGGGGCCAAAACCAAAGCTGAACCCCAGGAGCTCTGCAAACAAGGAAGAGAAAGGGAAATTTCTCCCAGCAGCCGCAGGAGCAGCAGATTAAATCCCCACAATCAACTGGAGGTACCCTGCATCTGTGGAATACCTGAATAGAAAATGAATCAACACAAAATTGAGTGGGGGATTTTGGGAGCAAATGTAGACTTGGGATTTGCTGTCTGTAATGGACTTGTTTCTGATTTTAATGTTTCTTAGTATAGTTTTTAGTGTTTTTTGTCCTCCCTTTTCTTCTGAACCATGTGACTGACAGGGTCTTGGTGCTCTGGCCTGGTGTCAGGCCTAAGCCTCTGACGTGAGAGAGCCGAGTTCAGGACACGGGACCACCAGAGACCTCCCGGCCCCACGTAATATCAATTAGACAGAGGTCTCCCAGAGATCTCTGTCTCAACACTAAGACCCAGCTCCACCCAATGGCCAGCAAGCTCCAGTGCTGGACACCCCATGCCAAAAAACTAGCAAGACAGGAACACAACCCCACCCATTAGCAGAGAGGCTGCCTAAAATCATAATAAGTTCACAGACACTCCAAAACACACCACCAGACACAGTTCTGCCCAAGAGAAAGACAAGATCCAGTCCCACCCACCAGAACACAAGCACCAGTCCCCTCCACCAGGGAGCCTACACAAGCCACTGAACCAACCTTACCCACTGGGGCCAGACACCAAAAACAACGGGAACTACGAATGTGCAGCCTGCGAAAAGGAGACCGCAAACACAGTAAGTTAAACAAAATGAGAAGACAGAGAAATATGCAGCAGATAAAGGAGCAAGGTAAAAACCCACCAGACCAAACAAATGAAGAGGAAATAGGCAGTCTACCTGAAAAAGAATTCAGAGTAATGCTAGTAAAGATGATCCAAACTCTTGGAACTAGAATGGAGAAAATACAAGAAACATTTAACAAGGACCTAGAAGAACTAAAGCACAAACAAACAATGATGAACAACACAATAAATAAATTAAAAATACTCTAGAAGGAATCAATAGCACAATAACTGAGGCAGAAGAATGGATAAGTGACCTGGAAGATAAAATAGTGGAAATAACTACCACAGAGCAGAATAAAGATAAAAGAATGAGAAGAATTGAGGACGATCTCAGAGACTTCTGGGACAGCATTAAATGCATCAACATTCAAATTATAAGGGTCTGAGAAGAAGAAGAGAAAAAGAAAGGGACTGAGAAAATATTTGAAGAGATTATAGTTGAAAACTTCCCTTACATGGGAAAGGAAATAGTCAATCAAGTCCAGGAAGCGCAAAGACGCCTATACAGGAAAATCCAAGGAGAAAAATGCCAAGACACATAATAATCAAACTATCAAAAATTAATTACAAAGAAAAAATATTAAAAGCAGCAAGGGAAAAGCAACAAATAACATAAAAGGGAATCCCCATAAGGTTAACAGCTGATCTTTCAGCAGAAACTCTGCAAGCCAGCAGGGAGTGGCAGGACATATTTAAAGTGATGAAGGAGAAAAACCTACAACCAAGATTACTATACCCAGCAAGGATCTCATTCAGATTCAACGGAGAAATTAAAATCTTTACAGGCAAGCAAAAGTTAAGAGAATTCAGCACCACCAAACCAGCATTACAACAAATGCTAAAGGAACTTATCTAAGCGGAAAACACAAGAGAAGGAAAAGACCTACAATAACAAACCCAAAACAATTAAGAAAATGGTAATAGAAACATACATATCGATAATTACCTTAAATGTGAATGGATTAAATGCTCCAACCAAAAGACATAGACTGGCCGAATGGATAAAACAAGACCTGTATATATGCTGTCTACAAGAGACCCACTTCAGATTTCGGGACACATACAGACTGAAAGTAAGGGGGTGGAAAAAGATACTCCATGCAAATGGAAATCACAAGAAAGCTGGAGTAGCAATTCTCTTATCAGACAAAATCCACTTTAAAATAAAGACTATTACAAGAGACAAAGAAGGACACTACATAATGATCAAGGGATCAATCCAAGAAGAAGATATAACAATGTAAATATTTATGCACCCAACATAGGAGCACCTCAGTACGTAAGGCAATTGCTAAAGCCATAAAAGAGGAAATCGACAGTAATACAATAATAGTAGGGAACTTTAACACCCCACTTTCACCAATGGACAGATCATCCAAAATGAAAATAAATAAGGAAATACAAGCTTTAAATGAAACATTAAACAAGATGGACTTAATTAATATTCATAGGACATTCCATCCAAAAACAACAGAATACACTTTCTTCTCAAGTGCTCATGGAACATTCTCCAGGATAGATAATATCTTGGGTCACAAGTCAAGCCTTGGTAAATTTAAGAAAATTAAAATTGTATCAAATATCTTTTCTGACCACAGTGCTATGCGACTAGGTATCAATTACAGGAAAAAATATGTAAAAAATACAAACATATGGAGGCTAAACAATACACTACTAAATAACCAAGAAGTCACTGAAATCAAAGAGGAAATAAAAAAAATACCTAGAAACAAATGACAAAGAAAACACGATGACCAAAAACAAAGAAACAAACCTAAGACCGAACTCTCAAAGGGGTGAAAAGAGGGATATCATTCTTTATCAAAGATCTTGTTACTAACAATACTCTGCATAAAATGTCTATTTCTCTTTTAGAATGAACTTTAGAATCATTTTTAACATCCAGTGCAGAACCTGATGCTGTTGGAACGTGCTGCAATGTCTTCCAGTGGAAAATGCTTCAGTGTCTTCCAATATAGTAAGTGAACCAGTAGCAAAATAAGACTGATTAATATCAATAGTACTGTTTTGCTTATTTCTTGGATTGTCTACTTACTAATTGAATTTATTTGCTTTGTTGAGGAAAATGGCTTAAATCAAGAAAACTTATTTGCTTAAAGCAATGAACTTTATTTCTTATAATCCTGCAATTTATGGATATTTCTTATTCCTCAATTGGTATGTGGTTGATGATTCAAATGGTCTCACTAATACATAACTGCAGACAGGCTGCTTGGTCTAGAAGAGTTCAGAAGGGAGAGCGTGTGTCTGCTCTGTGTGGTTTCTGATTCTCCAATAGGCAATCCTAGACTTTTCTTTACATGAGCAATCTCAGGATTCCAAATAGTCGTAGGAAAGCAAGACCCAATGCACAAACGCCTCCTAACCTCTACTTGGGTCACATTTGCTAATGTCCATTGGATTAAACAAGGCAAATGGTGAAGGCCAGACACAAAGCATGAAGTATTAGACTTTACTTCTTGATGGGAGGGGTGGGAAAGTGATATTAGAGTTGTGCATAAAAGGATGAAAGGAATTTTTGGTAATTTCTGTACTCTCCCATACTAACCGAACTTGTTCAAATAATGTATGTGAGTTATGCTGCATATATTATCAATTATGATAAGGCTTAAGGGAAAATACATACTTATACAAACTTGTTTACAGACTAAAAGGCATATCATAGACAGTAATCAAGGAACAGAGAAAAGTGAAGCATATACTGATTGACAGTACATATTGCAAAAGGAAAAAATTATTAAAATAAGTGGTTTCTTAGTCACTTTTACCTTACATGTTACCTGTCCCCATATATACTGATTTCTTCCTTCACATTTTTTTCAAAGGACACATGCTTTTGAATAGAGAATTCTGAGTATATCTAGTGCAATGTGGTAAATATCACTCTTATTCTGTCAAAATTAATTATGCATTAAACCATTCTTTCAAATGACCTTTGTGAATTATGTCCTTGTAACTATATAAAAAGGAAAACATGGCTCCTTGACTTGGGGAGTTCGCAGTCATGGGAAAAATAGATATGGAAACAAGTAATTATAGTAAAGCCTGACACACTTAACTTATTCATCTAAATAGAATGGTCAAGCATAGGAACTCAGTCCATGTCTGTAGAATTAATCGATGTCGTATTGATGGAGAGGGTCATTCATTTCAGAGAAAATGAGTAGACAATTGCATAGCTACTCCTATGAGAGCAGAAAGGTTAAGGCAACCTGGGAGAGCATCCAGGGGCACATGTGCTGAGTTCTTGAAACAGGTCATTTCAAATCATCATTAAGGATTTAATCAAAGAAGAACTTCACTTCCAACAACAGTGATTCATGCATCTCCAGGAAAAAATAAAATACATTTATTATAAAGGAAAAGTTGTAAAGGTAAATATAAACCTGGAATGGAGTGGCATTAATGAAATTTTTAAAAATGTATAGATGAACAGATGATCAAACCTGGATTTGGGCGGGAGGGACAATGATATAACAAAGAAAAGAATTCCATAAGTAAAGTCATAGAAAATAGTCATGGAGTCCAGAATAAGGAATATAAAAATAAGGAATGATGATTAAGCACTAGTTAATATTTCAATATTTGCAATTGTAAACCACAAATGAGACTGGAGATTTAACTAAACTATAAAATATTTAGGTAGAACTCATAATTTCTTTAAATTACTGTTAAAATGTGTTGTCCATCTAAATTTAGTACATGTGCTGGATTACATGGATTAGGGTTGTAAGGAATGACATTAAGCAGAAGAAGGAACAGTATTATAAATTCAAAAGGAGAAATGTCCCCACCTGCCATCTACAGTAGTTGCCCTGAGAATTTAATTTAAAAGAGAACAATGATACAGGAAATCCAGTAGTTTGTGGGGTACCTCTCTTGGTACTTTTCTGATTTGAAACAATGTAGAGATGCTTTTGGTTTCAAAGGTTTATATAGACTATACTACACTGTAAAGGGAATGCACTCCTTTAAAAGGAGATTAAAAATAGGCATAGTCTTCATCAAAACCAAAAAATGTTATTCTGATAATTTTGATATATCTGAAATCCTTAAATATTTCCCTGATATGAGAGTAATGCTTTTCTTTTTCTCTACAAAATATTGTGCAAGGTAGCAGATTTCTGTGATGTACAATTTCGTTCTTAGATGTATTTACTCCTTAACTTAGAAAAGTATGCTGATATTTGTATTCTGTTTACTGCTTTAGAGACACTGAAAAAAATTGTTTCCTTTGGAGTAATCCTGTTTTATTGGTGCATAGATAGCTAGTGGGAAGCAGCCGCATAGCACAGGGAGATCAGCTCGGTGCTTTGTGACCACCGAGGGGTGGGTTAGGGAGGGTGGGAGGGAGGGAGACGCAAGAGGGAAGAGATATGGGAACATATGTATATGTATAACTGATTCACTTTGTTATAAAGTAGAAACTAACACACCATTGTAAAGGAATTATACTCCAATAAAGATGTAAAAAAAAAAAATGTGGTGCAGGCTAATGTGGAAAATTTAGTCTGTCACTTTAAATCAATAGTGATCTACAGAACTATGCAAGGTCAAGCATTTGTTCAGGCTACCTTTGCGACAAATCATAATGCCACATTAAGTACTTACAGGATGTTATTAAGCAAAGAAAACCTTCTGGGGAAAGGAGATCTGTTGAAGACAGTGGAAGGAAAGCTCCGTAGGCAAATATTAAAAAGCATTGTTTCAGGGGGACTTCCCTGGTGGTCCAGTGGGTAAGACTCCATGCTCCTAATGCAGGAGGCCCGGGTTTGATCCCTGGTCGGGCAACTAGATCTCACATTCACACCACAACTAAAAAGATCCCATATACCGCAACTAAAAGATCCCAATAAATAAACAAACAAACAAATAAATAAATTTTCAAAATATAAAATAAAACAATAAAAAACATTGTCTCAGAATTTAGAGCTAGTGCAGCAGGAGATGGAAAACTGGAATGATAAGCAATACAAGGTACTAATAGGTGTTTTAATAATGTGTGCATTTCTTTAGAAAGACTTTCAATTTTATAAAGAAAGAGGGGAAAAAATCAGCTCTTTCACCAGAAAAGTTTTCTAGTCTGAATAAGTAAATGTGTCCGATGTTCCCTAGCCACCTATCAGAAATACTTCTATCATTTCAGATTGTAAAAATGAAAAGAACATAAGGTGGGTAATTATGTTTGCGCGTGTGTGTCTGGTACGGGACTTCTAAAGGATATTCCTGGATGTGAGGAAGCAGAAGTACCCATTATGATGGAAACACAAAGGTCAGATGAAGTAATGAAATAATGAGTGGATTCTTTAAGATTTTTTTGATGCGGACCATTTTTAAAGTCTTTATTAAATTTGTTACAGTATTGCTCTGTTTTATGTTTTGGTTTTTTGGCCATGAGGCATGTGGGATCTTAGCTCCCCGACCAGGGATTGAACCCACACCCCCTGCATTGGAAGGCATAGTCTTAACCACTGGACCACCAGGAAAGTCCCTGGGTGTCTCCTTGGATAAGAGGATTCAATAAAAGCAGCTGTGTTGTGCTACAGACGGTCATGTGGCTCCGCTGTCTTGGTTGTACTTCGGAAGTTGATATCCTCTCCTCTTCTCTTTAGTGGATCTGCTTCTGTCTCTCTTTGCTCCACCAATTTTCCAGCCTTGCTTCTTATTCTGCTGACTCCTGTCTCTGTATCATATTTTTAATTCTACAAAAGAGAGACTTAGGTTAGTTATGTACCAACTGTATCAATCAGGATTTTTATTTATGAGCAACAGTATCCACTGTAAATATTTTAACTTAAAAATTATTGGTCAGCTCACAGAAAATACAGGAGGGAGCAGAGACACAGGAATAGAGTAATGAAGACAAAAACAATGTTCAAGTTACCTGCACAGGACACATTTGGCAGAGGGCATGAACACCTCAGGAGTCACCATGCAATCTGAACACTGGGTGTTCTTACACAGCTAACCTTTGGAGGTGGATATATCTGCCAGTTCCCTCATCAGAGTGGATTCTCTACCACACATGCTTCTTCACAAAATTCTGTAAGTTTAAGAAGAGTATTCAGATATGGTCAGAGACCAAAAATCCATTATTACATCCACTGCATTTTTCTAAATGGAAGACTACAACTTGACTGAGTTTTGGTGCAGACAAATTACAGGTCCCTTGACTCCATAAAAATCTATTGATTTTGTTGTTGTTTTGGCACCATTACTTCATCAAAGTGTTGGAGATTAAGGTGGTAGAGTCAAATGACACAAAAAAATTGGCAGAAATTCATCTGTAACTATTTCTGTAGAAAAAAGTAGCTATAGATGGTTAGAGCTTCTTAGATTTGGCTTCAATAATAATTTGGAGCTTAATAATTTCTCATCTTACACCACATTTATGGAACAATAAGTATAATGTATTTTTTAAAAGTATATTCTATTGTGTTCCCTAAAACATGTATTGCAAATTGTGAAAAATACATTCCATGAAATGATAGAAAGAAAAAGATGAAAGGAAAATATAAGTTGTGAAAATAAAATGAGCCCCAAAATAAATTAAGGTAGAAAATAGTTGTCTTTATATTTTGCATACATGCTATCTGTGATCCCTAAATTCTCAAAATTACATTCTGAACATTCTAGAATATATTGCAAAGAAGGAAGCCTGACAAGTTTCATTATCTATAATATTCATAAAACAAACAAAATAATATAGATTATTCAATATAAGTACAACAGTTACTTTTAAAACTGTAAAATTTTTAAAACTTTTTTCAATAAAAGAAATAGTTCCCTGTGATACTTCATGAAAGAATTACTATAAAACAAACAATAGTGGCAATAAAAACTTCTTTAATGAGTGTATGGTTTTCCTACAAGCAATCCTTATGCTATCTCGTACTATAAGTTCTAGGATGTGCCAAAGCATAGTTCTGTTAAAAAAAAATTACCAGGGATCAATGCACACACCCTATATGGACAATTATCTAATGGTCTGCCCTAAGAAAAGAGATTTTAAATATTACATAGCTATGATGTTCATCTTGAAGAAGGTACACCTCCAAAGGCTGTTTATCATAACCTCCAGGGGATGCAATATGTTTTAAAAACACATATTCAATACTCATTATTGTAAAAATAAAAACTATACAAAGCAATGATTGACAGATCTTCTGTAGATCTATACAGATTAGAGAGTGAATAAGCATTGAAGAGAGTCGAAAAGACACTGCTGTAGAGGAAGTGATGGACTGTATACTTCCAGATCAGAGTCTGTAACTATGAATCTTTTCAACCATTTGGCAGATATTAATCAGAAGTAATTTTGGATTATACCCATCACCAATTATTTGTAGCATGTGTTTTTTTATGTTGCTAAATGGTCTGTCAACCTGAGCTGACTTGCCAGCCTAAGTAAGATAAGAAATCTGAAAGTGATTTTCACATTTAATACAGCACAATAAAGAAGCTCTTACTACCCACACTATTTCTAATCCTTATGTTATCTAACTCTGTGTTAGGAGGCAGCTCCTCCTATCACAATTAGAAGTTGATGAGTAAAGACAATAGAGTTATATTCTGAACGTTCACCATGAAGATATTTCAAAATAGGTGACTTTAAAAAAGTTAGTAGGTTCTTAAGCCAACAATGTGGAGGGTATAAATTGGTCAGGAGAGTGAATACATGAAGGAGAAAGCACAGATAACTACCAAGGGATCAGGAATAGTTTACCTGTCCTTACCTTGGCCTTGGAAATGGAACTTAAACAGAAGCATTGCAGTTATGGGAGGAAAAAGGAATTTGTGTATCCAGCCTAAAAAAAACAAATATTGTTATATAGGTAAGCCAACCACAGATAGACCTGCCAAAAGGTATTCTTAGAATAAAGGATATATTGATGATTCTTATGAGGCATATATGGCTAAGAATGAGGATAGCTCACTGAAGTGGCAGTCTTTCATCCTACAGAAGAGGGCCACCTAGAGCAATAAAACAGGATTGAAAGAGAAATAATGGTATCTCTGGATTCCTGCATTCAGCAGAAGGAGTAACGAACCAGTCAGTGGGAGCAGGGTGGGGGGGGGAGGGATGAACACAGTCATCAACTGTGTAAAAACCCCTAGTTATAGGGGGTATAATTCAAAAACAAAACAAAACAAAAAGAACAGAAGAAACCTCAAAAGTAAGTATTGAGAGAATGAGTCCATTTTCAGGTATGTGCCAGGCCAGAGATGACAAAGCCAGCGAAGTCAGAGTGATTTTGATCAGATTAAATTCTTGTCCCACTCCTATCCTTAACAGAGATGGAAAAAGAGATATGGTGTTAAAGAAGAAAAAGCCAATAAAATTCTTTTTCATGCTGCAGAGTGTCTTGCTTCCTGACTACAGAAGTTCTTTAAAAGAAGAGGGGAGAAAAGTTTTATCTTTGAATAAAAAATGAAACATTGATTATTGTATGGATCTGGACATTTATAATTTTTTTAAATGTTAGACTGTGTTCTCTGACTTAAAGGAGTACAGGGCTTTTAATGAGCATAAAAATCATGAGGACTATAAGAATTTTCATCTAGGGTCAAGGGAAAGAAGAAACCCGCCGAAAAAATGTTAAGGGGTAGCTAGAATTAAAAATATGGTTTATTTTTACTAAATCCTATAAAACATGCTTGTTTATATATCTGAAATGTGTGTGTGTGTATGTATATGTCTGTGTCAGTAGAGAACATTTTTAAAAAAATTTCTGGAATCAAAAATTATCTATACATCAAGGTCATTTAAATGTTGAAATTATCTCCCCATGAATTGGTGAAGAAACCCCAGTTTCATTCATTGTTAAAATAAATTAGCAAATCACTAATGAAAGTGATTTCTGGCAAAGCATTTACATCATGACCCAATGAACATTTAGCATCCGTAATACTTATGAATAAGAAAGAAAGGAGGCTGCACTCATATTTGTTTACAACATTACAAAATAATAGCAGTTTACTCTTATGGAATCCCAGACATCTGTACTTGTTCAAGAATATCATCCCTGCAACACACAGATAAGTGCACTTCTATTTTTTTTAAAGCATCATTCAACTATCAGTGTCACACCTGAGGTCAGGGAAAGTGTTTAAAAGATTGAATTCAGAATGACTGAATAATAAGTAAAAAAATGAAAACATGTTTTGCTTCTAATATGTGTTCCCACACAGGTCTCTTCACACCTGAATCCAACAAAGCATTCATAAATATCTACCTCAGTCAAACAGGGCACAATTTACAAACAAAATGAAGTTTGTTTTTTCATTCTGTGTCTACATCACTAATTTTCTTTTATCATTTCCAGTGCATATAGCACCAACGAAACAACCTCAGCAATGAAGCTTGTTATAAAAGTGGGCTTTAGGGTACATTAAAAAATGATTGTGTATAGATAACAGCACATTAAAAAGAGTTTTCTTAGGAACAGATGCCAGCTGGCAGGGAATAAAGCACTTTATTGAGTTTTGTAACCAAGTCATTTTATGTGTATACTACAAATACAGTATTACATATAGGACAATTTATTGTCAGTATTGTTATGGAAACAATTCAAAACTTCTTGTGTAGATACATTCTTCTTTTTGCATTTCTGTTTTGTATATAGTAAAGAGAGTCTGTTTCAGGGGTCCTAAAGCAAAATAACAATCATTAGTAGAACCAAAAGTAGACTTGTTTATGTTGAAAAAGAAAAAAAAAATCCCAAACCAAAAACATCGGACAAAATATTTATACAATATACTCAGAGGTGAATGACTTATAAGTGAAAGCTAATTTTAAGTAATGTTTATCAAGTGTAATACATTCTCTCTATGCTTTACAAAATTTCTGTATTATTACATGTTATAAAAAATGTTGTATGTTAGAAATTATGGTTCTATTAATGGTACAAATGGCATGCCGTTTAGAAAAGATGTGGAAACACAGAAGCAGGGCAAGTATCTCTTTTTTAAAATCACCATTTCAAAAGTTTCAGATAAACTTCATGTCCCCTTGGAGTTTACTCTTCCAAATTGCCAACTATACCTAATGTCCTTAAGAATGTCTAATCTTAACGTTGTAATTGCAGCACCATACAATTTTGGCAATGATCTTAGGATAGAGTTTGATGAGTGTATTATAGAATACTTGGCCCTTCCCACTCTTCTTGCTCTGTAAAATTATTAATTGTATTAGCAGATATGAATTCTCTCAATAGGTTGAACTAAATATCCTGAAAAACCTTTTCAATTAGAAAGAGAGAAAAACAAAACAAAAGAAAATCTACCACTTGAAAACACTGAATATAATATTTTGAAAAGTCTTTAAAAATGTATATGCAGATTTGCAGGGAAGTGAACTCCATAGGGGCCACAATTAAGCAGAAGCAGGATTACACAATGGAAAGCTCTTGTTAAATTGTGGGTACCCTCAGGTACTGGTCAATCTTTGTAACCCTCAGTCTTGAGGATTGATGGCTGCAGTGATTGTATGGTAAGAAGGATAAGGTTTTTCCAACTCAGTGTCCTTGGAAAAGCAAGCATGGGTATTCCATGCTTTCTTGTCAGACACCGCATACTCTGTAATTACACCTGATACTCCCAGGAATTGGAGTCTCACTTGCCTCATGGATTAAAAATCACAAGTAGGTGCTTAATCAACCGTAAATTGATTGATTCCACAAACACAGATTGTGTGCCAATTTTGTAAGACTTAAAGATTCTTTTGATGGTAAGACAGGACAATGGCACTTGATTAGATGAAAGGCAGGACTTTTTGAAACTTACAGCTTCAAAGTAGAGAAGGCTGCCAAGCACGGCCACATAGCGGATTACACCCAGGGACAGGGTAACAGCAGATTGTAGCTGTACAGGGCGGTTTGTGTATGACAAGTAGCATGGGGTTAGCTGGGTTATGTGGGCTTCCTGTGGATGGACTAATATGAATAATTTCTGGACGAGGCAGACAGTAGTGAGCCTTCAGTTGCCTGATACATGGCTCTGGGGCAATTAGGGCTGGTGCATATTGGCCTGGAGTATGAAAGCCCCCATAACCAAAGTGGTTGGAATGTGGATTTATTCAGCTGCTCAAGAAAGGGAACTAACCCGTCTAACCAGTGTCTCAATACTGGGTCAAGACAGCATTTTAAAAAACAAAACAAACGAAAATCTCTATTACAGTACTTACCATATTCTAAACACTTCCAGATCCAAAGGGAGAAAATTTACAGAGCATTATGATAAAATATGAAATCAGGATTAAAATTATTTTTTAATCTTGGAAATAAATTTGTAGAGGAGGAATGCTGATCTATTAAAAACTATGTCAGGAGCTCTATAATATGATGACATGGTATTCTTACTTCCACTAATTTAAGACCAGTGGAACTCACAGGGTCTAGTCATAGACCTTTAAAGTAGAACATTTTGCAGTGATATAGCTGAACTTGCAATTTTGTCTTCCTGTCACCTTGCTAGTACCTGATGTTTAATTCTCCTTTGACTTTACTTCTCATTATTTCTCATGATCAGTTCCAGAACTTTGGCCTTAATTCTGCTCTATGTCTAGCTGTATCAGCTTTGCCCCCTGTAAATTATCCCAGAACGGATCTTCAAAGTCTATAATCCTAAGTCTATATAAATGTTTTGAAGAGATCCCTTTGTTTACTCAGTAAAAGTATTGGCATATAGTGTTAAATCATGACAATGTTCATGGTTTGTAATATGAACACTTTCATATTATTTTTATACCACTAATTAGTAGTGTAGTATTAGTAGCCACAATTTACTTATTGGCTATATAGTTAGTAATATTTGTTTTTCAGTGCTCAGTATCTTTATTTAGTGCACATTATATGAAATTTAAATTTTTAAAATAAAATGTTTTCTTTCTAGAATAAAATAGTGACAAATATTTCAGTGTATAAGGGAGTTCATAGACACTAGTTTTCTTATTTTTGTTTGTTGATAAATCTTTTCGTTTGCTCAATAAATCTGCTTTCATTGGTGTAATCTTTGTAATATAATAAAATAAGTTTTCTAGGGGGGTTGAATTTGCTAGTCTAAAAATATGCATAGTTCTGATAGAAAAGATAAATAAACAAGAAAAACAAGTCTACTGTAAAGCTTCAAAGAGATACAGACAGTTCTAAGGCACATAGCGATTTCAAGCTGTGTTGAACAGCATGATAATCTATGTTTCTGCATGGTGATAAACATAAAATCTGAAATGGGTATTAAACATTGGTCCAGTGTTATATAAGCAAATGTGATACTCACGTTTGGGGTGAATTTGGCCCCATTTGTCCAAGAGACTGATGGATATCTCATACCGCTAGCTTTCCCTGGAACACACCAAACTCAGCTTCATAGAAAGATAGCCTTACCTGGTGTTGGAAATCCTTTAACAACTGTATCATCATGTCTTTTTTTGCATTGCTCTTTGCCTGCCCACATCTCCCTCAACTCTATTTAGCTTATACAAACTTCTCTCTCCAGTGTGTACCAAGTCAACATCGTTCCTTACCACACACTTATTAATGTCTTTTGAGCTTTAATAATCTTCTTCAAGAATGAATGACTTCATCATGCAGTTTGGCCTTGATTTTTACTAGTCTGTATCCCAGTCAAACTTCCCAATCCCTTCTTTTGTCTTGATATATATAGTCTTATTCTCGTATACTAGCGTATGATATTGAGATCTATTACACATATAATGGTGGGTTGAAAAGCAGTCATGGTCTGGAATGATGCATGGTATAATAGAAAAGAAATGAGTTAAGCAGACTTTTTAATTTGTATTTGAAAAATTTCTGTGGGTATTAACTTATCCCATCAAGTTATGCGATAGAAATCACTTCTTCCACCTGTGCTGGAGAGTGCTAAATGAGCCCCGTAGTCTTAATTGCTGATTCATTCTCAAGGACAGACCTACATTCTCTTCCTAAAAAGAGAATTGAATTCAGTGCTATAAAGAAATGAGCTGTCAAGCTATGAAAAGACATGGAAGAAACTTAAATGCACATTATTAACCGAAAGAAGCCAATCTGAAAATGTTACATCCTGTGTGATTCCAACTATATGACATTCTGGAAAAGGCAAAACTACAGAGACAGTAAAAGATCCGGTGGCCAGGGGTTGGATGAATAAGCTGAACAGAGTATATCGAAGGCAGTGAAAATACTCTGTATGATACTATAATGACGGATACATATCATTATACATTTGTCCAAACCCATAGAATTTACAACACTAGGGGTGAATTGTAGTGTAAACTATGAACTTTGGGTGTTTATAATGTGTCAGTGTAGGTTCATCAGTTGTCACAAATGTACCAGTTTAGTGGGTGATGTTGATAATGGGGGAGGCATTGCATATCCAGGGGCAGGGAATACTTTCCTCTCAATTTTACTGTGAACCTAAAACTCCTCTAGAAAAATAAAATATTTTAAAGAGAAAAAAAAAAGAATTGATGACATGCATTTTCTCCTTCTCAGAGAAACTTTATTGTTCTACCCTTTTTTCACCCTTCTCAATCTTTCTTGGGTGAACTGGTTGAAATCTCTTTGCCTTTGATCCAGTTTTTCCCCTCTGCTTGGCTCTTTTGGATTGGATATGTCCTCTGAACTATCACATGGTCACTGTGTTTGCCCATGCCCGGGGGCTTATTACCATTTCTTCTTTCTTTCAGTGCCTGTTAAACAAGGGTCAACCTAAACCTCATTCCCATGCCTAATTCTGGCTTCTAAAATTCCAACCAGAGTTTAGATTCGTGCCTCCTCCTGTAATGTAAAAGAGCAGTTTGCGTACTATTAAAACTGTCTCTGAATTTCAAAGCAATGTTTTTTTTAAAGGACATTGAGCAGCATAATTGAATGGTTTTCTATGATCATTTATGCCTATATTCCATCCATTCTGTTAGGAAGTGGAGAGTAGTAAACAAGATAAACAAAGTCCCTGAGCTCATGTTTTAGAGAGAAATGCATAAAACAAGTAACATATCGGCTAGATAATTTCTTAAACTGTGATAAATCAAAGAAAATAAAGATGGTAATCTAATAAAGATGAACTGAGGTGGAAAGTAATTTGTGAGAAGGTAAAATATTGTGTGATATCTGAAGAAAAAGAAGATACCATTGATATAAATGACCTAGGGATGGACGTGAGAGAGGGCTCTTTTGGGAAAGATATTTGTCTAACTTGAGGAAAGGAAATAATGTTCATGTGATTTGGGGAGGCAAGAGGAAGTTGGGCAAAATGACGTTAGACATGTGATGTTGTGATTATGGTAAAGTGAAAAGTTTGTAAACTGGGTCTGGCAGATTCTCACTGATGATTTTAATCTATTACTCTTGTTGCTGAATGGAAAATGGGTTATAGAGATGAAAGAATGAAAGAGAAGAAAATATAAGGTATTGTAGCAGTTGATGCAAGAAGAGATGTAAATTTAGAACTGGGTAGTGGTACATGAGAAGTAGAGAAGAAAAAGTATTTGCTAAATATTTTGGATAACCTATATATGAAATAAGCTCTTATTTATGAGTAAAACAATCCTTTTCATAGGTTGTTGTAAACTGAAGGCACTTATAAAATTGGAAAGACCTGGGAAGAACAGGTTCGTGGGATGGAGCAGGATGAGGATCAAAAGTTCTATTTTTATATACACTCAGATTTTAATGTATATGATTAATTTTTGAAGCATTATCAGAGAGACAGTTTAATATATGTCTTTGAAATTCAGAAGCAATGTTTTAAATTGATGGTATACAGTTAAAGGCATAATATAAGAGGTATTTAAGGCCATCAGATTGCATTATTGTCTATGGTGATGATAAAAATAAAACCAGGGAAGCAGACCCATGAACAAGCCCTGAAAAAATCTAATCTTTAATGGTTAAGTAAAAGGGGAAAATTTAGCAATGGAACCTTAAGAATATGCAGTTTAAAAAGCGGAAAGAAAATTGTAATGCCATGGAAGACAAAAGAGAAGAATGTTTCAAGAAGGAGGAAGTGAACAACTATTAACTGCTCTTGATGGTTTAGACAGATGAGAGCAAGAAGGGGCTACTATATTTGGCAACATGGGCGTTGTTATGACCATGAGTAATATCAGAGTAAAGGGGACTGAAGTCATACTGGGTATGATTAAAGAGAGAATAGAGAGATACAGGTGAGTGGTGGCCAACTTCCCTCCACTTATGACACCAGCTCCAACTCCAACACCATGCCATCTAATTGTACCAAGACTTCAGGTACACATAGACTAGGGGTAATCATAAAAGAGCCTCAGGGCAGTGACAAGAAAGCAGCAGATCCTAGGAAGTGTCTTGATCCTGATATATTATCTGAGAGTATATAATATTATGGGATGAAAATGGTGACTTAAAAGAGAATAGACATTCTGAAACTAAAATTATTAAACTATCTTGAGAAAACATAGACTTTGGTTCATGAGGGAGAGATAAAAACATCACCATCATCATCATAATAAACCTCTTTGTAATAGTTAAAAACACAGATTCTAATATCAAGGTGTCTGAATTTCAATCTAGGTTTTACCAATTGTTGGTGGTGAAATTAAAATAAATCATATAACCTCTCTGTTCTACCATGCTTCCCATGTGTAAAATTGTAGAAGCATTTATTAAACAAATACTTCTTGAATGCTTGCTATATGCCAGTCACCATTCTAGTGCTTGGGATGCATTTGTGAATAAAACAGCAGAAATATATTGCTTTCATGGAGTTTTCAGTTTAGTGTGGCTCGTGATAGTCACTCTCATAGGCTTTTGCTGATGATTAAATGTGTTAGTATGTGTAAAGTACAAAGAGCAGTGCTTGGCCTACACTAAACATTCTGTAATATTAGCTATCATCATTTCCTGGAGTTAGAGTAGAAGGTATTGGAGATGTGCAACTGTTCAAAAGTCTTGATTTACTTGGCGAGTGGAAACAGTGAGGGAACATTGTTTTGTTCTCATGTAATAGAAGAGAAGTATGTTTTGTTTGTTTATATGCACCAGGGGTGCACAATTAATGTTAATCATTGATGAAATTAAAAAAGTAGAAAATCTTCTAGGGAAGGAGAAAAAAGGAATATAAATAAACCCACTTAAATCAGCACAAATAATTACAAGGTAATAAAGAAAAAATAAAATAAATGGTAAAATAAAAACAATAAAATTTTGTTCATCATTTGGTATATTAAACATAGGTAATTAAATTAAGCCATTATAGAGTGTTAAATTTCTATGAAATATATTTAAAAGAATAAAGAAAATTTAAAAATAAAGGGTTAATTAAATATCTTCCAGACAAATATAAACATAAAAAAGTAGGCATAGAAATAGTTGTATCAAACAAAAGACTATTTAAAGTTAAAAACTCTCAATAAGATGAAAAGATATTTTGTAAAATAAAAGATGCACTTTTAGAAAAATACAAGTGCCATAATTGTATATACATAGATAGCAAGCTGTAAAAAGTTAATAAATGGAACCTGATTTAAATAGAGTTGGAAGACAGAAGGTGGGTGTCTCATGTCCTACAATGAGAGCAGAGTCCAACAGGAAGAAGAAAGTATCCCTATTCTTGCCTGACAAGAGCTCAGAAAATGAGAGACAGTCACAACTCAGTCAATGAAAATCCACAGACTCTTTGTTTACAAAAGCCTTCCCAACTACCGTTTCCCATCTATTAAAGATTTCTCTCCATTTTTGCTGAGGACTTGCACATGGCTGGCCATAGTTGCAGACCCTGAATTGCAATTCTTTGTTGATCAAGAACAAACCCATTTTTGCTGACGGTCTGTTTTAGGTCAACAATGCCAACACATTATATATTGCAAAACTTATCAGATGTCAATCTAAGTGAGATAAAATGCAATTATGTTTGGAATTTTCCATGTATTATTTAGAGACAAAGAGACTTGGTAACTGTGAAAATGAAAGTATAAAATACTCTAATCAACAGATTTAATGAAATAGATAAATATATAAACTTGTATTCCTCATGAACAATTTATTTGTTTGTTTATTTATTTACTTTTCTGTCTAGTTACCACACCAAATAGAAAAACTGAAGAAAATTTCAAATATAGAAAATTTGAAAAGCATATATTCTAATCATAATACAGTAAAAATTAATACATATATTTTAAAACCACAAAACATTTTGAACCATATTCTTAGATAAGCACTGTATCAAAAAAGGATATAAAAATTGAAATAATATATTAGCTAGAAAAAATATATCATAGCCTATGGGATATAGCAAATACAAGAAGAAAATTTAGTCTAGTCAGCAAAGCTTTTTATATGTTCATTACAAAAGAGAAACTTTAAAAATTACCTACTTCTGGGCTTCCCTGGTGGTGCAGTGGTTAAGAATCCGCCTGCCAATTCAGAGGACATGGGTTCGAGCCCTGGTCCAGGAAGATCCCACATGCCACGGAGCAACTAAACCTGTGTGCCACAACTACTGAGCCTGCACTCTACAGCCCACGAGCCACAACTTCTGAAGCCCACATGCCTAGAGCCCATGCTCCTCAACAAGAGAAGCCACCGCAGTGAGAAGCCTGCGTGTAGCAACAAAGACCCAACACAGCCAAAAATTAATTAATTAATTAATTAATTTAAAAAAAATTACCTACTTCTCATATTTTCAAAATAAGGAAAGAACATTTTAAAAATGAAATGAGGAAATATAAATTAATAAAAATAAAGGTAGAAGTTAGTGTAATTAAAAATAATCTAAAGTTGGATTTATTGTTAAGGCAAAATATTTTAAGTGAACAAAAAGCATCACTAATATGATTAATAAACAAAAAAGAGGGCATAATAGGTAAAATTAGGAATGAGAAGTGGGCTGTAACCTCTTCGATTTTAGAAAAGATATTAAAATAATCACAAGAGAATACCACATACAATTCCGTGGGAAAATGTTTAACATATGAGAGGAAACAGATGATTTCTTGCTAAAAAATAAAATACAAAAACTAATCCAGAAAGAAGAAAACTTGATTAGACTTATTATTATGGAAAATATTGAAAAAGTGAGTAAAGATCTGTCAAAAGTACACCAAAATCCATATCACATCTTTGTTATTTGTTAGCAACTAAGATACTTCTAATCTCCTTGTAACTATTCATGACCAAGAAAGTAGATAGCTTTCCCTCTATAAAGACTTGATAAAGATGATGTGAAAACAGAAAAATACATAAACATTTTTATATAAGTGAAAACATTCTAAATAAAATATTTTCACATAGAACCTACCAAAATATCAAAGTGAGATCTGATTAATTAGAACTTATTCCAGGAATGAATGGACGATTCAATATTAGGAACTCCATAAAATTAACTAAATCAATAAATTAAATGGAAAATATATAGTTGATATGTTTGCCAGAAAGAGTCAAAGAGTGGGCCCTGCTCCTTAGTTGGCTCATTCATATTTTGCCTGGAGACCTCCGTCAGCAGAAGGCAAGAGGGAGACCTAGATACTGCATGACAATCTGCCTCGGGGCCATTAGGAACAATTTCTCTCTCCTTATAAGACATCACAGAGAAGCCCAGTTCTCTCGGGTTATTCCTCATCCACTACTCAACCCCGCAAACCCCACCATATGCCCATGGACTCTAAACATACATTGTTCCCCATATGGTCTATACACATCCTATTCTAACATCTTTCCCTATCCCTTTGCATATCAGAAACTTCCCCATATCTTCAAGCCTTTTTGTGATTTTTCTTTCCCATTTATGTTCTAACAGAAATCTACCACTTTTCTGAGAACACTACTTACTTTATAGCCTCCTTCCTCCTAGTGGTGACTTTTGCATTTTATATCCCTTGGACCTCTGGCTTGATGTTGAGCTTGGCACCCTTTTATTTCTCATTGCTACATCCAAACTCTGCACCCTTCCACTTACACTTAAAAGCACAGAGCTTTGTATATTAGACTGGACCACACGTTATTGCTCTTTGTTTTAATAATATACAGAATTCCAGGTCCCTTTTTGTTGAATATTTTAGCTCCTAGCTCTGTTTAACTCTGTAACCTTGCTGTTTTTTATGATGATTTCAATTTCCACATATATGAACTTTCAATAAGCTGATGTGGCAAATAGTGATAGTTATTCATCAAAAATATTCATCTTTCCTTTTGACAGATAGCCAGACAATATTTATAAGTCTCTTCCATGTGGCCATATGGTTGAATTACAGCTAATGGACTATTTGGCAAAGACAAGAGTGTTTAACACTATGTTTCAAAACATAGATATTATTTTGTAACTTGGAAAACATCAAATAAAATATTCTTTTCAAGGGATGAATGAAAGGTGAGAATTTTGAGACAATGCTGATAAATTGTTTCAGGAGTTACAAAGGACTAGGATACTGGAAGCAGATATGAAGTCAAGGTAGAGCTGCTTTGTTGATGTTTCTTTGTTTCTCTTTCTGATTTTATTTTATTTCCTTTCTGGTTTAGAAAGTATGTTTTAGAGCAGGCTTTTATGTGAATGGGAATGGTCTTGTGAAGACAAAGAAATTGAAAGTCAGATGACACAAAATAGGTCAAAGTCACAGATAGAAATACTGATACAGGGCTACTGATACAAGTTGGTGTGTTGTTTGGTAATGGGAAAAGGAGTATATTTTCTCAGATGGATTCCACATCACTAGTGAATTATGAGGCTAGGCCATCAGTTGAGAATATGGTTAGAAGAGAGGTTGAAGAGAAAAAAAATGGACAGGTTGAAATGAAAAGAGAAGAGTAAATTAATACAGTAGACACCTCAGAGGGTGGGAATGTAAACTTATGAGAAAATTGGTCTTGGACTACTGACAAGTTTTCAATATCTATTTGAGTGTTCAATATTTATTCTTTTGATCATGAAGTTAAAGTATAGTAATTAAATCATTTTTATTATTTTCTTTAGCAATACTTAACTATTCATGGGTAATCCCAGTGAAATGAGTAGTTGATTTCAACCATCCTTAGGAATTTTGTTCAGACCAGAAAGACAGACAAGAGAGAGGGACATAAGTATTGAGTATGCCTTCATGACCAATGAGTCAAAGGTAGGTAATAAAGAAAAGTAGGAGAAACAATAAAAAGAGGAATACCACACAGTGAATGTGCCTATGAGGCTAAAACTTGTGCTCAGGTGTTTCTAAAGTAAATGAGTTGGAAGGAGAGGTGATGATTGCAGACGGTGGAATTTTTGAAGCAGATTTTGGAGATGATGTATTTACTAGTAAGGATAAAGTTCATAACATAAATATGGGAATTGCTGGCTAAATATAATAAAGGGGAAATTTTTGAAACTGAGAGACCAAAGAACTAGAAGGACAGGTTTTGCATGGTCCGTTCAAATGAGTTTTAGAAATTGTCCAGAAATGCTCTGTAATAAAAGTTGAGGAGACAATATTCATTAAACTCCAGGCAACATGTGTCTGCAACATTTTTTCCTATGCTATAGGCTACAAAGTAAGGATTTTCTAATATGAGCACACTGAAGGAAATCAATTTATGTCTTTTTAGGGATAGGGGAATTGTATGTAAACACTTGTTACTTAGATTTGCATTGGGGGATCTCACATAAGGTTGAGCTCTGTTAATATGTAATTTGGGTTTCTTCCCTAGATGTTAGGCTTAAGGAAGATATACAGAGTTTCAAAAGTCCAAAGGACCAAGTGATGCTTCAGCCATATTATAAAATATAATAGTGTTTAGAATTACGATAGGACATATATCTGTGTGATCTTGTTATACTTTGGAATATGTTCTCAAAAACACATGTTGAAGTCCTAATCCCCAGTACCTCTAAATGTGACCTTATTTGGAAGTGAAGTTTTTTGTAGATGTAATTAGTTAAATTAAAACGAGGTCATAATGGAATAGGATGGCACCTTAATCCAGTATGACTGGTGCCTTTCTGAGGAGATAGCCGTGTGAACACACAGAAACACACATGAAGATGCTATGTGAAGACAGAGGAAGATGATAGAAGATTGAAATGATGCATCTACAAGCCAAAGAACACCTGGGGCTACCAGAAGCTGAAAAAGACAAGGAAGAATCTTCCCCTAGAGCCTTCAGAGGAAGTGTCAACTCTGAAAAATGTTTAAGAGTTGTATGTTTCAGTTTTATTTAGGAAACTTACTGACGGCTATAGCCCAGGAAACAGCCTCTCATTAGCTCTGAGGGGACTGCTCCAAAGAGGTAAGGGGAGAAACCTTGTAAATTTGATTTTTGGCTAGGGAATACATGCAGTGAATCACACAACTCAGTAAGAGATTAACACTAGTTCCAAGGAACAAATATCTTAGTTAATGATTTAGTGCTTTTCTATGTATGGGAAGATGCAAGAATCTGGTTCATTAAAATTTCTCCTGAGATATACACCTAACTACCTAAGGGGCTTGTTTTTTCCAAAGCACAGAATGTCTCATCTTGTTTTTCATCCTGAACTCCTTCCTGGGAGCACTGTTGGTCAGTGATTGCAGTGGCTAATGATTTAATCATTGTAGAACTGGATAGTGGGCAACATTCTTTGTTTTACAATACCATGGCCTTCCTAACACCAGGATTTCAAACTTCCAGTCTCCAGAAATGTAAGAGAATACAATTCTGTTGTTTTAAGCTAGCCAGTGTGTGATATTTTGTTGCAGAAGCCCTATGAAACTAGTATAGATGGTTATACATATTTAGGGATGTTTGGAAAGTGATGGTTACCCTCACTTCAGTTGTATAGACTTCATGCAGTTCCTTTCAATCCAAAACCAGTTCCAGTATGGGAGCCGGACTACAAATTTCCAAATGACGGGACAGGCAGCACTTGGCCAAGAAGGTTCATGTATGGGAAAAGTAAAGCAACACTTTCTAGAGGACAAAGCCTAGAGCCTGTCTCCTTTTGAGGTAAATTTCTAGAAGACAACTCACTTATTTAGAGAAGAGATTTTCTGAAACCCTTTCTACTACACAGATAGAAAACTATTTGGAAACCGATTTCTCTGAAATCTACTTTATCATGTTTTACTGGTCTATCATTTCTACCAGAAATCTAGTACATATTATTAAAAATGTATGTACTTCTGAAAGACTTTTCACTGTTCAGAACACAGTGAATATTCTGAAAATCATTCATTGAAAGTGACTGAATGAACACTAGTATAAAATAATGCTTTGCTCTGATTGCATCACTAGCCTGTATGTCAAGAAAAGGAAACTTCATGGAGGAAGTTGGTATAATCTCAGTGGCTGTGGAGTACTAGTTAATTTGTTTCTGAAAAAATCAGATGCCTGAAGTTTAAAAGAGATTTAAAGAGAGTTAAAGGTAGCTAAATGTTTGTGAGCACTGGCTAAATGTCTTGAGTTCAAACATCACACCATTTCTGCTGACAACAATGAAGTAACTTAGGCATTTATTTTTTATGTCATTATCATATCAAAGGTCAGAAAAATAGGCCAAAAATGGTTAAATAATTCTTACAATGTCATATATCTAGTTGGAGGCAGAGGTGGGATTTGACCCTATGCAGTCTCATTCCAAAGGATAGCTCTTAATTCCCATGCATAGACCCTCTCATTTTTATACATCATATTTCATATATCTCATATATCATATATGAGATATATCATATCTCATATCTCATATTTATCAAATTACAGGATGTTCTATTTTTGCCAAATACATTATTTCACAATGCCTTTCTCCCATATTGATTGTAGAAGGCACCTTGATTTCAGAGATGTTAAAATATGAAGGAATTAAATTATGTGACTTAGAACTAATAAAATATGGTAATTGGATCCAAATACTATAAACTAAGTAATATTAATTTTATGGATTAGAGAACCAGGTACAAAAGGGATTTAATTACCTTGATTTGGTGCCATAGTGAAATAACAGTTAAAAATATATTTTCTCAACATCAAATCCTGTACACTGAAACACTAAGATATTCTTTAATTCAAAAATGATACACTTGAAACGATTATTTTTATATTTCTGTTTGGGAATAATTCCATTTAAAAAAATCTTATATCAATTTTCATTGTATTTAAATTTTAAATCCTTAAAACTAAAGATTATCTTTTTTTTTTTTTTTTTGCGGTATGCGGGCCTCTCACTGTAGCGGCCTCTCCCGCTGTGGAGCACAGGCTCCGGACGCACAGGCTCAGTGGCCATGGCTCACAGGCCCAGCCGTTCTGCGTCATGTGGGACCTTCCTGGACCGGGTCACGAACCCGTGTCCCCTGCATCGGCAGGTGGACTCTCAACCACTGCACCACCAGGGAAGCCCAAGATTATCTTTTATATAACAGAATGTCTTACTAAAAAATCAACATATACTTGTTACCCCCTCTTCCTTAAGGCAACTGCTTTTGTGGAGCTATTATTATAGAAATTAAGAATACCTATATTTACAAAGAGATTTCAGAGTTTAGGATTTCCAACATTAAACTTATTGTTTAGGATAAGCAATGGAATTAACTATTTGTGTTTCAAGAGTTAAAAGTAAGACCTCTTGATTCTTAGTTTAATATTGAGGAGAAGGATCCTAACTCCACTTAGGCTGGATGCCACAGTGGAATCTCAGAGCAAGAAATACTTGAGCAGCTTTCTATGATGTCATAGTGTGGCAACACCGAGCAAAGTGGACACTGGCCCAAGAGAATGACATGAATCAGGGCTGTTGCAAGTTGGGATTAGAAGTCAGGTGCAAGACCTTTGTGCACTATGTAAGTCTCTAGATTTTGATGGACTTTGTTTTAGTTTTTCATGTATTTGGTTGCTTGTTTAAAATATATATTTTTTTATAGATTGCAACTTTCTTTTTAAACCTTCCATGACCAGCTACATTTTTTTTAAGGACTCACGTTTATTTATTTATTTATTATTTTTGGCTGTGTTGAGTCTTCATTGCTGTGCGCTGGCTTTTTTTTAAGGACTCACGTTTATTTATTTATTTATTTATTTATTTATTTATTTATTATTTTTGGCTGTGTTGAGTCTTCATTGCTGTGCGCTGGCTTTCTCTAGTTGCAGCGAGTGGGGGCTACTCTTCATTATGGTACGGGGGCTTCTCATTGTGGTGGCTTCTCTTGTTGCAGAGAACGGGCTCTAGGCACATGGGCTTCAGTAGTTGCAGCACATGGGCTCAGTAGTTGTGGCTCACGGGCTCTAGAGCGCAGGCTCAGTAGTTGTGGCGCACGATCTTCGTTACTCTGCGGCATGTGGGATCTTCCTGGACCAGGGATCAAACCCGTGTCCCCTGCATTGGCAGGCGGATTCTTAATCACTGCGTCACCAGGGAAGTCCCTGAAATATTTAGGGTAGAATGTGATCTAGGGGGATGTGATATTAAACCTCTTACCTATCTGAAATTTAATTATTCCATGTGATTTTAATTTAATTTGGGAAAAGAAGGGAGATATGATCTTGATATCACTGGGAGTATAGAAGAATGACATTCTAGTTACATTTGTTTTGTTGGCAGAAAGAAACAAACAAAAAGGGAGACAGAAAGAAAGATTCCTATATCACAGTTGGTCCTGGCGGAGGGGCATGCCAATGTATAGAGTTGACAGTGACAGTAATAAAGAGGAAAGGAAGGAGAGTGAGTCCCAGGGGGCTTGGAATAAGACAGAAAGAGGAACACAGAAGTAAACCAGGGTCAAAGAAGCTGATGCTGGTACTTGATAATAGAAGGATCAACTTGGGATCCTCAAAAGAGGAGCTCAAGAAACTATTTGTTTGATTAAGGTTTAGAGTAAATGTCTAAAGCTCAAAATAAACACAGAAGCAGTCATAGTGTCCATACATTTGATTTCAGGTTTTGGCTTTATTTACTTATTTCTTGATAAAACAGAGCATAGTTGCCAGTGGTGACTTTTTACTGTTTAAAGGGCTGTTTACATTACAAACCATACTATGCTTTGAGTTTATAGAGAAATTCTGCTATACTATGTGTATATAAATATATATGACTGAAATGAACTAGTGGTCAAAACAGAAGGAAGACATCATTCAATACTTTGTTGAAATGTTAAACTAAGCAATGTAAAAGTTGCATACTAAGTTAAAATATTTATTTACTTATTTATTGAGGAATTAAACCCTAAGTTCAAAACCAATTGAAAATGCTAACGTTGAGTATAAAGTGTGAAAATATAATGCTCCTGCATCTAGCACATTTGTAGGGCATATAGTAAGCACTCAATTAAAGCTTTTTGAATTTGTGTTTATCTTCAAGAGGTTAATATGGTCCCAGAAATTAATTTTTTCCACTTGATGATGATTATATAAAAATATCTGGATACTTTCAGAATCAGCAGTTTCTGAAATCAAAATAAAATCTATGCTAACACACAGATGAGGAAATAAGCTATATGAATTTTAAAAATTCATGGCCCTAAAACATCCACTAGATTCAATTCACAATTGTTTAAAATGGCTGGAAGAAATGTAAAAAAATGAAAAATTAATGATCTGTAATATTTGTTTGAAGACTTGGGTAAGGAGTGTATTTTGCAGGTTTGCTAAAATAAAATGTTAAGTAAACCAGTAAAAACCTTATATAAAGCAGTGTCTGCTTACAAGTAAATGAATATCTTAATGTACCCATTGTTTGTTAAGGCATTCTATTGGGAATGGAAAAAAATATATCACTTTTAAACAATCTTGGGACTTACCTAAACTTTTTTTTTTCCCAGCTAGACCAGTTAAATAAATGATCCAATGTATTTTATAAAGTAGATTGCATTGTTCCTGAAATTTTCATATATTTTTTAAAAAGACACCATTTCCAAGTCATATCTTGCCAAGTTTGTATTGGTTTTTATGTTTATCTGAAAATAGTCACAAATCCATGCTTGCAATATTGTTAATGACACTAATGCGGATGATGATGGTGATACAAAAGTGACAGTGATGATCATGAGGTTAGCTAATGTTTATGGCATGTATACTTTATCCCACAGCAAGCCATAACATAGATGCTAGAATTTCCTCACTTCTCATAAGAAGAGAGGAAGCTAAGACAAAATAAATAAGTTGCTCAATTACACATGAAGTTGTTGAGCAGAGCTGGAATTTGTACCAATGCTTGTGTAGCTCCCAAGCCCTTGGGCTGCCCTAAAACCAATTACAATTTCTGTAATAACAATTATATCTCTTTGTTCTCTGGTGATCCGTGAGGAGGATTTCTTTGCCAGTTTGGTTATCAACATTAATTCAATAGCGTTGGAATGCCATGAAGTTAAGATATACACTAAATTACATATCAAATGAAAGACTAATAGTGACTGTACATAAAGCTTTTAAATTTTGTTTCCAGATTAATTATGAACTAGTTAAGCTATTGAACTAAATTTGCTTTATATAAATATTAGTTAAATCTTTATTTTCTAATCATAGTATTTAATTATAGTTCTTTACAATTTGACATAGGTAATGTAGTCATTACTACTAATTAAGCTATTATTTACTATGTATGCATACGACCTGGCATTCTATTAGAAGCTCAAAAAACATTATCACTAAAACTGAGTACAGAATAGAGAACCATATTGATATTTGCTAGCACTGTTAAAGAGGAGATTTTGTTTCCACACACAGAAATCACTTGCTGTCTAGAATGAAAACATTTTTCTCAATCTGATGCCAAGTATTCGGCCTCTGTGCACCGGTGCCAAATCAAATCTTGGAGACAGAGTTTTGGGTGAAGTAGAAAAGAATAGCATTATTGCTTTGCCAGGCAAAGAGGGACACAGCAGGCTCATGCCCTCAAAAACTGTGTGTCCCTACCCAGGGGGATTTGGTGAGGCGTTTTATAGCAATGGTTCAAGGGTGGAGTTGCTGATAAGGATCAGGGTGTGTGCAGGGCCTGTGCTCCTTAGTCTGGCCTCAGGTGGTCTCCTGATGAGCTCCTCTGGGTTACCAAACTGTGATCTTATCTGGAATGAAGAATGCTGACATCTTCCATTTGTTGGGGGCTTTAGTTCTATAAAAGAGCTCAAAGATATTGTTATGTGTATCCCTTGAGGGGGAACCAGGACCCTGCCTCAAGTCTGCAATATTGTTTCTTGACTATTCCTCCCTTGTCTCTGCATCCCCTCCCTTCCTTGATTAGCAACTGTTTGAAAGGCTTCCATGCCCAGGAGTCCCACAGTGTCCTGCTTGGTTTCAAACCCAGTAAAAGGCTACCCTAACCTGTCATATCCTTAGGCTATTTGTTAGACTGCTGTCTACATATTGGGAGCTGCTTATAATGTTATTATGTTAAGCAGACAGATAAATTTATTTAAGAATAATGTGTTTCTTTGTGATTTTTCTAAGCTTATATTGTTCTAAATAAGTCCATTTATATATAATATACTATGTGTATATAAATTATCTGTATACTGAATGACAATAGCAGTTTACTAAAATCTGGCTATGATAAATCAGTAAAATGCTTAATTAAACTTTATACTAATGCATAGTAAGCAAAGCTTCTTTTTTTAATGGAATAACCTGAGCTATTACAAGATAGATCTGTACATGTGTTTGGAATTGTATTCTTAGGGTATGTTTATTCTTTATATTTGTGTGATATGAGGAATATATATTTGGTTTTCCTCCTTATTTCTGGCAGAGAGCTCCTAAAACCCTTGGGATTTCCTGTGATGAGAGTGGTAGATGTCTTTTGTTATCTCAGTGGTATGACTTTAAGACCCACCTAAGAAGGGGGACTGGTTACCAGGAGAACCGACCAGTGATTACACATTTGGAACTTTTAAGTCCTACCCCACCCTACCCCATGCCACCTCCAGGGAGGGGAGAAGTGCTTGAGGTTGAATCAAGGACCAATGGCCAACAATTTAATGCCATGTCTATGCAATGAAGCCTCTGTAAAAACCCAAAAGGACTGGATTCAGAGAGATTCTGGGTTGGTGAATACGTGGAGATGTGGTGAGAATGGCACCCTTGGAGAAGGCATGGAAACTCCATGCACTTTCCCCATGTCTTGCCCTATGCTTCTCTTCCACCTGGCTGTTTCTGATTTATCTCCTTTTATAATAAACTGGAAATTTAATACGTTAAATGGTTCTCTGAGTTCTGTGAGCTGCTCTAGCAAATTAATTGAAACCAAGTAGGGGGTCATGGGAACCTCTGACTGATAGCCGGTAGATCAGAAGTATAGGCAAAAACTTGGACTTGGGATTGGCATTTTGAGTTGGAGGGGCTTGTTAGGACCCCTAAATTGTAGGCAGTCAGGTCAAAAGCTTGCAATTGGAATCAGAAAATGGAATTGGGGGTGTGAAGGCAGTACTGTAAGACTAAATCTTTAACCTGTGGAATCTGATGCATGTTAGAATGGAGTTGAATTGTCGTACACCTAGCTGGTGTCTGAGAATTGCTTGTTATTGTTTTGAGGAAAACTCCCACATATTTGGTTACCCAAAGTGTCATAAGTGAAGTGTTTCCTATGAGAAGTAAAAGAGAGACACAGGAGAAAACATAGTAGGAAAGAACTGGGTTTTTTCCTATATAGGAAGGAAAAATCTGGGCCTTTCTATATTTTCATGTGCTTGTGAGAGGTATCCATTTATTTTTTATCTCTAACCTTTTATTCCTCCTGAACAAATATAATTTTGGGGGTTATAGATAATATACAATATAATGAATCATCTTCATGCATCATAGCATACTTTACAAACTTACATGCATATTGTGTGTATCCACATGGTATTATCTGAAGTACCCACACTTTAGGTACTCCCCCCACCACACACTCACACACGCACCACACACACACACACACACACTTTTATGATCAAATTGTCACCTCAGTATTTGCTACATCTGCAAATTTCCAATGGTAAAATGAGAACAAATATCGTTACGGTTTAGCAACTATTCCAATTCTCTTAGAGACTGGCATGACTCTGAATCTGTTGCCAAATGCAAGTTCAGGTACAAAAGGCAAAATCTGGGGTGAGCGCTGCAGGGTGTGTGACTTTCTTCGGTTGGTTGGTGGTGAGATAACAGGGTGGTATTCTAGGAATCTTGTGCTTAGCCTGAAGTTACCATCCTCCACCTGGGTGGGGGCCTTAGTTCCTACAGAAGAACTCAGAGGTATTGGTTATGTATATTCCTTGTGGTGGAACCAGGACCCTGCTTTATTGCTGCACTATTATTTCTTGACTGCCTCTCCTTTGTTTCTGCATTCCCTTTCTTTTCTAATTAGTAATTCTTTGAATATGCCCTTTGGAACTCAGGGAAGGTCTAGGAAGCTGAAGCCTTTTTCCTACAAACAAGACAGGGGACACAGACAGGCTTTTGTACCCAGGAGGGCCCCACAAGGTCCTGTTCAGTTTCAAATCCAGAGAATACTTTATTGGTATGATTTTCATTTATGCATCCAAATATGAAAAATCATACATGATGACATTGCTGTTTCCATTGCTTTAGTATTAGGATAATCAGGTTAATCATTCATAATAAAGAGGTTTATGCTAAATGGTTACATTTATGTCATTAGGCATCAACTACTACAAGATGCTACACCAAGAAAAACATGAGTGTTTTGATTTATAAGGGAATTATCAGATGCAGGATTAACCTCCAGGCTTTTAATATGTTTTAGTAAAGCTTTACATAGTATAAATATATTAATTGGCTAAAAGATAAAGAAATACAACCATAATAAATGGCTCTTCAAAATATTATAAGAACCTGATTTTTCTTTCAGTTGGAAAACCTCTGGTATAATGGAAAAACTATGCCTCTTACATTACAAGAGGTTGATCCACTCTTTTCACATTGTTGAACAAATTCAGCAAGAAAGGTCTTGAACAAAGGGCAGGATAAACCTTCATCTTCGGATTTGAATTTAGACTCAACAAACAGTAACCAAAAAATCCCCAAACATTTCTGTTAGGTTGGGTAGAGGTTAAATTTTTGCTCTTACAGATGCAGTTACTGGATTAGAATACTACATTTCACTGGGTTAGAATTCTACTTTAAGAAATCAGGGCTTCTCTGGTGGCTCAGTGGTTGAGAGTCCGCCTGCCGGTGCAGGGGACAGGGTTCGTGCCCGATCCCACATGCCGCGGAGCGGCTGCGCCCGTGAGCTATGGCCGCTGAGCCTGCGCGTCCGGAGCCTGTTGCTCCGCAACGAGAGAGGCCATAACAGTGGGAGGCCTGCGTGCCGCAAAAAAAAAAAAAAAAAAAAAAAAAAGAAATCATATGAAATAAAAATACCAATGGGAAGGGTAATAAATTCATTCTAACATTAAGGATCCTTAGGGCCTGTTTTGCTCGCCATTATATTGCTAAAGCATAGCACAGTCTAAGACAGGTATTGATCATTTTATAAAAGAATAAAAGCATAAATAAATATCTTTTGGTGAAGAACCAGATTCCAGAGGTAGAAAGATTGAGTTAATCTTAGTCACAGTTGACTGTTGGAACATTATTTAATTTTCCTGAACCTTAAAATTCAAGTTGTAAAAATGGACATAAAATGTAGAGCTCTCAAGATTATTCCAAAGATGGAGGGAAAGAGTGGTGCAGTATGGTGCAGTAGGCTATCAGTTACTCTCAATAATCATTAATGTGATTCATTTTGCACTATTAACAGGAACATATTACTAGTGTGCTGGGTGGCTGGGAGGTAACAGAAAGGACGTGTGTGAGGTAAAGCTACAGTAAGGGATACCATCAAAACAAACTGTGCCTGTTTTTATGGATTCCTAAGTTACTAAAAAGCCAAGGTAATATTTAGGACTGTGTTATCCGTTCAAATTCAAAATTTTGATGCAGCTTTTGCCCTTATATCACAAGAACTAGAACAGTTTGTTCAGGGAAAAGGGCAAAGTTTTCCTGCTAGAGGGAATTAAGTACTAAGTGGTTAAGAAACAAGGAAGATGGTTCTGAATAGACTCTAGAATCTCACAATGCTTTAACTGAGCAGGAAAGTATTAGACTAGAACAAGTACTCTTAGTTTTTTGGCTGTTTTACAGGAACCATCTGTCTCTGGAGTCTTCCTACCCACATGTGTCAGTTACTTTGTCTAGGTTACCATGATAATTTTTTGATTTGGAAACAATCATTACATCAGTCGTATCAAGACTTGTTAGTGTCTAAAATATTCTTCCATTGCAGTCCATGTATAAAGCTTTGTTTGAAGTTTATTTCTGTCATGGAAACAAGGCATTTCAAAGAAAGATATTTACATTTCAAATAGATGTTTGCAATGCTTGTACTTTCTTCAGTAGTTTATAATTCAATCAGTTGGATATGAAGTGCTGACACTGAAATGCAGAAGCAGAAAGTTCCTGTTCTCTCAACTTCAAAAGTATCTAAATTAATTCTGGCCCTGGTCAGTAATGGTCATGCCAACACTCTGCATGCTATCTGGACTCAGAGGGAGGTTGTTTTAAAATGGCTTGAGACTCATAAAAAACATGTTTATACTAACACAAAAGCAAACAATCTCACCTCTAAAATTTCACGTGTTAGGAATACAACCCATTTATTATTAAACAAGTCATTGAAGGATATAGAGGAAGCTTGTGTAAATAATTGGGCTACCATAGTGTGCGCTTTCACAGGCATGTGTGGGAGGATAAGGAGTTAGTCCCTATTTTGTGAGCTGGAATTAAGTATTAAATAATTCATTTACAAGTGCATTATATATGATGTGTATATATATTTAATATTATATAGTAGATGTGAGATATTGTATTGCTTAAAATCAAAAACAGACACCAGCCTTGAAAATTCCCTGAGCAGACAAAGCTAGTTTAGTCATACAAATAAAGCTTAATTTAGCTTATTTTGCAAGACTAACTTGACCTGGGTCATTTCTTGCTTATGCCTCCTGAAATCAAGCAAAATTTGAACTGTTTCCCAAGGTTGACATGAGGTAACCACTGAAATTTCCAATATTACAATCAATCACTGGAAGAATAAACAGTCACTGCTTTCTCACTATATAAGCTGCTTTATAACAGTGTACCCCTGAGCCTCATTCCATATTTTGGTTTGAGTGCGTCTGGTTTGCAAACTGTCTTTTTACTGTGTGCACAACAAACTTTTGCTAATTAGTATTTCAGTGATTTGTTGGTTATACTTCAGCTATTTCTGAACCTTTGAATATATATATATATATATATATAGAGAGAGAGAGAGAGAGAGAGAGAAAGTCAACCTTTGAATATATTTGAATATATATGTATGTATATTTGAATATATGTGTGTGTGTGTGTATATATATACATATATATATATATTTCTTTTTGGCACTCTAGAAGTGAATTTTTATCCATTCTCTTCAACTCCCGTAATCCATTTGCTAACACAAAATACGTATTCAATAAATGTTTATTGAATGAATGCTTGGTTCCCTTTTAAGTAATTCTGGAATGGTAGGGCAATTATCCTTGATGATAGGTGACTTGCTGTTCCTATCCACTGAGATAAATAAATTGGAGTAAATGGCCACATAAATAGAAATAGAATGATGCATATAGGAAAAAAATAATTTGGCTGCATTAGAAAAGTAAACAAAAAGGATAAAAATAATGCTCTGAAGATGAGCAACTGCACAAGAACTCATTTCCTCCTGGTAACAGGAAAATCAGTGCTGTAGTTGGAAGAAATGAGGCAGTATAGGTTCTGTGAGAAATGCCATCGGTTCTGCAGTGTAAAGTGAGCCAATAAAACTAATCTACAAAGGGCTTTTAGATTTTGACTAGATTGTAGATTGCAAGCATTTTGTGAAGTTTTTGTGAAAATAGCAATTGATTTCCCCTCTAACCAAGCAATTTAATCTATGGTACAATTCGCAAAGCCAGCTGTGGAATGATGGGTTTCCCTGCAGGATCAGTGAGCTAGAAGCAATACACCTGCCACCAGATTTCTAAAATAATAATTTGGCAAAGATAATTTTAATAGGCAGGAATAAAGGTTAACAACCTTTGTTAAGGCTCTTTAGAGTAAGAATGATTCAAGTGCCCCATTCATCTTCCCATTCCTTCCTCTTTCAGTTTTGTTCCATTCAGTGCTAAGCAGAAATTGAGACCATCAGCTTTTAAGTTCCATATTTCATCATGCTGGTTCAAATATGCATGTATTCATGCAGAATATGTTAAATGTATGGCATACTCTGAGCACTATGCCAGAAAATGGGAGGTAAATATGAGAGAAGCAAAAGATCTTATACAAGCAAGGATAAAAAAAAAAGCTGAATCTGCATTGAGAGACCAGACTGAGTAAAGTATCTATTTACAGATCTTGCTTTTTCCCTTTGAAAGTGGAAATGGTGGGTGCTCAGGTATTGTGCTGGGCTAGACTCTGGAGGTGAAACTTCTAATGAACAGCTCTTCCCCAGCCATTGCCATGAAGAAGTCCCCTGCCTGGGGCTGGAGTCTTTTATCAGGAAAACATTTAGTAATAGGTCCCATTACTAAACACTTAGTAATAGACTGTGCAGAGGGAGGAGAAAATGGACTGGAAAAAAAACTACTGGAGTAAAGATGAAGGAGTGGGAGTGGCAGTGGCAGGGGGTAGATATCCTGTGTGAGCAGTGAGTCACATATAGCAATCTCTGGTAGCTGTAACACAGTGGATTGCTTCCAGCCTTGCCTCTTGACATGATATTTAAATCCACTCTTGTGGGTTCTTGCTGAGAACCAGCATCACATTGTGCCAGAAAGGCCCCATGTGATTTAGCAAAGCCACAGCTGCAGGATGCTAGGAACAAGCCTGCCAAGAACTGCCATTGACTCTCATCTCTTCCTGATATTAACTTGAGTGTCACTTTGAGCAATAATACTAATTAAATAATAATTATAAATTATAAATAGTTTATAATTAAAATTATAATTAAATAATAATTAATAAAATAATTTAAAAATCATCATCATCATTATTATGTTAACCTATTACTTGCTGAACACTTAAAATGTTTCACATATTGTTTCCAGTACTTTACTTGTATTATCTTAATATATCATAATAAGAAAACCTATTTGGTAGAAGTTACTAATATCCCTACCAATGAACAAAGATACATAAAAATAGTATTACTTACCCAGTGTCATGCAGGTATTAATTGTTAAAGATATAATTCAAAACCAAGTGAGTGGTTCTCAAATATAGAATATTTTGAAATATGCTAAATAAATGCAAGTAAAATATAATATTTCAATTACCATGAAGAGCAGTACAAAACAATCTAAGTTTTCATATGGCTTTCATCTCCTTTATATAGTACAATGTTCAGCTATTAGGGATCAAGTGTAGGATAATATCACAGACTGTGTGTGAAACAAATACTGGCCTATATGCTCTCAGAGGCAAAAATTCTCATCACCATCCTATCATTAGTGACTCAATAATTCCCAAGTAGACTGGTATCCAGGAAAGTGTGCTTCTCTTGAGTTCCTGGTTTATTTTCTCAGGAATACAATAGATCATTTCTTTTCTCCCTTGTTTTGACTACAGTGGACCTCAGAGCAAATGTTGCTGTGGTCTTCCTCTAGAAATTGTACCCAATATTATTGAATGCTTCCTTAGATAGTAATTTTATCTTTGGATTTAAATTAAATTTACATTCTATTTTTCACTGTCCACATGCATTTATTAATTTATGTACTTACTAAATTAAGTCCATCATTTCTTTTCATGGATATTTTTTCATTGTTCAATTTACAGTATTGATTTTTCTCTATGTTCCAAAGATGGAGTAGCTCATAATTGAATAGTTACTACTCATCAGTTCTTTCTCTAATGCTGAATTGCCAATTTTAAGTAGAAAATGTTCTTATTTAAAATAATGTTTGTTTTGTTTTGGTTTTGGCTACCACTTCTCATAAAGGACAGAAATGAGAAAATGTATCTAACTGACATTCATTCTTATCAACAGAAGTGTTCTTTAGTTGTATATTTTCTAAATGAAGGATCTCAGCATTGAATCATTCATACTGCTTTTAGCTTCCTACCAGAATCAAAGGCCTGAAGACTGTACAGGACCTTCCTGTGATTCTTCAGATGATAAGGCATAGTCCTGGCATAATTCATAAGAATTTTCAGAACACTTATCAGATTCTGTGCCTTTTAGCATATTGGTCTCTAAAATCTTTTGTATAGCCCATCTGCAGCTTACAGACCAATATACTAATCCTTACACAAAAATCAAGGAGCGTTTAAGCCTTGTGTAGACACAGGTAAAGTACAAACATCATAGATTAGGAGATAGTCCAGAAGTGGGAAAACAGATGTCAGAGGACATGAATGGACTGAAAACGTATTGAATTCAGTTGCCGAGATCTAGTCTACTATGAAGATCTTTTTCCATCTCTTTCTCTTTGTCAAATACATTATTTGCACCATCAATAAGTAAAATAAATACTCATTATAAATTTTGACAAATATAGAATATAGAAAGAAGGAAAAAGTGGCCCATAGTTCTATCATCCAAAGACAATTCTTAATATTTGTATATACAAATATGCCCTCTTTTCCAAATCTCTTGTATCTTGAGTTCAAGTAATGCAAATTTGGATGTTAAGTTCAAATATTGAGGTATACTGTATTGTCCAAATATTGAGTTTCAAATATCAAGTAATGAGATAGCAAGAGATTCACATAAAATGTCTGAATCTATTTGGTTACTAAGTTCTATTACTGAGAATTCAAAAAGTATATTTCCTATATTTGTTTTTTAGATATTTCAAGTATTTGCATGTAAATGTGTAAAAAATAACAAACCAGCGTGCAATGTATAAATATACATATATAATATTACTATAAAATATGTATTGCTTGTTTACTTTTTAAAATTAACATCATAAGATATTATATACCCAATTGGATCACTGTAGAATGTTCTATAGTATGGAATCTTATAGTTTGCTTAATCATTTTCCTATTCTTAAACATTTAATGTATGCTTTTTGCCAAAGTTAATCTATTATTAATTATGCCACAAAACTTTCTGTGTGTGTGTGTGTGTGTGTGTGTGTGTGTGTGTGTGCGCGCGCGTGTGTGTGTGTTTCACATTCATTCCTGAGGATAGATTCCAGAACTAGACTGACAAGATCAAGAAATGCCAGTTTTTTATGACTCCCTTTACAAATTGCTTAAGAGGTTTTTTAATCATGGAATGATTTAAATCCACATATTTAATTATAGTAAAGTCTTTTATCAGCATAACCAATTCTGTTATATTTCACACTGTTCTTTATGAGGCATACATTCTGCCTTAGTTTGAATTAGTTTACTATTTTAATTACTAGTTGGATAGGGTTCCACACTCCCCCACACATAGTTTTTAACGATATGTTTTCCTCTATCTTTATAAATGAAAAGTTTGTTTTTTATTAATATGTGAATTTCCATATTCATTATTATAGGGATCAGTAATTCCAAAGTTGTTTTGGTATGGTATATTAAAATATACAAAGATAGGATTAATAAGCAGAATTCCCTATGTTATTGCCTTTTAATAAAGCTCAGATATTTGCCATTGAATAGTACAGATGATTGTTTTTCTTAAAATTAGTTATCTCATTCCCATGTCTTTTCACAGAATTAATATATATATTTTTTGGACTCTGTGTAGTAATCACTTAGATAATAGGGTAATGTGATATCATGAACACTCAAATAAATTTAATTTATTGATTTTTTAAAAAATTTCTTGGATAAAATGTACAGTGTGTCATGGTAGAGGGATTTAATCCATTGTGTAAAAATAGCATTGCCTAAAGAAATTGCAAGTTTTATTCCTATATGTTTATTAAAGATAGAACTTCTTACTATTTCTTATAAGTTTTTAATGTTTTCTTAAGTATTTCACAAAGTTTAGCTTATCTGTGCTAAGCATAGTAAGAAATATATTAGAGTTTCTTTATATAAATTATTTACAAAAACATACCACATGAATTTTGAATGTTATAAATTATGTAATACCTTTTATAATTGCAGATATATGAGCAAAAGTAACTTCAGAAATTGTAGTTATTATTATTGACATAAATTCACTTGAGTTTTCCTTGTATCACTTAGAAACATTCTTTCTGCAGAGATTTCTATGTATATTTTTTGGAATAAATAATTTTATTAACTGTGATACCCCAAAAGTTTGATGATTAGCAAAATACTCTGAGCTGTGCCATGACACTTTTGAACGTATACCTCCTCTTCCTGTAGTAGTTTGTCAGATCTTATTTACCATGACCTTGGTATGTCTTTTAATTATATCTCTAATTATCGCATGACAATGCATATCTCGAACCATCTTTCTTTCATACTGATTGGTGAAAAATTTTGGATTTATAAGCCATTCTACGGTGTGTCCTGCAAGTAATTAGAAGCCAAATAATAATAAAATGCAATTAATTCAATGACTGCAAGTATTTTAAAAATCATCTCATGAAAAAGAAAAGAGCGTAAAGTCAGAAGGAGAAATAATTTTCACTCCAGGAAGGAATGTAAAAAAAGAAATTCTCTGCCTCCTTCAGTCCATCAGTTCTTATCGTCGTCAGCCATTTTAATTAACATGTTAATAAATTCCCTGTAGTTTTAATAGCAAGTGACAATTGCAAAGTGCAAGCCAAAGTAAGTAAAATCTAACACAGTAAATTTGTTACTTGTAAAAAATATCTTTATTGCCTAGTCAAGCATAACTCGCTTTTTTTCCCTCTCCCCCTCTTAAGGGAAAGGTTGCTACTTGGAAGAAGATTTAAGCTTTAACCCCACATATTAAGCAGAATTAATGATCTATTTGCTTAGAAGCCATATATTAGCTCCAGTTTATCTATCCACTGGGTAAACGGTAGATATTACTTGGTTACTATGATAGATTTGAATGCAGGGAAAAGCATCAATCAGTGTCGGCAGCTGATTAGTTGTTGGTGTCTTTGACAGGGTCTTCCATCTCACTGAATGAAAGCCAGATGATTGCTCTCACTTCTCTCTACATCCATTGCCCTCCAAGCTACTATATTACATAGCTAATGCTGAGGGTGGAAACTTCTCTGTGTCAGTTAACAGTGAATTTCTTCCCTTTGCTTGTGATTATATCCACATTGGTTTCCTATTTCAAATTACAGAATGAGGGTGGTCAGCAGTGTGTGGAAATGTGAACCTTTAGGAAGCAGTGAGTAGCAATGGGTGAAAACAGTTGTGTTTTAATAATAATATCTGTTCTCCTTAAGGCAGAAAATTGACATGAAGTGTACTTCCTTTGATGACACCATAAAAATTAGGTATATCAAGATTAAAAAGGTTGATAGTTGAGGAATAAAATATTGTAATAACAGGAAAACATTACTCTTGAGATGAATTCAGGTTCTGCAAGTACAATAGTAATTAGCACTAAAATGACCATTAAATTTATATTTATTTCCTCTTAAAGTTTGCTCAGGCCAACCTTTTATTACTAGGCTATGTATTCAAACTCCATTATGAACACTGTAGCTTACCTGTGAGCCTGAAGAACAGATGGAGTAAATTTATTTGAGGGAATATTTGAGCAAGTGGAAATGATATAAATTTTGACTTTTTTGACACCCAGAATTATCTAGCATATGTGCAAATCTTGTCACTAAACACAAAGTCAGAAGGAATGAATCATCTGTAATTAGAATTAAGGATTACTTAATCTATTTTAGCTTTTATTTGTTTATAGAGTCAGGGTGATAGTATCAAGTACTAAGAAACCATTTAGATATGATTCAAATGACATTACATAGATTAATAGCAATGCAATTCCATGTTGTTCCCATTTCCTTTTTTCTATATTTACCACGTATTTATGTTGAATGCTTGAGGTTATTCCACAAATAAATATGGGTACTGACAATTTTCAGTATCCAATCACACATTCCAATTTCTACTCAATAGAATATAGCTATTCTATATAGCTATATTTCAAAAGTGAAAACTGAGTACAAGTGTGGGATTATGAACTTCTAAATTTTATTAATTTTCCTTTTCAAGAAATTAAAATGAAAGAAATTAAGAAAATGAAATATCAACATGAGCATTCATTATAAATATAATCACTGGTATTAATTTTAAATTTTATTTGAATTATTTAAACACATCTCATTTGACAATTTTTCTTGAGCAGGAGTAGAATATTTATGCATAAACTTAAAGCAATGGTGTCAGAAGTGTGAAGAGAAAGTTCAAAATCCATGAAGAGAGTGAGGCTGATTTTGTCTTCTGGTTAACTAAGATGACATCTTCTTAGACTGAGTTTTTCAGACATGATACATTATCCAGGCAGGACACTCCAAAAAAAGACTAGTAATGAACATGTATCATAAGTTAAAATAATGAGAAACTCATTTCTATGTTCAAAATAACTTGTGAAAAATATATATTTATGGTTGACAGTCTTACTTAGTTCAAAATTTTATTTATTTTAAATATTGGAGTCAGAGAAGAGGGAGAGTAGTTTATTTTAAAATACAGTAGTCTAGGCCAAAAACAGTTTGGTAAATTTGTAAGGATGATGCAATATCAATAATATAAATAAACATTTCATGCATATAGTAAACTGTTAGTCAAAGAACGGCTAGATAAGTAATATCCAAGTTTAACTACATGTATAGGACAGATTTCCTCTGGTATCAGCCAGTCTAATGAAATAAAATATTCTCCATCAATACCTATGTAAGAAAGAATTCTTACCCCCAAATTAAATCCAATTATTCAATTTATGATACACAGGGTTATTAGAGTCATAATCAGAAATCCTTGACTATGGAGAAAGAATTTGTCTTAGAAAAGTTGTTCAAACTAAGGAATACATTGTATTTGGCCCATGACTTAAGACCTCTCTCCTTCTGTTCTGTGGTCAGAGTACCTGACTACAATAGATTAAAAATTGTGGAGCCAGATGTGGGCACACTAAGATCATGTCAACTCTCAATCTCAATATTTTTGAGCCCCCAAACAGTGATTAATTAACTCACTCTTTTTAATAACATTACTCATTCATGATCAATTAAGTCAAGAACCTGCTTCCTATTTTAGATGAAAGATGTTTTCAAAATAGAGATAAAGGCTTTAGCACAATTTGTTTCTTGCACCGTAGTAGAGAAAAATTGGAAATAACCTGAATAACAAATACTAGAGGAATTGTTAGGTGTACAATGTTACATCCATTCATTGTACTGTCATTTCAGAGATGGCCCCGACACCCCAGACTTGGGCCTGCAGGAGGAACTTCCTTAGACATAATCCTCAGCATCACCTTGTCTCACGTTAAACACTAATGAGGGTGCCTTGGTATTTTGGCATGAGATGTTTGCCACACGTGAATAGCAGCATTACACAGACTTCACATCAGTCTGGAGGGAATGGGAGTTAAGAGACAACCCCCATGGGAACATCAAAGGGAGCATCTCATGCCTGACAGAATCTTTACTCTGACTAGCATCATATATAGTTTACGATTTCCATGGGATGCCCTGGGTGAACTTGGAAGCCACTAGAATCTCTTGAAATATGCTGTTTCAGCTCTTTATGTAACCAAATATTCAAGTTCTGTACTTTTATCATTAAATCTTTGTCCTGGAATCTGTCAACCCATTGCAATCTTATTTTTATGCAGCACAATTAGAATATCATTAAAATTATATTTATAAAGACAGTGTAACATAATAGTAAATATTTATTCCATAATACTAAGCAGATAATGGCAGAATGCAAATTTGAATGTATAGTCTTTTAAAAAAGAAACAATTAACCTTTTAAAAAGAGAGATTGAAAAATACTTCCATATGCTAATAGTATAAAAACAAACGTCTTTTTTCCTTCTTCTTTAACATCTGAAATGGACATAGATATCTTTAAATGGAAATAAAAAACATTTATTTTAAATTAGCTTGCCTCAGTTCTCTGCTCCTTTTAAATAAAAGATTTTGTAAAATTTAAAGATGTATTATGGTCAGACTAAGCAAATAATTAGGGCCATATTAAACATTGATTAATTTAGATCAGAAAATGAAGGCAAAAATAAGGCAATAGCTAGTTTCCCCATTTTTTATTACCTGCAGCCTCTTGAAGATATCTGTGCCCTATCTACAAGCTCAAGATCTTCTTCATTTCTGAGCCAATCATTCCAAGAGCAAAACTTACAGAAGGCTTATGAACAAGCCATCCAATAAGACTTGAGATTAAATCATGGATCATTACCCATGGATCATGGATCATTAAGTGTGTCAAGAATGAATTCTAGGTTCTGCATAGTCTCAGACAGATTAAATACCTAGGAGTGTAAATGAGAGCTGCGAACTATTAGAAGAATATAAAGGAGGGATATTTCCAATGAGAAAAGGTTACCCTAATGATGAATACCAAATACAAATAATGAGGGATATATATTTGTACTTTTGATATCATCAAATTTGAAATATTTCTTTACTACTATAAAACTTAAACAATAAAGAATATGAGTATATAGACAATGATATGACAAAATATTGTTATCCAAGGTATAAAAGAAATCTAACAAATCAATAAATATAGACTTGTAAAAATATCAAAAAAAATATAGACACAGTCATATAAAAATCACACAATGACAATGAACAGATAATGTAAAGAGGAATCACATAATGTACATAAAAATAGTCATTTATAATTGTTCAAAGGTAAATTAAAAGTAAAATTTTATAATTAAAAGTACAATTAGAGGTAAATTAAAAATTAATTTTTAAAATAATTACCTAACAATAACACTGCTAGGAATATCAAATTTTCACAAGGAGATCTGAGAATGATTTTGTATTTCTAGATTGTTAATAAGAACAAATAAAATGTGATGTTATGCATCCATATAAAAGGATAAAACATATGTGTATATACTGATATAAAATAACACTCAAGTATGTGTAATGTGCTACTACTTCTTAAAAAATATTACACATGAATACATACCACATGTATACATAAAATATTTCTTATACAGAGGCATTCAATTTTGGAAGTGTTGGGGCAGAAATTCCATCAACCAGTTGGCAGCAGTGACGATTGCATGCTTGATTAGCCATGTCCTCTGGCTGGATGTTGCCCCGACTGCTTTTCCTTAACACGTTTCATTCAAGCCCACTTTTCTGACCCTTCTAGAGATACTGTAAATTAATCAATAGTGTAATAAACTATTTTTATCTTAAACTATCTATAGAGTTTACCTGCAACTAAGTATCATGAACAATACAGAGGCTCACAAATTATATAACTATACTATTTATTGTCCTCCCCCCCAGCAAATCAATTAAATTATTTTCAATGCACTGTGCTACCCAATCTAGAGAACTCAAATGAGTAGAAATCGCTGTCCTTCTTCTGAAGCTTTCCATCTAAAATAATAGACATTCTGCAAATTTATAAGGCAAACACTGCGATATATATAACTGAGATTCAGCCAGATAGGCAAGCCAAGAACAAAATAACCAAGTATGACGAAAGATGAAATAATATTCAGAAGTCCCTTAAAAGAAAGTAGATAGGGGCTTCCCTGGTGGCGCAGTGGTTGAGAGTCTGCCTGCCGATGCAGGGGACACGGGATCGTGCCCCGGTCTGGGAAGATCCCACATGCCGCGGAGCGGCTGGGCCTGTGAGCCATGGCCACTGAGCCTGCATGTCCGGAGCCTGTGCTCCGCAACGGGAGAGGCCACAACAGTGAGAGGCCCGCGTACCGCAAAGAAAGTAGATAGATATTTGTATTACTACTCATGTGAAAGTAATTTATTATTTATTATATATGAGCATCTATAGTTAGCTTTATTAAGCTCTTATTTGGAAAATAATTTTAGTAACTTTGAAATTATTCACCCTCTTTGTAAAGTTGTAAGTTAGAATTTCTCAAAGTACTTGCTAATTTAACATCACTGATTAGAGTAAACTCATTGGAATAGTGGAGCCCAGGACAAATTACAGTTGGTTGAGATGTGGTAGATAGATGGGTAATTTTATTTCTCTGAAAATGTGGTTGATGTGGAAATGACACAAATGTTATTAATGGGGAGGACAGTTGTACAAAAGTAACATTTTATTTATTCAACAAATGTCCTAGAAAATTTGGGTACCCAAATTTGGGATCATAGGTCTAAATGTAAATTGCAAAAATATAAAACTTCTAGGAGAAAACTAGGGTTTGGTGACAAGATTTTAGATACAACATTGAAAGCATATCCCATGAAGGAAAAAAATTGGTATGTTGGAATATATTAAAATTTATAATCTATAAAAATCACTATGAGGAAGATGAATATGTATGTCATAGACTAGAAGAAAATGTTTGCAAAACATATCTAATAAAGATACAATATCCAAAATATGCAAAGAAGTCATAACACTCAATGATTAAAATATACAACCCAGTAAAATAATGAGCAAAAGATCTAAACAGACACTTCATCATATGGTATTAAATGCAGAAACTGTGAAAAGATGTTCAACATCATTTGTCATTTAGAATTGTAAATTAAAATGTTATACCCCTACACATATGTTAAACTGGTGAAAATCCAAAGCCAGACAATACAAACTGCTGACAAAATGTAAAACAACAGGAGCTCTCATTAATTGCTGGTGGAAATATAAACTAATACATAGACATTGGAAGTTTGGCAGTGTCTTACAAAGGTAAACAAAGTTTTACTATATAGTTAAAGAATTTTACTATTAGATATTTATCCAATTTTTATTTATAAAATGTTTTTAAATAAAATTTTATAAATTTTATTTTATTTTATTTTTTATTTATATAATTTTTATTTGAAAAATTATACTCACACAAAAATCATGACAAAACTGTTTATAATAGCTTTTTAATCACCAATGACTAGAAGCAAATAAAATGTTCTTTGATAGATTAATGGATAAGCAAATTGTGGTACATCCATTCAATGGAATACTGTTTTTCTCAGTAAAAAGAAATGTGCTAGCAAGGACATAGATACATCTTAAATACATATTGATAAGTGGAAGAAACCAGTCTGCAAGGCTACGTAATACTATATGATTCCATTTATATGAACTCTGAAAATGTCAAAACTGTAGAGACAGCAAACAGATCAGTGGTTGCTAGAGGTCTGTGGGGTGTTGTTATATAAGAGGACTTTTAGAGGTGGAGAAACTATTCTGTATGATAGTGTAACGGAGTATATATGGCACTATGCATTTGTTAAAACCCATAGAATTTGACAGCACAAAGAGTGGGCTTTAACATTTGCCAGCTTAAAAATTCTTTTAATTGGTCAAGGGATCCGGGATGGAGTGCAGAATATGCCAAAAGCATCCAACTGTATTACAAATGTATGAAACAACTTTAATGAAGTGGGCAGAAAAGGTGCAGTTCTAAATAATTTCAGAAATTAGTAGAGTCTATAAGATTAAAGGTAAACATAACTGTTCATAAGCAGAATACTCTACTTGATAAAGTTGTTTCCCAAGTGTATGTAAGTTAACAATTATTAAACTACTATATACGTATACTGAAATTAAACAGTTAAGTAAATGGATGTTTAATTTTAGGAGGTAGGTTTCTCACTGTTGGAGTGGGAGGTTATAGATAAACATGGGGAGGAGACCAGAATGACCCATGTGGTAATGAAGTTTAGACTAATATAGGTACTGATGATTGCATATATAAATATTCATAGATACATGTATATATACAGTTTAGCATACCTATGCGTATTTTCTTGCTCTGTGAGCTAGGAGTAGAAGCAAGCACTCCAGTAGCAATGAGCATACCTAATGTCTAGATATTACTTTCTAATACCATTTACCAAAAAAAGGAACTAGGGATCCTTGGCTGATTTTAAGATTGAGCAGTAAATACACAAGATAAGCTTGAAGGATATCATAAGGAAATGTAAGGAAACACTTCAAAACAAGAACAAGAAAAAAGACATACATGTACACACACACACAAAATGATGGAGTATGTCAAAGGGACACAGGAGCCAGTGAGAAAACTCCCAATGGCCAATCCTGGAAAAATATGAGAAACAAAATAAACAAAGTAGTATCGGATTATAATCCAAAGTATAATAAATATTTATGACTCAATGCTGATATAATGAGAGAACTACAAATATACATATATAAATAGATAAGTAAATGAGTAAATAAATAAATAGAGGCGAATAGAAATCTCCCATAAAGAAGGTTTCTATATAATTTATATATATACTCAGCCCTCAAAGAGGTGGAACATAATTCCCCACTCCTTATATGTGGGCTACCCCAAAACCAAGTCCAATACAGGAATATTGTATGAAATACTTGAGCAATACTCCACAAAACTGTCAAGGTCATCAAAAACAAACAAACAAAGCAACAACAACTATATATATGTGTGTGTGTGTGCGCGTGTGTGTATGTATACACACACAAGCCTATATAAATGTAAGACATTTCCACATCCAAACTTATATGTATGTCTGTGGGTGTGTATCTCAAATATAATGATATGCCATGGGATTTTATTTTTGCTAAAAAATAGATAGTTGAATAAATCTAACTAAGACTAAAAAAGAAGATGAACAAATTTCAGAGCTAGGATGATTTTCTCTTAAATAATAATTGGTAAGTAAGTGATATTTATCTAATTGAAATTTGTAAAATTTTGTTACCTCCTTTGTGATAAGGTAGTTATAATCCTTTTGATGATAACCTTCTAAAGGACCTATAATTTCTTCTCTGGTAAAGTAAGGTATAAATGTTTTACATTAACAGCTCTTGTACTTAAAGATTACATCTGATTTTCACAATCTTTAAAGATGCATATTTTGCAAATATTTATAAGCATACCTATCTTCTGTAAAATTTACATTGGAAAATCCAACAGAATAAAATTTATTTCCCTCAATAAAATAATAAAGTATATATCCCTTAGTCAAACTACTTTTGGATTGAGCCATAATCTTGCCAAAACCTGAAAAATATTATATCATAAATATAATGTCGGGCTTCCCTGGTGGCGCAGTGGTTGAGAGTCTGCCTGCCAATGCAGGGGACACGGGTTCGTGCTCCAGTATGGGAAGATCCCACATGACGCGGAGCGGCTGGGCGCGTGAGCCATGGCCGCTGAGCCTGCGCATCCGGAGCCTGTGCTCCGCAACGGGAGAGGCCACAGCAGGGAGAGGCCCGCGTATCGCCAAAAAAAAAAAAAAAAAATAGGTGACATTCCATAACTCACCAGCATATAATCTTCAAAAATATCAAGGTCATAAAAGTCAAGTCAAGACTGAGGAACATGTCCAGATGGAAGTAGATTAAGGATAAAAGACAACTGAATGCAGTGATGGTTCTTTTCTGGATTATTTTACTCTAAAGAACTTTTGGGGATAATTGAAGAAACTTGAATGGGATCATAGGGTTATATATATATTAGTAATATATGAGTATTCATATCCTTATTTTGATGGTCCTATTTTGGTTATTTAGGAGTATGTTCTTGTTTTTATGAAATACACACTAACAGGTTCAGGGATGGTGGTGCATCAGGTCAGCAAATTGCACTAAATTGATTCTGGAAAAGAAAGTTTTTATAATTCTACTTGCATTTTTGCTGTACGTTTGAGACTGCTTAAACAGTTAAAATTTATTTATTACCTTTTAAAAATGTAATCAAAAGGCAAGCCACAGACTATGAAATTATATTTACAATACATATATCTGTGAGAGGATTTATATTAAGAATACCTAAAGAAGTATTACAAATCCAAAATAAAGTGACAAACAATCCAGTTTTAAAAACTTCAAAAAGATTATAGCAGACACTTCACAATGAAAGTATTTAAAAACCAAATAGCCACATGAAAAGGTGCTCAGTACCATTAGTCATCAAGGAAATGCAAATATAACGAACTACCACTAGACAATGTCTACACCCACTAATGGCTAACGTTTCTTAAATGTTTGACAATTCTAGATATTCAGGTGGGTGTGAAGCAACTGTTACTCTCATGCACTACTGGTTTCCACTTTGGAAAATAATTGTACAGTGTCCTATAAAGTTTAACTTACATTTGCTATCTGACCGAATGATTTTATTCCTAAGTATTTACCCAAGGATAATGAAAACTTACATTCACTCTAGAACTCATACACAAATGTTCATAACAGCTTTATCCATATTAACCCAAATTGAAAAGAGTACAAATGTTCATGTCAGGTGAGTAAACAAACACATCTTGGTGTATTAGTATGATGAAATATGAGTTAGTAATAAAAAGAAGTGCGTTATTCAGTTTGCAGAATTATTTTTGATGAATCTCCAAAATACTGTGCTGGATATAAGAATCCAGGAATGAAAGAGCTTTTTTTTTTAATTAATTAATTTATTTTATTTATCTTTGGCTTCATTGGGTCTTCGTTGCTGCGTGCGGGCTTTCTCTAGTTGCGGCGAGCAGAGGCTACTCTTCATTGCAGTGCACGGGCTTCTCATTGTAGTGGCTTCTCATCGCGGAGCATTGGCTTTAGGCGCACGGGCTTCCGTAGGTGTGCCACGCAGGCTCAGTAGTTGTGGCTCGCAGGCTCTAAACCGCAGGCTCCGTAGTTATGGTGCCCAGGCTTAGTTGCTCCGCGGCATGTGGGATCTTCCCGGACCAGGGCTCGAACCCGTGTCCCCTGCATCGGCAGGTGGGTTCTTAACCACTGCGCCACCAGGAAAGCCCCAAGAGCTTTTATAATATGCTTCGCTTTATATAAAATGCTAAAAAAGGGAAAACAAATCAATAATGGCAGATTAGCGTTGGTCTGGTGGAGGTGGAATTGACTGCATTGTGGTGTTGCCAAATCTCGGTTTCTGTACCCTGGTGCCGAATAGAAATACAGAGACAGAATTTAGGAGGAAGAGTAGCTTTATTTCTTTGCCAGGAAAAGAGGGAACACAGCAGGCTAGCACCTCTAGAAACTGTGTCCCCCTTGGAGAGAGTAGTGAGTTTTTACAGTAATGGTTCAAAGAATGCATGATCAGCTCGTGGACATTTTTCTGATTGGGTGCTGGTGAGGTAAGTGGGAGTCAGCATCATCAACGTTCTTGTTTCAACTGGTCTGGGGTCTACGTGCTTATGGGTAGCATACCACCATTAATCGTTAACTTTTCCTACCTGGAGGGGGTTTCAGTACCTGCAAAACAACTCAAAGATATTGTTGTGCATGTTCATTGATGGGGAACCAGGACCTTGCCCCAAGTCTGAACTATTTTTTCTCCCAACTTTGTTTCTCCCTTGTCTCGTATCCCCTCCCTTCTGTAATTAACAGCTGCTTGAATCTGCCCGTTGGAACTCAGGGAAAGTCATGGAGGCTGAATGAAGGCTATTTCCTGTAATCAAAGAAATGGGGGACACAGAAAGGCATTGTGCCCAGGAGCCCACAGGGCCCTACTCGGTATCAGTGGCACAGTGACACTTTTTGCGTTTATGGACATCTTTATAAAGAGATTGAGTGGGTGTCTATGTGAGTGTTGATACTTGCCCAGACTCATCGAAATGCACAGGGAAAAGTGTACTTTGTTTTATATATAACTTATGTATCAATAAAATAGATAGGAAAAGAAAAAGATCCGTGTTATATATCATGAAATAGACTAGAAATCAAAATGTATAAGTCATATGGAATCAGTAATGAAAGTTCACCTATTAAAAAATCTGTAGCTTTTGTTTTGTTTTGTCTGTGGGACCAAAAGGGTGCCTCAAGTTTAACTTTGCAGTAGTAAATTCCCTGCTGGATGCACAATGCTCATCATCGTTCATAGACCTCATTCTAGGGCTTAATCTTACTCATCAAATGTGATCATCTTTCCATCACTTGACATTAGTGCAAAGCTACAAAGGAAACCTTTGTGGAAGGTGGATAGATTTCCCTGTTAATGCAGTGATGCATCTGATACTCATGGGTAATTAGATAAAGAAAGCAGATTGCTTTTTTTTCAGTAGGACTTTGTTGCTTTCTTACAATCTGGTCAGAGCTCCCGCTAGTAATTAAAAACCTTTGACAACAAAATTTACAGTAGGAATATTTACATTTCCAGATAGCTAGCCAAAGAACATTTAGATGAAATTAATTTCCATCATTTATGCATGCTGGAACATTTATCCCTCTTAAATGAAAGTAAAAATATGTCAAGGTCTATTGGAAATTTGCCTTTTAGGGTTAGAAAAGCCAACATAGAAAAGGTAATAAGTAATATTAGAAGTGAAAAATGCATAGCAAAGGATTTGCTAGAACTCATGCAGAGAGGCAGAAAAAGAGAGAGAAATAGTTGTATTTATGAGAGCTTTTATTATTTTATATGCTATCTCATTTAAGTCCTATATAATTATGTAGAAATGGTATTTGATATTTTTGAAATATTTGACTTATTTTAGTACTGTATTTTCATTTAATAAAAATAAAGTGAATTTCAAAGAGCATTATGACCAGCCATAGTCTCTTTAAAAGTAACTTTTATTGTACAACAATTCTTTTTTTACATAGCAACTGATACTTGTGTTATTTCTCCTTTCCAAGCCCTCAAAGCAAGTTTTCTTATTTCCTATTTTTTTCAAAAGGATGATTCCTCTTGGTGGCTCAAAGTGATATAGCTAGTGGTTGCTTTCACAGCCAGCAGATACCTTCAGTCTGCTTGGTTGAGCAGCAGAGATTGGAATTGCAAGCAGCTATCTTCTTTTTCCCTTTTTGTAGTTTGCCCATAACTACTGTTTTACCAAAATGGAATCATTGCTTTCCCTGTCCTCACACGTGTCTCCCCTGATTTTAGACACTACAACCATATGTCTGACAGCATAGCAAAGAGAGTAATACTAAGACTTAGTTTCAAATGTTAACCAAATATTGAGATCAAAAGGATGCAAAACACAAATTTAAACAAAAGAAGCCAACAAACACTCTTGTCAATCAGGGAAATTAAATTATTTCCTGTCTTGCAAATTCAATTTCTAGACACATAGCTGGCACTTACCACTTGGGCTTTGTCTGTCCCTGGGTGGGGAATGTGATGGGTGAAAGAGGGAAAGAAGTCAGGTCGCATAACATGGCACAATTACTGAAGGGAAAAAAAATGACTAAAAACAACTGATTTAATTTATTTAGAAGATTTCATTTTAAAGAACATGGTATTTTGTAAATAATGCATATAGTATCACAGTCATTTCATAAGAGGAAAAATCCTAACTTCTCTTTATATGCTACACAGCTGAAGAGAGCCCAATTTGGACAAATTATATAATTTGCAAGGATGTGACATGAATACAAAGTGACCATAGAGAAAAAAAACACTACTAGGAGCATATCCTGATGCCAAAATAGCAAGTTTTGACTGTGTATTTTCTTCCAAACGGGAAAAGTCCATTTTCCTCTTAAACCTCAAAGAAATAGGAAAAAACTCCCTTTTTCACTGCATATCAAGAAGAATGCAAAGTGAGCAAAACAATGACCATAAAGGGCACAAAATGCTTAATTTATAGACGTTAGTTGTGGTATTCAGCAAACAGAGAATAAATGAAACAAACAAGCAAACGTCCTCAGGCAACAATTTAGTGTAAGATACTCTGCAACACATAAAAAAGAGGACCAATTTTCAAAGAGCACTTAAAATCCCTCTATTTAAATATAGAGGTTAAGTCTTTTATGGTAAGTAAACATCATTGCAGAAAAGACTTTATGGAGATATAGTAGAACCTAAATAGTACTGAAATCAGAGAAATCCAAAAAACAACAATCATGACTGCTCTCTTACTCTAGACAATTTCATTGGCTCCTTTGTAAATATGAACTGAAAGCTTATTCCAGGAAAGCATTATTAAATACATTCCATTCATTCCACCAACAGTGGGGTTTTTTTTGTTTTTTTTTTGGTTTTTTTTTTTGAGCCAGATACTGTGCTATATCTTCTGGATGAAATCTTGTACAAGACAGATAAATTCTTTCATTCAAGGAACTTACTTTTATCTTGGAGGTTACACTACTAATGATACCAAACAAGTGACCGAGACAGCCTCTGAGCTTGGTCAAACTTTGGGCAGCCTTCTTCCTGCCTGAAGGCTCAGATCTCCCTTTCTTTAGACCATTTACTTTAGAAAATGTACAACTGTAAATCCTTCGCCTGACCTTTTGAGATGTAAAATCTTTAAAGGAGTCTCTTGCTAGGTTATAACCCAGAACTGTCTTTCTCAAGGACCTGGGAACCACCCCTTTGAAATGTAATCACCCAGGAAATTAGCACCCCCTATCTCCTAGTCTTTGAGAGGGTAGGAGCCTAACTTCCTTGGCCACCTCTTCTCCAAGTTGTCAACCTATGTTCTGTCATGAAGATACTAGAATGTTCACTTTTCCTTTGTGTAAAGGCAATTAGCAAACACAGATGACCTAAGAACTCCTCATTATCCCAGAAAACTAGCAGAAGCTACAGGAGAGACACTGAACCAAGTCTTCCTTACAGCCCTCAGAAATAACCCACCCTGCTGACACCTTGATGTCAGATTACTAGCCTCCAGAATTGTGAGGCAAAAAAAAAAAAAGTCTGTTGTTTAAACACCCAGGTTGTGGTAGTTTGTTACAGCAATCATAGCATACTAATACATAATAATGCACACACAACTAACAGGATTTTTGTGAGGATTAAGTGAGGGTACAATAATATGGTAGCATAACTTTATTACCTTTGTCTCTGAAGTTTCAAACAGGGTGCTTGGCCTGGTTTACTTGTGTAAGAATTCATTAAAGCCTGTTTAACAAATCAGTGCATAAAAACTAAGCAATATGTTTGGAATGGAATTATCAGTGTTTAAAAACAGAAGAAAGCCTTATGACGTATTAACTCTTTGTTACTCAATTCTGAGTTTTCCATGGATTTTCTATTTACAGTATAATTTATTTCTCTAATTTTGATAATTTCAGTGCTGTGTTAAAAATGGTAACCTCAGCTTTGTGTTTAAAACTCTTTAAAAACTTTTGCATTAACGTTAGCAGGTTGACTAATCAAAATATTGCCAATCACAAAATATTTGCAGTTTGTAAGAAAACATACGTTAACCTAGACAATGAATTTCTTGGGATGGAATTTAAGGGGGTGTAACCAGTCAAAACCAAAGGTATTCATCACAGTCTTTTCTTATGATCTTCAAAGTACATTATTACATTCAGGATGTTTTCTACTTCCATGTATATAAGACTTAAAAACCAGTGGTGGAAGTAAATGAATTCTTGGTTGCTGAAAAAATATGTTATGGATAAGCTTTGTGTTGTATTGAAGAAGGATGTCACAAAATTAGAAAAGAGACCTTAAATATGAAAGCAAAGATGGACATTTGCAAGAGAATGTAAGAATAACAAGAATGAAAAAGGAATGCACAGATTTTACTTATTTTCTGAAAGAAAATAAGAGACAGCCTCAGCTAGACCAGATTTTGAAGTATTTTGACCTCCTTGGAAAATGAATTTTAGTCACAATTTCATCAGTCAATGGCCCTTAGGTATTCTTATCTCTTACTGTATAGCTCTTAGCTGATGACAATGATTGCAAATTAATTAAAATCATTCTGACCTTTGGGCTTCAGAAAAGGAGGAAACAAAGTAGACAGAAGATTTGATATAATTATGTTAACTTCAATTAAACAAACTTTCACCAAATAACCTGTTAGAATGTGTGTAGTGAAAGAGCGGCTCTCAACATGCATATGATGAAGTTAAATAAAAACATAATCAAATTTTCTTTTGAAAATGGAGAGAAATCTACACATTGTTTTAAAAAGGGATACATTCCAGTCAAATTTTCTTTATTGCATTTTGTTGTTTACAAAATCAAAACTCATAAGTGTTCAGTAAAGTATATTAAAGTTGAATAGAGTGAACAAATGGATTACTTAGAATTTAAATGCAAACAGTGTAAGGATTTATTCTCCATGGCCAGTGGAAAGAATGCACATTGCAATAAGTAAAAATCACAGACCTCATGGATAGGAGTAATACACTCATGATACTTAAGAAAATTAGAGCCTTAGTGTACTCCTAAAAGTAGATTCAAGATCAATATTAAGATATACATTCACATTGCAAAATAAACAAAAACTTCTACATTGTTGGAAAGCAATTTAGAGCCTGACTGTCCCACAGTAATATTTATGGCATGTTTTAAGGTGATTTACATTACTTCAACAATTTGAAAGGTAATATGTTTTATTTATGCTTAAAAGTAAAGATAGAATATAAAAAAACTAAGTGCGGTCTGTGTTCTGTTGATTGAATTAGAGCACAGTTTCACATACTAATTGATGTGCTGTATAATGTACTATCCTACAAATTTATCATTTATTTGTAATAATACTCAACTGGTGTCTAATGCCATTATGAGAGTACTTTGTTATGTATTATGTATTAACTAATCTTTTTTTAAGATGTGAAAAAAACAAAAAATACAGTTCAGCACCATGCAAAGAAAGAAAAAGTGATAAACCATATCGCATTAAAAAACAAAGGGAAACTGTCTGTTTTAAAGAATTTGTAAGTGGTTTGATTTTTCCATGTAATATATATTGTCTATTTCACTATTATTAATGAATCATCTCTACCAAAATCAGAATCTTTAGAATACAAATTCATTTAGCTGAAGCCCCAAAGTGTCAAAAATAATGACCATGTTATTGAAAAAAATTTCATAACAATGTAGTTGAAATAGATTGTCACTCTACCTTATGTCCTTTGTCTTATTTTTAGTTTCAATTAATTGTCCATAGATTCTGGTATAGGTTTTTGTGTGCTTAAGTGTGCAAGTGTGTGTGTCTGCGTGTGTGTGTCCTGGATGTTTAAAAATGTAAAAATATGAAGTTATATTGTTTTCTTCCTGTAGTATTCAGACAGAGCAATAACTTGCACTTGATTTCATAGATTTGCCTGTAGATCTACTGAAAAAGGACAAATATATTTAACCTTTGGCTTTTAAACATTTATAAGCTGTTCTTTAGAGATATGTAACAGAGTATATAAAGATTATTATATAAAATTATACTTATCTTTTTTGGGGTATTTTTTCTCAACATATTTTAGGGTAATAATATTTATTTATCTATATATCTATTTGTTAATACACCTCTTTCATTTTTTCTGAAGTTTTATAAGATATTGTATTGGCAGAATCTTTAGAACTGTACTAATGTGGACAAGTTAAAATGATAGATAGGCTATATAATTTCATATAATCACTTTGAATTTTCTAATAATACACTTCTTGAAACTATATATCAAAATAACTATTTGAATTTTAGTTGTTTTTAAGTGTCTTATGTAAAAAGAAAGAAAAACAGCATTTATTTCCAGAGATTAGAATAAAACATTACCATACTAATTTTACTCTTTTAAAATGATGTTTTCATCATTAAATCAGTATGAAATATAGAAGAATTATTTTTCTTTTGGAAAATTAAATTTTTTAAAGGAAAAAAGTACAAAAAATACTTTCATTGGATATTAAAGAGACAACACAAGAGTTACATGATTTTTTAAATTTTAAAAAATTTTCTAAATTATTTATAGACCGAGGGCATTCTTACACAAAGTTTGGCACTGCAAATAATATATCCTGGTCCAACTAAGGAAGGAAAGTGCTTAGATCCTAAAATATTGAAAAGCATAGAATTACAGAATTTCAAATTACTCTTTTTCATGTCTTTAATCTACCATCTGATAAACCCAAAAGAAAACTACTTTATTGTTGAAAAGAATCTTAAAAGAGAATTCACATCTATTTGATTTTACCTCTGTCAAACTGAGGAAAGCTGGTGATTGTGCAAAATGAACTTTGGTTTTTGGTTCTGTGGAAGTTGAGGTAAAATTGTTGACTACCTTAATTGCCTTGGGTTATTAGAAATGTGCTGCTCACTTCAGAAGCTAAGCATTAGGTGGCGGGCTTCTTATCACTCTGTGTTATATCATGTCAAGTTCTCCCAAGAAAATACACTAGAGCCCATCAGATTAAAATACTTTTTATTTCTTCACTCAGGGAAGAAAAGTTTCCAGTGAGAATACGCAAGGCTTAAATCATTCAAATAAATTATTTCAATTCTCTCCCAGCTCATAGTCACTACACAGAACAGACTCAGGCTTTCTTGAATGAGACCTGTTAACACTGAAGCACTTGCTGGCTGGAACAGTATGTCCAGCCATGTATTTTGAGAACTGTATGGCTCCAGGGGACAATATTTACATAGACTATGATGGGAATGGTATCACTGGAGTTGTTTAATGCAACAGTCTTGCATTTTCTATGGGACTCCTGTCAAGAAAGACATGATGGAGGGACTGCATACTGATTAGAATTTAAAAATCACAATAGAATATTTCTACCAACCTTATAACAAGACATATGAGCAAAAAATCAGTTTTACAAAAATCAGAGGGGTGAAGATGCAAAAAAAATTTAAAAATCTAAATGAACTAAATTCCAGGAAATGGCATGCCCTTCCTAGGAGAAAAGTGATGACCATGGCTGATTTTATTCCTAGTAGAGTTTCAAAATGAGGAAAAGCTCACTATATATATAGTTCCCATACCCTAGTGGCTGACAAGATTCTAATCAAGTGGAAGGCAACCATCTTCTTTGGTGGGCAGGCATGGGGGTTGTGGGGAGGGACGGGACAGGATAGCACTCCTAGGTACATGACTATTCCCCCAAACTGAAGGCAGAGAGCCTTTTTTGAGTACAAGGCAGCTGCCCATTGAATGCTGGAGAAGGGTAAGAGAAATGTCAGAAATATCTGTCCAATAGTTATAGAGGTCATCCTCTAATTAAAAGGTGATAGCCAGCCAAAAGATGGGGACAGGGCAAGAGTGCTGAAAGAAATGCAGTCCTCCAAATCTCTACAAGACTGCAATGAGCGTCTTGTATCAATTCTCTGAAGAATGGGTGTGTGGCAGGAAATCTGAGTGTCATGTCTTACCAAATTCATATGTTAAAGTTGTCACCCCTAGGACCTCAGAATGTACCCTTATTTGGAAATAGAATCATTGCATATATATAGAGATTATATAGTATCTACTAATATAAGGTTCTTGTATTTTTGTAAAATAATATATTATCATTTGAGTATAAACTGTGGAACTTAACATGGTGTAATCTCTAGAGCAATTACTATAAATAACACAAAGAATAAATGGTAAAAAGTCATTCATAAAGTGGAATCAGAAATTTTAAAAAGAGTTATTACAATAAATGTCAAAAATGTATTTGGCCAAATTGAACATCTATTTAAGATAAAACACCTCAACAATTTGGGAATAGAGTGGCATTTTATCAATTTTATAAAGGGCATCTATTTTTTAAAAAAGACTCAGATAACATCATATTTAGAAAGATTCCACTATAATCCTTTCTATTCAACATTGTACTGAAGTCCTAGCCCGTACATTAGAGCAAAGAAATGAAACAATAAACATAATGTCTGAGAAAGAAGTGAAACTATCAGTATTAGATTATTTGCCTTATTGTTGCCTCACAGAGGACAAGATTAATACCCCATCCAAAATTTTGTTTGGATGTTGAGACTTATGATCCCATGCATGTGGCATAGATCAACATCAGTTAAAATATTTATTAATTACATAATGAGTCTTTCTGGGGAAACAGAGCATAAGCAATCAGATCAATGGAACAAAGAAAAATGACTAGAAATAGACAAATAATCTATTAGTATTTTTAAAAAGAGATAGTTCAGTTCTTTTAAAGAAAGCAAAGTTTCTATTTTTTTTAATAAATGGTGCTCAAAAATGGATACCCTATGGGAAAACATATTACTCATCACTCACTCCACACACAAAAATGAATTGAATATGTATTGTAGGCCTAATCATAACAGGCAGAGTCATAAAGATTGTAAAAGGAAATATGAATTGCCTTAAGACTCTTGGAGTAGGGAAAGATATCTTATTTAGAACATGGAAAGAATCATAAAAAATATTGCTAAACTGAACTTAATGAACATTGGCAACTTCTTATCAAAAAACTCCATAAAGAAGATGATGATGCATGTAACAACTTGGAGCAAGATATTCACAATACATATATCTCTTAGAGGACATATTAGTATGTAAAGAACGATGAATCAATAGTGAAAAATAAAATACGTGCAAAAATACTTGAATTGACACTTCACAAAAGAAAACGTAAATTGAGTAATAGATTCATGAAAATCGTTCAACATAGTCTTCAAGAATGGTGAACTAAAATAGTAAATAATTGGATACAAAACTAAAATTCACTAATAGGACAATGGATAAAGATATTGTGGCACATTAATGTAATAGACTACTGCTCATTAAAAAGGACTAAACTATTTATACAATAGGTACAACAACATGGATGAGTCACAAAAATCACAGTTTGTGAAAAAAGCCAGATATAGAAAAATACAAAATGTATGCTTTCATTTCTGAGATCCAAGAAGAGTCAAAAGTAGTTTTCAGTGACAGAATTATCTTGCAAAAAATTTACTGAAAAGAAACACAAGAGGATCTTCTATGGTGACTATACTAATATGTATAGTTTTTATATAGTGGACAAATAGTATATAATTGTCAAAACTTACTGAACTAAATATTTACAATCAGGTCATTTAACTCTGAAAATTATACCTCAAATACGATACAAAAACGCTGTTTCAATCTATCTATATATCTATCTACACACACACACACGCACACACACATACACACACACGCAGTCAAATCTCGTTTGCAGTAGTTACATTCTATTAAGTTTCCTTGAACTTTGAATTAGCAAATACTGAACTATTGATCTTAAGGGAATGAAGGGCCAAGTTCCTGTGAATTTTGGTCACAACCTTTTTGTCAACTGATCAGTACACAACCTCATTTTATATGTGTTCCTGTTAAAGATAATTTATTTAATATATGTTGTTGATTCATTCTGACTTGCATCTAGGACATTAGTCAGCACCTCAGCACAGTGTGTGTGTGCGGGGGATTTTAAATAGCGAAATCACCAACCAAAAGCACAAAAATGTGGAAAACATGACACTAAACAGACCATGAAAAGGACACTTGATTAGATCATGAGAGCTGAAACAAGAAGGTTCCTGTTCGTCCTCAGCTGGAACACACAGACTGGGCAACTCAAATTTTTTGCCACTCTGTGCATTTCCATGAATGATTGCAAAAGTGCCTGTAATTGTTAATTTGGGGGTTACAAATAAATTTTAGCAAGTAGGTAAAGTTGCAAATTTGGGATCCGTGAGGATTGACAAAAACATACAAATGGAAGATATGACTATTGCATCTTTCCAACAGACTGTAAGAGAATTCTCAGTAAATGGCTCCGTTTTGATTTGCTCTTGCTAAAAATGCAGACTACAGGAAGACTATTGCTTATGTTGAAATGTTGGTACCAAAGTAGTTGAAAGCAGAAGCATAGTTTCTATCAAGGTTTTACCCATAGAAGGTGAAACAGAAACTTATTATCATGGTTCTCCGGGGACAACTTTCTTCTCCATGTCTTGCTCAAAGTTTTTTTTTTAGAAATCATCTCTTTTTTTATCTACAAACTACATCTTGAGGTGAAATCTGAGCCCAGGATATAGAATAAGGCCTTCTTAGACAATTAACCACTTGTATACCAGTATTATAATCTCTCCCTCCTCTCCATCAAATAATATTCTAGCATGAGATTTATTATTGTTTTAATTTGTTTGCTTGTTTTTGTTCTTTGGCTTTTTTTGTGTGGGGTTTTTTTGGGGGAGGGGCGTTCACTTTAGCTTGGTTTTCCTCATCCTCCTCAAAACACGAGATCTGATTATATAAGAGAACAACCTGGGTTAATTCCAACATCAATTGCTTTCCTAAGGAATATTGTGCTCTGTCATTCCAAGATGATGTTTCCAAGATAAATTGAATATTCAAAACAATTTCAAGATTTCCTATTCCCATTCATATTTTCAAGGGAAAGCTTAATTTGATCTTCTAACAAAAAGTTGTTTAAAAAATGAAATTTAAATCCTTAGTGGGGCATCCTTTCTATAAGACACTCAATTACAATGATAAAACTATTCAAACTACATAAAAATGAATTTTGTATTGATTGTTGCCATTATTTTTTAAAAGCTTCCCTTAAGTAGATACATAATAAATTAGCATTTAGGCCTTGGTTATAACACAATAAATTGATGAGGAATTGGGATTACAGGGTAATAGAAACTGAATCATATAATAAAATAACCTAGTCTGGTTCAGGGAAGCATTTACTCCCTATGTTTCTTCATTCATTCTCTTCTCTCCTGCATTAAGGCTCCAGTGCTATAACAGAAGTAATATAGTTAGGAAATTATACGTATTTCTCATAGTATAAAGATGAGCATATCATACAAAAGTAATATAATACTTATAATTATTAATAGTCCTGATACATAATCAGATAAATTTAAATGTTGCACTTTTGGCCCTCTAAAATTCTAAAATAAAAAAGTTGGAATTACTCCCATTAAGAAAGTCAAAATATCTGGGGAATAATTACTTTCTTTCCTCTTAACTAAGCCTTAATATTAATTTTCTTACTGGCCAGTGATTGAAATAGGCTGTAGTGTAGCAAACTCCACTGAGGCCTTTGGGTGAAATTGATTAGGAAAAGAGTATTGCAAATTCAGCACTGGGAACCCTCTTAAGGAGTGTCATGGTGATAAATGCTAAAGCTTAAGCACCTTCAAGATTATCCTTGGGCCTCAACAACTTACTCAAAATTCTGAGAATTTATGAGTAAAGCAAATATTTTAAATCTGTGGTAAATTTTACACTCTCTCAGAAATTGTCCCTTGTTAATGGTCTTTTTTGCCTGTCAGTATGTCTGTGCATTCCAGCTTTCCTTTAATGTGAAGTTAATCTTTTCCTCAGTCATAATATATGGGCTACTTCTCTTAGACTGGCTCAATTTACTTCCATAAGGAGTTTCATGTCACTGAATCTTTCGTGTCTTCTCACACTCATTAAAAACAGCCACAATAACGAAGCAACAAAAAAACAGCAAAGCAAAGCAAAATCCCCATGGTTCTTTCTCTTTATGACATATCATCAAAACAATATTATCTGATTATTATTTCACTAAGAAGTATTATTATTATTGATATTAAAATATAAGATCTTTTATAATGTGTTTTGTAATTTTGTTTTGCCCTATGCCCTATGAATTGCAAGAATTTAAAAACAGTTACAGAAAGTAGCTTTACTAGGATTACCTACAAAACAACCAAATACTAAGAATTTGAATATGGACAAATTGCTAAATAACTTACTTTAAATTAATGCCTTGAAGTAGTATAGCTAAATATCAAAATCTGCAGGCCTTGGGACAAGATAATGTATGGATTTAGAATTTTCATGGGTTTGGAATTTCTGACTAAGCAGGAAATAGTAGACAGCAGGAACAACACATCTTTCATGCATTTCTTCTCTGGGAAACAATACTGAGTTTCCACATAATGAATGACTAAAAAATTAGTACATGTTTGCATATGCATGGATTTGTCAATGACATTTTGCTAAGCAAATTTAGTAGTATAATATCTACTATCTTACAGGATTTTTGTCTCAGGAACACAACAACAACAACAATAAAGCAACCTAGTTGCCTCAAAGTCTTTCAGAAATCTTGTTTCAAGTAACTAGCTTAAAGATGTTTGTGGATTTGAATACTTAAGAACAGATGACTAGTGAACTGCCAAAGATGTCCATGGCTTGATTCCAGAAAGCTATGAATATAATACTTTACAGGGCAAAGGAACTTTGCAGATGTAATAAAGGTTAAGGACCTTACAGTAAGGAGAATGGCCTGGATTATTCAGGTGGGCCCAATCTAATCATATGAGCCCTTAAAAGCAGCTGGGGAAGGAGGAAATCAGTGAAATGCAGAAGAGTAGTCTGCTGAGATACGGTGGTCAGGGAGGTCAAGGAGATTCCACATGGAGATTGGTTGCAAATGTCATTGCTGGTTCTGAGATGGTGAGGGCTGCATGCATGGACTGGGGAGACCTCTGGAGCTAACGTCAGCCCCCGGCTGATAGCCAGAAAGGAAGTAAGGATCTGTCCTTTGACTTCAAGGAATTGAGTGCTGTCAACAATCTGAAAACATTGCAAGCATGTTCTTCTCCAGATCTTGAAGAAAGGAATGCAGCCTAGCCAACACCTTAATTTTGGTCTTATGAGAACCAGATGAAAGGAAACAGCTGAGTCCCCCTGTGCTAGGACTTTTGGCCAGCGTAAACTGTAAGATAATAGATGGGTATTTTTTTAAGCCTCTAAGTTTGTGGCAACATGTTCTGGCAGCAATAGAAAACTATGCAAGCATAGAGATACTTTAAGTATTTTATGTAAGGTGTTATAATGGGCTAATACCATAAATATTAACTATAAAAGGACTGATACCATAAAGATAGCAAAGGAAGCATAGTGTGTTCTTTTTTTATTCAAGTATAGTTGATTTACAATGTTGTGTTAGATTCTGGTGTACAGCAGAGTGATTCAGTTTTATATATATACTTATATATATTATTTTCCATATTATTTTTCATTATAAGTTATTATAGAATATTGACTATAGTTCCCTATGCTGCTACACAGTAGGGCCTTGCTGTTTATTTTATATATAATATGTTATATCTGCTAATCTCAAACTCCTAATTTATTCCCCCCCCTTTCCCCTTTGGTAACTATACGTTTGTTTTCTATGTCTGTGAGTCTCTGCTTTGTAAATAAGTCCGTTTGTATCATATTTTAGATTCCACATATAAGTGGTATCATATGGTATTTCTCTTTGTCTGACTTACTTAGTATGATAATCTCTAGGTCCATCCATATTGCTGCAATTGGCATTATTTCATTATTTATTGCTGAGTAGTATTCCATTGTGTGTGTGTGTGTGTGTGTGTGTGTATATATATATATATATATATATACCACATCTTCTTTATCCACTTAGGCTGCCTCTGTGTCTTGGTTACTGTAACTGGTTGAAGCATAGTATGTTCTTAATGTGCACTGAAAAAAAGTTAGTTGAAAATAACTCACAAAAGTAAAAAGCTAACAAAAAATACAATAGAAGTTATTTCAATATAGTGTTTAGCTCTATTCCCTTGCATAATTTGATGAATACATATCAAATATTTGCTGTTTATAACACTATTTGAACAATGTGGTCACAAAACTGCAAAGGCTGATTATTAACAGGAGTAAGGAAATAACGTGGGTACATGTAAAAATAGAAATATATATCCTATAGTGTAATGAGACAGAGCTTTGAAATTCTATACATTTTTCTAATTTCTGACATGTTCCATTGTTTTAAATTTCCTTTGTGTGTTTAATTTTCACATAAATCCTTTTTTTTTGGAACTTATTCTGTGTTTGTTCTTAAAGGCTTTAGCATTTGATATGGATAACAGTCAAAAAAAGAACGCATTGCGGCTTTCCTGGTGGCGCAGTGGTTGGGAGTCCGCCTGCCCATGCAGGGGACGCGGGTTCGGGCCCCGGTCTGGGAGGATCCCACGTGCCGCAGGGCGGCTGGGCCCGTGAGCCACGGCCGCTGGGCCTGTGCGTCCGGAGCCTGTGCTCCGCAGCGGGAGAGGCCGCAGCAGGAGAGGCCGCAGCGGTGAGAGGCCCGCGTACCAAAAAAAAAAAAAAAAAGAATGCATTGTTTATCATAGCCATGGCTCAATTGTTTGAGTCCTCCTTCCCAGGGCTGCTTTTATCACTCAAGAATGGTGTTTCCTTCTTCAGAAGCACAAGAAACAATGTTCAAGCTGTGTAGTGCAGGTATATAAGTCCCTTCCATGAAAAACCTATACAGGAAGTCTCTTTAAGAAAGGGATGGACAAAATGATGCAATTAAGCATTAGCATAAGTTCCCTAGTTCAATCATTTTCCTTGAACATAACACTCACCCAAAGTCCTTGTACTAAGATCACAAATGTCTATAGCATTATCCTCTCCAACTGAGAGTTTATTTTCTCAATGATGTGATTAACCGGTTGTAAATATTTTTACATATCTGTTTCTATATTGTCCTAAAAACAAAGATATTCTCCTAAATACAGTACAGTTATTAAAATTGGGAAATTTAATGTTGAATAAAATAGCTCATTAGTGTTTATTTTTACTTCTTTTCTAATATAAGCACTTTTGGATATGTATTTTCTTAACAGACTGTTTTACCTGTGTCCCACAAATATTGATATGAAGTGTTTACCTTATTTTAAAGTTCAAATTATTCTCTAATATCCATTATGACTTCTTCTTTGGCCCATTCATTCTTAATTTCTAGTTTTCTGGCTGTGTTCATTGAATAATTTTTTCAAAAATTTTTGCTGTTTACATGGTAGTCAGAGTATCCTCTATTTTATCCACTGTTGGAAATGTGTTAATGTTTGCTTTATGGCCTATAATGTGGTAAATTTTTGTAAATGTCCATGTGTACTTGAAAAAAGTAAGTATGCATTTCCTACCTAACTGTTGAAGGAGGAGACTGTATATGTTAATTTGGTCATAATCATTAATTATATCATTTACATTTTGTATACCTTTAGCAATATTTTATCTTTGAAGTCTATTATTTTAAATAGAGATAGTGTTAAATGATTCAATTATATTTGTTGCTTTGTCAATAGTTTTTGTAAATCTGTCACTTTTTGCTTCATATAGTTTGAAGTTATAAGCTTTATACAGGTTTGGAGTTAATCGAACATTTTATTCTCTTTAATCTTAATAATAATTTTTACCATAAAGGTTATTTAATTTGAGATTAATAGAGTCTTTTGATTTTGTGTATTTTCCATACATATACTCTCAAACTCTTTTGTCTGGGTCCTTATGTCTTCATATGTGTATTGGTCAAGGTTTTCCAGAAAAACAGATTCAACAGGATGTTTATGTATCTATCTATCTATGTATCTATCTATGTATCTATCTATCAGTTATAAGGAATTGGCTCACACAATTATGAAGGCTGAGCAGTCCCACATTAAGGAGGGCAATTTTCTTTAATCAGCCCACCAATTTAAATGTTAATCTCATCCAAACTATGTCCCTAACAGATAAACCCAGAATAATGTTTGACCAAATATCTGGGTACCCTGTGGCCCAGTCATGTTAACACATAAAATTAACCATCACAATGTGTCTCATAAGTGGTATATAGATGACTTTTTATCCAAATTAATCAAATTAGTCTACTTATATTTATTTTATATATTTGGATTATTTCTGTCATTCTCTTTTGCGTTGTCTTTGTCATACTTTTGCTATACTTCTTTTTAATCTCACCTCATCTTTTGTATTGATTAAAATATTTTTTTCATTTTCATTCTGTATTGTTACTGATTTGAAAATTAAATATTCTGTGAGTTGTTATCTTCAAAAAATTAACATAAAATACTTAACTTTAATTAAAATTAATTAATATAACTTTAACTACCTTTCATCACAAAATACACAGAATAATAGAAATAGCTGTTATCATCCATATTTTACAGATGAAGACACTGAGGTTGAAAGAGTTTCCATGGCCTGACAGAGTTAGGGTTTGAGGTCAAATTTGTCCCAATTTTTTTTTTTTTTTTTTTTCGGTACGCGGGCCTCTCACTGTTGTGGCCTCGCCCGTTGCGGAGCACAGGCTCCGGACACGCAGGCTCAGCAGCCATGGCTCACGGGCCCAGCTGCTCCGCGGCATGTGGGATCTTCCCGGACTGGGGCACGAACCCATGTTCCCTGCATTGGCAGGCAGACTCTCAACCACTGCGCCATCAGGGAAGCCCTGTCCCAATTTTAAAGCACATATTGTTTTCCTGTGTGTGTGTGTGTGTGTGTGTGTGTGTGTGTGTGTGTGTGTATGTGTGTGTGTGTGTGTGTGTCTTTGCTTTGTTTGTTTTACTTCCCTGGCATCAGACTTGAATTGTACGTTCAAGATTGATGCTGAAAACAATTTCTGCCCTATCTGCCTCACAGTCTGGTTTAGCAATTAGATAATGTATAATAACAAAAAGTGTGCAAAATTTAAGATATATAATATCATATATTGTTATTGAGATTATCAGTGGTGCATTTCTCATGATCATTATTGAAAATTTTCTAAATTTGGTTGCTCCGTATTTGAATTTAGTTGGGAAGATGACTTGCATATACTCCTATGAGGTTGTCCAAGGTTGCCCTCATGGAGGTTCTAACTGAAATTTAAAGCACTCATCCAGCTATGAAAGGATAGTGTTTTCTAATATTGCACAGACACCAGTGGCGTACTCACTGAATTGTGACCATCAAAAGCACACGTTCAAAAATGACTTTCATTGCCTTTATTCTTTGTTAGGCGAAGCCACCCCTCATAAGGGACCAGGCTTATCTGTATGAAATTCATTTGCTTGACCCAAATGATGAAGTCTAAATGTAATTGCAGTATCAGCCTAAATTACCCCATGCTATTGTGGGTGAGTCTCATGTGCTGTACTATACACAGTTAACAAGAAAAGCAATATTGAGTTCAAACATTTTTCAAAGAAGTGAGCACATGGGGCACAATTTGGATCTGGATTCACAGAGAATGCTCATTAAAGCCACTGAACATTTTGCACGAGTAAAGATTTTGGTATTGGGCCTGTGGTGTCCATGTTACTAAGGCAATAACTATTATCGCTAGAGCTAATGCATTTCTGACAGTGTTTAAAAACACTCGTCCACCTCAAAGGGATGTAATCAAAATTCATTAATTTTTGTAAAGCACTGTCCATTTTAAAATGCAATATAATATCTAAGTATTAATATATATTTTTCTCAGTGTAACTTAAAAAATAACTGTGACATTTCATATGCCCCACAGAATCATTTAAATCTTAATATCTTTGATTCTTGTGCTTTTTTGGCCTTCTTTTTAAGCAAGCATCTTCAAATGAAGAGCTCTGCAACTTCTGTACCTTTACTTATTTCAACTTTGCTTTCAATACCTTTTTATCCCCAGGTTTTCTTTACCAGGAAAAAAATGAGGATACTCTTTTGAAAAATATAGGGGCTTAGTCCACTTTTAAAGAGCAAGATAGAAAATGTAGCAATCTTGTCATTAAACATTACAGTTTTGATTTAATATATAAGTGCAATTATTTATCCCAGAAAAAGCAAATTCTCTTAATAAATTACTGATGACTCTGGTAAATCACATGTTAAAGAACAATCTGTTTGGAACTTAAATGAAATCTCACTTTAACTGCCTGATAGGGATTAATGTAAAGTAAATTAAACTGTTACAGAGTCTAGCATTTGGTTAAGCTCTATAAGTTTTAATATACTTAAATTTATACATGAAACCTGGGTACAGTTGACTTTTGAGCATATGTTTATAGATTAGCTAAATTAGCAATGATCTTAGAATTTTCCTTTGTCTATTGCTAGGCACCAAAGATGTCAGCACTAGTTTCCAAATTTCTGGCCAGGAACCCAGAATAAATGTCAGGAGTAGTCTAGAGTAGAGCAAGATATTAGAGAATCCTAAAAGACCTACAGATATGAATAAGAATATCTTGATTTTTAGCATTAGCTCTGTGTCTAGCCAACATAATGTCTTTAGAAAAGTCACTTTGGGTCTGTTTCCACAACTGTACAGTGAAGTTCATCTTAGAAGGTGCTCATTTTAGCTCTAAATTCAAGGGATTCTGCTTATGATAAGAAGGAGAACAGTGGGAAAACACAGAGGTTGAACAACAGAGGATAGGAAAAGGAGTCTAAGTTCAAAGTAACATTCACGCTTGACCATGTGACCTAGCCACCCAGATCATCCACAAGTGTTATTGGCAATGTCTTTCCATTTGTGCAAGAAATTGGGAATGCTACTGTTGTAGATGTTCTAGATCAGGGGTCCCCAACCTCCAGTCCATGGACCGGTGCCAGTCTGTGGCCTGTTAGGAACCAGGCCGCACAGCAGGAAGGGAGTGGTGGTCAAGCAAGCGAAGCTTCCTCTGCTGCTCACGTTACTGCCGGAACCCCCCCACCCCCACCCCCGGCCTTTGGAAAAATTGTCTTCCACAAAACTGGTCCCTGGTGCCAAAAAGGTTGGGGACTGCTGCTCTAGATCTCATGGGATGTAAGACTAGGGAGTTAAGTCTTATTTCAGTGAAATAATAAGAACAAGTTGGAAGGTTGGAGGTGATCAGCAGACTTAAAGAAGAGTAAATTGGTGATCTGACCATTCTGCAACTGGTTTTTCAAGCTATAATTTTATGTTTCGAAATGAATAATTAACAATTGGTGACTTTTTTAACAAATTCATATTGGTTCACTCACCTTAAATATGAAAGTGTGACTATATGGTGTATTTATAGAATAAAATACTTTATGCTTTATCATAAATATATGTGAAGTATATGGTTGTCTGTGTGTGTGTGTATATATATATAAACACATATAAAAGTAGCCACAATATGATTATGTATCAAACAATCATAAAATCTCACCAATATGCAACATATTAATATTAAATCATGTACTTGTAGATGAGTTTATAGTCGGCTCAGTTTACTAATCAGCTAATTTATGCATGGTCTATTTTCACTTTTTTTTTTTTTTTTTTTTTTTGCGGTATGCGGGCCTCTCACTGTTGTGGCCTCTCCCGTTGCGGAGCACAGGCTCTGGACACGCAGGCTCAGCAGCCATGGCTCACGGGCCCAGCCGCTCCGCGGCATGTGGGATCTTCCCGGACCGGGGCCTGAACCCGCGTCCCCTGCATCGGCAGGCGGACTCTCAACCACTGCGCCACCAAGGAAGCTCTATTTTCACTTTTGTGCAAGACTGGAGGTCACCAGACCTAGCTGGGCTCAGCTAAGGGGGCCTCTGCTCCACATGTCTCTCATCCCTATTCCTTGAACCAGCATACTAGTCTGGACATGTTCTTCTCATGGAATTGGCAGAGCACGTGGTTTTTAACAGATAGTATAGGTCGTCAAAGTTGTTCATTTTTTTAAGGTTGGCTTGGCTAGTCTTCACCTTGTGTCTGCTAGTATAAACTTAGGAATCAGCTTTTTAATGTCCAAAAATCTCCTGCTTGGGTTTATTTAAATTTTATTGACTCTATATATTAGTATTGAGATATTCAGTAGATGAGCATAGTATATTTTTCCTCTTATGTCTTCATTAATTTCTGTAAGTACTACTTAGTAGTTTTAGAATATTGGATAATTATGTAATATTTCTAATTATTTATATTATTTAATATTTATTTTAAATTATATTACATTATATTTATATTATTTAATATTTCTAATATTTTGTTAATAGTATATAAAAATGATTTCTCTATTTTGGAACACACTAATTTTTAGAGTATACATCTTCTTGCAAACAACTATATCATCTTCTAATAATTACCCTTTAATTTCTTTCTCTCCATTTATCTTATCTTTTATTTTTCCCTCTTGCTATTTTACATTGGTTAGGATCTCTGCTGTAATGATTAATAGAAGTATAAATGGCAGGTTCCATTCTCTTGTTTCAAGTCTCTAGGAGAAAAGATTCAATTAGTCAAAATTATGTATAATGTTTCTGGTAGATTTTTTGGAAATGTTTTATTGTAACCAAATGTAAATATAAGATACATATGGTAGAGTGTACAAAGATTAGGTATACCTTATAATTTTTTACAAAGTGAACACATTTGTATAGCAAACTAATAATTCAAGATATAGAATATTTTTAGATCCCCTAAAACTTCCTTCATGCTACTTTTTCAATCTTTACACCTCCCTAAATGGAACAAATTTTTTGAGTTTTATCATGAAGTATTTATTTTGTGTTATACTGACATGTATATACACAGAATCATATGCTAAATATTCATTTATTTTGGCTAGTTTTCTTAATATTATATCTGATCGCTTTTCGGCCTTTTGGCTAAGATCAAGTGTAATATTATATCTGAGTCACCCATGTTGATGCATAACTCGCATTTTATCCTCTTCCATCTTAGTATAGATTTCCATGATATGAATAGATCATAGTTTATCCATTCCACTGTTAATTTTAATAGTCATTTAGGTTATTTTCAGTTTGACGCTAGAACAAGAACAAAATAAAATGCTGCTATAGGATTTCCAATTCTGAACAGATGAAGAAGACACTTTTCCCTATGTTTCCTAGTAAGTACAACTAAAATCCCTGGACATGATATATGAAACAAATATAAGAAGACTCTGAACTCTGAAAGGTGAAGAGAGGAAGACAGGTTAATGATTTCAGGGTCCAAGGAACAATAAGTGGTGAGTTCCCTGGTATTTCTTTCTGTCTAGTATATCCCTGAGTTGAAGATGAAGAAAATGGCAACCTAGAAACACTTACTGCAGGCAAAAAAGCCCCAACAAATGTGTGCTCTCTAGCTAAAGATGAAGAAAGGGGTAGCCTAATAGGACAGAACATTTAAAGATTTAAAGGTTAAAGTTGCTCTATGTCATCATAATATTAAACATTTAGAACAGCAATAACCCAATTGTTTAAATCTTAATGAATTAATTAGTGACTATGCTTGTTTGTAGTTACGACAATCGTGTACATTATCAAATACAAATTGTGATTTCTCTTTGCATATCAGTGATCATATATTGTAATAAAAATGAAAAAAATTTAATGATATTAAAAATACTGTTTTCACTGGGTACAGATTGATGATATCCTCAGTGTCTAGCAGGAGTACACTCTGAAATCTATGAAAAGCTAAGCCTCAGGGAAAAGATGGAGAAGATGATAATAACAGTGCAAAATATGTTTAAATGGCATGAACAGCAAAGAGATGCCTACTGAGAGAAAAGCTGATATGTAACCGCAGTGCATTCTACATGCTCTTTTTGTGGACTTAAGCAAAACGTTTCCCTCCTGGCATGCGTGCAGGTTGATTACAGCAGAGTTTTTATTCAGACATTGAGTTTTAGAAAAAATTATAGAAACTATTTTGATCTTGAGAATTTCAATAGCAAGAAGTATATGTATTTTGGGAGAGTGATTTTATGATTATAATTTATTTCACCATCTTTGCCCAGAAGTATTAGTCATTCTTACATCCTAATTATGAACAACTGAAAAACGGTTACTTGAGAAGTAGATATAATTAAATACACTTGTATTTCTGAGTCCCTAAGCCCTGGTTTGAATTCTCTGAATTAATGTTCGACCACATAACTCAAACCAATCACTTATAAGTGGATGCCCTAATGAATGCAATATGCTTATGGTGTATAATTGAAAGAATTCTGAATCTAGAATCAGAAAAATGGAATTCATTTTGTGACACAAGACTTCCAAATTTGCAAAAGTCTTTTAATGTCTTGGAGCTTCTGTTTCTTTAATATTGACAAAGTCATTCCTGAAACTTACAGAATTTTCATGGCAATGAAATGAAGTAGAAGTATATTAGAAAATTAGAAAACATTAGAAAATTAGATAAGTGTAACATATTAATTAGAATAAAGATGATGTACTTCCAGTCATACATGAAGTGTGAACTTAATGTTTTTCTATGTTACTGACACAGCCACTTTTTGTCTTGAGCCATAATGCATACCAGAGATGGAGATTGAATTTTAACTAATTTAGAAAAAAAATCATGCATTACCTATCAGGGGTCTTGTTGGATGACATAAGAGGTAGTGCATGTATTTTGCACGTGTTTATGAATTTGAACTCCAAAAGAGTCAAATATTGGAAAGTTAACATCTTAGCACTGTGTTAGGCAGAGTTGCATACAAAAAAGTATAATTTGAAAAATCAGAAGATTTTCTATTTTTATTTTTATATTAACCTCAATAATTCTCAATCACAACATGTTCTCTGACTGAAATGAATATAGACAATGTTTAAACTAAAATCTAATCCCCTACCCACATACATATAAAACTTTTTTAAAGAGCTAGAACATTCCTCACAATATTTTATTTTAGTTATGCTTTAGTTATTGAGGTTATCTTTTTAATGTTTTTCTTAAAGGGACAATAAAATTGTACTTGTATTATCTCATACACATGCTCAAAAAATGAAAATTATGGAAATTTCAGTCAACTATACCAGATATGACTTGTCATAGCCCTAAAATCTCTCATAAAATTTATCCTGAGCTAGCAACATGGAGATCATGTTTCAGTACCTGCAACTGATTTTAGAAGCCCATTCTCCTCTGGCTTTCAGCTTGATGACAGATATATAGAATCACATTTTTCAGGTATGGCTTTCAGAATGGAAGCAAAAGACTCAAATCCATCTTCCTAACAGGTTCACTGTTAACTGAAAATGCCTCTACATTGAGATTCAGAAGTTTCATTATTACTCCTGGCTCAACAGAAGCACTAATGCATTGTACTAGAATTTTCTCTATTACTTTTATCCAAAACAATCTCATCGTGCATTTTGGTCCAGCACCACGCCTCTGCAGTTTAAAACCGATTTACAGTTTTATATATGAGAAACAAGCAAACAAGTATTTTAATAACTGCTATCTATTGTAATGGTTGTTATTTAGATTGTTAGAGATCAAGTTATAATGGCTATAGTTTTCATTTCAAGTAATGCTGATTTTGGCATTAATGAAATTTTTCTATTTTAATTTTTTAAAAAATATTGGGTGACATTTAGATTTTGATAACAATGCATTTATCATATTTAACTCATTTTGGGAAGAAAGTGGCAGGAGACAAGAATAAATAGTTATGTTGGTAATCATAAATATTGTTTTCCAGGTATTTTTATTACCTCCTTACTCCCAGACCTAGTGTAGAATTGTTTCATCAGCTCCCTTGTATTTGGATGTAGTTAAAAGATTTGTTTTGGCCCATGGTTTGTGAGCACAGAGTGGCACATGTAATTTTCAGGCTGGATAGTGTAATTGTCAGTGTGAGACAGTCCAAAACTTTTTTTCTTTTTGCCACTATACTTTCTCTATTAAGGAAGTATGTATCAGAGTACCCAGAAGACACAAAACGACACGTAATATAACCAAGAAAGCAAACTCTGCTTTACACCAATAAGATTTTGGTATTGTTTATTATCTCAACATAACCTAGCCTGTCTCAGCTGATTAATAGTAGAATTGTTGCACTGCTATAACAAACACACTCTACAATATATAGCATTGGCTTAGAGGTTGACAATGAGCAGTAAAGGATATTTTGGTTGGAAAACAGATAATCATCTGCGTTATGCAGTTATAAAAAATATTGGGTCAGAATGCCAAATTACACATGATAACATGGAAGCCATTTAATACAGCCAGTGAACTTCTACCTTCAAGGGCAGAGACTGGAAAACAGAAAGCTAATTTTATGTATTGATTCCTATAGACTGCACCAGAAAAAAAAATTGCAAGCTTTAGATGAGTTCTCCAGAACTCAATGAAGAAAAGAAATTTCAATTTAAGAAATGTCGAGGAAATAGAAGAAATCTAGACATTATGGGACGTTTCAAATTGGGAAGACAGAACAGCTTCCAACTTGTAAAACCTTTGATAGACATCAAATAGAGGAGATAACAGTCACTTATATTGTTAAAATCTCAGCATATATTAAGGGGGACTACTATAGACAGGTTTATTCTTTTGTTAAGAGCTCTTCAGAAAACTTGCAATTAAAAATTAATTCTCTGCTTCTTTGAGATGTATATCTTTTCGCAGCCTCTTCCCAGTTTTAAAACCCAGGAATGTCTTTTTTAAAGAACCTGGAGCCATCCTTTGAAATGTATTAATCCTCTTAAGTGATATACAATTTTGATTTGTTAATTATACCTCAAAGTTGGCAAAAAAGAAAGAACTATATGGCCCCATCTCCCAGTATTTGTGGGACAAGAGGAGCCTCACTTTGGTAAGCACCAATTAGCAAACACAGAAGGCCTAATCACATGGACAAATTTCCCCACTAACATCCTCCAGAACTGTTTCACTAGCTCAAGACAGTGCTTAAAATCTCTCCTGGCTTTTGTTTCATCAGAGTCGAGTTTAATCTCTCTCCCCTACTGCAATAATCTTGAATAAAGTCTTCTTTGACTGTTTAAGTTGTCTGGCACATCTTTTCTTTGACAACTATACAGAATAACTGAAGAAAAGAATCTGAGAAATATGAGATGGAAGATAAAATTTAAATAATGAAAAAGATGTCAAGGAACACTTCAGAACTTATGCAGAAGAATTAATGGGCACTGAATTTATTTAACTTGACTTGTAGCATCAATCTTAAGAGAAAAGTGATGATACAGAAACTATTAAGAGTAACCAATCAACTCTTTGGATAGCTCTGGCTTAACCAAAATTATGGTTGGTGCATAGTCAACTACACCAGTAATTATCAAAGGCATCTGCACCATGATAAAAAGCTTTCTTTTGGAAATAGACATATTTCTTATACTCCCATAAAATTTACAAATTTAAACAACAGGAAAGTAAACAAACTCCATTCTGCAATTTCTTCATTTGTTCTAAAAAAGAATTTTTCAAGGAGAGTTCTTCTGAATGCTAGGTTTCTAGGAGATATCCTTAGCTGTCATAGGTGATTCTGATGTGAAAAAAAACTGATATCTGGACTTAATGTGCTACATGATGCTAGTATAGTAACCATGCAGCCCTGCTTACAATTTTATTATGTTTCATCCTCATATGGTAGTGCACAGTAAGACCATGTACTTGTATTTGAATCTGTTTTCATCTTCGACATGAAAGAGGGGAGACCACAAATAATGGGTGAGTGTGGAATTGCACAGAGGGGAAAATGGTAGGCTGATGACATAGATTCTCCCTCCTAAATTGCCTCCTTCACCAGCCTCTTACACCCTACTGAGAGACATACTGCAGCAAGCAATCTCTACTAGTGTAATAGAAAACTGGAGGAAACTTTTATTATAAAGAAGGAATATTTATGCATTGCAACTCGGCTCCTCCACTGTAACAGTGCTTTTTTGCAGATGTGGCAAACCCTGGATTGGATAGGTTAGAAGTTATATTGTAATGTTGTTATGTTTTTTGTAATTTTTTTCACTAACTTATTTTTCATTTCTATTATATGTTGTATGACATTGAAGTTTGTGTTTTATAAGGTATCCAACAATTCAATGTGAAATTTTCTGAAGCAAATTTATGAGATGGAAGAGAAGAATTCTAATCCTAGAATTTGGACAATTCTAATGAGGTGAATGATAGGTACATAATGAAGAATTAAAAATTACTAGTGTGTAAAATTAGGAAGAGTGAAATAGTAGAAAAAGTACAGTAAAATAAATTAAAAGGTTTCCTTTTTGAAACAATAAAATGGGGCTTCTCTGGTGGTGCAGTGGTTGAGAGTCCGCCTGCCGATGCCGGGGACGCGGGTTCGTGCCCCAGTCCAGGAAGATCCGACATGCCGCGGAGCGGCTGGGCCCGTGAGCCATGGCCGCTGAGCCTGCGCGTCCAGAGCCTGTGCTCCGCAGAAAAAACAAACCAACAAACAAACAAAAACAATAAAATGAATCAATGTGTGAATAATATGTCACATATGATGAAGAGGTTTTGTATATTAAACTGGAAAATAATAGGTCCCTTATCTGGGCTGATTAGTCAACAAATTTCACCAATATACTTTATGATGTAACATTAACGGAATCTGTAAATGATTGTGAAATTAAAGAAAATATTTTCTGCTATAAAGAGCTGACTGAAATAAGCAAAGACCAAGATATATTTAAAGTTTTCTCTTTATATCAGAAAAGAATTGTTCTAAGAGGAACTATGTTGACATTTATAGTGATGTTGCCCATCAATGGCTGTTTCCATGACAGATGCTGCCTCTATTGTAAAAAAAAAAAGAAAGAAAGAAAGAAATTAGGAAATTCTGATGCATTCAGAACAGTTTTCTTCACAGAGAAGTGTTGCTGCATAAATTCTTAGAGATAAAAAGAAAACATTCTGGAAGATGCTACAAAAATGATCATCTTCATTAAACCAAGATCTGTTTATTTGAAAGTGTTTAAAATTCTGTGTAAAAACCAAGAAAAAAACCCAATAAATTTCTTAGTACATAGAGAAATCCAGTGGCTTAACAGGAAAATCTCTCAAAAGGGTGTGTGTATATATATATATATTTTTTTTTTTTTTTTTTTTTTTTTTTTTTTTTGCTGTACGTGGGCCTCTCACTGTTGTGGCCTCTCCCGTTGCGGAGCACAGGCTCCGGATATGCAGGCTCAGCGGCCATGGCTCACGGGCCCAGCCGCTCCGCGGCATGTGGGATCTTCCCGGACCGGGGCACGAACCCGCGTCCCCTGCATCGGCAGGCGGACTCTCAACCACTGCGACACCAGGGAAGCCCTCAAAAGGGTATATTTTAACAAAATAAATGATTATGGGAGAACTTTTAAGGAAATGGTAGGCAAAAATGGAAACGTAGCATAGATGAGAAATGAACCCTTTCTAGTCTAAGCTGGGGAGTTTGGAAGGTTGTTCATTACAACAGCATAATTTAGCTCACATGGATCTAAACATGATATAACAAGAAAAAAATTAGCAAATATGGCCAGATTATGTTTCTTTTTTTAATTTTTTATTATTTTTGCCAGATTATGTTTCTAGCAGAGTAGCCCAATGGAACATTCTTTCAAACACAGGATAACGTATTATTTTAAATGACAAAAATGTTTAAAGAAAACCAGGGTCTTTACAATTAGTGACACCTATAATTGTCAAGTTTATTCTTAAGAAATGTAACAACAAAAAGGAAAGAAGATTCTCATCAATAACCTTAAAATTACTTTGAAATTTCTCATATCATTTCATTTTTTTAATGTTTTGCTTTTGAGGTAAGGAAAATGCAATGAATTACAGAATGTATGTCATATTTTGAGCTACAGAAACAGTTTCAAATAAACATATATTTAGAACCAAAAGCCAGAGTGCTATCACCTAGCACAACTACTGTTTTAGAATTTTTTCCCCCAAGTTAAAAGCTACACATCTCTTTATTGAAATTCATAGGCATGCATGAAGGAAATATTGAGCCATAGATCATAACAGAAAAAGTAGAATTACAGAGAAGAGGTGTGGTTACATTCAAACCCATCTTCATTGTTAGATATGTTACTTTCAAAAATCAAGTATTACCTCGCTGCAATTAGTTTCACAAAGCCATCATGCTTTGTAAAGCTTCGTAAGTTCTAAAATACAGCACACCATTAAAAAAAAAAAGGGTGTTTTTTGTTCATTTCTCCCTACTTACCCAATAAATTTATACCCTCCTATATTCTTGGAGGGTATAATTTTAATTAAAAAATTAAATTGCATGTGTATGTAAGAGAATTCTGGGGGTATTAAAGACTAACTATAGCCTTCATAGGTAGTGCTACATGTAAAGAGATTTAAAGGTATTCCCAACTACCCTGGTAACCTGAATAGAGACACTGCCGAGAAGATATGTCTCCAGTGCAATATATTGATAGATTGGTAACATAATGGTCACTTATTAATTTTTCTCATTGCTGCCTGTATCCAAATTTCTTTCTTTGTTTTGGGGAATGCTCCATTTCATTAAAAATGAATATTAAAAATCATATACCTTGGAAAATTGAAGAAAAGTAGGCACGGTATGGATCTTTTCACTGCAACTTCTTTGGGTGTTGGAGCATGGGAATATTATTTAGACTTGGCTAAGTGGATCCCCAACTGGGATTCTATTAAGCAAGTGAAGCAAAATGATTTTTAAAACATGGTGGTGATGGTGATATTAGATTCTCATTGATGGTATTATCACCAAATAATAATGGTGAGGTCCTGTTCAAACTTTTTTTGCTACATATCCTCTTTTGGTTCCTTCTCAGCAGTGGGACCCAGTCCAGTTAACCAATCACTCCTTTTGCTAACAACTAAGAAATTCAAACAATACAGTACATATTTAAAACGCCCTAAGAAAAACTAATGTTAGAGCTGTGTAAAACAAAAAGTAATTCAGAAAGACATAAAAGAATAGATCTGAATGTTCACACAAGCAGAATTCCTTAACCTCACCAATGGCTCTACAAAAATCCCTGATAACTAGTCTATAAAAGTGTAGTAAAAGTCTATAGTTTACTATATCACAGCTATAATTATACACTAAGTCACATCCAGTTTTTTATACACCCAGAGACCTACTGTTTAACTCCCACACAAAGACTGAAAAATCTTTAACTCCTTTCAGGATGCTAGCACATAATTCAGTTGGACTCTAGCTTGATTTTTTTTATTTTTAGTTATTTGTTATATCAGGTAGTAAATTTTAAATTACATGTTAAGATAATGCTAGCTGTTGTAACAAGCAAACTCAAAAAGTCTAATATGGTCAAATATGATAGAAGTTTTCACACATATAAATTCTAAAATGTATGTTCCTGAAACACTCCAAAGAATGATTCAGGGAGCCAGACTCTTTCTTTCTTGGAGCTCTCTCTTTTTTGACACTAAGCCAGGAGAAGGAAGAAAGAATTATAAATTACTACATGTGAAAAGCTTTTATACTTAGTCCTGGAAATAGCACAGACTCATAGTCTACTGGCCAGATTTCAGTCATATGAAAATATCTAACTGCAAGCAAGCTGGGAAGTATAGTTCAGCTGTGTTCCCAGAAAGAAGGGAAAATTGGTTTGATGAAGAGCCTGCCATTATATATCACATGATAATTCTATTTCAATCAATTATTCACCCTACAGTCAGAATGAGCATCGTAAAAATGCAAATCCACACATGTAACTCTCTAAACTTAGAATCTTTACTGTCATTTCATTGTCTTCCACATAACTAAACTCAATAACATTATACAGGAACCCCTTTAAGGTCAAGAATCTTCTAAGTTCTTTAAACTCATTTCCTCTGCACACCAAACTCCAGGCATACTAAAGTGATGGATTAATCCACAAATATGCAGTCTACATCCTCAAATCTGGCCTCTTGCATATGCTATTAGTTCTGTCTGAAGTGCCTTTACCCTTTATTCAACTAAAACTCCCATTTGTTCTTCATATAGTAATTTAGAATCATTTAATATAGCAAAAATGTATAGATTACATGCCCTTCCTATGTGCTCCCATACAGTTTATGTTTACAATGTATCACACAACTCCCAGTGTAATGAGACAGAGATAATTACTTTTAGAGTGTACCCCAGCTCTCTCTTCTTCCTGTCCACTAAAGAAGATTCTGGGTTTATGTCTTCACTTACTTTCCCTTTCTCCTCTTTAGAATTTCACCAACCAAGAATGGGTCTACAGACTTTCGAGAATAACATCAGAAATTGAAAATATGCCAGTTAGGGAGATTGTCTCAAGAATATCAGAGAGAAAGAAACATAATTTCGTTACCCAAATACTAGTAGATGATAGATAAAAGATGTGCCATGTAATGATAACAGCAAATTTGGAAAGGTAGGGAGGATATGGTGGAGAGATGGCATTTGTGAACCAAATGAATGAGGCATGAGAAACCTTAAAAAGATTCTGGTGTTAGAAAAGAAGAGATTGTTGTTACCTGTGTTCTTGGAGGTTTCTTCAAAGGTAGGAAGGGAAGTAAATATCAGAATTTATGTTAATATTATGCTCCTTTGGAAGGGAAACCCCTCTGCAACTTATCTACACGGGTCATGACTTCATTTGAGTTGAACTTGTTAACTTGTCTTTCCCATTAGACTCCTGGGTAGTTGAATTTGAGTGCGGTGTCTACTTGAAACTCATAAAGCTTCACTCAGATTCAAAATAACAGCCTTCTAAGGAAAGCTAATATCATAGATAAAAGAAGAATACAAATATAAACACAGTAGACTTAAAGCTAGGTAGAGATAGAACTACACATACAAAGAAAAATATACACATGGCTTATGTGGGAAGCTTGTATTCCCCTCTCCCCATTTTCACAGAGGAGAGAGGTATTGCACCGTTTCTCCAGAAGGGAGTATTGGAAGAATAGTGTAGTATTCTACTGGAATACTATTGGAAGAAGAATAGAATAGTATTGGAAGAATGCCTCCAGTCTGGTCCCCTCTGCTCATGGCTTGCTCTTTGCCACAGAAAGATTGCCACATAATTGTCAAAGCTGACACAAGGTTCAGCTTGCTTAACTCAACCATGTTTCAATACTCTGAGAAATCTCTCTGCAAGTGATATGGTTTTCTTTCTGCCCTTATTCTCCATGAAGTAAACACTGGGAAAGTTTCAGGAAAAAATTCTAAAATACCCTGCTGCTTATCCTGGGGGCATTAAGAAGAAAGAATAGAAAACTTATTTTTCTTTGGATTCAAGCAATCTTCTCTTATCTAGCTTTAAGTGTAATATAGCTAATTTTTTTTTTTTTTTTTTTTTTTTGCGGTATGCGGGCCTCTCACTGCTGTGGCCTCTCCTGTTGCGGAGCACAGGCTCCGGACGCGCAGGCTCAGCAGCCATGACTCACGGGCCTAGCCGCTCTGCGGCATGGGGGATCTTCCCGGACCGAGGCACGAACCCGTGTCCCCTGCACCGGCAGGCGGACTCTCAATCACTACGCCACTAGGGAAGCCCTAATATAACTAATTTGAAAGTATGTTTTTTCATTTTGATTAGAAATGGCGAGGTGCCATTTATGATAATTATCATCCTCAAACGTCCCTGCCCGCCCCCACAATATTATAAGTACAAAGCCAGAGTTTTAAATTATTAATTTATAATTGGGGAGGGACTTTCTACTTTGATCTGATTCTAAAGTTCTCCCCATTTCCAAATGATATTGAGTTAATTTTATAATATATTTCTAGTTGCTTAAGATCTTTCATCTAAGTAACTCAAAATTTGTGTGTAGAAAAAGTCTCTTCTTAATGCTGGGCTGATACGTTGGACATGGCCTACTAGACTGAGGGAACAATGTGGCTGAATTGTAATTCTCGTTCTTGCGGGTAAAGTTCCTCTCCTTCATATTAATAGAATCTCTAGTAACAACTCTTATTTGCAATGTTTTGTAGTAATAGATTATAACATAGATTATACTATGTTAATTATTGTATGATTAATCTATGTAACAGATTATACTGTGTTAATTGTAGTCCCTAGCAATTTTGTGCATATGATAGTGAAGAATAAATGTTTTAAAAAATAATTAGCATGACAGATTCAGTGTATAAAAGAAGATAGCTGTTTTCCCTTCCTTCCTTGGAGACAACCACACCCCAAATCTAAAGAAGTTAAAGCATTAAAAATAGATCTTTCATCTCATGTATCATATAGAATGAGAAATATGTTCAGCAACTCCTCACTTCTTTCCAATTTCTGATTTTTCTATCTAAGAATTGGAACAATATCTAGCGTGTGAATTGAAATAAAATTGAAAAAGAAACAAGTGCTTTCTCTTCCTATACTGAGGCTCACTTTTTTATATATATAATATAATCTATGTGATTTGCCCTAAACCCAAATTCAATATTCAAAAACTCAAGATTTATTGAGACAACTTACTAAATAGTTATGATGATTAGCTAAAAAAGAAATTAGAGATATAACAACAATTATTAATGTTAACTATTGACTTGTCCGAAAAGCATTATGAAAAAATTACTACTTTGGCTTTAATCTGAGACTATAATGATGAAATTATTTGATACTATTAGCTAATAAAAACAGAATTTCATATGTCTTTTTTTGTCAATAACCTCTCCAACATGAGATATTTACAAATATTCCAAAATTGCTTATATTCCTAATACCCTTTAATATGGATATGTTATATATGTGTCATACAATTATATAATATAATATAATATTGATTTTCTATTACGTACATGTCTGGTGAAAGTTACATAGTGCCTCAATCTAGCTGTTTCCCCTCATTATAATAAAATTTAAGAAAGCATATGTTGGAGTAACTACCTTTTTTAATTGGCTGTAGTCTAACTTATTTCATTTGTTAAATAAATTATTTGTACATATATTATTATAGTATGCAACATTACCATAAATTTAGCTAAAAGGATCATGGTATTTCATTAATGGTATGTGAAATGTATTTTGTAGAGAATTTAATAATATATGCCATCCTACCCAAGTGCAGTACACTTTTAAAAACGAGAACTACAAATTTTTAATCAATATCAAAGGGAAAACAGCACCAGTGGTATTAGAATCGTGAAATACTCAATAAAATCCAAAGGTTAATTTTAAAATAAAGATAAAATGAAAGTACCCTCTATTATTTAACTGTGATAACACTGCTAATGTAGAATGAAGCTGTTAACACAAAGTTGAACACACCCTAGACTGATATTTGTTAGGAAATGAATAATGTAAAACACGAGAAAGTTTAAAGCTGCTTAATATTTTTAATATAATCTCCCATATATAAGAGCTACACCCAATATTTGAGAGGAAAGGTAAGATTCTGGATTATGTCCAGGCTTTGGACACAGACAAACCTGAGATTGAATGCTGGCTGTGCCATGTCACTTAGTTTTCAATTAACTCAACAAATATTTCCCAACCAGCTGCTATAGATCATAAACCTATAATAGATGTCAGTGAAATAATTGTGACCAAACCCAAGGAAAGTTTGTGATTTATGCTCTCTAAATATCATTTCCTCATAACTATACTAATTATAGTAATTAAAATAAAATACTATAATATTGAATACTTTAGTGTAAAATAATAAAAATAGCTATAGTTTTCCATGACTACTCTATTGACATGTACAAAATTTTGCAAGTAAAAATAATGCTTCAGAAGAGGATTTCACACATCCTAGATATCAAACACTTGCACAGAGTCAAAGATAGATCATAAGAACACTGTGACAGCATCAGTTAACACACTGTTAAAAATGAGCAGTTGAAAGGGGATTGTGGTAAAAAGAATTAATTTGATTTGACAGTGATTTGACAGGTAGCAGAAAAAATACTGGCTTGCAATGTGTGTGAATGCACATATATATATATATATATATATATATATATACACACATATATATACACATATATATTGTATGTATGTGTAACTGTGTATACACACATGTATACACATTGTATATAGATATAGAACAATTTTACTCCGTTTCTTTTGTTTGGCATGTGCATATTTGTTATGCATGCAAAGTCAGTAGATAATACCATCCCTAAATCTCAGAGAAGTTAAGAAGTTTGACCAAGACTACCCAATACACATCTAGTAAATTGCAGAGCCAGTAGTTGAACCTAAATCTAATCTGACTTAAAGGTCTTTGACATTTTCTACTATGCCACTCAAAACACTAATGAGAATTTTGGCATTGTTTGACTTTCATAAACTTGCTATCACATGGATTCCACATTTTGGGATGGGCTCAAATGGCTGTAAATAAAGTAATCAACTGGGAATTAGGAGGAGGCTATAAGCAAAAGAGCAAATTGGAAAGAGGGTGTTGTGAATAACTTTATTTAGTTAACTCTTTTCTTCTACTGCCAAACACTCCTATCACCAAGGAACTGTGCCACTAGAAGCCTGCCAAAATTTTCTCCATCTTACCTTTTGCATATATCTCTGAGATGCTTATTACATCATATTTGCCTTTTCAAGATGCTCTTTAAAATTCATGTTAAGCAGATATCAACTGTGTGAGTTGTTTTTGAGGAGGGAAACTGGTAAAAGACATTTTAATTCATTCAACAGATAAGAATCTAGTATGTGCAAAGCACTGCAGTGCAACAGAGAACCATAGTCCAGAATGTAAAGTGTGTGGGATGTTAGATATTAAACAAGAAATTAAAAATGAAGAACAATGTTATCTTCTTATAGAGGAGCCAATTACCTCATTTCTTGGTCCTCAACCCACATCTCTGAGGCCATCAGCCCACAGATTCTAATCAAAAACATTTTCAGAAACCTTTTTTTTTTTTTACAAAGAGAAGGCAAGAAAGAAACAGTACAAAATGTTAAACCTGGTTGCTATTAAATGCCAAAAATATGGATATAGTTCCACTAACTTTCTATATTTCCAAATATTGTTTTATAAGTATTATTTTTGCAATGGAAAAAAATAGTAAACCTGTCATTATATTTTGCATTTACTGGTAATGAGAAAAAAATTCAGAGGCAACAAATTGTTCTATTGTGCTCTGCTAGCATCTGCTACTTTTGCAAGAAAATTGCTGCACATTCTAGTCTTGTCTATTAATAAACAATATGTGCCATGAACAGAGAGATTTAATCTAGACTAGGTGGAAAGGATTCCCAGAATAAAGAGAAAAGGTAATTAATAAGGGAGGACCATGGTGGAGGAAAGGAAGTCTTCAGACAAAAATAAAATATATGCGTGTTCAAAGGCCCCATGCAAGGAGGAAGCATGGCTCTATTTAGGATCAATTCTCTGAGCCAGAAACACTGAGAATGAACATAAGTGTATGCACTTGCAGGAAAAGAAATAAGCTAGATTGTTCAGGGCCTTGAAGCCATGGTAAAGATTTGCTCTTAGAAGCAAAGGAAACGATTTAAGGGATTAAAATTGTATTAATATACTTTGGTTTTTAAAACACTACTCTGGAAAATAGTTTGGAGAAATTCATGGTGGATGTGTTGGGATGGGATGCTTCTTCACTCTTTAGAGGTAAAATCATTTTGTGAGGTTTGAATTAAAGCAGTGAACATGGAAAAGGCTATGTGTATTTAAAATACGTATAGAAGGTATTATTGATAGGACAAGTTCATGGATTACGTAGAAAACAAGAAGGCAGTGTTGAGGGTGAGTCCTAGGTTTCTGCCTAAGATAACAGAATGAGAAGGCTATGATCTGACTTGGGAGTATGTTTAAAGTATCATGGGTTTGTATTTAGACATATCTGAGACCCCTGAGACAGAGTTTCAAATTTAGTTCCAGGGAGCAAACAATGAGATGGTGATTAGTATATAGATTTATGCCTGGGATGCACTGGGAATCGTAACCTTTAGAAAGGTAGAAAGCAGGATTAGATACAAAGGAAAATTGGCCCGTGGCAGTGCAATCTAATGAAGGCTTCAGAACACACGATAGGGAACTTGAAGCTGGGATAAATCTTCAGAGTTTCCCTGTGATAAGGGGCAGTAAAAGGTCTTTATATCATTTCCACAGTCTTCCATGGCACTCTGTCATTTTACCTCAGAGTTGGCCATTTTTTCCTCTGTTTCTACAGGCTATCTTGTGCAGCATGTTTGTGCCACCTCCCAAGATTCTTGCCATTGCATTAAATCTTGAATCCTAGGGAGTGCTCCCACATTAATAAATCCTTCCTTAACAACCTTCTGTCCTGTTCTCATTTGATCTCACATCCTCAGACCCTAGTCCCATAGGTACTCACTGGGCCCTTCCTGGTACATGTTGTTTAGGTACTATAACTCTTTTGGTATATAGTCCTCTTTCTTCTCTTTTGGGTTTAGTATGCCCTTGGATGGTTTATGACACCCACATGGTCTTAGTTATTGGAAGTCACTGCATCATATTCAAGCAAGGGGTGAGTGTACTGCTAGTCTTTCAGAGGGAAGAGCAGACATCTTCCTCTGGATCAGAGGGTTCAGGGGAATTTGGGAATTCAGGATTTTCAGATGCATCAACCTAGATATTCTCATCCCATATGTCAGGGTCACAGTTTTTCCGTTCTAGGGCCCTAATTATGGCATAGCAACCTAGCATTAGTTACAACTTTAACTTTCTTTGAATTTCTTTGTATTTTTGGATATGGTTAAGTCCCAAGCTTTGTTTTCAGCTTTCTTTACCTTCAGGCTGTAAGAGATGATAGCCTCTTTACAAGCTACCAAGGAGGCCTTCTGCCTTCACACTTGGTTTTTAATTGCTGATTAATCACTCTCATGCTTTATCTTTTTCCAAAGCCTCAGATATCAGTCAAACTAAGTAACAAACACCAAATTCTTCTCCCTCTTAAGTATTATTGCTTTGATATTTTACAGACACTTGCTACATCAAGCAGCTAGTGGCTTCTCCTCCAACAGAACATCATCCTAGTTCATCAGTAGGGAATGTTTTAGAAATTGCTCCCATTTCGTGCCAGAGACTAAGCTTGCCCAAGCCAGTAACTGTATCTTCACTGCCAGCTGGGTAAGGTGGGATGTACCTTCAGCATCTGATCTTAGTATCTGTTTTGTTGGGCCACACCTGGTACCAATTGCCACAGATCGTGCTTCACTGGAAGCAAGCTCTGAGATGTAGGACCATCACCGGAAGATAAACGAAAGAAGCAGAATTGGGCAGAGAGAAAAGTTGCCTTGGGATGTAGTCTCAGCAGAAAATCTCAGCCAACTCCTCTGATGCTGGATAGACTTTCACAGTTATCCCCATATAGGGTGAGAGTGCTGGGCCTTTACGCCCTCATTCAACAAGTGATTTCACGTGAGCTACCCTGGGTGGAGGGAATGGCCTTGGGAGTGATGACTCATTTCAGCTGAATCAATTCTTGAAAGGACTGACACCTGAGGGTTGTTTGCCGCTAGGCTTCCTGGGAGCTAGGTAAATAAGTCTCTCCTTCCTGACGAGGTATCTGGCGTGCCGTTTCCAGCAGCTAAGCCGAGTGGGACACGACAACGGGCTATTTGTATTTGGAATATCAGGAGGAGGACCTGTCCTGGAGGTCAGTGTAAATGAATTATCTGTGTACATATGATCAGTAAAGCTATGACCTGGTTACAACTATTTCGGGAAGGGGTATACTCTGAGAAAGAAAGGGTCTCACACTAGGACTCAGGGAATCCCAACATATCGAGGAGGACATTTTGCAAAGGAGAGCAAGAGGGAGATTCAAGAGGGAAGTTTAAAATTATTCTACTTGAATTCAGATTTTTCTTTTGAATATTAGATCTCCATTTCCTTGATACTATTTTTGTTCTTGAATTATGTGGGTGGGAACTTTAATGTGGGGGTCATGGAACTTTAGGAACAGAAAAATAAAAGAAAGGAATGCTGTATTTACCTCAGAGGGGAGTAAGGTTTCATTTGAAAGAACGTAAGTTTAAAAGGTAGAATGATCCCATAAATAGAGGATTAGTGTAGTGCCTTTCAGTGACTTGGGTCTAGAATGAGTCCAGAAGATCTTAATCTGAACAGGTAAGAAAAGCAACAACAACAAAAAAGGAGGATTAATATTAATATGAAATGGTTTATATTGTTGCTTGAAATAAACATTCTTAAAATTATGTATGACTACAACCCTGACAAACTCATTTTGAATCTTTTCCCAGTATATTTAGAACAGATGGATTCAGGTCTTAGGGAATTCAGAAAGAACTAGAATCACTGTTGCTTCTTCAAACTTCAGTGAAAATACGAACGAATTACATTTTAAAGAAAATGAATGTATTCTTATTTCAAAACCTAATGTAGCTAGTTTTAGAATTATGGGAGGGATATGTTTACCAGATGGATGGGATAAAGTTTTTGTTTGTTTGTTTGTTTGTTTTTGCGGTACACGGGCCTCTCACTGTTGTGGCCTCTCCCGTTGCGGAGTACAGGCTCCGGACGCGCAGGCTCTGCAGCCATGGCTCACGGGCCCAGCCGCTCCGCGGCATGTGGGATCTTCCCGGACAGGGGCACAAACCCCACCCCCGTGCCCCGTGCCTCAGCAGGCGGACTCTCAACCACTGCGCCACCAGAGAAGCGCACAAACTGCTGTTTTTTTTTTTCGGTACGCGGGCCTCTCTCACTGTTGTGGCCTCTCCCGTTGCGGAGCACAGGCTCCAGACGCGCAGGCTCAGCGGCCATGGCTCACGGGGCCAGCCGTTCCGCGGCATGTGGGATCTTCCCAGGTCGGAGCACGAACCCATGTGCCCTGCGTTGGCAGGCAGACTCTCAACCACTGCGCCACCAGAGAAGCCCCGGGATAGAGTTTTGATGGTAAATGTAGAGGATTTTTTGCGTTATTTGCTGTCTATGTCATATCTTACATATAGTATCTTAGATAAAGAATTTTTGAACTTTAATTTTGATACATATCTTTTATATATAAATATGACTTTTAACTTTTTATTTAGAGATAATTGTAGTTTAACATGCAGGGTTTTTTTGTTTTTTTTTGGTTTTGTTTGGGTTTTTTTGCGGTACGCGGGTCTCTCACTGTTGTGGCCTCTCCCGTTGTGGAGCACAGGCTCTGGACGCACAGGCTCAATGGCCATGGCTCACGGGCCCAGCCGCTCCGCGGCATGTGGGATCCTCCCGGACCGGGGCACGAACCCGTGTCCCCTGCATCGGCAGGCGGACTCTCAACCACTGCGTCACCAGGGAAGCCCTAACATGCAGTTTTATAAAATAATAGAGCTGCTATACTTTTTACCCAATTTTTCTCAATTGTAATCTATTACATAGCTATAGTACAATAGCACAATTAGGAAATTGACATCAATACAACCCACTCACCTTATTCAGATTTCACCAGTATCACTTGCACTTGTGTGTGTGTCTGTGCGTGAGTGCATGTGCTTGTGCATGCATGCATACATTTCGTTCTATGCAATTTTATAATGTTTTTTAACATGAAACTGTATTTATACAAGTATGTATAAATGGAATTTGTATCTTGACCTTTGAAGTTCAGTTGAATATATTTCTTTTTGAAAAAAAACTGTAAATTTGATGTAATCCTATGATTATAAAATTTATAGAGGACATATCTAGGAAAAAGGGAAAATATCAATTTATGATATGTAGAGATATTGTTCCAGGATGACTCTCTTCAACTTTTTATGAGACAGCTATGCAAAATAATTAATGCCTATATTTTAGTATCATTTTAACTTTTATTATTTTACTAATTGCTAGTAGGGAAAGATGCCCTGATATTTTAGCTTTCCAAGTCTTATATCACTGTTTAGATGAGGAGAATGTATAAATCCATTCTAGATAGTTTAAATAGGAATCTTATTTTGTTTTCTCAGGACACAGTTCTCACTACAAATTCTGAAGGACAGAAATAAACTACCTACTTATGTGTGTATATGTATACGTGTAAGTGTATATGTATACGTGTAAGTATATACAACACATACGTGTATACATTCATATGCACGTGTACATACATGCACACAATCGTTAATTAACAATTGTTAATAAATAACTTTGTTAATTAATAAAACGATAAATTGTTCTATTTCAAATGAAAGTCACTGTATATATGTGAGTACAGTGCATAATTTTCTGCTGAGAGTCCAAAATATATATGTGAGGACATAGATCTCCTCAAGAATTAATGATCTAATGTGATAATAATAGGACACATGCTGAGGCTCATTACTTAGATTCTAGTTAACTACCTTCAAGTTACCAAAATATTTCATACGTATTTCACAATACATTCTCCTTTCTTTTTTCATATATGACCAGTACTTTTCTTGTACTTAATTCCTTGGACAAAGAAGTTTCTTAGACCAAAGTGAGTCTTGTATATTTTAAATCAACAAAAATATGGAACTTCAATTATCGAGAGCTTAGTCTGTATTTAGAGACTTAAATCAAAACATTTCACCATCTTACTATTTTCTAAACCATAAGTAAAAACCAAATATACTTTTGTGCATATCTTGCTTACCATCTAAAATTATAAGGCAAGAAGTAGAGAACAATAATATTGTTTCTAGTGAGTGTTTTCAGGACTTAAAAATTAAATGAACTATAGAGTGACCATAAATTAATAATACTAGTCTAAATTCTTCTGAATTCGTAAGTAAAGTTAAAATTTTTTAAAAATAAAATGCTTAACTGCATTTGATCTAAAATTCTCTTTATTTGATACATTTGGAAAATATTTATAGTATTTTGTGTTCAGTATGTCTAATAGTGTTGCATAATTTTGACATCGTAAACAGTTTCTTGTATCTTTGAGATGAGTAGGAAAAGGAAAACGTTCAGGAGGTTATTATTTTACCTTTCTTTTCAAACTGGTGTAGATAAACATTATTGTCAGCAGAAATCCAAAAACATTTTATGTATTGAGAATTTTCATATAGTATCTGGATATCACCATAAGGAGATTGTACATAACTTTAAATTATTTCCCATCTTATATAACTTTGCACATTGCTTAAAATATCTAATAGTATATTTTTAATGTAGTCCATAAAATTGTTTAATAAATAGATGAATGGTTAGATTGATAAACATTTGTATCAGTCTAATGGCTACCATTCATATTTATGCAATCTCTTTTCCCATATATTTGAACTCTGTTATATGTCAGTGAAGAAAAACCTTATGCAGAACTACAGCTTCATAACAACTAAATATATTGAATGTGTTTTTCTGCATTATTGGCGTTATACTTGTTTATACACTGTTAGTAGTTATGTGTTGCTTACAGAGGAGTTTATATAGGATATAAATACAGATTTCATTCAAAATTCATGGGGAAAAGCCATATGATTCAAAAGGAAAAGCAATCTAGACATTACTGAGTTATGAAGATGCTTTACAAATAAGATTCTAAAAATACCCACAAAAATATAATATAAATCAGAAGAACAATCTTATTTACTATTACTTAAATTATTTTTCATAATGCTGATAAAATGTTTGCTGAGTTTTAATTAACTTACTGGAGTAAAAATGTTCTCTTAAAAAAAAAAACATGTAACAGGACTGAGTCTCTTGTCCTACTGATTTTTGCAAAGGAGTGAATACTTTTGCTACTGCTGGGCTGAAGCTAAAAGTAGATCTGAAAATGGTATAAAATTCCACTGTTCATTTGAATGAAGTCTGAGTTTTAATTTTAATAACTGCAAGTTGAGAAAAAGGAATACTATTAAATAAATCATGATGTTATTAGTTTTTTGTTTAATTTATATGTTCTCATATTCTTGCTGATTAACTGAGGAGTAATAGCTGTCAGGAAAAAAGTATAAAACTGTGCAAAGGGCTTCCCTGGTGGCGCAGTGGTTGAGAGTCTGCCTGCCGACGCAGGGGACGCGGGTTCGTGCTCCGGACTGGGAGGATCCCACATGCCGCGGAGTGGCTGGGCCTGTGGGCCATGGCTGCTGGGCCTGCACGTCCGGAGCCTGTGCTCCGCGGCGGGAGAGGCCACAGCAGTGAGAGGCTCGCGTACCGCAAAAAAAAAAAAAAAAAAAAAAAAAAAAAACAAAAAACTGAGGACAAACTAAATGTGTTTAACTGTTCGAACTATGGTGAATTCATATTAGCATGTTTTATTTTGACAGATATAGAAATGCTTCCATAAACAGTATAGCATTGCTTATAATTTAATTCTTATGAGAACTGCATGAATATGTAATACTGGAAACTATATTTTTCCTTTTCACTATTAATTGTACCAGCCAGTTCTCTTTCACTGTTGGTTTCTTTTTTCTTTTTTTTTGGAGGTGGGAGGTTGAAGGGGGAAGATTCCCAATACTCAAGCAACTTACTTAAAATTATTTAAATTTAATAGAGTCTTAAATGGAAATATATTTCCTAGATGAAGCAAGCAAGGATGAAAACAGCCTGAGACCTTGGGCTTCTTGAGGGCTGAAAACATAAATATCTTACATAGTTACATGATAACTTATATCAGTCATGGTACATGAGATACTGTTGATGTTTAATAAATATTTATATAATTGAATTTTAAGAGTTCAGGAAACAGAAGTGTGAAATTAACATTTGTGTATAGCATAATCTGACCTGAACAAAAACATTGTCACCAAAAGATAATGAATCTACAATCTTGGTAGTATATTTTCTGCCTAACTCAAAAATTCTTTAGTGCTCTGACTGATACAACCATCAGTAACAGCAAATTGTCCTTTGTAATCTATAAAGATAAGATCTGTCATAATCAGTATATTTATACGACTTTAAAGAAATGAAAGAATTGCTGAAAATTTAAAGACAGTATTGAAAAAAATTTCTTAGTAACATGCCTAGTCTCTCAGTGCAACAATGAGTTGTCCTAAAATGGTGATAGCAAAGAAATGAACACACAAGTCAACAAAAACGCTTCAGAGATGCTTCAAGAAAATAAGATGTTGTTGTTAAACATATTCTGTAAACTCAGAAAGAAATTTTATTTTAAACTATGAGAGATAAGATGGAGAATCTAAATGTTAATGCTAGAAAATTAGATGAGATCTCAGTAATAACAAGGTTATTTGGGGGCAAGACTAGAAAGACAAAATCTTGGACCAAGAAAGAAACTGTGGCAATATTTTATGATTAACTATTATTAATCTGATAATGTGCTAGCTGTTTTGACATACATTACCTCATCCCCATACCTAATCATGTCAGAACAGTATTGACACGCTAATTCTGGATGGAAAAGTAATATTTGAGAGTTAATACTTGCTGAAGATCACGTGGCTAGTGAGTCGTAGAGGCATGATTTTCATTCAGGTTTTTCCTTTAGACTCCAAATTTATAACCTTGTATCATGAAGATGACTTAAATTTCAGATAGGCCAAAGAAGAGAGGTAGAGAAAATGTGAATATATTCCAGGAATGTAAGTTTCATGAGTTACACACATACTTATCATTTCTGGTGCTCTGCATTCCTTGTGTAGATTGAGCTTTTTAATCTGGTGTTATAGTACTTATACCTGAAGGAATTCCTTTAAAATTTCTTGTTTTTTAGAATTTCTGAAGTTCTGCTGGTGATAAATTCTAGGTTGTGTATGTCTGAAAACATCTTTATTTCACCTTTTTCTTTTTTGGTGGTTTGTTCTAGCTGCAGATTGCAGTCAGCTGTGGGGTTCTAGATAGGCATCTTATACTCAGAGGTGCAGAGGTCTGGGATGGCTGCCTCTGTGGGTCCTGGTTTCCAGCAAGGGAGATGGGGAGGGAGAAGGGAGGGACTCAGGTGGCTGGCAAAAGTAAACACAGATACCTGTTGGGTGAAAAATGGTGAAATCTGCAGGGAGTCTGGGATGCCAGTGTTGGCTGTTGGTGCCTTCAGTGCCAGAAGCTGCTGGAGTTGTCTGCAGAGTAGATGTCTGAGAACTGTGGTCATTCCCGCTGCTTGGCTGATACTGGTAGCCCCCACTTTTCTTCCTTACTCCTAGCCATCTCTGTATGTCTGGTTTGCTGGTCTGTGGGTAGAGTAAAAGCCAATTAAGTTGAGGGGAGCTTTTCCTAGCTAGTCTCCTTTTGGCTCTGAGTAATGCTGAGTGATGGGATGATGCAGGCAAAAAAAAGGTATTCTTCACTTTTTTAGGTGGTTATTCTCAAGTTGTTTTGTTCCACAGTGTTGCTGAAGTTTTGCCAAGCAGATTCCAGAGCTCTCAAAGAACTGTTTTATGTTCATGGTTGGCTGTCAATTGTTGATCTCTGTGTGGGGATGGAGGCTGGGGTCTACTACTCCACTGTCTTAGTAATGTCAATCTTTGTTTCCTTTATAAGCACCTTCCTTCCCACCTTCCTACCCACCTTCCTCCCATCCCCAATCCTTCAAAAATCTTGACAACCACTAATCTGTTCTCAAGCTCTATAATTTTGTCACTTCAAGAATTTCACAAATGAAATCATAAATATGTAATATTTTGAGTCTTTTTCATTCAGCATAATTCCTCTGAAATTCATCTAAGTTGCTGAGTACATCAATAGTTTGTTCCTTTCTATTGCTGAGTAATACAGATTACTACAATTTGTTTAACCACTTGCTTATTGAATGATGTATATGGTGTTTGTGGCTATTCTGAGTAAAGCTTCTATGAACATTTGTGCACAGGTTTTTGTGTGAACATGAGTTTTCATTTCTCTGAGGTATATGGCCAAGACTGAATTGCTGGGCTGTATGTTAATTGTGTGCTTGGTTTTATGAGAAGCTGCCTAACTGTCTTCCAGAGTGTCTGTGACATTTTTACCTTTCCACCAGCAATGTTAGATTGCTTCAATTTTTTCATATACTTGCCAGCATTTGGTATTGTCACTATTTTTTATTTTAGCCATTCTGATAGGTGTAAACTGATGCCTCATTGTGCTTTTATTTTTCATATCTCTAATGGCTAATTATATTGAACTTTTTTTCATGTGTTTATTTGCCATGTGTATACACTTGCAGGAAATATTGGTAAATGACCTTTGCTTATTATTTTATTATTCATTTTCTATTTGTTTCCTGTGTTTCTCATTCTTTTGTTTCTCTTTCTTATGAATTACACAAGCATGTTTTAGGATTCATGATGACTGATTTATGGTATTTTTAAATTATTATATTGCTCTGTAGAGTTTTCCTAGTGGGGATATACATACACACACACACACACACTTATGACAGTCTACTGCTATAAGTTTACCACTTCCAGTGAAGTGTAAAAATCTTATTTTGGTCCCTTTATATTTGTCACCTTTTAAAGATCATTGCTTTGAGTATCAGTTATTATTTTAATTTTAATTTGTATTATGTATTTAGATACTTGATGGAAATATAGTCTATTACATTTACTCACATTTATGCTCTTTCCATTGTTCATTCTTTCTGATCCTTTGAGAGTTCATCTTTTATCATTTTGTTTCTGTTTGAAGAACTTCTTTAGCCATTCTTCAACAGTAGGTTTTTTAGCTTCCTTCATCTGAGAATGACTATTAATTTTTTTAGAGATTGAATATCCACACAACAGTCACACCATATTTTAAAATAGTACTCTACCTGCAATCTGCAGTAATGAGTCCAGGAAGCCAAACCACAACCTCTGTAGCAGACAGCCCCAGTCAGGACTTGATCAATAACTGACAGCTTATTTTATTGTCCCTGTTTCTAATGTAGGACCAAGTGGTGAAAGCCAAATATGTTCCTCTAACTAATCCCTTAGGATACCCTGTTACTAGTTAGCTTGCCTCCAGTTTCTCCATGTCAACAGCTTCCAATCAGGGCATACCTGAAGGCTTCCCTTTTTATCATTATGAAGTTTTTCATTTCCTCTGCTTGTCTTGGAGTCTCTGTAGAAGGTAACTGATGATGTCTGACTCGTTTGTTGCAGCAAGCCCTGAACAAACAGCTTTGCTCATTCTTATTTGGATGGTCTTCATTTATTTAAACACCTCCATTCCTGAAGAATATTCCTGAAAGACACGGTTGGCAGTTCTTTTTTTTTTTTATTTCAGTAATTGAAAAATATTGTGCTACTTACTCCATGATTTCAGATAAGAATTTTTTTTTGTAATTTGAGCTAGGGATTCTCCTATAGGTAATGTCTTATTTTTCTGGCTGCTTTCAAGATTATTTTTAGTTTTCAGAAGTTTAATTTTGCTGTACCTCAGTATGGATTTATTTGGATTTATGCTATTTGTGGTATTTCTCAGTTTCTGGAATCTGTAGATTTATATATTTCACTAACTGTGAGAAGTTCAGCCATTATTTCAGCAGCTCTGTATTTCCTTTCCGAGATGCTAGTGGTATGAATGTTGATTTTTACTGTCCTATAAGTTCTAGAGGATGTATTCTTTTTAATTCTACATTCTCTCTGATGTTTCATTTGGGTATATTCTATGTATCTGTCCTAACTATATCATGTCATCTCTGTACTACTATTGAACAGACTCAGTGAGGGTTGGTTTTTTTTTTTTCAGTTATAGTGTATTTCAGTTTTATAATTTCCTTTTTATTTTTGTTACTTCTATGTCTTTGCTGAGATTTAAAATTTTTCTTTATTTGTTTCAAGAAATTGGCAATTTCTTGTTGAAATTTTGTTATCGTTGCTGCTTTAAAGCCCTTGTTGGATAATTCCACCATCTGATTATTCTTAATGTTGATATCAGTTCTCTTCTCTCATTCCAGTTGTGATTTTTATGTCTCTTGGAATGACAGGTATTTAAAACATTTTTTCCTGTGTATTTTACCAGTTATATTAGGAGACTCTGGATCTTATTTAAGTCTTATGTTTCAACAGTCAAGTCAACCTGTTTAGGTTTAGCATACAGGCCCTGGCATATTTTTATAAGGTATTTTCTGGTTTTAGTTTTGTATTTGTTTGCTTTCATTTAAATTGAAGTATAGTTGATTTACAGTGTTATATTAGTTTAACATATACAACATAGTGATTCAATATTTTATATATTACACTCCATTTAAAGTTACTATAAAATATTGGTTATATTCCTTGTGCTGTACATTATATCCTTGAATCTTAGTTATTTTATTCCTAGATTACCTTTCGCAATCTTGCTCCTCCCTCGACCCCTCTCCCCTCTGGTAACTACTAGTTCACTATATATATCTGTGAGTCTGATTCTGTTTTGTTATTGTCGTTTTTTCTTTTTTTAGAGTTCACATCTAAGTGAAAACATATAGTATTTGACTTGCTCTGTTTGACTTTCTTCATTAAGCATAATACCCTCCAGGTCCATCTATGTTGTTTGAAATGGCAAAATTTTGTGTGTGTGTGGCTTTTTATTGTTTTTTTTTTTTTTTTTACTTTTATGGATGAGTAATAGTCCACTTTGTGTGTGTGTGTGTCCACATTTCTTAAAGGTGCTGTCTTTTCCCCATTGTATATTCTTACCTCCTTTGTCATATATTAATTGTCCATATAAACGTGAGTTCATTTTTTGGGCTCTCTTTTCTGTTGCATTGATCTATATGTCTGTTTTGTGCCAGTACCATACTGTTTTGATTACTGTAGATTTGTATTATATTTTGAAATCAGGGAGCATTATACCTCCAGCTTTGTTTTTTTTCTGAGGATTGTTTTGGAAATTTGGCATCTTTCATATTCCACATAAATTTTAGAATTATTAGTTCTAGTTCTGTGAAGAATACCATTGTTATTTTGATAAGGATTGCATTGAATCTGTAGATTGCCACAGGTAGTATTGTCATTTTAACAATATAAATTCTTCCAATCCATGAACACATTGTATCTGTCCATCTGTGTCTTTTTCAATTTCTTGCATCAGTGTCTTACAGTTTCCTAAGTACAGGTCTTTTACCTCCTTAGATTTATTCTAGATACTTTATTCTTTTTGATGCAATTGTAAATGGGATTGTTTTCTCAATTTCTCTTTCTGTTAGTTTGTTGTTAGTGTGTAGAAATGCAACAGATTTCTGTGAATTAATTTTTCTATCTTGCAACTTTACTGAATTCATCTATGAGGTCTAGTCATTTTTTTTTGGTGGCAATTTTAGGATTTTCCACGTATAGTATCATGTCATCTATAAATGCTGACAGTTTTACTTCTTCCTTTCAAATTGGATTCCTTTTATTTCTTCTGCTTGCTGTGGCTAGGACTTCAATACTATGTTGAATATAGGTGGTGAAAGAGGCATTCTTGACTTGTTCCTGATCGTAGAGGAAATGCTGTCAGCTTTTCACTGTTGAGTATGATGTTAGCTGTGGGTTTGTCATATATGGCCTTTATTACATTAAAGTATGTCATTCTATATGTTTTGATAGTTTTTATCATAAATGGATGTTGAATTTTATCAGCCTTTTTTTTTGCATGTATTGAGACAAACATATGCTATTTATTTTTCAATTTGTTGATGTAGCATATCACACTGAATTTGCAGATATTGAAAAATCCTTACATCCTTGGGATAAATCCCACTTGATTATGGTGTATGATCTTTTTAATGTATTGTTGAATTTGGTTTGCTAATATTTCATTGAGGGCTTTTGCATCTATGTTCATCCATGATATTGGCCTGTAATTTTTTCTTGTGGTGGCTTTGGCTTTGGTATCAGGGTGATGCTGGCCTTGTACAATGAGTTCAGAAGATTTCCTTCCTTTGCAATATTTTGGAATAGTTTGAGAAGGATACAAGTTAATTCTTATCTAAATGTTTGGTAGAATTAACGTGTGAAACCATCTGTTCCTGAACATTTTTCTTTGGGAGATTTTTTATTACCAATTCAATTTCATTATTGGTAATTGCTATTCATATTTTCTATTTTGCCTTAGTTCAGTCTTGGGAGATTGTACATTCTATTAATGTCTCTTTCTTCTAACTTATCCACTTTATTGGCAGATTATTTTTCATAGTAATCACTTATGATCCTGTGTATTTCTATGGTATCACTTGTAACTTCTCCTTTTATTGATTTTGTCTCTTTGTCTTGATTTTGGCTAAAGGTTAATCAATTTTGTTTGTCTTTTCAAAGAATCAACTCTTAGATTGATTTTTTTTTTCTATGACTTTTAAAGTCTCTATTTCATTTATTTCTGCTCTGATCTTTATGATTTCTTTTACAAACTTTGCATGTTATTGTTGCTATTCTTTTTCTAGTTCCTTTAGGTGTAAGGTTAAGTTCTTTATTTGAGGGGTTGTTTTTTCTTCTTGAGGTAGACATATCACTATAAGCTTCCCTCTTATAACTGCTTTTGCTGTGTCCCATAGATTTTTGGATCAGTTTGTTTTCATTTTATTTGTCTCCAGGCTTTATAAATTTCTTCTTAGATTACTTCATGTTAAGTAGCATATTACTTAGCCTCTACATGTTTGTGTTTTTGCAGTTTTTTTTTTATTGTAGTTGATTTCTAGTCTCATTGTTTTGTGGTCAGAAAAGATGTTTGATGTGATTTCAGTTTTTTAAAATATACTGAGATTTGTTTTGTGGCCCAGCATGTGATCTTTCCTGGGGAATACTTGATGTGCAGTTGAAAAGAATATGCATTCTACTGTCTTTTGATGGAATGTTCTATATATATTTATTAGTTCTATTTGGTCTAATGTGTCATGTAAGGCCAGTGTTCCCTTATTGATTTTTTTCTGGATGACCTATCCACTGATGTAAGTGGGGTGCTAAATTCTCCTAATGTTGGGTTACTGCCAATTTTCCCCTTAATGTCTGTTAGTTGTTTTATGTATTTAGTTGCTCCTATATTGGGTGCATATATATTTAGAATGGCTATATATTATTCTTGGATTGATTCCTTCATCATTATGTAATGTGCTTCATTGTATCTTGTTACAGTCTTTGTTTTAAAGTCTTTTTTGTCCAATACAAGTATTGCTACCCTGACTTTATTTTCATTTCCTTTTTTCATCCTCTCACTATCATCAGTCTCTGTGTATCTTTAGATCTGAAGTTAGTTTCTTGTAGGAAATATATATGTGGGTCTTGTTTTTGTATCCATTCAGCCACTCTGTGTCTTTTGATTGGAGCACTTTGTCCATTTACTTTTAAAGTAATTATTGCTAGGTATGTACTTATTACCATTTTGTTGATTGTTTTGGGGTTGTTTTTGTAGTTGCTTTTGTTCCTTTGTTTTCTTTTGTTCTTTTCCCTTATCTGATGACTATCTTTGGTATTATGTTCAGATTCCTTTCTCTCTTTTGTGTGTAAGTATTTTGGTTTGTGGTTACCATGAGGTTTATATATAGCAATATATATATATATATATATATATGATTATTTTAGAATGTTGACCTCTTACATTCAAACACTTTTTATCAACCCTGCCATTTTTACCCACCTCCCCGATGTTACTGTTTTTACATTGTATTTTACATCTTTTTGTTATGTGTATCCCGTAACTACTGATTTTGGATATAGATGATTTTACATTTTTGTCTTAACCTTTCTTCTAGCTTCACCAGTTTGCTATACCTGACCACAGTTCAGCTGGGAACTTGGAAACCAGTAAATTATATTTAAAAGCCACACAGTACTTACTCCCACCTCCCTGGACAGCATATATAACTCATAATGGTGGTGCTCCTATCTCAGATCACACTCCTACATACGCTACCAAATAAATTCTACTTTAAACTTAAAATCTGCAGTAGAGTTTCCAGCAAAATTTTATCATCCAATAAGATCTTTAAACGTTAACATTAAAACCTATATGATCGTATCCAGCAATTGCAATGGAGGAAAAAACCCACAAGAATACTGCTCTGGGAAATTAATTCTTTGGCTTGTTCCTAAGCCTTTGTTTTCTAATGAAATACCCCTATTTAAACAACACTATTCTTCTATAACATATTCATCTTTAAATTATGTTTTTATTGAGAGCTTTCAGTACCACGTTTTTGAGCTGTTGTCACGCTTCATTTAAAATCATGCTCTCAGTAGCCTTAGGGAAGCACCATTTCCCACCATTCTAATTGACCAGGTTTTCTGAGAGTATATTTATGCATTGAACTGAACATCCTATTACACAGTTTAAATGTTATTAAGAAATGTATGTCCTTAATAAATGAAGTATAACATCTATAGAGTGGGTGGTAAAGAAGAAAGAAAATATTAAAAAAAATATTTCATATTTCCAAATCTTGCTGCTTCTATGTTTCTTAATGTTTTTAGTGGAAATATGACTAGAATATAGTAATAATATAGTTGTTGAGGGAGTCAAAAAGGGGGTTGGGAGAAGAAGAGAAGAAACATTTACCTAGGACTCATGTAATGGTAACAAAAACATAAAGGATGTTTTCATTCAATAGCCAGAGAATTTGCTCTGCCTGTGAAATTTATGTCAGTATATTATCTTTGTGATACAATTCCCTAAGATGCAAAGATAAGCATAATCTATTTACTTTTGAAAATTTGAAGGAATTTAAGAATATAATGTCATTTGGCTATTTTGGAATTATTTAAAAGATATGTTTATAATTAGTCTGCAATAGAAAGTGTCATATTGTGATGGGGTAAAGTAAAATAAAAAGCTGTCCATCTTAATGCCATTTACTACAGGAATGAACTGTTGACATCTAAAAATATCTCCCCTATATCACATTACTATGACCTCAGTTGGTATTACTGGAAAATGCTGATGCTCAGGTTTTAAGTGTGTTAGTAAGATGTAGCTTGTATTTACTCCCTTTTAAATATTCTTTCATTATATCTAAGTACTTTACAAAAAATGAAAATAGCAAGGTTCACTTCTTAAAGGGGACCATTCAGGAATCTAAAACAAGTTGGAGCAGTGGTGTATAAAATGAATCAAAAGACATTTCTGGCCTCATAATTCACCAGAATCATTTACTTCTTGAATCCACTTGATGTTTCAGCCTAACCTATTGAATTACAAAGCCTTTAGAGGTTTCACAAGTTTTCTTGTTACTGCTGCTAAGTTCATAGTTCTTCAAAATTGGAAAAAATATTGGAATAGTTTTAAAACTAGAAAAGCAAACTAATGTTTAGTGTATAAAAGTGTTTTCTGTATGTTTCATGTCTCAAGCTTATATTTTAAAATTAATTTGGATACGTGTGGAAACAAATCTTTATGATCTGCACCTTAGGTATCTTTAGTTGAAGAACACGTCTATACTTTTATGCAAATTTTAAGGAACTAAAGAAGTAAAAAAATCATTTATTTATGATTAATATATGTACCCAACATCAGATCACCCAAATATATAAAGCACATATTAACAAATCTAAAAGAATAAATTGACAGCAATACAATAATAGTAGAAAACTAAATACCCTACTTTCAATAATGAATGGAACATCCAGACAGAAAATCCACAGAGAAACAGCAGATTTGAATAGCACTAAATAGACCTAACAAGCACAAACAGAACTTTCTACCTAACAACAGAATAACAGCCATTCTTTTAGATCATTCATGGAACATTCTCCAGGCTAGATCACATGTTAGGTCACAAAAAATGTCTTAACAAATTTATTAGAACATAAACTGATGGACATTTATCCACTTTAACACTCCAGGCCTAAAATTTACTTGTCCCAATTACCAACTTATTTTTGGAAGCATCACTTCAAAAATTTCAAAATTTATCAAATAGGGATGAAGAAATTAAACATAATTTGTATAATTTAGTGATTTTTAAATGAATGTTTCATAGAATACAGTAATACAACATCATATACAAGTACATACAAAAAATACAACGTTGAATACAAATGCATGCAAAACATGCTAATAAATTTTTTGTCAGCATTAGGCATCATGTGAAAATGCTGTGCATTTCTACAAAATTGTTATTATTGCACTCATTATTTAGTACTTATATTTCACAGCAGGAAATAGGTGTGCTCATTATATGTCCAAATGATTATTGATTGTTATACCAAAAATTTGAATGCATTCTATTCTTACACATCTATATTTGGGGCATCCTATTCTTTCCTATCTGTATAACTAAGTGCTGCCACTGTTATCACTTTAGATACCACTCTACAACTACTGGGAAAGTTGTATGAGAATATATAATAACTATAGCCAGGATGGAATCTGTCTTATAGGACATTTGTTGCAAATCCACGGAGAGACTAGTGACATAGCTCAGAATGTCACCAACAAAACTGCTAATTAGGGCTTCCCTGGTGGCGCAGTGGTTGCGAGTCCGCCTGCCGATGCAGGGGACAGGGGTTCGTGCCCCGGTCCGGGAGGATCCCACATGCCGAGGAGCGGCTTGGCCCGTACGCCATGGCCCCCGGGCCTGCGCGTCCGGAGCCTGTGCTCTGCGACGGGAGAGGCCACAACAGTGAGAGGCCCGTGCACCGTAAAAAAACAAACAAAAAAAACCAACTGCTAATTATACATACAAATTAAAAGGTGAGATGGAAAGGGGATGTAGTTCAAGGTACTAGTTCAACCAGCTAACTTTTTGTCTTAAAACTAGATAGATTGCTCCTAAAGGAAGGAAAATACTGTATGAGAGCCACTGTACATAATATTTCATCTATCAGTTTGGTAATAATTATAAGTTTGTTGAGATTATAGTCCTTTAAAGTTTGGAGAAATATGGAATAGTTTTCAAAGTAGAAAAGCAACATGTGGTATAATTTTTAAAAAGTGGTTTCTGTTTTAATATCTGAATCCCAGATTTCAAAGTTAATTGGGATGCTCATAGAAACAAATATTTTATACATCTGTGCCTTTAGATGATCTGACATCTCTGTTATTTAGGTTTCCTGAGAAAACTTAACATGATATAATGAGCCAGAACTAATTCCATAAGCAAGATAAATTCTCTTGCTTAACCTGTATTATATATAACCACCAAAATTAACATCATGAGCTCATGCACTTCACAAATGTAATTTTTTCTTAAAAATAAATTTACGATATTTTAAGCAGATAGTGTAATATATCCAACATACCTAATAAAATATTATTTTATGTGAACAGTCAATGGGTAGTAAATATGATAGTCTTGTAAATACTTTGTTTAACTTCACTACTTTCCATCTATATGTAATAAAACATGAATTCCTAACAGCATCCAAAAATGTAAGCATATTTTGATAACTAGAGATTCTTAAGGTGGGCTCTTAAAATTCACGAGTATTCTTTATATATAATTGACCCTTTTACATTTAACTGTATTACGGTATATTGTGTTATGGATACAGATGTTCAAACTGTTTTTAAAATTGTTCAAACACCATGGTAACCTAAAATACTTACCAACAAATGACTGTAAAGGCAATTTAGTCAAATCACTACACTTTAAAAGTCAGTGAGCTGAAACCCAGAGAAGTTATGGGCATTCCTCTGTAACACAGCTAGACAGTGAAATTCTAATACTGGAATACGGATTTCCTGATGAGTAGGCCAGATCCTTTTAAATTATATGGTGCTCACAAATAGGGTTGCATGAAAGGTAATCTTCATTGACTAAATCCCCCATGTTGTGCATTTTAAAGTTACTTTTCTTTATATTTAGTGAGCTTTACTAAATCATGCTGATAGATGGATTAACAAAATCTTTTCTCTTAATGGTGAAATTGTGCCTATTAATACAAAAATAAGGTTTGAAAAATCTCTTGATATGCTTTTACGAAGTAGGTATAATAACTGGAGTTTTCTTGGAGGAAATTTAAAATTTCAAATACTACTTTAGCTGATCCAGAACTACTTAAATATTTTATTTCTTCTTTATTTCTGATGTGTTTTATTTTTCAAGTATTTTTAAAATCTAAGGGGCCAAATTCATGGCCGTAAAACTTTAATGTCTGAAATATCTTAAATATCACCTTTTACTTTTTCTATATTAGTTTTGTTGGGTTTTTTAGCAATTTCTTTTACAGATATCTACCAAAAAAATTATTTTAAAAAATATTTCCCCATCTTTAATATAGTTAAAACTCTTAACTATGTTTATGTACTACTAGTTTATAAAGTCTTTGGCCAGTGGTGATAGTATTAAATGTATTCAATAGAAAAAAAGTCTTTCCCCATATGATTTTATTTGTGAATGTTGTCATTTCCGAAAAAAAGTTTCATATAAAAGTGTTTGCGTGCTTTAAAATTTTAGAACTTAAAATGTGATTGCGTTTTTTTCTCATTTCTATTGTTTTTAATTTTGTCAATTTAATCACTTTATTACTCCCCAAGCAAAATTTTAGGACCTGCAGAATTGTGTCTTGAACTTTTCTGGTCTTTTTGGTTTCTATATTTTTGTTGAAAACTCAACCACCAGTTTTATTATTGCTTATATGAAAAGCATATGTCTCACCCTCCCCATATTCCCTGATAACTTAGAAGATTTTTTAGTACACTTTCAGTGTATAATTGTAATACAATGCCATCATGTTAGTACTATAAACACTGGAGCACATGCTGTTTAATTATGCCAAGCATTGATGTGTATTTCTGTATATGCATAAAATATATTACCTTCTATAAATAATTACTTCAGATATATAATACTTCACATTATATTATGTTAACATTGTATATTAATTTCTCTAATGCTTTTGCCATTTTCCACACTTTAATTGTTGGTGTGTGTGTGTGTGTGTGTGTGTGTGTGTGTGTGTGTGTGTGTGTGTGTGATTAATTTGCTCAGAGTGCACTCTGTGGATTTCTGTCTTCTATAAATTTTATAAACTTCTCAGGTACTCTTTTTCAAACAAATGTTTTTCCTCATTCTGTATATTTTTTCTTTCCAGCACACAAATTATGCACATTACAAACTTTGACAGTATGCCACATGCCTTTCAATCTTTGCTGAGTTTTTTAGTCTTAACTCTTTGTGCTTAAATTTCAATTATTATGTGTTAATCTGTTTTAATCCTATTTTTGCAATATCTAAGATTTAATTAAAACCACTCAATGAAATGGTGATTTCAGATACTGTTTTGCAATTCAAGAATACCAACTTTAGTTTTTATTCTAATTCTTTACTAAAATTCTTCATTTTCAACAATTTATTTTTCCTATATTTTATAGTTATTTTAAATTTTCTTCGTATTTCTCAAACATGAAACACCATTCTACTTCTCTTAATTGTTGTTTCTCTTAGTTTGTTTGATTCTGATATTTAGCATGCCTAAGTCATTTTAACTGGATTTCTGAGATTGTGAATGCATAAATTTAGGTGCTTTAGTAGATCTTATTTTTCTCCTAAGAGATTTTCTTTTTCATGGCAGGCTAATAAAGTAAAACTAGGTTTCTTTCTCCTTTTTGAGGGGTATTTTTTTTTTAATCTGTTATTAATTATGGATTTTCCCCTTTATTTTTAGGGTGTAGGAAAACCTTACTTTTTAATTACACTAAGTATCTGGAACCTGAATTAGAATACTATCTCTCTAGGACCAGACAGCTCTTTAAATATATGCATGGCATTTTAGCTGCCCACCTCCTTTTCTACAGGAGGCTCCTTGGCATTGCCCTCTGAACACCTGTAGGAGTTTGGAAATTTTCAGATGTATTAAATGACTTTTATGCATACTTTGAGGCTCCCACAAGGCAGCTCCTCATTCAAAGCCTCACTCTCCACATTTTACATCAACTTTCTCCTCTCATTCCTCATTCCAGTGGGTCTGTGTTTTCTGTTTGAGCTTTATTCTCTGATGTTCCTATGAACTGACTCAATCATGCCTCCAAAAAAAGGGTGTCTATTCTTTCAAAACTCTTATATCCTTCAGTTACTGCCTATTTTATTTTCTCCCTAGTGCCTTCATATATTTTTCTTTTTTTTTAACTTTTAGCTTTTATTTTTGCTTTTGGTAGAAAGCTTAATTCAAAATATAAGCTACCCCATGACCAGAACTGGAATTCCCCAGCAAACCTCACAGTTTATTGTATCAGTGTCCCACCCAAATAGGCAAAAACAACTGATACTCCCTAAATATGATGGAATGTAAAGAATTTTAGAAGACAGTTGTAAAATTTTTGAGGAACAGGACATGTTGTTATGACCAGGAACATCATTTCATGACAAGGCAAAAATAAAAATTTGAATTAAACTTTAAAAATAATGCAATTAAATAAGCATCATTCCATGGAGGAAAAACATTGAAATTCCTCAGATTATGTCCATCCTTTTTTTTACTCAATAACAAAAGATATGTTGGGGGAGTTCACTAAAAGGTATCTGACCTTGGAAGTTGATTTGTCCACATTTGTAGTTATCCAACTATAAGCATTTTAACCACTAGTTGATAATGTCATGGAAAACCATCAAGTGTTAGCAGGATTTATACGGTGTTCTTTAAGTAGAAATTCAAACATTTGCTGATTTTGCAACTAAAAGGAATATAATAATTTATATTTGTGTTTTTAGTACCTGGAAATCTTGATCACTTTGGATTAGAGATAATAGAAAGAACAGGGTAACAACTTCTAAACCAAACCTAGTAAAAGAATTATCGGAAGTAAATAGTAGGTCTTCTAAGAATAAATTAGTTTATAACTAATCTCAGAATTCTCACATTTCCTTTTCTTGTATGTAAAAGGAAGTGGAAATGAAGGATGCTTTTATTTTGAGGCAAGTAAATTAGGTGATTAGGAAAGATGAAGTGTCGTTCTTAAAATATTAAAAATTAGTTTTTTTATGATCTTACAAAATGTGTATGCAAAAGTTTTGATAAATGACAGAGTGAATTAGTTTTCGTCTAATTTCACAGAACTTTTACAAGCAATAGTGTCTCATCTTGTTAAATATAGCCAACAATATCCCTGCTATTGGGAAAGACTTAAATGATACATGCAGTTGTGCATGAGGTTTGTCTTGACCCAAAATCTTTCCTTCTTGTACTTCAGCACTAGACTTCCTGCTATAAGATCTTCATGCAATTACAAAAGAAAAAAAAAGCCTAATTTGTCTCCTGGTCCATAGTAAATGGTTAATTAATTCTAATAAGATAACTGAATGTGTTATCAAATCTATGCCAACCCACACCAACATCAGAAGAAGAACCCACACCGTAACCCATAAATGAGAGTGTTGCAAGGTTTTAGTTTGTTTTAAAGTTAAAATTGTTTCAGTATTACTAAACTGCTCTCACTTCTCCTGTGTTCCCAAAATGAGAAAATATGTCTTGTCATGCAGACTACTACTATCCACTCAGTAAAAGGAGGGAAGTAAAGATAAGAGTGTTTAACTATCTCAAAAATTTTTTTCTTGTGTTTGATGTGGTAGGATTTTGATTTAGATGTAAGTCTATCTGAATCTAATACCTGGTTTCTTCTTAGGCTATTTAATAACCTGAGACTAAAGAAAAAATGACAATTGCAGAATATATTGGAGAAAATATTATCTCAGTGTGTTCAGTATATTATGCTCTCTTTAGATAGCAGTGTGTATCTCTTCATATGTGTGGGGGGAAAAAGTACAATGAACAGCATTAGCCATCTCTGTCAACTGAAATAAAAAGTCCTAAGTCACAAGGACTGTTTTCATTGATATCCACAATTGGTTGGAAGTGTTACTCCAGTGCTCTGTATATTTTTAGTTTTCCTTTTCTTCTTTTCCTCTATTTAAGCCAAGCATCAACAATAAACTTTCTTTCAAAAAAGGACTATTTTTTAGAGCTTTTTTAGGTTCACAGCAAAATTGACTGGCAGGTAGATTTCCCATATACCCTCTGCCTCCACTCATACATAACCTCCACCATTATCAACATCCCTTATCAGTGGTATATTTGTCGATATTGAAACTACATTGCACATCATTATCACCCAGAGCCTTGGTTGACATTAGGCTTCATTCTTGGTGTTATATATTCCATGGGTTTGGACAAGTGTATACTGACATATATCCACCATTACGATATCTTGCGATATCTAAAAATGATCTGTATTAGCTTATTCATCCTTCCCTACTCCCAAACCCCAGGAACCACTGATCTTTTTATTATCTTCATAGTTTTGCCTTTTCCAGAATGGCATATAGTTGGAATCATGGCTATCATCAATAGCCATTTCAGACTGGTTTCTTTCACTACCTAATATACATTTAAGGTTCTTCCATGTCTTTTCATGGCTTGATAGAATATTATTCAGTGGTTAAAAAGATAAGCTGTTTATTACCTACCGAAAGACATCTTGGTGACTTCCAGGTTTTGGCAATTTTGTATAAAGCTGCAATAGACATTCATGTGCAGGTTTTTGTATGGACATACTTTCAACCCCTTGGTGTAAATACAAAGGAGTGCAATTGTGGGATCTCAAGAGAATATTTTGCTTTTTTTAAAAGCTGCCAACTTCTCTTCCAAAGTGACTGTAGCATTCTGCATGCCCACAAGCAGTGCATTAGAGTTTTCATTGCTCCATATCCTTGTCAGCATTTGATGGTGTTAGTATTCTGGATTTTGGCCATTGTCATAGTTGTATATAGTGGTATCTCATTGTTGTTTTAGTTTGCCTTTCCCTGATGACATATGCTGTGGAACATCTTGTCATATGCTTGTTTGCCATCTGTATGTCTTTGGTGAGGTATCTGTTCAGGTGTTTGGCTCATCCTTTAATTGGGGTGTTTGTTTTCTAATCATAGAGCTTTAAATGTTATTTTGGTATACTTTGAATAACAGATGTTTATCAGATATGTATTTTTCTAATATCTTCCTCAAGTCTGTGGCTTGTCTTTTGATTCTTTGGACAGTGTTTTATGCAGAGCAGAAATTTTTATTTTAATGAATCCCAACTTTCCGTTCTTTCATGGAATGGACTCAATTCATTTTTGTTAACACTTGCATAAGGTATAAACTCTGTGTCTAGAATCATTCTTTACTTTGTGGTTGTCCAGTTTTTCTAGCACCATTTGTTGAAAAGACTATATTTGCTCCATTTTATTGCTTTTGTTTCTTTGTCATAGATTACTTGACTACCATTATGTTGTATGCCTTAAACTTACACAGTGTTATATGTCAATTATATCTTAATAAAACTGGAAGAATAAAAAACCTTAAAAAATGAGTAGACAGTACTTAGGTGGATCTATTTCTGCTCTTTATTCCACTTCATTCATTTCTTTGTTCTTTCAACAATAGCAAACTCTCTTGATCACTGCAGTTTTATAGTAAGTTTTGAAATTGAGCAGTATCAGTCCTCCAATTGTATTCTCCTGTTTCAGTATTGTGTTGATTATTAAGACTTTTTAACCTCTCCATATAAATGTTAGACTCAGTTTGTTGCTTTCCATGAAGTAAGTTGCTGGGAATATGGTTGGATTGAATCCATTGATAAAGCTGGGAGGAACTGACATCTTGATAATAACGAGTCTTCCTATCCATGAACATGGAATATGTCTCTATTTATTTAGCTCTTATTTATTTCAACAGATTTTGTAGTTCTTCTCATACAGATCTTGTACATATTGACCTATGCCTAAGTACTTTTTTTTGTAGGGGGTGCCAATTTAAATGACATTGCATTTTAAATTTCAAATTCCGGTTGATCATTGATAGTATGAAGAAAAGTGAATGAATTATGTGTATTAAGTTTGTATCCTTCAAATGTGCTATAATCATGTATTAGTCCCAGTAGTTTCTTTGTTGATTCTTACAGATATTCTACATAAGTGAACATGTTATCTGTCAACAAAAAGCGTTTTATTTCTTCCTTCACAATATCTGTATCTTTCATTTCTTACTATTGCATTATCTAAGACTCCAGTATGATGATGAAAAGAAGTTTCCTTGCCTTGTTCCCAAAGTTAGTAGGAAATTTTGAGCTTATCACTATTAACTATGATGTTAGCTGATGGATTTTTGTAAATATTCTAAATATCCAATTTTAGAAAGTTCTCCTCTGTTCCTAGTTTACTGAGAATTTGTATTATGCACGAGTGTTGGATTTTGTCAAATGCTTTTTCTGTATCTACAGATATCATCATATGCTTTTCCTTCTTTAGCCTATTGCTTCATTGATTTTTCTCTATTGATTTTTTATTTTCAATTTCATTGATTTTTGCTCTAATCTTATAATTTATTTCTTCTACTTCGGATTTAATTTGCTCTTATTTTTCTAGTTCTAAGAGGAAGCTTAGATGATCGATTTTTAGATTGTTCCTCTTATCTCATATACACATTCAATGTTGTAAATATCCCTCTAGGCACTGCTTTCACTGTATTCTACAAATTGTGATAAGTTGTGTTTTCATTTTTATTTAGTTCAAAAAATTTTAATTTCTCTTGATATTTCTTCTTCAACCCGTGTGTTATTTAGAAGTGTGTTGTGTAGTCTTCAAGTATTTTCAGATTTTCAATGTATCTTTTTGTTATTGATCTAGTTTACTTTCACGGTTGTCTAAGAGCAGACATTGTATGATTTCTTTTAGATGTGTTAAGGTGTGTTTTATGGCTCATAATTTCTCTGTCTTGGCTAATGTTCCATGTGAACTTGAGAAGAATGTGTATTCTACTGTTGGATAAAGTAGTCTGTTGATGTCCATTATATCCAGTTGATTGATGGTGTTATTTAGTTCAACTATGTCCTTACTGATATTCTGCCTGCTGGATGTGTCCATTTCTAAAAGAGTGGTATTAAGTGTCCACTGTAATAGTAGGTTCATCTATTTATCCCCTAAGTTCTATATGTCAAGTTTTTGCCTCACATATTTTGACACACTGTTATTCGGAGCATATAAAAAAATGGGTGCCCCATTTGTTCCCTGATAAATTTTCTTTCTTAGAAGTTAGCTCTATCTGAGATTAATATAGCTACTCCCACTTTCTTTTGATTAGTGTTAAAACAGTCTATGTTTCTCTTTCCACCTATTTCAATCTCTGTCTTTATAATGTTTTTTTTTCTGTGTATGGACAACATGTATTTTTGTCTTGTATTTAGATCCACTCTAACAATCTTTTAACTCATGCATATAGATCATTGATGTTCAAAGTAAATATTGATTTAATTGGATTAATGTCTACAATATTTGTTAGTTTCTTTATTTGTTGCCTTTGATCTTTGTTCCTATATTTGTTTTCCAATTTTCTTCTGCTTTTGTTGTTATAATTGAGCATTTAGTATGATTCCATTATCTCTCATTTCATTTTTTTCATTTCTTAGCATATATGTTTATATATATATGTATACATATATATGTATACATATATATATTTACTTTTTTAGTGGTTGCCCTGGAGTTAGCAGCATTTATTTACAACTTTTTCGACTCCAATTTCATATAGCTCTATACCATTTCACTAGTAGTACAAGTACCTAATAGGATCAGAATAATCCAAATTCTTCATCTCATCCCTTGTGTCATTGGTATAACTAATTTCACTTATTCATACTTATTCATAAGCACACACAAATACATTATCCATAATCATACATAATTGAATATATTATTGCTATTACTTTGAGTAAACTATTGTCTGTTAGATCAGTTAAGAATAAAAAATAAAAGTTTTTATTTTACCTTCAGTTATTCATTTTTTTATGCTCTTCCTTTCTTTATGTATATTCTGTCTGACCTATATTGTTCTCCTTCTTTCTGAACAACTTTTAACATTTCTTACAAGGTTTTATTTCTCCTTCATTTTTTTTTTTAATTTTAATTTTTGGCTGCACTGGGTCTTCATTGCTATGCACAGTCTTTCTCTAGTTGCAGTGAGTAGAGGCTACTCTTTGTTGTGGTGCGCAGGCTTCTCATTGCGGTGGCTTCTCTTGTTGCAGCGCATGGCCTCTAGGCTTGTGGGCTTCAGTAATTGTGGCATTTGGCCTCAGTAGTTGTGGCTCACAGACTCTACAGCACAGGCTCAGTAATTGTGGCACACGGGCTTAGTTGTTCCGCGGCATGTGGGATCTTCCTGGTCCAGGGCTTAAACCTGTGTCCCCTGCAATGGCAGGCACATTCTTAAAGAGTGCGCTACCAGCGAAGTCCCTCTCCTTCACTTTTGAAGGATAATTTTGTACAGTACAGAATTCTACGCTGGTTTATTTTTTTCTCTCAGCCTTTTAAATATTTCACTCAATTCTCTTATTGCTTGCGTGGTTTCTGAGGAGAAGTCAGATACAATTCTTACCTTCCTGACTTTATGAGGTTTCCCTCCACCCCTGGCATCTCTTCAGGGTTTTTTCTCTATATTAGATTTTCTATACTTTGAAAATTATATGACTAAATGTAGGGTTTAGGGTTTTTTTTATTTGTCTGTTTGTTTTGCATGTCTCTTGCTTGATGTTCTCTGAACTTCCTGTGTCTGCATTTGGTGTCTGACATTAATTTTGGGAAGCTTAAGTGATTATTAAGCTTAAGTGATTATTAAGCTTAAGTGATTATTAAGCTTAAGTGATATTTCTATTTGTTTGCTTCGTTTTTTGTTTGTTTGTTTGGCTGCACAATGCAGCTTGCAGTATCTTAGTTCCCCGACCAGGGATCGAACTGAGGTCCATGGCAGTGAAAGCACCAAGTCCTGACCACCAGACAGCCAGGAAGTCCCTTAAGTATTTGTTTTTTTGTTCTTTCTCTCTTCTCCTAGGATTTCTTTTATTTGTATGTTACACCATTTGTAGTGTCCCATTTTTCTTGGATATGCTGTTCTCCTTTTTCAATAGCTTTTGTTTTTTTCCATTTTTAAGGTTTCTATTGAGTTATGCTCAAGGTCAGAGATACTTACATCAGCTGTGTCCAGCTAATAATAAGCCCAGCAAAGGCATTTGTCATTTTTGTTACAGGGTTACAGTGTTTTTAATCTCTAGCATTTCATTTTGGTTCTTTCTTAGGATTACCATCTCTCTCATTAGAGGCCTTCGCTATTAATTATATCCCCACAATGTCTGGGACCTAATGCTTGCTCAGTCTCCTCAAATTGTGGTTTTGCCTTTTGGTATGGGTTGTAATTATTTCTTGATAGCTAGACATGATCTATCACATAAAAGTAACTGCTGTAATGTGGTGATGAGCTGTCAGAGTGGGAAATAACTCTATTATCCTGTGTTTAGGTCTCAGTCTTTTAGTGAATCTGTGCTATGGACTGTAAGCTTCACATATGCTTATGAGTTCTTTCTTTCCTTCAGTAGGACAGGATGGTTAGAGGGGGCTGAAGTTGAGTATTTCCTTTTTTCTCTGTGGAAGGTTACCCATCTGTAGTTGGACATCTCCCTTCCCCTGGATTAGTTAGGATCTGATAATACCTCAGTGGATTAGGCACCAGTTAATTAGTTTCTCCTGAAGGCTGAGTTTATTAAGAACAGAATGCTTTGGAGTATTTCAAACTGTTCCCTTTCCCCTCTGTACACTGGAAGCATGAGATGATTTTTCTCATATACTGACTGTGGGAACCTGGTTAGAGCTATCTAAAGTAAAACTCATCAAATTGTGGAGCGTGCCCAATGACTTGGTCCTGCTGAATTTTTTAACTCTTAGAGCAGTCCACTCTGAGCCTCCAGCATTTTGTCAATTGCAGTTCTAGTTTCCCTACCCCACACTGGTTGTGGCATGTTTCTTCTCTGGTAAGCTGTGATTCTCTGTATTTACTTGTCCAATTTTGTGGGCAGTTGTTTGCCCTGTGACCTCACATCTCTTAAGAATCTAAGAACAATTGTTGATTTTATGTTTGTTCAGCTTCTTATTTGTTGTTAGGGTAGCTTGGCAACTTCTGAGCCTCTTACAGGCCTGGTTTATAAACTTTTAAAATTATTAAATTTTATTAAAATATGCATATAAATAACAATGGGAGCCAAAGAGGACCAAAGCTCAGAACTCTGATTTATCTCCTTATTCAGTATTTTGAATATGTTTGAGAAATGCATATAATTTGAGAGGTAGGAAATAATTTCAAAGTAGCACAGGACCATAGTCATACATTTTATTTCCCTTCATGTTTCAGCTGTAACATATTAGTATCCAAAATAAAGAGTTTAAGAATTTCTGGAAAATACTTATATATTAAAATGAGCCTCTTACACAAATACACATAAGAAAAGGCAAATTTTTTACAAATGTAAACACTGTCAAAATCTTAGTAAAAAGTAGAAAGCCTTTTGGGAAGTTTAAGTTCCCATCTTACTTTATTAAAAGTAACTGATACTCTTAAAGACCAATGGAGATTACCAGAGTAGCAACAGAGGAGAATTGAACCACTGAAATGGGAAGTTTGAATAAATGCTTTCCTCTTCTAAAACCAACTAAGATTTTTATGCTGATAGGCTAATAGGAAAAAGATACTAGAAGAATGTGTTCAGAGTTGGAAGGACTACTGATATTTCCCCACATTCAAGCTTAAACAACAAGAGAGGAAATTTTCTATTAAGACTCCATCCTCTTAACACATCTAAAGGAGAAGGGTGTGTAACCTCAACCTGATTGATCTTTGGTAAAATGTGATCATCTTTTACTAATTAGTTTCAAAGAAGGATCCAGGACATCTTTTTTCCACCTGCTTAACTCAAGTATAATATTCTCTCTATCTTACTCTCTGCTCCTGGACTAGAAATAACTTTCCTCTGTCTTTATTAATCAATATTTCAGAGGCAAGGAGTGGCAAATTTGATAATTCAAAGGCAAGATTTATGTTGAGGATTTAGACAAAGTAAAAGGCTTAATCTGCCTCATCCAGCTGAGCTTTCAGCAGTGCCTCTTCATTTGGGGTTGCATGGTTTTAAAATTAGTTAATAAAGTTGATAATTTTATCCAGAATAATTATATGTGTTTCATTAGCAAAAATTTTGAGTGGTCCAGAGGTGACTTTTCAGAACACCTGATATTTATAGTTGGGAGGACTCTAAGAAAATGATACATTTGCTTTAATCTTTTAAGAAAATAGTCAAATATATATTTATTGCAGTTGTTAGTTGTAATTAGATTTTTATCTAAATATAATATGGAGGATATGGCATATCATTCCATGTGTTTTTCAATGCAAAGTTGATATTTATGGCTTAAATAGAACAATTTTAGCAATTTAATTTAAAAATTACACTTAAGTTTGAGTTTTATATTCCTCCTTCATGCTTACAAGTTTCTTGGTATTTCTAGTGGAATTTTAATTCTACACACCTGTTAATCAGTATTTGTCTTAATACACACTATGTCTCCACTTTATTCTGATTGCCTTTAAATAGGATGCATATAAGAAATGTCAAATATGCCTTCCGATATAGCTCCAGATATTTCGTGTTCTTTTAAATTCCTGAAGTGATATTTCCCTTTTATGTCACAGTTCAAATGGTCTCAGAGCACAGTTGAAGAACAGAGATGTTTTAGTCTTAAAGTCACCATTACAGTCCCACAAAAAATCATGTAAACTATTTCTCATTCTAAATATTCATGATAGTATGTCACTGACATGAAAGTTATTATTCACAAGTTTCTTTATACCTGATGAATTTTATTGTTAAAAATGATGAACACAATAGACTTTATCAAACTAAAATAACTTAAGATGAGGAAATTCAAAAAATAGTCCACACAGTCATATGATACCCAAGAAATTTTTTTAAGTTTTCAAATTACAGGAAAGATGAAATATGAGAGAAGGAGGTAGAAAATGAATATATCATGTCTATTAGAGTTAATTAAGAACAAGTGCTACATCAAAAGTGTGGTATAACTGTTCCTATGTTTTCTTCCCCAAAAAATTAATGAGTATTTTTCACTGAGCCAGAGAGGCCTGAGCTAACAATATTGTCTTGAGTTTTGTTGTAAATTACTTAAAATGCTATTAAGAAATATTAACACAAAAATAGAGAAAATGCATAGGCACAATTAAATTCGGAGAATAAAACCACTGAAATAAAGCCAGGCATGAGTTTTTTTTAATATTGTATCTTAAATTGAAAAAAAAAATGAGATTTGTGTTTAAATGATGAAAGCTGAATCAATGCTGATAGCCAACTGAGAAAAATAAGGGACGATAACTTACTTATGATTCTATAAGGCAGGAAGGAAACTCCCATATTTTAAAAAGGGTTTGAAGTTTTTGCTTTCTGAGTGTTAAACTGTAAAAGAGATGCAAAGCCAAAGCCACCTTATAAGAAGGGGAAACTTTTCTTTTTTTAAGAAGATGTTGGGGGCAGGAGTTTATTAATTAATGTATTTATTTTTGCTGTGTTGGGTCTTCGTTTCTGTGTGAGGGCTTTCTCTAGTTGTGGCAAGCGGGGGCCACTCTTCATCGCGGTGCGCGGGCCTCTCACTATCGCGGCCACTCTTGTTGCGGAGCACAGGCTCCAGACACGCAGGCTCAGTAGTTGTGGCTCACGGGCCTAGTTGCTCCGCGGCATGTGGGATCCTCCCAGACCAGGGCTCGAACCCGTGTACCCTGCATTAGCAGGCAGATTCTCAACCACTGCGCCACCAGGGAAGCCCGAAGGAGAAACTTTTAAATAGTCCTGAATTGATCATAATCACTGAAATAAAGAGAAAGAAAATTTATCAGAGAAAGAACTTGGGAGAAGCAGAACACCAGACCCTAGTTCTGCAGGATCTATAGCTCCATTGCACAGATTTTCCCTACTTGAGAAGTATAGACCTCATATATGGGGCAGACTATCTGTATTATGTAATGGCTTTGTCTGCTGTCTTGACTGACTTCTATAAAAAATACAGTTAACCCTTGAACAGTGTGGGGGTTAAGGGCACTGACCCTCCACAAAGTTGAAAATCTGTGTATAATTTATAGTTGGCCCTTTGACTACATAGTTCCTCTGTGTTTGAGGTTCCGCATCCTAAACTCAACCAACCACAGATTGTGTAATAATGTAGTATTCGATAGTGAAAAAAAAATCTGCTTATACGTGGACCCCTGCAGTTTAAACCTGTCTTGTTCAAGGGTCAACTGTGTAATTCACCAAATTTCTTTTTTAGCTAACAAAACCAAGTCTCCCATGATCTGATCAGCATCAGTGCACATACAAGAACAACTGCTGACATTTTTTTCCAGTCTAATGACTTTTTTCTTTCCCAAGCTTTACTGAGATATAACTGACATATGACATTGTGTGAGTTTAACATAACAACTTGATGATTTGACACACATGCATGTTGCAAAATTATTACCACATTAAGGTTAGTTAACACTTCCATCACTTCACATAATTATCATTTGTTTGATAGCAAATATTTAAGATCTACTTTCTTAGCAACTTTCAAATATATAATACAGCATTGTTAACTATCTTGACCATAAAAAAAAAAGAGGAAGCATACAAACTTGTGAAAAAATCAAACTACTTAGGATATCCATGGAGGTAAGCTGAGGTAACAGAAGATGAGGTCTTCACAAGCTGTGGTGTGTTGTTTATAATTGTAATGAGGAAATGTTGATAATGTTTGACTATCACAAAGCAACAAAGATGTACATCTCATAATTGATGTAGATTTATGTGTCCTCACATTACTTCAATTTAACTTTTATTGTGACAAAATCATAGAGACATGTTAAGTTTTACCATTGCTCTTGCTTCCCTCCTATATACACCCATATCCCAAAGGTTGACTTTTAACCACTTCTTTTGGTATATATCTCTTTATCACTAGATAACATGTTTATAACTTTAATACTCTATATTTTAGATTTAGGCAGTATCTAGGCACTTGCCCCTGCTAAAGATGAAAATAAAACTCTCTTCATTAACTAAAACTCAACATATATGTACAACTGCCATCCTGTTAAAATAATTATGAATGAAACCATAATATGCACAACTGAGCCATATGGTATACTTCTTTGCACAGATAAAGGAATATCTGTGAATCAGCTATACATATACATATATCCCCAAATCTCTACCCTCTTGCATCTCCCTCCCACCCTCCCTATCCCACTCTCTAGGTCGACACAAAGCACCGAGCTAATATTCCTGTGCTTTGCTGCTGCTTCCCACTAGCTATCTATTTTACATTTGGTAGTGTATATATTGTCAATGCTATTCTCACTTCACCCCAGCTTCCCCTGTGTCTTCAAGTCCATTCTCTATGTCTGCATCTTTATTCCTGCCCTGCCACTAGGTTCATCAGTACCATTTTTTTGGATTCCATATGTATGCGTTAGCATATGGTATTTGTTTTTCTCTTTCTGACTTACTTCACTCTGTATGACAGACCCTAGGTCCATCCACTTCACTACAAATAACTTAATTTCATTTCTTTTTATGGCTGAGTAATATTCCATTGTATATATGTGCCACATTTTCTTATCCATTCATCTGTTGATAGACACTTAGGTTGCTTCCATGTCCCAGCTATTGTAAATAGTGCTGCAAAGAACATTGTGGTACATGTCTCTTTAACTTTGTTAAATCATACAAGAGTAATAATTTTATTAATTGAAATCATACTAGAGCAATAATTTTATCTAGTCAACACAAATATAAAATTTATGTATTTTTGATACAATATATTTTTTGACAAAAGCTTGATAAATTAATTGATGAGACTTTTCCATCAAATGTTATAAATTTAAACACTACTAAATTTTACATGTCACTCTTTGTGACCTATGAAATTATCTGAAAAAAATTTTAACTGATTTTGAAACAACAAAACCCAAAAGTTCTTATTCTTCATAAGTAAAAACTTATGTATATGTAGGAGAATTTGTCTCCTTCTCAAGACAATTATCCGTTCTTAGTCTCTGATACAGTAGTTCTCTTTCTCATTTCCTTTTTCAGAGTTTTTCCAAAGACTCTTCTAAAATATACATATATATATTTTTTCCCCCTTGTTTTGTTATTGAGCGTAATAGTTTTCCCCATTTTAAAAAAATATTTTTGGTATTACTTTTTCAACATTTTGCTTCTGCAGCATAAACTCAACATATAGTATTTAATGCAAGCATAATCTTATTAATGGTGATAGGAAGGTTACTTGCATAATTATTTTTCAGTCTTCAACAAGCCAAGAGTTACAGGTACAATTTGTAAGTTAATTTAGTTAAATAACTTGGTTACATTCTTGTTCATTTACAGTGGGTTTGACTGTTTTAAGATAATTTTGTTGCTTCTATGAGATTATAAAAATTAATAGTTCTTCCTAGCTGTCCAATCATAATAGCTGTAGAAAGTAGAGTCCTCTATATATTGCTTTATTCCTACTGTTTTTATGGTTATTTTTATGGTTACTTACACTTACATTTTATTCTATTTTGTCTGACATTAAATTTGCTACATTAGCCTTGTTTTGTATCTAGCTACTTAACTGATTTTCATCTATTTTCAATTTCTGTATTTTTCAGATTTTAAAGCTATTGTTTATTTAATAGCAGTCTTCAATGTGCCATGTTTAAAAATAGAGTTAAGATGTGTATATATATTTATTCCACCAAACAGCTGAAATAAGTTTATAATCATTTATTGAAGTAAATACATAAAGAAACTGCATATATCATAACTGTAAACTTGATGAATTGTCACTAACCAAACACACTCGTGCAACCAGCACCCAGGTTAAGACATCAGATATTATCAGCTATAGAAATGTAACTCACGTTCCTTTTAGTTAAGACCAGCCCTTCCTTAAGGGCAACCACTACCTTAACTTGTAATAGCATAGATTTCTCTTGCCATATTTAGTATTTTTAATCAATGGAATCGTACAGTGTATACTCTTATCTTGGCTTCTGTTAATAAATATGAACTTTGTGAGATGCATCCATGTTATGGACTGTGTGTATATCCCCAAAGTCATATGTTGAAACCTTAAATCACTATGTGACTGTATTGGGAATTAGGTCCTTCAGGAGATAATTAAGGTTAATCAGATCATAAAGGTGGGGCTCTTATCTAATAGGATTACTGTTCTTATAAAAAGAGAAACCATTGTGCTTGCTCTGTCTCTGAGACCTAAGGACACAGCAAGAAGGCAGCCCTCTGTAAGTGAAGTAGCACTCTCTGACTAGAAACTGAACCCTGCCAAGAACTTTGGTCATGGACTTGCCAGGCACCAGAATTATAAATGATTTTTGTTGTTTAAAAAATGACACTGTCTGAGGTGTTTTGTTTGTTTGTTTTTTAATGGCAGCCTGAGCAGATGAAAACAATGTACATTTTTATGTAGATTTAAAGATTGTTATTCCTGTAGATTATTCCACTGTGAATATACCACAACTTATCCATTCTATTGTTGAAGAGCATATCCGTAGTTTCCAGATTTTGGTAATTATGAAGCATGATTCCATGAACTTTCTTGTACATGTGTATTAGTGAAATACTACTCCATTGTCTCATAGCATTTACTTTCCCAGTGTAAAATAAATTTGACTGTGGCTCCAATTAGGCAATTACTGACACTGATGCATAGAAAGCATCTATAAGCTCCCAAGAAACTTTTTTTCTTTTTTTTTGTTTTTTTGCGGTACGCGGGCCTCTCACTGTTGTGGCCTCTCCTGTTGCGGAGCACAGGCTCTGGGCGCACACTAAGTGGCCATGGCTCACGGGCCCAGCCGCTCCGCGGCATGTGGGATCTTCCTGGACCAGGGCACGAACCTGTGTCCCCTGCATCGGCAGGCGGACTCTCAACCACTGTGCCACCAGGGAAGCCCCCAAGAAACTTTTGAAGGAAATAAAGTGCAATCCATAATTGCCACACTGAAAATTCTAATCCTGTTGTGTCAATTTCATATTTCACTGAGATAGGTTACTTCAAGATTATTTTTCGATATGGTCAGGATTTTTATTTGTATTGTTTTAAATAAAATTAAGGAGTTTGTAGTTTTTACCATCATGTTTGCATTCCTAAAAAGGCTGTTATTTAATATTTACAATATTATGAAGTTTACATACAAAGGATACTATTGTATACTTTGAGTTCCTTTTTCTTATATTTTTAGATGCATTCATACTGATACACATTTCATTTTATTTTGATTTTGATAGCTTTGAATGTATCTAACAATTATGCCTCTTTTCTACCCTTAATAACTATTAGGGTTTTTCAGTTTCTTGTTATTACAAAAAATCCCATTAGAAATAAGGGAGGCTTAGGATATGAATAGGATAAACTATTATCCTATCCCAAGCAGTTTTCCAGAGCAGTTGGCCCTAAAATTATCACTGGCTGAACTTTGATTACCCTCCAATCTTGCCAACTGTTAATATCTGTTGAAATTTGCATACCTATAAGAAATTAAATATTTAACCTGGTGTTTTTAGTTTGCATTTTCCTGACTTGCTAATAACTTTGGTAAATTTTTCTTTTTGAATACTCCTGTTTCCAAAGCCTTTCATGAATTTAGCCTTTTGCTTTCTAATGTAATATTTGTCATCTTAATGTTTTGTTGGAGTTCTCTGTATTTTCTGGACACTAATTTTTTGCTAGTTAAATATGTAGGAAAATCATCCCAATATTTAGCTTATGTTTTTTCCCTCTTTTTAAAATTTTAAATGAACATACATAAATCTATTATCTTTTCTTCAGTCTCAAATATAATTCCTTATATTCTCTTCCAACAATTAAAGGACTAATTTCATCTTTCAACTTTTTATCTACTTGAAATACATAAATGCACATGCTTCTGTTTTGCCTATTTTGATCTATGTATCTTAGATATATATCATAGCATATTAATTGTCATAGCTTTGAATATGTCATTACATCTGGACAGGTAGATTTACTCTCCGCATATTCTATAAGACTAAGAAAAAGTTGAAACTTATATTGAAATTTAATTGAATCTATAGATATTTTACTAATAGATAATATTTTATGGTGTTGACTTTTTAATCCAAAAACATTATTTTTATATTCCACTTATTTGTATAGTTGTTGGAATATTTTCATTCTTTTATGATTTCTCCATGAAAAGTTTATATAATTCTTGCTAATTTTCTGTACACTTTCTTCATTTTTTTATTTTCTGGCTTAATATTAATGCTGATAAGTTGTCATTTTCTCCTTATATTTCTATAAATTTTTCATTGTATTTCAGGTTCTAATGACATACTATTTTGAAATGGTCAATTTTTTTTTTAACATCTTTATTGGAGTATAATGGCTTCACAATGGTGTGTTAGTTTCTGCTTTATAAAAAATTGAATCAGCCATACATACACATATATCCCCATATCTCCTCCCTCTTGTGGCACCCTCCCACACTCCCTATCCCACCAATCTAGGTGGTCACAGAGCACCGAGCTGATCTCCCTGTGCTATGTGGCTGCTTCCCACTAGCTAGCTATTTTACATTTGGTAGTGTATATATGTCCATGCCACTGTCTCACTTCGTCCCAGCTTAGCCTTCCCAATCCCCGTGTCCACAAGTCCATACTCTACATCTGCATCTTTATTCCTGTCCTGCCCCTAGGTTCTTCATAACCAATTTTTTTTTTTTTTAGATTCCATATATATGTGTTTAGCATATGGTATTTGTCCTTCTCTTTCTGACTTACTTCACTCTGTAGGACAGACTCTAGGTCCATCCACCTCAATACAAAGAACTCAATTTCATTTCTTTTTATGACTAATATTCCATTGTATATATGTGCCACATCTTCTTTATCCATTCATTGTCGATGGACACTTAGGTTGCTTCCATGTCCTGGCTATTGTAAACAGTGCTGCAGTGAACACTGTGGTACATGACTTTTTGAATTATGGTTTTCTCAGGGTATATACCCAGTAGTGAGATTACTGGGTCATATGGTAGTTCTATTTTTAGTTTTTTAAGGAGCTTCCATACTGTTCTCCATAGTGGCTGTATCAATTGACATTCCCACCAAAAGTGCCGGAAGATTCCCTTTGCTCCACACCCTTTCCAGCATTTATTTTCTGTAGTTTTTTTTTTTTTTTTTTTTTCCCTCAGTATGCAGGCCTCTCACTGTTGTGGCCTCTCTCGCTGCGGAGCACAGGCTCCAGATGCGCAGGCTCAGCGGCCATGGCTCACGGGCCCCGCCGCTCCGCGGCATGTGGGATCTTCCCGGACTGGGGCACGAGCCCATGTCCCCTGCATCGGCAGGTGGACTCTCAACCACTGCGCCACCAAGGAAGCCCTGTTTGTAGATTTTTTGATGATGGCCATTCTGACTGGTGTGAGGTGATACCTCACTGTAGTGTTTTTTTTTTTTTTTTTTAACATCTTTATTGGGGTATAATTGCTTTACAATGGTGTGTTAGTTTCTGCTTTATAACAAAGTGAATCAGTTATACATATACATATGTTCCCATATCTCTTCCCTCTTGCGTCTCCCTCCCTCCCACCCTATCCCACCCCTCCAGGCTGTCACAAAGCACCAAACCAATATCCCTGTGCCATGCGGCTGCTTCCAACTAGCTATCTACCTTACTACGTTTGTTAGTGTGTATATGTCCATCTCACTGTAGTTTTGATTTGCATTTCTCTAATGATTAGTGATGTTGAGCATCCTTTCCTGTGTTTGTTGGCAATCTGTATATTTTCTTTGGAGAAATTTTGGTTTGGGTTTTTGCTTTTTTGCTATTGAACTGCATGAGCTGCTTGTAAATATTGAAGATAAATCCTTTGTCAGTTGCTTCATTTGCAAATATGTTCTCCCATCCTGAGGGTTGTCTTTTCATCTTATTTATGTTTTCCTTGGTTGTGCAAAAGCTTTTAAGTTTCCTTAGGTCCCATTTGTTTATGTTTGTTTTTATTTCCATTTCTCTAGGAGGTGGGTCAAAAAGGATCTTGCTGTGATTTATGTCATAGAGTGTTCTGCCTGTGTTTTCCTCTAAGAGTTTTATAGTGTCTGCAATTACATTTATGTCTTTAATCGATTTTGAGTTTATTTTTGTGTATGTTGTTAGGGAGTGTTCTAGTTTCATTCTTTTACATGTAGCTGTCCATTTTTTCCAAAACCACTTATTGAAGAGGCTGTCTTTTCTCCATTGTATATTCTTGCTTCCTTTATCATATATGCATGGGTTTACCTCTGGGGTTTCTATCCTGTTCCATTGGTCTATATTTCTATTTTTGTGACAGTACCATAGTGTCTTCATTACTGTAGCTTTGTAGTATAGTCTGAAGTCAGGGAGCCTGATTCCTCTAGCTCCGTTTTTCTTTCTCAAGATTGCTTTGGCTATTCAGGGTCTTTTGTGTTTCCATACAAATGGTGAAATTTTTTTTGTTCTAGTTCTGTCAAAAATGCCATTGGTAGTTAAATAGGGATTGCACTGAATCTGTAGATTGCTTTGGGTAGTATAGTCATTTTCACAGTGTTGATTCTTCCAATCCAAGAACATGGCATATCTTTCCATCTGTTTGTATCATTTTTAATTTCCTTCACTGTCTTACAGTTTTCTTCATACAGGTCATTTGTTTCTTTAGGTAGGTTTATTCCTAGGTATTTTATTCTATTTGTTGCAGTGGTAAATGGGAGTGTTTCCTTAATTTCTCTTCCAGATTTTTCATCACTAGTATATAGGAATGCAAGATTTCTGTGCATTAATTTTGTATCCTGCTACTTTACCAAATTCATTGATTAGCTCTAGTAGGTTGTTGGTAGCATCTTTAGGATTCTCTTTGTATAGTATCATGTCCTCTGCAAACACTGACAGCTTTACTTCTTTTCTGATTTGGATTCCTTTTATTATTTTTCTTCTCTGATTGCTGTGGCTAAAACTTCCAAAACTGTGTTAATAGTGGTGAGAGTGGGCAACCTTGTCTTGTTCCTGATCTTAGAGGGAATGGTTTATTTTTCACTATTTAGAATGATGTTGGCCGTGGGGTTGTCATATATGGCCTCTGTTATGTTGAGGTAAGTTCCCTCTATGCCTACTTTCTGTAGGGTTTTATTCAAAAATGGGTGTTGAATTTTATTGAAAGTTTTTCTGCATATATTCAGATAATCATATGGTTTTGCTCTTTCAATTTATTAATATGGTGTGTCACATTGATTGACTTATGGATATTGAAGAATCCTTGCATTCCTGGGATAAATGCCACTTGATTATGGTGTATGATCCTATTAATGTGCTGTTGGATTCTGTTTGCTACTATTTTGTTGAGGATTTTTGCTTCTATGTTCATCAGTGATTTTGGCCTGTAGTTTTCTTCTTTGTGATATCTTTTTCTGTATTTGGTATCAGGGTGATGGTGGCCTTGTAGAATGAGTTTGGGAGTGTTCCTCCCTGTGCTATATTTTATAAGAGTTCGAGAAGGAGAGGTGATAGCTGTTCTCTAAATGTTTGATAGAATTCACCTGTGAAGCCATCTGGTCCTGGGCTTTTGTTTGTTGTAAGATTTTTAATCACAGTTTCAATTTCAGTGCTTGTGACTGGCCTGTTTATATTTTCTATTTCTTCCTGGTTCAGTCTTGGAAGGTTGTGCTTTTCTAAGAATTTGTCCATTTCTTCTAGGTTGTCCATTTTATTGGCATATAGTTTCTTGTAGTAATCTCTCATGATTCTTTGCATTTCTGCAGTGTCAGTTGTTACGTCTCCTTTTTCATTTCTAATTCTATTGATTTGAGTCTTCTTCCTTTTTTACTTGATTAGTCTGGCGAATGGTTTATCAATTTTGTTTATCTTCTCAAAGAACCAGCTTTTAGTTTTATTGATCTTTACTATTGTTTTCTTCACTTCTTTTTCATTTATTTCTGATCTGATCTTTATGATTTCTTTCCTTCTGCTAACTTTGGTTTTTTTTTTTTTTGTTCTTATTTCTCTAATTGCTTGAGGTGTAAGGTTAGGTTGTTTATTTAAGATGTCTCTTGTTTCTTGAGGTAGGATTGTATTGATATACACTTCCCTCTTAAAACTGCTTTTGCTGCATCCCATAGGTTTTGGGTCATTGTCATTTGTTTCTAGGTATTTTTTGATTTCCTCTTGGATTTCTTCAGTGATCTCTTGGTTATTAAGTAATGTATTGTTTAGCCTCCATGTGTTTGTATTTTTTACAGATTTTTTCCTGTAATTGATATCTAGTCTCATAGCATTGTGGTCAGAAAAGATACCTGGTATGATTTCAATCTTCTTAAATTTATCAAGGCTTGATTTGTGACCCAAGATATGATCTATCCTGAGAATATTCCATGAGCACTTGAGAAGAGTGTATTCTGTTATTTTTGGATGGAATATCCTGTAAATATCAATTAAGTCCATCTTGTTTAATGTATCATTTAAAGCTTGTGTTTCCTTATTTATTTTCATTTTGAATGATCTGTCCATTGGTGATGGTGTGAAAGTCCCCTACGATGATTTTGTTACTGTCGATTTCCCCTTTTATGGCTATTAGCATTTGCCTTATGTATTGATATGCTCCTATGTTGAGTGCATAAATATTTACAATTGTTATATCTTCTTCTTGGATTGATCCCTTGATCATTATGTAGTGTCCTTCTTTGTCTCTTGTAATAGTCCTTATTTTAAACTCTATATATTCTGATATGAGAATTGCTACACCAGCTTTCTTTTGATTTCCATTTTCATGGAATATCTTTTACCATCCCATACTTTGAGTCTGTATGTGTCCCTAGGTCTGAAGTGGGTCTCTTGTAGGCAGCATATATATGGGTCTTATTTTTGTATCCATTCAGCCAGTCTATGTCTTTTGGTTGGAGTATTTAATCCATTTTCATTTAAGGTAATTTTTGATACTTATGTTTGTATTCCCATTTTCTTAATTGTTTTGGGTTTGTTATTGTAGGTCTTTTCCTTCTCTTGTGTTTCCTGTCTAGAGAATTTCCTTTAGCGTTTGTTGTAAAGCTGGTTTGGTGCTGAATTCTCTTAGCTTTTGCTTGTCTGTAAAGGTTTTAATTTCTCTTTCGAATCTGAATGAAATCCTTGCTGTGTAGGGTAATCTTGGTTGTAGGTTTTTCCCTTTCATCCCTTTAAATATGTCCTGCCACTCCCTTCTGGCTTGCAGAGTTTCTGGTGAAAGATCAGCTGTTAACCTTATGGGGATTCCCTTGTATGTTATTTGTTGCTTTTCCCTTGCTGCTTTTAATATTTTTTCTTTGTATTAAATTTTGATAGTTTAATTAATATGTGTGTTGGCATGTTTCTCCTTCGATTTATCCTGTATGGGACTCTGTGCTTCCTGGACCTGGTTGACTTTTTCCTTTTCCATATTAGGGAAGTTTTCACCTGTAATGTCTTCAAATATTTTCTCAGTCCCTTTTTTTTCTCTTCTTCTTCTTGGACTCTCTATAATTTGAATTTGGTGCCTTTATTTTTGTCCCAGAATCTGAGACTGTCCTCAGTTCTTTTCATTCTTTTTTCTTTATTCTGTTCTGCAGTAGTTATTTCCTCTATTTTATCTTGCAGGTCACTTAGCCATTCTTCTGCCTCAGTTGGTCTGCTATTGATTCCTTCTACAGAATTTTAAATTTCATTTATTGTGTTGTTCATCACTGTTTGTTTGCTCTTTAGTTCTTCTAGGTCCTTGTTATACGTTTCTTGTATTTTCTCCATTCTAGTTCCAAGATTTTGGATCATCTTTACTATCATTACTCTGAATTCTTTTTTAGGTAGACTGCCTATTTCCCCTTCCTTTGTTTGGTCTGGTGAGTTTTTACCTTGCTCCTTCATCTGCTATGTGTTTCTCTGACTTCTCATTTTGCTTAACTTACTGTGTTTTGGGTCTCCTTTTTGCAGGCTGCAGGTTTGTCATTTTGGTGTCTGCTTCCAGTGGCTAAGGTTGGTTCCATGGGTTGTGTAGGCTTCCTGGTGGAGGGGACTGGTGCCTGTGTTTTGGTGGATGATGCTGGATATCTTGTCTTTCTGGTTAGCAGGACCACGTCCGATGTTGGTTTGGGGTGTCTGTGACCTTATTATGATCTTAGGCAGCCTCTCTGCCAATGGGTGGGGTTGAGTTCCTCTTTTGCTAGTTGATTGGCATAGGGTGTACAGCACTGTAGCTCGCTGGTCATTGAGTGGAGCTGGGTCTTAGTGTTGAGATGGAGATCTCTGGGAAAGCCTTTGGCATTTGATGTTACATGGAGCTGGGAGGTCTCTGGTGGACCAATGTCCTGAACTCGGCTCTTTCACCTCAGAGGCACAGGCCTGACACCCGGCCGGAGCATCAATGCCCTGTCAGCCACACGGCTCAGAAGAAAATGGAGAAAAGAAGAGAGAACGAAAGAAAAAATAATATAAACTAAAATAAAGTGATTAAAAAATAAGTGTTAAAAATTAAAAAATTAAAAGGGAATAAAAGAGAGCCACAAAACCAAAAAACAAATCCAGCAGTGATATCAAGCACTAAAAACTATAGTAAAAAAAGAAAGAAAGAAAGAAAAAACAGAACCCTAGGACAAATGGTAAAAGCAAAGCTATACAGACAAAATCTCACACAGAAGCGTACACATACACACTCACAAAAACTGAAAAAGGAATAAAATATATATATTGTTGCTTCCAAAGTCCACCATCTCAATTTTGTGATGTCATTGTCTATTCAGGTATTCCACAGATGCAGGGTACATCAAGTTGATTGTGGAGACTTAATCCACTGCTCCTGAGGCTGCATGGAGAAATTTCCCTTCTCTTCTTTGTTCACACAGCTCCTGGGGTTCAGGTTTGGATTTGGCCCTGCCTCTGCCTGTAGGTCGCCTGAGGGTGTCCGTTCTTCGCTCAGACAGGACGGATTAAAGGAGCAGCTTATTAGGGGGCTCTGGCTCACTCAGGCAGGGGGGAGGGAGGGATATGGAATGTGCGGTGAGACTGCGGTGGCAGAGGCTGGTGTGATGTTGCAACAGTCTGACGTGTGCCGTTTGTCCTCCCAGGGAAGTTGTCCCTGGATCACGGGACCCTGGCAGTGGCGGGCTGCACAGGCTCCCCTGAGGGGAGGTGTGGGTAGTGACCTATGCTTGCAGACAGGCTTCTTGGTGGCTGCAGCAGCAGCCTTAGTGTTTCATGCCCGTCTCTGATGTCTGCACTGATAGCTGCAGCTCACGCCCGTCTCTGGAGCTTGTTTAGGTGGTGCTCTGAATCCCCTCTCCTCGTGCACCCCTAAACAATGGTCTCTTTCCTCTTAGACAGGTCCAGACTTTTTCCACAACTCCCTCCTGGCTAGCTGTGGCTCACTAGCCCCCTTCAGGCTGTGTTCACGCAGCCAACCCCAGTCCTCTCCCTGGGATCTGACCTCCAGAGCCCACGTCTCAGCTCCCAGCCCCCACCTGGCTCGGTGTGTGAGTGCTTTGCCCTTTGCACCCCTCTTGCTGCATTTCTCCTCCATGGCTCCTAAGAAGCTTCCCCGTCTGTGCCAGTGAAGGGGCTTCCTAGTGTGTGGAAACTTTTCCTCCTTCACAGCTCCCTCCCAGTGGTGCAGGTCCCGTCCCTATTCTTTTGTCTCTGTTTTTCCTTTTTTCTTTTGCCCTACCCAGGTACGTGGGGAGTTTCTTGCCTTTTGGGAAGTCTGAGGTCTTCTGCCAGTGTTTAATAGGTGTTCTGTAGGAGTTGTTCCACCTGTAGTTGTATTTCTTATGTATTTGTGGGGAGGAAGGTGATCTTCACGTCTTACTCTTCTGCCATCTTGAAGGTCTCAGAAATGGTCAAATCTTTTGATTTCACAGAAACTTTTTTATTACACGATAATCATCTTTTTCAAAGTTTCGTTTTTGCCTTAAAACATAATTGACTGATAGTAATATAATTGTATCTAATTTGTATTAGTTGCTTTTGGGGATGGTATGTCTTTATACATCATTTACCTTTTAATTGTTACAGGTTTTTTTTATGTTTAGGTGTATTTCTTATATATATAATTTTTATAGTTAAATTTAGAGCTTATATCTCTTACAGTTTTATCTGTTATGTTTTAGATGTAGCTCATGTTCAAAAAGCAAAATTCAAGTGAGTAAATTTGAAGAGCTAATTTGCTTTATTAGGCAATTCATGAATCCAGCAGTATCCCATCTAGCAACTAGAAGGGTGCTATGAGAGGCTTTACTAAATAAAATACTTTTATAGCAAGGAGATGGGGCAAGAAGGTATTAGCAAAAGAAAATAAAGGGTTATTTTGTGTCAGGACAACTTCTTCTGATGGAGAAAGGAACTGGCATGGATTTTATCAGGCAGATTACCTTATTAGTCCAACTCAGGAAATTTCAGCTTGTTTAAAGATCACATTCCTGATCAGTGAAGTGAATCAGAGGGAGACAAATAATATATCACTTATATGTGGAATCTAAAAACGGGTACAAATGAACCTATTTACAAAAGAGAAATAGAATCACAGATGTACAAAACAAACTTATGGTTAGCAAGGGGGAAAGTGGGGGGTGGGATAAATTGGGACATTGGGACTGACATATACACACTACTATATATATAAAATAGATAACTAATAAGAACTTACTCTGAAGCACAGGGAACTCTACTCAATACTCTGTAGTGACCTATATGGGAATAGAATCTAAAAAAGAGTGGATATATGTATATGTATAACTGATTCATTGTGCTGTACAGCAGAAACTAACACAACATTGTAAAACAACTATGTAAAAAATCAATAAGAGTTACTTAAAAAAAAACAAAGATCACATTCCTGAGAGGGGCTGAAAACTGCAATTAAGTTTGTGTTTGCTGCTGTGGTGGCCAATTTGGATCTGTTATTTCTTTCTTTAACACTCTCATCAAGCAAAATTATCTAATATATTAACCAGCTTTTTTAAAACTTTATTTTATAGAACAGTTTTAGGTTTACCATAAAACAAAGGGAAGATACAGAGATTTCCCATATACTCTCTACCTCCTCATTGGCAGAGACACTCCAGTTATCAAAATCATTCACCAGAATGACACATTTTTCACCAAGGATGAACTGATATTAACACACCACAATCACCCTAAGTCCGTAGTTTACCTAAAAGTGTACTGTTGCGGTACATTCAATGAGTTTGGACAAAAGTACAATGGCATATATCCATCATTATATATCATATAGAGGATTTTTACTACTCTAATCTGCTTTGCCAAATCATTTATTCCTCTTCCCCCATCCCTGGTAACCACTGGTCATTTTATAGTTTTGACTTTTCCAGAACGTTATGTAGTTGAAATCATATAATATGTAACCTTTTAAGATTTGTTTCTTTCACTTATTAATAAGCATTTACGGTTCCTCCATGTCTTTTCACAGCTCGATAGCCCCTTACTTTTTAGCACTGAATAAGATTCCACTGTATAGATATACCGCTGTTTATCCATACACCTAGAGAAGCACATCTTGGCTGCTTCACAGTTTTGGCAATTATCAAAAAGTTGTTTATAAACATCCTTGTGCAGGCATAGACATAACTCCTTTGTGCAAATACCAAAGGGAACCACTGCTATATCATATGGTAAGTGTATGTTTACTTACACTTTTTTTGTGGTTTTGTTGGAAACCACCAAACTGTTTAGCAAAGTGGCTGTACCATTTTGCATTGTCATCAGCATTGAATGTTCCAATTACTTCACATTCACCAGCCTTGGTGTTGCCATTGTTCCAGATTTGGGCCATTCTAATTGTTATATAATGGTGTCTCGTTGTTGTCTTAATTTATATTTCCAGATGCCATAGGTGCAGCATCTTTTCCTATTTTATTTGACAAGTGTATATATTCGTGGGTGAGTAGTTTGTTAGGTCTTTGGCCCATTTTTTAATCAGGTTGCTTTCTTATTATTGAGAGTTTTAAGAGTTCTTTGTATATTTTGGATAATAGTCCTTTATCAGATATGTCTTTGCAAATGTTTTCTCCCATTCTGTGTCTTCTCAGAAGAAGCCTTTAATTATAATGAAGTCGAGCTTATCAGTATTTCCTCCATGGATTATGTCTTTGGTGGTATATCTAAAATGCTGTCCTCGTACTCAGTCATATAATTTTCTCTTATGTTATCATCTAGAAGTCTATAGTTTCACGTTTTAAATTTAAGTTTGTGTTCTATTATGGGTTAATTTTTGAAAGGTGGAAGGTCTCTGTCTAAATTCTTCTTCATTTCTTTTCACATGTGGATATTCAGTTGTTCCATTTGTCGAAGAGACTATCTTTTCTGCTATGGATTGCCTTTACTCACTTGTCAAAGATCACCTGACTATATTCATGTGAGTCTATTTGGGGGCTATCTATTCTATTTATTGATCTATTTGTCTATTCATTTGTCAATACTCTACAGTCTTGATTAACTTTTTACTAAGTCTTAACATCAAGTAGTGTCATTCTTCCAATTTTGTTCTATTCCTTCAATATTGTGTTAGCTATTCTGGGTCTTTTGCCTCTCCATATAAACTTTAGAAACAGTTTGTTGATGTCCATGTAGTAACACGCAGTAATTTTGATTGGGATTGCAATGAACTATACATCAGTTTGGAAAGAATTGACATCTTGATAATATTGGGTCTTCATTTTTATAAACATAGAATATCTTTCCATCAATTTGTTCTTTGATTTCATTCATCACAGTTTTACAGTTTCCTTCATATAGAACTTGTACATATTTTGTTAGTTTTATCCCTAAGTATGTTATTTTTGGTTGTTGATGTAAAAAGATTTGTTTGTTTGCAGTTTCAAATTCTACTTGTTCACTGTTTGTTTATAGGAAAGGAATTGAGCTTCTACTCTGCAACCTTGTTATAGTCATTCATTAATTCTGAGAGTCTCTTTGCCAAATCTTTCATGCTTTTTATATAGACAATCAAGTCACCTACAAACAAGACAGTTTTATGTCTTCCTTCTCAATCTATGTACCTTTTTGTTCTTCTTTTCTTGCCATATTGTATTGTAAAGGACTTCCAGTATGATGTTGAAAAGGAGTGATGAGAGAAGGGATCCTTGTCTTGTAACTGATCTTAGTGGATAAGCTTTGGGTTTCTCACCATTAAGTAATGTTAGCTGTAGGTTTTTTGAGGACAGTCCTTATCAAGTTGTGAATGTTCCATGCTATTTTTATTTCTCTGATAGTTTTTATTATGAATTTTATTTGATTTTTGTCAAATGCTTTTTCTACATTTACTAATTTAATCATGAGATTTTTCTATTCTGTTGTGTGATGGATTACATTAATTTATTTTCAAATGTTGAACCAGCCTTGCATACCTGGGATAAATCCCAGTTGGTTTTGGTGTATAATACTTTTTATCTTTTTTTAGATTTGATCTGCTAATATTTTGTTGCCATCTATGTTCATGAGAGATAATGGTCTATAGTTACCTTTTCTGTAATATTTTTGTGTGTGTGTGTGTGTTTTTGTATTAGAACAATCCTGGCCTCATTGAATGAAATAGGAAATATTCTACCTGCTTCTATCTTCTGAAAGAGATTGTAGAGAATTTGTATAATTTCTTCCTTAAAATTTTGTTAGAATTCACCAGTGAACCCATTTGGGCTTGGTGCTTTCTGTTTTGGAAAGTTGTTTTTGATTCAATTTCTTCAGTAGATAGTAGACTGCAGTTCAGATTGCCTATTCTGTGAGTTTCAGCAGATTGTGCTTTTCAAGGACTTGGTCCATTTCATTTAGGTTATCAAATTGGTGAGCATAGAGTTGTTCATAGATTATCATTTTATTCATAATGGTACCTATAATCATTTCCCCTTTTTTTGTTTCTCATTTTAGTACAATAATTTGAGTCTTTTATTTTTTAGTTATTCTGTCTATAGGGTTATTCATTTTACTTATCTCTTTAAAGAAAAAGCATTTGCTTCATTTATATTTCTCTTTTGAGTCTCCATTTTCAATTTTATTGCTTTCTGTTCTACTTCTATTATGAATTTTCTTGTGCTTACTTTGGATTTAATTTATTTTTCTCTTTCTAGTTCTAAGGTGGAAATTTTGATTACTTATGTTGTATCTTTCTTTTTTTCTGATATATGCATTCAGTGCTATAAATTTCCCTGTAAGCACTGTTTTTGCTGAATTCTATAAATTTTGATAAATTGTATATTTATTTTCTTTTAGTTCAATATATTTTAAAATTTCTCGAGATTTCTTCTTTGACACATGTTATTTAGAAGTGTGTTGTTTACTCTCCATGTATTTGGGGATTTTCCAGTTATCTTTCTGTTATTGCTTTCTACTTTAATTCCATGGTTGTCTGAGAGCAGGCAATGTGTTATTTCTATTCTTTCAAATGTGTTAAGGTGTGTTTTATGGCGCAGCCAATGTATTATTTCTATTCATCCAAATGTGTTAAGGTGTGTCTATGTTGGTTAATGCTGCATGTGACTTGAGGAATGTGTATTCTACTGTTGTTGGAGGAAGCAGTCTATAGATATTCATTATATCTAGTTGATCGATGGTGGTGCTGTTCAACAATATCCTTACTGATTTTCTGCCTGCTGGATCTGACCATTTATGAGAGAGGGCTTTTAAATTCTCCAACTACTAGAGTTGATTTACCTATTTCTCCTTGTAATTCTATCAGTTTTTGCCTCACATAGTTTTTTGCTGTTCTTATGCACATACACATTAAGAGTTGCCATTTCTTGGAGAATTGACTCCTTTTTCATTATGTAATGCCCCTCTTTGCCTCTGAAAATTATATATCTACTACTGCTTTTTTTTTAATTAGTAGAGTATATTTTCTCCATCCTTTTACTTTAATCTTTTACTGTTGTTATATTTAAAGTGAGTTTCTTTTAGACAACGTATAGTTGGGTCATTTTTTGATGTACTCTGACAATCTTAGTCTTTAAATTGGTGCACTTAGACAATTGACATTCAAATAATATTGATATAGTTGGAGTAATATTTACCCTATTTGTTATTGGGGTTTTTTTGGTTAACACTTGTTACTTGTTTCTATTTTTGTCTTCCACTATTTTTCCATATTTTGTTATTTTAAAATTAGTATTATATATGATTCCATTTTCTCTCCTTTCTTAGCATACCAATTATACTTCTTTATATACTTTTCTTAATGGTTGCCCTAAGTTTGCAATATACATTTATAACTAAACCAAGTCCACTTCAAAATAGCACTGTACCCTCAAAGGTAGTGTGAGCAACTTATAATAACGAACTTTCCTAATTCCTTCCTTTTTTCCCTTGTGTCATTGCTCTTATTCATTTATCTTATTCATAAGTATACATAAATATATATATAATATATACATAAGCATACATAATCATATGCATTATTTCTATTATTGAACAAGCTATTATCTGTGAGATCAATTAAGAATAAGAAAAATTAAAGTTTTAAAAATTTTTTACATATTCCTTCTTCAATATTCTTCCTTCTTTATGTACATCCAAATTTTTAACCTCTAATATAGTCCTTCTCTTTAAAGAATTTTTTTTTTTTTTTTTTTTTTTTTTTTTGCGGTACGTGGGCCTCTCACTGTTGTGGCCTCTTCTGCTGCAGAGCACAGACTCCGGACACGCAGGCTCAGCGGCCATGGCTCACGGGCCCAGCCGCTCCGCAGCATGTGGGATCCTCCCAGTCCAGGGCACGAACCCGTGTCACCTGCATCGGCAGGCGGACTCTCAACCACTGTGCCACCAGGGAAGCCCTAAAGTATATATTTTTTAACATCCCTTGCAAGGCAGGTCAACTAGCAACACAGTCCCTCAATTTTTGTTTGAGAAAGTATTTATTTCTCCTTCACATTTGAAGGATAATTTCACAGGGTACAGAATTCTACATTATGGTCTTTAAATATTGTTGTTACTCATGTCTTTCCTAAGCCATCTTTTTCTTCTTGAGTCCATTTTCTTGCCAAATACAATCCACCTGAATAGCATTACTTGCCACTCATTTCTTTATGAGTCCTAAGTCTTTCCATAGTCTCACTCCTAAGCCTTCAAGCTTGTATCATCTCCAGAGTGGTCACCTGTTCATGGATGTTTCACACAAATACACAAAATAATATTTATCATCTACTTATAGCTCTGTCACCTGTGTCTACACTATTGTGCTCTGACCCCATGAATGACACCAAAATCCAGTCATCTATGCCATCCTTTATAGTTACATCACTTGTGCTGTCACTGGCACTTAGTTCCTGTCACTATCACCTCTTTCTAATTACCATACCAGCCTTAATAGTCATCTTTCTTCCCCTGTTTTGACCAATGCAAAAATTCCTGAAACAGGAGTTAAAGTGAACTTTTAAAATGCCAATCTACTGAAGTGGATATTAGTGTAGTAGAGTAGTATTAGAGTAGTAGTGATATTTTAAAAAGAAACAACAATTATTTGTGCTCTTCTTATAATACAGGTGCTAAGATGTTTTATTTTAAAAATAATTTTAGGGAGTGCTACTATAAAGAATATATAAAATGTCAATAGAACAGAAATGGGAGGGTAGGAAAATACATTACATTTAAGTTATACTTCTTTATATATTCTACTTTGAAAAAGCACCATGATTTATATTGTTTTGCATTTCAGAACAGAGTTTGGTTAAAGGACATGGATTTTGGAACCATACTACCTGTATTTGTTACGATTGTAACTTATGTTACCATAGAAATCACTTTAACTACTTAGAACTTAATTTCTTTATCTGCTATGAGAAATAAAAATATATAAGAAAACTAATCTCAAGGGGGTCGATGATAAAAAATGCTATCTAACTCCTAGACTCACCTTGAGTTTGTGCAAGTTTAATGGATTAATTGACACACAGTGCTTAGAATAGATGTTGGCATATTGAAGTACTTAGTGATAGATGACATTATTATTATTGCTGTTATTAAATTATTGAATTAAAGAAAATTGTATTTTATTTTTATTCTCTCAATTTATCCTGAATTAGTAAAAAATTAATGTGAGGAAAAGTCAGTTTATAAACATATTACCTCACACACCAATATGCTCCACCAATTTGAGCATTTAACATAAGATTTTATAAAAAATAATAGTAAAGCATCAATTTGAATGTAGGATTTTGACCATATTATGTCATAGTACCTGAAATTCTACCATTAAAAATTTTATTTTAGATTTTGAAAAGTTTTGCTTTCAACATTATATTTTAAAATGTCACTAGTAAAATCAATACCCTAATTTAAATAACCTTTAAAATTTTTATATGATAATAGCTTTAGTCATTTTCTAATACAATTTTTTATATAAAAGATCTCCTTCCATTTCCTGTATGTAGAGGAAACTATGAAGAAGGCAAAAAACCTACAGTCCACTAAGATATTATTGTTTTGTTTGCTATATCTACAAAAGATTTTACAGTAAATGATTCATTATTATATTTTTTTCCAGAAGCAGTCTTCCTCATTAAAACAAAGACTTTAGTAAACTGAAATAATATTGCTAGTGGCAGTGTTAAGTGTAAAATTTTAGTTTTTCCATGATAAAAAGAGGTGTGAGATGACATTTTTGAATTTATAATTTACTATATATTATAGGGCATGCATTGATATTTAAATTCAGAAAATTTAAAAGGTAAAACTAAAAATTTCTGGTATCCCAATGCTCAGATGTAATCTTTTGATTTTCTTAATACAAAATAATATATACACATCTTTTAAAATTCAAAGCAGAAGAGACATGCTTAGAATGAAAAGAAAAAAATCTTCCCTCCAACATCCTCTCCTCATATATAAGCCTGTTAAGTTTCCTGTATTCATTCTTTAAAAATATTTTAGTGCTTATGTCAATATTTTAATGCTTATGTCAGTATTTTCACTTACTGACATTATTTTCTATATCAAAATAATTTACCTCATGCTTTAAAAAAACCACTTTATTATGTTGTATGCATACATCATAACCTTTTAAACCAGTGCACTATAAAATCAAGTCATCTCCATTACAAGTTTATATTTAACATTTTGATGACATATTTTCAACAAAAGGAAACTTTCCATGGTGAGAATTATATTGTAATTTTCTTATGGTTATTATTTTGAGATTTCATAATAGACTAAACATAATTGGATTATAATTTAAAGAAACAGCAAATCATATAACCTCTGTTGTACAAGTATGAAACAATATTTTTTTAGCCTTTTCTACCCTGAGATTTATAATTTAGAAATCCAATGGATTATGAACACAAGTGTGTGAACATTTCTCACTCCATGTTTTACTAACACAATATGAATGAAAAACAAAATGGGCACCACTTTTGACAGATTCTCCACTTTTACATCTAAGTTCTTGGTCTCCTGTCACTACGAGGAGCCAAGGTCAAAGAGATCAACAGTGGTTCACCTTGGATACAAACCTGACCATCAAAATGCAAGCTGTTATACAATGCTGGACATTTGTCACAGGCTGGTGAACATGTGTCCCACATTCACATTTGTGCATGCAAAGTATATTAGAATTGGAGAAATTTAATAAATTGATATGCTGAAGAACAAAATTATGGTAATTAGTGTAAGTGGGAGAGTTACTCATTTAGCAAAGAATTTGAGATATCAGTGATCCAGATGATAGAGATGGGATATCAGCACACTCATTTCCAGAATTATAATTTTAATAAAATGAATTAATAAATACCTCAGCTTATTCTCAAGCAACATTTTAAGATTGTTCTTTTTTTCTGCAACTGAGGGTAAAATTGCCAAATAGAAAAAAAAAAAAAAAAGCCTCATCAGGAAATGGTTTGTTTCAGTAATGCATAGTTCCTTGTGATGGGGAAAATGGTAATGCAGTCATTCTGAGTGTTGAAGTAAATGAACTGGGAAGGGAGTACTAAAATTTGTATCAGTATAATTGGTATTGACTTTAACATATGAAAGAAGTAAACTCAGAAATCAGAGCATAAGCACAGAACATTCTTGGAGCCTTTTATTTTCCAAGTATCTGTAATGTAAATAATGTCTTTTCATTTTCTTAACTGGCAAAAGGTGCTTTTTTGCAAAACTCCTTTGCAAATAAAATTGTCTATGCTTTCACCTGAATATTAATGAACAAAAAAATTTTAAAAAGTGGAAAAAATCAGTGAATATACAATATAAATAATGTTAAAGTTTAGAGTTGATAATTAGGAAAAAATGTGGTTTTCATTTATCTTCATATAAAACAAATATTTTCAAGTATTATTGTTGTATTTTGAAATATATTACTTTTGTTTCTCAAATTTTACTAACCATTTAATATAATTGTTTCATCTTATAATATGGAATATGTATTTTAGGAACAGCAAAGTTCTTATTAATATATAACTGGATCAGCTAGTAGTAAGCATTGGAAAGGCAGCAGCTGCTCTCATTTTCACAAACAACTTCTTATTTAAGATTTAGTTTAAAGTGAACTAATACATATTTTTAGGAAAATGGGAAATTTGGAAGAGAGTTCAAATTAACTGTTTTTTAAAATCTCATCAAATCATTGAGAATGTATTCAGTATCTTCTTGTATAAGAAATTCTCATTTAAAAGTTACTTGACTTGGAGTCCAAAGGGTTGTGTTTGTTGTACAATATATTTTACAGGCTGATGGTATTTTGCCATCAGGGTGAACATCCCTAATTCTAAATATTCCTGATACTAAATTTTAAGAAAACCTAAGCAACTGGTTATATTCATATTATTACAGATTTTCTCTTATTCATGTTTTAATTATGTCCTGTACATGTAAGTTTTAAGTCAAATTGAAAAACGGCTATATAATACAGAGAATTGGGAACAGAAGCTTCATCAACTAATTGAGAAAAAACTTAGAGCTTCATATGCTCAGCTATGTTTAAGTAAGCCAATTACAGCCAAATTGAAAGCATTTTAAATGTATGATATAACGTTAAAAGACCATGTGCAGAAGTAATGTTTATATTAAAATCTGAGATTTGTTCAGTGTTTAAATTTAATGAACTGCAGAACTACAAGGTGGAAGCAAATCTGTGCTTTCAGCAAATTTTATGTCAAATTGATCTTCTTGTCTCATACTTCGCTTTTGTCAGTATAACTAGGGCATTTACTATAAACTCATTCTAAATTTCTGCAGCTGGAGAAATGATAAAAAGATTTATTGTTTTTTCCTGTCCATTTGGTGCTTAACTCTAGATTGTTTACAAGTTTAATTCTTGCTTCTCTCACTACAAATGGGTCATCTTTTCCACCCAGTTGCAACTACATTGACTAATAATGATCCTGTTTAATCTATTAGAGTTTTTCTCTTACCAAAGCTTCAGTACACAGGATTAAATCTTACAAATCTCTATTTGCAATGGGTCTTTCTCAGAAACAAAGAGTAATTTTAATATGAGTAAATATTGCAGTGATTGAAGCTGGCTAAGAGTTAATAGTGTCTCCAATGCTCAGTGTTTATTTTTTTATGTTTAACTCTGGTGAAATAACTTACCCTTCAAAACATAAGAAGCTTTCTCTGGTATCATATCAAAATTCCTCAGTTTTATTTCCAAGAATCAATTTTTAATCTCTCCACATACTATGTTTCTCATGATATCCAAAATTATTTTTGTATAGACTATGGTCCTTAGTGATGCATCAATTACCCAGTATTGTTATCTTTACAAATAAACTTTCTCCCTTTCCACTGTGCAGCTTTTGAAATATCCTTGTCACTTCTTTCTTCCTTTTTAGACTCCACTCAACTTTCTTCCTCTAGTGGCTCTTTCACACCTCAGGTCTTTTCTGACACCCATAGTTATCTTTTTCTCAATTTAAATTTAACTTCTGTATAATATATTATTCCATGATATGCTAATACTTCCCAACCACCTAATTAGACACTTTGTCTCCTATAATTTTTTCATGTTTTAAAACCTTGGAGGTACTCCATAAATGTATTTGTGGAATAGAGATATGAATTAATTTATTTGAAATGCTTCCTTAATTTATTTGAGATGAAGAGTATCTCTGTGGTACTTACTTTTAGAAATCAAAGAAAGGTAAATCTTACATTTTTAGGACCTCTAAACTATGAGGTTCAGTTTCCTTTCATAGCAAATAGAACTTATTCTTACATGTTAGTTAACATTCATTTAACAAGTGTTTATTTTGCCAACAGTTCCAGGTTTGGGGAATATAAAGAATAATAAAATATTCCCTGAAAAGAAGATTATAGAAAATAGAATAATTTAGAAAGTAAAAAGACAAATACAAAAAATTTTATCATTTTATAATTAAGCACATTGTGCTCCCTTGGTATATAGAAATTAAAACTAACCAAAACGAGTTTTGTTGCAGACAGAGACAGGAGAATATAAGTTTCCAGGCTATGGGAGCATAAAGAAGACATAAATAAGAGTTTCAGTGTCATCCTTTATGAAACTACATATATTCAATGCTAAGAAGCAAAGTAGATATGTATCTATCTTTCCATGCATATAAATGTATGTGTGTATGCATATAAAATAGATGATATAATCAAGTTTCTAACCAAATATATGTCATACAATATCATTCATCTTAAAAAGATATCAAATATCTGAGACTTTTTAATAATTTTCAAGAGAAAATTCTGGGGGATAGCTTCAACATGGTGGAGGAGTAAGAAGTGGAGATCACCTTTCTCCCCACAAATACATCAAAAATACATCTACATGTGGAACAACTCCTACAGAACACGTACTGAACGCTGGCAGAAGACCTCAGACTTCCCAAAAGGCAAGAAACTCCCCATGTACCTGGGTAGGGCAAAAGAAAAAACAGAGACAAAAGAATAGGGACAGGACCTGCACCAGTGGAAGGGAGCTGTGAAGGAGGAAAGGTTTCCACACACTAGGAAGCTCCTTCACTGGTGGAGACAGGGTGTGGCAGGGGGCAAGCTTTGGAGTCATGGAGGAGAGCACAGCAACAGGGGTGCAGAGCGCAAAGCGGAGAGAGTCCCACACAGAGGTTCACAGCCGACCAGCACTCACCAGCCCGAGAGGATTGTCTGCTCACCGGCAGGGGCGGGTGGGGGCTGGGAGCTGAGGCTCAGGCTTCAGAGGTCGGAGGTCGGATCCCAGGGAGAGGACTGGGGTTGGCTGCATGAACACAGCCTGAAGGGGGCTAGTGCGCCACAGCTAGCTGGGAGGGAGTCCAAGAAAAAGTCTGAAACTGCCTAAGAGGCAAGAGACCAGTGCTTCAGGATGCGTGAGGAGACGGGATTCAGAGCACCACCTAAACGAGCTCCAGCGATGGGTGTGAGCCACGGCTATCAGCACAGACACCAGAAATGGGCATGAAATGGTATGGCTGCTGCTGCAGCCACCAAGAAGCCTGTGTGCAAGCACAGGTCACTATACACGCCTCCCCCACCGGGAGACTATGCAGCCTGCCACTGCGAGGGCCCCATGATCCAGGGACAACCTGTCCCAGGAGAACACACGGAGTTTCTCAGGCTGTTGCAATCTCATGCCACCGCAGGCTTGCCCCGCATTCCGTACCCCTCTCTCCCCACATTGACTGAGTGAGCCAGAGCCCCCTAATCAGCTGCTACTTGAACCCTGTCCTGTCTGGGCAGGAACAGATGCCCTCAGGTGAACTACATGCAGAGGCAGGGCCAAATACAAAGCTCAACCCCAGGAGTTGTGCAAACAAAGAAGAGAAAGGGAAATTCTTCTCAGCAGCCTCAGGAGCAGTGGATTAAATCTCAGCAATCAATTTGATGTACCCTGCATTTGTGGAATACCTGAACAGTCAACAAATAATCCCAAAATTGAGTCGGACTTTGGGAGCAACTGTAGACTTGGGGTTTTTTTTCTGCAACGAATTTGTTTCTGGATTTAGGTTTATGTTAGTTTAGTATTTAGAGCTTATTATCACTGATAGATTTGTTTATTGATTTGGTTGCTCTCCAATTTTTTTTAACATCTTTATTGGAGTATAATTGCTTTACAATGGTGTGTTAGTTTCTCTTTTATAACAAAATGAATCAGATTTACGTATACATATATCCCCACATTTCCACCCTCTTGTGTCTCCCTCCCACCCTCCCTATCCCACCAATCTAGGTGGTCACAAAGGACCAAGCTGATCTCCCTGTGCTATGTGGCTACTTCCCACTAGCTATCTATTTCACATTTGGTAGTGTATATAAGTTCATGCCACTCTCTCACTTCGTCCCAGCTTACCATTCCCCCTCCCTGTGTCCCCATGTCCATTCTCAACATGTGTGTCTTTATTCCTGTCCTGACCCTAAGTTCTTCAGAAACATTTTATTTTTAATATCCATATGTATGTATTAGTATATGATATTTATTTTTCTCTTTCTGAATTATTTTATTCTGTATGACAGTCTCTAGGTCCATCCACCTCACTACAAATAAATCAATTTTATTTCTTTCTATGGCTGACTAATATTCCATTGTATATATGTGCCACATCTTCTTTATGCATTCATCTGTTGATGAACACGTAGGTTGATTACATGTCCTAGCTATTGTAAAGAGCTACAATGAACACTGTGGTACATGACTCTATTTGAATTATGGTTTTCTTAGGGTATATGCCCAGTAGTGGGATTGCTGGGTTGTATGGTAGTTCTATTTGTAGTTTTTTAAGGAACCTCCATACCCTTCTCCATAGTGGCTGTATCAATTTACATTCCCCCCAGCAGTGCAAGAGGGTTCCCTTTTCTCCACACCCTCTCCAGCATTTATTGTTTGTAGATTTTTTGATCATGGCCATTCTGACTTGTGTGAGGTGATACCTCACTGTAGTTTTCATTTGCATTTCTCTAATGATTAGTGATGTTGAGCATTCTTTCATGTCTTTGTTAGCAATCTGTATATCTTATTTGGAGAAATGTCTATTTAAGTCTTCTGCCCATTTTTGAATTGTGTTGTTTGTTTCTTTGATATTGAGCTGCCTGAGCTGCTTGTAAATTTTGGAGATTAATCCTTTGTCAGTTGATTCATTTACAAATATTTTCTCCCATTCTGAGAGTTGTCTTTTCATCTTGTTTATGGTTTCCTTTGTCTTGCAAAAGCTTTTAAGTTTCAATAGGTCCCGTTTGTTTAATTTTGTTTATATTTCCATTTCTCTAGGAGGTGGGTCAAAAAGGATCTTGCTGTGATTTATGTCCTAGAGTGTTCTGCCTATGTTTTCCTCTAAGAGTTTTGTAGTGTCTGGCCTTACATTTAGGCCTTTAATCCATTTTGAGTTTTTGTGTATGGTGTTAGGGAGTGTTCTAATTTCATTGTTTTACATGTAGGTGTCAAGTTTTCCCAGCACCACTTATTGAAGAGGATTTCTCTTCTCCATTGTATATTGTTGCTTCCTTTATCAAAAATAAGATGACCATATGTGGGTGGGTTTATCTCTGGGTTTTCTATCCTGTTCCATTGACCTATATTTCTGTTTTTGTGCCAGTACCATACTGTCTTGATTACTGTAGCTTTGTAGTATAGTCTGAAGTCTGGGAAGCTGATTCCTCCAGCTTCGTTTTTCTTTCTCAAGATAGCTTTGGCTATTCGGGGTCTTTTGTGTTTCCATACAAATTGTGAATTTTTTTTTTCTAGTTCTGTGATAAATGCCTTTCGTAGTCTGATAGGAATTACATTGAATCTGTAGATTGCTTTGGGTAGTGATATTCACAATTTTGATTGTTCTAATCCAAGAACATGACATATCTCTCCATCATGTTTGTATGATCTTGAATTTCTTACATCACTGTCTCATAGTTTTCTGCATACAGGTCTTTTGTCTCCTTGGGAAGGTTTATTCCTAGGTATTTTATTCTTTTTGTTGCAATGGTAAATGGGAGTGTTTCCTTAATTTCTCTTTCAGGTTATTCTTAATTAGTGTATAGGAATGCAAGAGATTTCTGTGCATTAATTTTGTATCCTGCTACTTTACCGAATTCATTGATTAGTAGTTTTCTGGTAGCAACTGTAGGATTCTCTATATATAGTATCACGTCATCTACAAACAGTGACAGATTTACTTCTTTTGTGATTTGGATTCCTTTTATTTCTTTTTCTTTTCTGATTGCTGTGGCTAAAATTTTCAAAACTATGTTGAATAATAGTGCTGAGAGTGGGCCACCTTGTCTTGTTCCTGATCTTAGTGGAAATGGTTTCAGTTTTTCACCCTTGAGAACGATGTTGGCTGTCAGTTTTTCATATATGGCCTTTATTATGTTGAGTTAAGTTCCCTCTATGCCTACCTTCTGAAGAGTTTTTATCATGAATGGTGTTGAATTTTATCAAAAGCTTTTCCTGCATCTATTGAGATGATCATATGGTTTTTCCCCTTCAATTTGTTAATATGGTTTATCACATTGATTTCTTTGCGTAAAGAATCCTTCCATTCCTGGGATAAATGCCACTTGATCATGGTGTACGATCCTATTAATGTGCTGTTGGATTCTGTTTGCTAATATTTTGTTGAGGATTTTTACATCTATGTTCATCAGCATTACTGGCCTGGAGTTTTCTTTCTTTGTGACATCATTGTTTGGTTTTGGTATCAGGGTGATGTGGCCTCATAGAATGAGTTTGGGAGTTTTCCTCCCTCTGCTATATTTAGGAAGAGTTTGAGAAGGATAGCTGTTAGCTCTTCCTTAAATGTTTAATAGAATTCGCATGTGAAGCCATCTGGTCCTGGACTTTTGTCTGTTGGAAGATTTTTAATCACAGTCTCAATTTCAGTACTTGTGATTGGTCTGTTTATATTTTCTATTTGTGACACAAGATATGATCTACCCTGGAGAATGTTCCATGAGCACTTGAGAAGAAAGTGTATTCTGTTGTTTTGTGATGGAATGTCCTATAAATATCAGTTAAGTCCATCTCGTTTAATGTATCATTTAAAGCTTGGACCCTTGTGGGTAGTCTCAGGCCTTCTGCCAGCATTCAGTAGGTGTTCTATAGGAGTTGTACCACATGTAGATGTATTTCTGATACACTTTTGGGCAAGAAGGTGAACTCCAGGTCTCACTCCTCTGCCATCTTGAAAGTCTCCCACATTTATATATATATATATATATGTATATTTTTTTCTTTTTTGTGACCTTATATATGTATGCTTCTTTGTGTGATTTTGTCTGTATAGCTTTGCTTTCACCACTTGTCCTAGGGTATTTGTCTGTCTTCTGTTTTTTTTTTTTTTTTACTATAGTTTTAGTGCTTGCTATCATTTGGATTTTTTTTTCTTGTTTTGGTTGCTCTCTTTTCTCTTTTTATTTTACTTTATCACTTTTTAAATTTTTTCAATAATGAAAAATTTTTTATCTTAATTATTTTATATTGTTTTATTTTATTTTATTTCAATTTTCTTTTCTGCCTTTTCTTTGGAGCCGAGTTGCTGACAGGGTCTTGCTGTTCTGGCCAGGTGTCAGGCCTGAGCCTCTGAAGTGGGAGAGCTGAGTTCAGGATATTGGTCCACCAGAGACCTCCCAGCCCCATGTAATATCAAATGCCGAAAGCTTTCTCAGAGATCTGCATCACTTTGCTAAGACCTAGCTCCATTCAATGACCAGCAAGCTCCAGTGCTGGACACCCTATGCCAAAAAACTAGAAACACAGGAACACAACCACACCCATTAGCAGAGAGGCTACCTAAAATCATAATAAGGTCACAGACACCCTAAAACATACCAGTGGATGCAGTACTGCCCACCAGAAAGACAAGATCCAGCCACATCCACCAAAACACAGTCACCAGTCCCTGCCACCAGGAAGCCAACAAAACTAACTGAACCAACCTTACCCACTGGAGCCGAATCCAAAAACAGTGGGAATTATGAACATGCAAGCTGGGAAAAGGAGACCCCAAACAGAGAAAGTTAAACAAATTGAGAAGACAGAGAAATATGCATAAGATGAAGGAGCAAGGTCTGAACCCACCAGACCAAACAGATGAAGAGGAAATCGTGCAGTCTATCAGAAAAATAATTCAAAGCAATGATAGTAGAGATGATCCAAATCTTGGACATAGAATGGAGAAAATACAAGAAACATTTAACAAAGACCTGAAAGAACTAAACAGCAAACAATGATGAACAACATAATAAATGGAATTAAAAATTCTCTAAAAGGAATAAATAGCAGAAAAACTGAGGCAGAAGAACGGATAAGTGACCTAGAAGATAAAATAGTGCAAATAAGTACTGCAGAGAAGAATAAAGAAAAAATAAAAGATTGAGGACAGACACAGAGCCCTATGGGACATAATTAAATGCACCAATATTCAAATTATAGGGGTCGAAGAAGAGAAGAGGGACTGAGAAAATATTTGAAGACATTACAGTTGAAAAATTCCCTAATATGGGAAAGGAAATAGTCAATCTCATCCAGGAAGCACAGAGAGTCCCATACAGGAAAAATCCAAGGAGAAACATGCCAAGACACATATAAATCAAGCTATCAAAAATTACAAAGAAAAAATATTAAAAGTAGCAAGGGAAAAACAAATAACATACAAAGGAATCCCCACAAGGTTAACAGCTAAACTTTCAGCAGAAACTCTGCAAGCCAGAAGGGAGTGGCAGGACATATTTAAAGTGATTAAAGGGAAAACCCTACAACCAAGGAAAATTTCTAGTCAGGAAACACAAGAGAAGGAAAAGACCTACAATAATAAATCCAAAACAATTAAGAAAATGGTAATAAAGACATACATATCTTAAATGTAAATGGATTAAATGCTCCAACCAAAAGACATAGAGTGGCTGAATGGATACAAAAACAAGACCCGTATATATGCTGTCTACAAGACAACCACTTCAGACCTAGGGCCACGTACAGACTGACAGTGAGGGGATGGAAAAAGATATTAAATGCAAGTGGAAATCAAAAGAAAGCTGGAGTAGCAATTCTCATATCAGACAAAATACACTTTAAAATAAAGACTATTACAAGAGACAAAAAAGGACACTAATAACAATGAAGGGATCAATCCAAGAAGAACATATGACAATTATAAATATTTATGCACCCAACACAGGAGCACCTCAATGCATAAGGCAAACACTGACAGCCATAAAAGTGGAAATTGACAGTAACACAATAATGTTAGGGGACTTTAACACCCCACTTTTCCAGTGGACAGATCATCCAAAATGAAAATAAATAAGGAAACACAAGCTTTAAATGATACATTAAACAAGATGAACTTAATTGATATTTATAGGACATTCCATCCAGAAAGAACAGAGTACACTTTCTTCTCATGTGCTCATGGAACATTCTCTAGGATAGATCATGTCCTGGGTCACAAATCAAGCCTTGGTAAATTTAAGAAATTTGAAATCGTATCTTGTACATTTCTGACCACAGTGCTATGAGACTGGATATCAATTACAGGAAAAAAAAAAAAAAACCTGTGAAAACACGAACACATAGAGGCTAAAAAATACACGATTAATAACCAAGAGATCACTGAAGAAATCCAAGAGGAAATAAAAAAAATACCTAGAAACAAAAGACAATGAAAACACGATGACCCAAAACCTATGGGATGTAGCAAAAGCAGTTTTAAGAGGGAACTATTTAGCGATACAATCCTACCTCAAGAAACAAGAAATATCTCAAATAAACAAACTAAACTTACACCTAAAGCAATTAGAGAAAGAAGAACAAAAAACCCCAAAGTTAGCAGAAGGAAAGGAATCATAAAGATCAGATCAAAAATAAATGAAAAAGAAACGAAGAAAATAGCAAAGATCAATAAAGCTAAAAGGTGGTTCTTTGAGAAGATAAACAAAATTGATAAACCATTAGCCAGACTCATCAAGAAAAAAAGGGAGAAGACTCAAATCAACAGATTTATTAATTAAATAGGAGAAGTAACAACTGACACTGCCTCAATACAAAGGATCATGAGAGATTACTACAAGAAGCTATATGCCAATAAAATGGACAACCTGGCAGAAATGGACAAATTCTTAGAAAAGCACAACCTTCTGAGGCTGAACCAAGAAGGAATAGAAAATATAAACAGACAAATCACAAGCACTGAAATTGAAACTGTGATTAAAAATCTTCCAACAAACAAAAACCCAGGACCAGATGGCTTCACAGGCGAATTCTATCAAACTTTTAGAGAAAAGTTAATACGTATCCTTCTCAAATTCTTCCAAAATATAGTAGAGAGAGGAACACACCCAAACTCGTTCTACAAAGCCACTAGCACCCTGATACCAAAACCACACTGAGATGTCACATAAAAAGAAAACTTCAGGCCAATATCACTGAGGAACATAGATGACAAAATCCTCAACAGAATACTAGCAAACAGGAACCAACAGCACATTAAAAGGATCATACATCATGATCAAGTGGGGTTTATCCCAGGAATGCATGGATTCTTCAATATATGCAAATGAATCAATGTGATAAAACATATTAAGAAATTGAAGGAGAAAAACCATATGATCATCTCAATAGATGCAGATAAAGCTTTTGACAAATTCAACACCCATTTGTGATTAAAAAAAAAAAAAAACCCTTCAGTAAGTGGGCATAGAGGGAACTTACCTCCACATAAAAAAGGCCATATATGACAAACCAACAGCCAACATTGTTCTCAGTGGTGAAAAACTGAAACCATTTCCACTAAGATCAGGAAGAAGACAAGGTTGCCCACTCTCAGCACTGTCATTCAACATAGTATTGGAAGTTTTAGCCACAGCAATCAGAGAAGAAAAAGAAATAAAATTTAGGAATCCAAATCAGAAAAGAAGAAGTAAAACTGTCACTGTTTGTAGATGACATGATACTATATATAGAGAATCCCAAAGATGCTACCAGAAAACTACAAGAGCTAATCAATGAATTCGGTAAAGTAGCAGGATACAAAATTAATGCACAGAAATCTCTGGCATTCCTATACACTAATGATGAAAAATCTGAAAGAGAAATTAATTAATAATTAAGAAATTAATAATTAAGAGAAATTAATAATTTCTGCACTCTCATTTACCATTGCAACAAAAAGAAGTACCTAGCAATAAACCTACCTAAGGAGACAAAAGACCTGTATGCAGAAAATTATAAGACACTGATGAAAGAAATTAAAGATGATACAAACAGATGTAGAGATATACCATGTTCTTGGATTGGAAGAATCAACATTATGAAAATGACTATTGTACCCAAAGCAATCTACAGATTCAATGTAATCCCTATCAAACTACCAATGGCATTTTTGACAGAACTAGAACAATAAATTTCAAAATTTGTATGGAAACACTAAAAACTCCGAATAGCCAATGCAATCTTGAGAAAGAAGAACAGAGCTTGAGTAATCAGGCTCCTGGACTTCAGACTATACTAAAAAGCTACAGTAATCAACACAGTATGGTACTGGCACAAAAACAGAAACATAGAGCAATGGAACAGGATAGAAAGCTGAGAGATAAACCCACACACATATGGTCACCTTATCTTTGTTATAGGAAGCAAGAATACACAATGGAGAAAAGACAGCCTCTTCAATAACTGGTGCTGGGAAAACTGGACAGCTACATGTAAAAGAATGAAATTAGAACATTCCCTAATCCCAGACACAAAAATAAACTCAAAATGGAGTAAAGACTTAAATATAAGGCCAGACACTATAAAACTCTTAGAGGAAAACTTAAACAGAACACTCCATGACATGAATCACAGCAAGATCCTTTTGACCCACCTCCTAGAGAAATGGAAATATAAACAAATGGGACTTAATGAAACTTAAAAGCTTTTGCACAGCAAAGGAAACCATAAGCAAGACAAAAAGACCACCTCAGAATGGGAGAAAATATTTGCAAACGAAGCAACTGACAAAAGATTAATCTCCAAAATATACAAGCAGCTCATGCAGCTCAATATCAAACAATCAATGCAATCCAAAAATGGGCAGAAGACCTAAACAGACATTTCTCTAAAGAAGATACACAGATTGCCAACAAACACATGAAAGGATGCTCAACATCACTAATCATTCGAGAAATGCAAGTCAAGCTACAATGAGGTATCACCTCACACTGGTCATAATGGCCATCATCAAAAAATCTACAAACAATAAATGCTGGAGGGGGGTGTGGAGAAAAGGGAACCTTCTTGCATTATTGGTGTGAATGTAAATTGATACAGCCACTATGGAGAACACTATAGAGGTTCCTTAAAAAGATAAAAGTAGAACTAACATACAACTCAGCAATCCCAATATTGGGCCTATACCCTGAGAAAACGATAATTCAAAAAGTCATGTATTGGGCCTTCCCTGGTGGAGCAGTGGTTGAGAGTCCGCCTGCTGATGCAGGCCGCTGAGCCTGCGCGTCCACAGCCTGTGCTCTCCAACGGGAGAGGCCACAACAGTGAGAGGCCCGCATACCGCAAAAAAAAAAAAAAAAAGTTATGTATCACAATGTTCATTGCAGCACTGTTTACAATAGCCAGGACATGGAAGCATCCTAAGTGTCCATCGACAGGTGAATGGATAAAGAAGATATGGTACATATATACAATGGAATATTACTTAGTCATAAAAAGTAATGAAATTGAGTTATTTGTAGTGAGATGGGTGGACCTAGAAAGTGTCATACAGAGTGATGTAAGTCACAAAGAGAAAAACAAATACCATATTCTAATATATGTATATGAAATTTTCTAAAAAATCGCTCTGAAGAACCCAGGTGCAGGAAAGGAATAAAGACACAGACATAGAGAGTGGACTTGAGGACATGAGGAGGGGGAAGTGTAAGCTGGGATGAAGTGAGAGAGTGGCATGGACACATATACACTACCAAATGTAAAATAGATAGCTAGTGGGAAGCAGCCACAGAGCACCGGGAGATGAGCTTGGTGCTTTGTGTCCACCCAGAGGGGTGCGATAGGGAGGGTGGGAGGGAGATGCAAGAGGGAGGAGATATGGGCTATATGTATATGTTTGTCTGCTTCACTTTGTTATACAGCAAAAACTAACACACCATTGTAAAGCAATTATACTCCAGTAAAGATAGTTAAAAACAAAAGAGATTATGCTGGGGTATAAACTACTATATGTAAAATATATAGGTAATGAGGATATATTGTACAAAATAGTAAATTAGCCATTATTTTTTAGTAACGTGTAATGCAGTTCAATCTATTAAAAAGAAAGGAAACTGAAATACAATGCTGGATGAGGGTATTAAGTAGACGTATTTTTGAATTGCTTTTAATTAGATACACTTACATTTGAGGATATTTAATTTTCTTTGCTGACCCTTTTTTTATTATACAATTACTTTCTTTCTGTCTGTTAATACTTCTCAATTTGACTTCTAATTTGTAATTAATAAAGCCAAACCAGCTGTCTATACTTTTTCTTCCAATGTTTTACTTTCAATGTGCTAGTGTCTTTATACCTAAAATTCATTTCTTTTAAAGAGCTTACAGCTTCACCTTGCTCTTTTAATCCTGCTACGCTATCTTTGCTTGTAATTAGAGGTTTTACTTCCCTTATATTTAACATAATTCTTTGTACGTTTGGTTTTATGTTTGTCATTATGTTACATACTTTCCATTTTTTCTTTCTTCCTTCTTTTCTATCTTCTTTAAAATCAAAGAAATTTTGTTGTTATGCCATTCTGTTTCCTCTGTTGACATTTCAACTGTCTTGCTTTTTGTTATTTTTAGGGATTTCTTTAGAGAACAAAATAGGCAGTCTTAATTTATCAGTCTTTAGCTTGAATTGATACTTACCACTTTATTTATAATGTACGAATCTTACAATCATTTCAAATAAAAAGTTCTTGATATCAAATATTTTACAAACATACTTGTTATAAAGCCTCATAGATTCGCTTAAAATCTCATGTAGTGCAGGTCTGGTATATCTTGTTTAATTGCACTTCACAAATTGTGGTTTTTACAGCCTGCATATAGCAAGTCTATCGGTGCCATTTTTCCAACAGCATTTGCTGACTTCATGTTTCTTTGTCATATTTTGAAATTTCTGATAATATTTCAAACTTTTTTCATTATTACCATATTTGTTATAGTGGTCTATGGTCACTGCTCATTAATGTTAACTATTGAGACTTGTTGAAGGCTCAGATGATCACTAACATTTTTTAACAATAAAGTATTTTTAAATGAAGGTTTGTAAATTAACTTTTTAGACATAATGCTATTGCACATATAATAGTCTACATAATAGACTACAGTGAAGTGTAAACATAACTTTTATATGCACTGGGAAACCAAAAACTTTGTGTGCCTTTTTTTTTGAGATATTCACTTTAAGTTGATGTTGTCTGGAATTGAACCTGCAATATCTCCAAGGTTTACATGTACTAGAGACAAATTATCTCTGCTTACATGTGAAAAACCTATACTTCAACTTTACTGTTGAGAACTTTTACTGCAAAATTAAATTTACAGAAATAATGTGGAGAGAGTGGAAGCAGATTCCATAAACTCTGCACCCAGTTTCCCTTATATTTAAAATCATAACATTTGTATGATATACTTGTTAGAATTAAAAACCAGTATTGATTATTTGGTAAAGTCTATGTATTTTTCAGATTTTCTTAACATGCACTTAATGTCCTTTCTCGGTTCCAGGATCTCATCCAAAATAGCATACTGAATTTAATCATCATGTATCCTTAGGCAACTCCAGGCTGTAACAGTTGCCCAGACATTTCTTGTTTTCAGTGAACTTGAAAGTCTCAGAATACTGGTCAAATATTTCGTAGAAAGTCTCTCAATTATAACTGAATATTTTTCTCATTTTTAGACTGGTGTTATACAAGAAAGACCACTGAGGTAAAAGTGTCATTTTCAACACATCATATCAACAGAGCACAATACCAAGGTAAGTAATGACTGCTGATGTTGATCCTAATCACCTGCCTGAGTTAGTGTTTGTCAGCTTTCTCTACTTTAAAGTTGCTCTTTTTCACCATTTTTCAGTACTGTACTATCTGAAAGGAGTTCACCATCTACAGTCCATACCTAAACAGTGGGGAGTTAGGCTTTACCTCTGTGGTACTGGATTATCTACATAAATTATTTGGAATCCTTATTCATGGGACATAAGTCTCTTATCTCTGCCCCATTTATTAATTTAATCATCTAATTGTATCAGTATGGATTCATGGATACTTATTTTATACTTTGGTTAGCATCCAATACTATTTTATTAATTTTATGGTTCAAAATATTCCAGTTTTTTGCCATTGGAAACTCTTTCAGTTGGCTTCTCTAATCCTATTTACTTACCCCCTCCCATTATTGTTTGTGTTTTGGAGGAGTTGTTTTGTTGTTTTAGCACTCTCTGGTGCTACAGGATGATTCAGGAACATCTGGTACACTTCCTATTCAGTCCTAGAATCAGCCACTTCTCCAGGAGCTCAGTTTCATTTTATTGGAGGATGATATTTGAAACCAAGATTTGGGTGCTAGATGTGCTTGTCATTTCTGTAGTATCATTGTTTCTAGGGCATCTTGGCTGATAGAGCAAAGAAATATATGTGTGTGTACTAACCCATAAATATACATATATCTATAAATATTTCTCTATATAAGCTAGAGATGATTCATACTGGTATCTCCAGTTCTAATTCCCTACTGTATAGATCATTCTAGCCTCTCCCCCTTGCTTGTGTGTGAACTCCCATTCCAAAAGTGATACAGTGGTATCAAAAATTTTAACCTATGTCCCCATAGGCAAGAAAAGTAATCAACTAGAATTCAGTTCTTATGAACAGCTTCTTTTGCCTTTATTCTTGCTAACTAAGTAACTTTGAAAGTGAATGGAACATACAATTTTCTCTCCCACCCACTTCAGTGAGAGTGTTTCATACGTTTATAATATAGTTAAATTGTTTTTGTAATAGTTCACATTCCTTCACGGGACTTCCTAACATCCTAATTGATTTTTGTTTCATACAAAAAGTTCAGTCTTTGTGTTGTAAATTCTATGGATTTTGATGAATTCATAGTGTAATGTATCAATCATTACAGTATCATACAGAATAGTTTTACCACCCTAAAAATTTTCCTATGTTTTACATATTCAATCCTATTCATCCCACTCCCAAAACACTTGGAACCTATTGATCATTTGTTGTTTCTGCAGCTGTGCCGTTTCCAGAATGCTATATAATTGGGATCATACAGTAGGTAGATTTTTTAGACTGGCTTATTTTGCTCATCAGTATGCATTTCTAACTCATCAGTGGCTTTGCATGGCTTGGTATTTCCATAGCATTCCTTTTTATTGCTGAATAGTATTCCATTGGATAGATTAAAACATTGTTAGTTTATCCATTTCACCTATTGGAGGTCCTCTTAGTTGATTCCGTTGCTTCTAGTTTTTTGGTGATTCCAAAGTTGCTGTAAACATTTGTTTGCAGGTTTTTGTATGGACATAAGTTTTCATGTAAGTTGGGTAAATACCTAGGAGTGATACTGTTTTATCATATGGGAGACTGTATTTACCTATTAAGAAACTGCCAAACTGTCTTCCAAAGTGCCTGTACCATTTTACATTCACAGCAAAATGAATGAGAATTTTTGTTGCTTCTCATCCATACCAGCTGTTGGTATTATTAGTATTTCGGATTTTAGCCATTCTAATAGATGTGTAGTGATATTTCACTATTGCTTTAATTTAAAGTTTCCTTATGCCATATGTTGTTGAGTATCTTTTTATATGCTTTCTGGCATATGCTGTAAATGTTGTATACATCATGGTGAGATACCTGTTCTGATACTTGGTCCATATTTTTTATTGTGCAATTATTTTAAAATTTTTATTGGAGTATAGTTGATTTACAATGTTGTGTTAGTTTTAGGTGTATAGCAAAGTGAATCAGTTATATATGTACATATAACCACTCTTATTTTTTTAGATTCTTTGTCTATTTTAATTGGATTGTTTTTATTGTTGAGTTTTGAATTCTCTGTATATTTGTATGTATTTTGCAAATGTTGTCTCTACATAAGTGGCTTCTCTTTCAAGTTTCTTGATACTGTTTTCACAGAGCAGAAGCTTTTAATTTTAATTAAGCTCAAATTGTCATTTTTTCTTTCATGTTTTGTAGTTTGGTGTTGAGTTAAATAATGAAATCTTAGATACAAAATCACACAGATTGTCTCCTATGTTTTCTTCCAGAATTTTTTGTTTTTGTTGTATATTAAAGTCTATGAACCATTTGGAGTTAACTTTTATAAAAAGTGTAAGGTCAGTGTCTATGTCATTTTATTTTTCCTTTTTGTACCTTTGGGTTTGTGTCTGTTTGGTTTTTTTGTTTGTTTGTTTGTTTTATTTCGTGCATATGGACATCCTTGTTCCAGCACCATTTATTGAAAAGTCTATCATTTCTACTTTGTATTGTCTTTGTTCCTTTGTCAAAGCTCTGTTCACTATGTTTGTATGTCTTTTTCTGACATCTCTATTCTGTTCCATTGACCTATGGGTCTATTCTTTCACCAGTACCATAATGTTTTCATGATTTCCTACATAGATAATCATGTCATGTGCAAATGAAGACAGACTTATCCCTTTTCATATCCATATGTGCTATATTTTCTGTTCTTGTTTTATTGCACAAATAGAAAATCCAGTGTGTTATTGAATAGGATTATTCAGTAGAGATAATTGCCTACTTTCTGACCTTAAGATTAAAATGTCCAGTTTCTTACCATTAAGTATACTGTTAGCTGTAGGTTTTTGTTGACGTACTTTATCAAGTTGAGGAAGTTCTTTATTTCTAGTTTGCTGAGAGTTTTAATGAAGAATGAGTGTTGGAATTTGTTAAATGCTTTTTATGCCTGAATTGATAGGATCATATAATTTTTCTTCCTTATCCCATAATGTGGTGAAGTATACTGATTTTTAAATATTGAATCACCCTTACATACCTGGAAGAAATCTCACTTGATTGAGATGTATAATTTTTTTATACATTTTTGGATTGGATTTGCTAATACTTTGTAAGGATTTTTGAGTATAAGTTTATGAGAGATACTGGTCTGTAGTATGCTTTTTTTCAATGTCTTTATCAAGTTTCGGTATTTGGAGTAATGTTAAACTCACAAAATGAGTTTGGAAGTGGAAACTATTACCTCTGCTTCTGTGTTCTGGAAGATAATTATGGCTTTATTTTTGAAGGTTATTAATAATTGACTTTATGTAATTGATAAAGGTCTAGTCTTATTATGCATTTCTCCTAATTTGAGTTCTGGTAGTTTGTGTCTTTCAATGAATAGATCCAAATTAAGTTAATTTGATTTAAGTTACCAAATATGCGGGTATGGAGTTGTTAATAGTAAGTTTTTATTATACTTTTAGTGCCCATGGGATCACTATTGGTAACCCTTCTTTTATTTCTGATAATGGTTATTTGTATTTCCTGTATTTCTTTCTTAATTAACCTGGCTGAGTTTATCAATTTTATTGATCTTTTTAAAGAAACAGCTTTGATTTTGTTCATTATGCCAATTTTTTTTTTTGCTTTTAATTTCATTGGTTTCTCCTCGAATTTTTATTTCCTTTTACTTGTTTAGATTTAAATTGCTATTATTTCCCTACTTTCCTAAAGTAGAATCTTAATTATTGATTTTAGATATTTTTAAAATATATTCATTCAACGCTATAAATTTCCCTCTAAGCATTGCTTTTACTACATTGCACAAATTTTTATAAGTTGTATATTCATTATACTTCAAAATATTTTTTTCTTAAAATTTCTTCTTTAAACCATACATCATAACAAGTATATTGCCTAATTTCTACATATTTGAGGATTTTCCAACTATCTGTTCTTGATTCTAGTTGAATTCAACTGTGACCTGAGAAAAGATTTAATAATCTTTTCTATTCTTTAATATTACTTTAAAAGAAATTTCTATTCTTTTAAATTTGTTGCAGTGTGTTGTGTGGCCCAAATATGGTCTATCTTGATGAATGTTACATGGGCTTTAGAAGAATGTGTGTTCTGCAAGCGTTTTGGAGTATTCTATAAATATCTATTGAATCATTTTTAAAATGCTGTTCAAGCCAAATACAACCTAAGTAAGTTTATGACTGCTTGATTTATCAATTATTGAAATTGGAGTATTAAAATTTCCAACTATAATAGTGGATGTGTCTATTTCTTGCGGTAGTTCTAGCAGTTTTGCCTCATGAACCTTGAAGTTCTTTTGTTAGGTGCATATGCACTTAGGATTGTTGTGGCTTCTTGGAGAATTAACCCCTTTATCATTATGTAATTTTCATATTAATCCTCATAATTGTCCTTGTTCTGAAGTCAAATTTGTCTGAATGTAGTACAGCTACTTCAGCTTTTCTTTGATTAGTATTAGCATAGTACATCTTTCTCAATTCTTTTAATATGTGAGTCTTTATAGAGTCCTTAAAATTGAAGTGGGTTTCTTTAGACAACAGATATAGTTGGGTCTTGATTTTCATATTCTCTGACAATCACTGTATTTAATCAGTTTATCTAGATCATTCACACTTAAAGTGATAATTGCTGTAGTTGAATTAATGTCTGCCATGCTTGTAACTGCTTTATCTTGGTTAACTTACTCCTAGTTTCTTTTATTTCTACATTCTTTGGTTTTTAATTGAGTATTTTATGATTTCATTTATTTCTTTTTTGAGCATATCAATTATATAGTACTTTTAGCTGTTGATTTAGATTTTGCAATATATATTTTAACTATTTTTAAGTCTGTCTTAAAATAACACAATACTACTTCACATGTCCCTTGTAACATAGCATCATTCATTTCATTTAGTCACATGTTATGAATACCCAATATATTTTTATTACTACCTAAACAGGTAGTTATTTTAGATAAATTTAAGAATAGAGAAATAAAATATTTATCTTCATTTATTAATTTTCCAGTGCTATTTTTTCTTTATGTAGATACAAATTTCTGATCTATATCATTTTCCTTCTCCATGGGAATTTTAAAAAGAAACCATTTCTTTCTGGACAGGTCTGCTAGCCTTGAATATCCTTTTTAGTTTGTTTTTTCCTGAGAAAGGATTTATTTATCTTTCATTTTTGAAAAATAATTTTTCTGGACATAAAGTTCTAAATTGGTGGATGTTTTCTTTCAACACTTTAAATATTTTACTCTACTTTCTTCTTGATTGCGTGGTTTTGACATAAAGTTGGTTGCAATTCTTTTCCTCTTTTTCTGTATAGGTAGTGTGGTTTTTGTTACCTGTTCAACTTCTTTTAAGACTTTCCCTTTGTCTTCAGTTTTCTGCAGTTTGCTCATGATATGCCTAATGCAGAATTTTTTTGGTACTTATTCTGCCTGACGTTCCTTGTAGAACTGTAGTTGGATGCTTGTTGTTAACTTTGGAAAATACTTGCAGGACATTTGATCCTGTCCAAAACATCCATAAGACATTTGGGCCATGCCAAAAAGTACTTAACATTTAATCATATTTAGACTTGTCCAAAATGTCCATAAGACATTTGGTCTATGTGCAAAGTCCTTGATATTTGGTTCTGTCCAAAACCATTTGGAATGAACCAAAAATGCTCACAGACATTTTAGATAGGACCAAACTTTAGGGACATTTTCACGTGGATAAATATGGACATTTTGGAAAGGACCAAATGTCTGCTAACCTTAGATAACTCTTTACAATTATTAGTTCTAGTATTTGTTCTGCTCTATTCTCTCTCTTTTGGAGAGTCGTGTTTATGTTAAGCTTTTGAAATGGTCCCTTAGTTTCTGGATGTTCTGTCTGTTGTCTTTCTTTCAGCTTTTCTTTTTGTATTTCAGTTTGGGAAGTTTCTGTTAACCTATCTTCAAGCTCACTGATTTTTTCCTTGGACATATCTACTTTATTTATAAATCTATCAAAGGCATTTTTCAACTTTTTTACAATGTTTTTTAAAAAATTAAAGTGTTTTAGATTTTTTTGAGTTTCTATCTTTTAGATTACCTATATTTTATTGTACAGTGCACATTTTTTAACATATAAATGATATTTAAATTAGATTTGTGATAATAGTTTTATGTCATATTTCAGTCTGGTTCTCATGTTTGCTTTGCCTCATCTTGCCTTTTAGGATGGCTTATAATTGTTTTTGTTCAAAGCTGGACATGATTACTGAGTAACAGAGACTGAGGTATAATTCGGTCTTTATGTAAATCTAGTTAGGAGTTGGGCTATTTTGTAATGTTAGTTATGAGAGCCAGAGACTTCAAATTCATCTAGTTTTTATGGTTTTTGTCTCCCCTGTTAACTTTGGACTTCCCTAAATACTTATACTCCAAGTGGATCTGTGTTTCATAGCTCTTTGGTCTATAGTCCACTGTTATTACACTGGAGTCTTGCTGGTTTGGTGGTAAGGTGTGGGGGCAGGGAAGCATTCTAAAATATTTTGATTAAATTTCTTTTTTTTTTCTTTTTTTTTTTTTTTTTGCGGTACGTGGGCCTCTCACTGCTGCAGCCTCTCCAGTTGCGGAGCACAGGCTCCAGATGCGCAGGCCCAGCCACTCCATGGCATGTGGGATCCTCCCGGACTGGGGCATGAACCCATGTCCCCTGCATCGACAGGCAGACTCTCAATCACTGTGCCACCAGGGAAGCCCAAATTTCATTATTTTAATGAGTCTATGTGTCTTTGGCTGTGACCAAGGCTGTTTCTTAACTTTCCACTCACAAGGCTACACTGAGCGAGAATGGGAGAAATGCCCTGTCCCCAGGTGGAATCAGGCTCTGGAGATTATGCCTTTGTTATGAAGAAGGTGCTTGGATTATATTTCACAAGTACTGTTAGTCCCCTTCCTGTATCAGAGCCATAAGGGAATGTTTCTTGAATTGTTACCATGATAATCTTTGCTTTGTAGCAGAGGAAGGTCAGTATGCTGATGACTTTCCTCCCTGGTACTCACCAGTTACCTTACACTAAGAGTCTTCTAGCGCTTCTAGGGATCTTCAGATTTTCCTGTTCCCCTTCAAATCTTGGCAAGCCCTGCAGACGTGCACCATGGGGGGCAGTAGTCTATCAAGTCTCCAACCCTACATTATTGTTTCTCATGAGACCTTGGGGAAAAATAATAATAAGGTGCAGATTAACTTTGTAGTCAAGGTTTCCAGTGACTTTAAAATGTCATACTAGTTCTCTATAAGATTAAAAAAAAAAAATTCATCTGTTTCTTCTTACTATCTTCCATGATGGACTCCTATTCATGTTCTGACAAAGGTGAATCTGTTTGTATGCCTAATCTCCACAGAGATGTTTATCAACCTTTGGACTTCAGTTAGCATGCTTACCTTGTGACCTCAGATATCTGTTGGTCTCAAAACCAATGCTTTAATAGACTAGCTTATTTTATTACTAGAATGGAAGACATTGTCTTGCAGCTTTTTATCCCTGAGAGAACAGGTGCTCCTGAATTTATGTTTAAATAATACACTCTTCTGTATTTTTACTTCTGTTTGTTTTTATTTTTCTTGTTTCTGCACATAATCATATCCAAAATCAATGTATTGTATTAACTTATACAATCAGTTTGTACTACTTAGAAAATACCCTCAGTATATCTCTTCTAGAAGTCCTCAATTACTTATAGAATAATTATTTTAGTATTACATTTTCAAGTCCCTTTAGAATTCTTTACTTTATCCCCTCTTTGGCAGGTTCTGGATGTATATTTATTTATTTTAGAGAAAATGTCCCAGGAATTGTGTTAAATGCTATGAACATTTAACAGAATAGCACAAAATCCGTTTTCTCAAGGGGGTCTCAAATAAGTAGAGGAGATAGACAGTTTCAAACCAATTTAACATATGTTAAAAGAGTGGCATTGACTAAGGAGCCCTATTTCTGTTTGAGGACATAAGGGAGCCCTAGACTGAAGAGATGATGCCTGAGCTCAGTTATGCTAGCATCTCTCAAGGGTTAGAATTCCAAAACTTTAAATTTTTTAATTTATACTACAATCACTGTCTAGAATACAAGGTATACTTATTTGGATAATGGTTATTGGTTTATTTCATGCCCAATGTTATTAATCTTTATTAAAAACAATCATCCTACACTTAAAGATTAGTACATTATTCTTGTTGAACATAAATGCAAATACTTAGTTTGATAATCAACATTCCAACTACCTGCAAAACATCTGATACGGTCATGAAACAATATTGAAAACAGTATCAATAAGCATTTGATTTATTTGAAATTAATAATAAAGCTATTTGCTAATTTTTAACTACAATTTAATAAGTCATAACATATGATACAGCCATTTCTAACCTTGACCTACAGCCTTGGTTTAATCCAAACTCCTTGGTTCTACCATATTACCTAATTCACTACAGCAGTGACAGCTGTTATCTTTCACTATATTGGAGATGAAACAATTACTTTGAGCCAGACAGGCTGTCACTTCTCATTATTCTTGGTTAGCATGATATGCCATACAAAATTAACCAACATGTTATAGGAAATATCATAAGTGGTTTCATGGTAATAATCAATATAAATCTGCCATTTGATTCTGGAATCAATAACTGCCAAAGACATCTTAGACCCAGACTTCCAGCAAGGGAATCTGCTGAACTATAGTGAGTAAGTGTAAATAAAGAATGATAAGGCTTAAACTCTAGAGATGTCATAAAATCCTATGGTTATGTGCCTCAGAGTTTAAATCAATATGACTTTAAAAGAGCAGAAATGTCAGGAATGTCCACACTTAACCGTAAATGATGAAAATGTGAAAATGTGTTTGTAGTAACAACTCAGGGAAATCTAAAACTACTTGTGTAGAAGAAAAATAAATAATGCAGTCTAGTCTGTGCTAGTCTTTTCTATTCTCTTAACAGTGTCTTTCCCAAGCAAAACAAAAAAAAATAACAAAGTTAAATTTATCCAATTTTATTTTATTGATGGATTATACTGTAATGTTTTATGTAAGAAATTTAATACTAGATAATCTATAGATAATTAAATTATCTGCCAAATAATAGATCTTTATTAGATAGTAGATTATGTAAGCTACCCAAGGTCATAAAGATTTCTCCTTATTTTTTCTTCTAGAACATTTATAGTTAAGTTTTCACATGTATTCCTGAAATCTATTTTGATTTACATTTTGTATTTGGCTCAAGTTGTGGATTGAAACTTACATTCCTATTTTCTGTATAGATTGAAACTTAGATTCCTTTTTCAGAATGGATTTACAATTTTTCTATTTCCATTTGGTATTAAAAAGAAAAAACCTTCTTGCTTTCTCCATTGAATAGCCTTTATACCATGTCAAATATTAATTGACAAAAATGGACGTGTTGATCCACTTCTGAACTTCATATTCCTTTCTACTGATATATTTGCCTATCTTGATGCTACCACCAAACTATCTTGATTTATAGCTTTATAATATGATGCGAAGTGAGCTAGTATAGTCATATAATTTTGTTCTTCTTTTAAAAGTTGATTTAGGCTCCTATACAAATCCTTAGACTCCATGACTCTCTTCTAACATGGCCCAAGGTAACTCTTCAAACAAGACCATAGCAACAAAGCGTAGAGGCAGATGCACCAGCTTCACAGAAGATCATCTGAAAATCCTCACTGACACATTCAACAAAACCCCTTACATAGGTTATGCTACCAGACAAAGACTTGCTCTAGAAACCAACACTGAATAGTTTATGATCCATTATTGCTTTCAGAATCAAAGAACTAGGCATGGATTCCAGAAAAAATCAGAACGTGAGGAGCACTTAGAATCAAGCCAGGACTGAGATCACACTGAAGAGAAGATTCAAAGTAGAAATGACAGACAGCCTCGCATCAAGTACACTTGCTCCCAATTACACACCCTCAACAAGGCATTTATAGGCAACAATTATCCTGGGAGAGATTCCATAGAGAAACTTGCAAAAGAAATTGGAGTCTCAGAGTCAAGAGTTAAAGTTTGGTTTCAAAAATCACAGATCTAGTTGCTGTATCCAAAGGAAAACAGAAGCTAATGAGGGCTTAGAACAAAGACAAAACCAGGGACAAGATCTCTGAGATGAGAGCCTTGAAGGTATAGAAAGTACGTAGAATGGTACCAATCTCATTAGAGACAACTATCTTATTTCTTGGAGTCAGAACAGGGTGAAAAGGGAGACAGATTCAGTGTATTTTATGTCATCAGCCTGCGATCCAAATTTTTCAGTCTTCCTGGGAACATACCCTGCTAAACATACCTTCAGCTTCTCCAGAGGCAGAGCCTGCTGGAGATGGTAAAAAGGACTTCAGGAGGCAGAGGCAGAGGCAGATTAAAAGCACCACACAACCCTACTGACTGAGCCTGGCTCCAGAGTTCAGCAGATCTTGAGGACAGTGAAAATAAATGTATTAATATCAGTTTTCAGTCATCATAGTAATGACTGATTCAGGCAAAAATCATAAATACATGTGTGGTATTGTGACGTTTGATAAAATATAAATATTTGTCTTCATCTTTTCTGGTACAGAACTCCTAAAGCCCTTGGGATTTTCTGTGGTAAGAGCAATAAATGTGTTTTTTGTTATGTGAAAAAAAAAGCGTTTAAGGTCCTTACACATACACACACATGTACACTCACACAGTCACATATATATTTTAGAATCAACTAGTCATTTGGTTAAAAAAACAAGCCTGCTGGGATTTTGACTGGAATTGCATTGAATGTGTAGATAAACCTGTAGACAAATTTAGGCAGAATTGGCATGTAAATGATAGTGAATTTTTTGATTGATGAAAATTTCTCTTAGCAATTTTTTTGTAGCTTTCAGTATACAAGTGTTTATACATCTTTAGTTTATACTTAAGTATTTCAGATTTTGATGACATTTTAAGTTTTCCCTTTGTAATTATTTTATATAGAAAATAATTGATGTGTATATATTGATCTTTTATTGTGCAACCTTGCTAAATTTATTGTTTATAGTAGCATTCTTGTAGGATCTGTTATGTTTTCTACATAGATGATCTTGTGTTCTATGAATAACATTTATGTCTTCCTTTCAAATCTGAACATTTTTATTTCTTTAATTTTCCCCATTTCATTGAATGGAACCTACAAGATTTTGTTGAAGAGAAGTGATGAACATGGACATTCTTGTCTTGTACCTGATATCAGGGGAATTCCTTTAGTATTTCTCCATTAGAGAACACCAGCTGTAGGGTTATTTGTAAATGTACTTTTATCACATTGATGGGGTTCCCTTCTACTTTGCATTTTCTCTGATTTTTATCAGGAATGGATGTGGAATTTCACCAAATGCCTTTTCATCAATTAGTATGTGTTTCTTTTCTAGTTTGTTAATATGGTGAAATGCATTAGACAATTTGGAAAGTCAATTCAACCTTATATTTCTGGGAGAAACAAAACTTAGACATGATGTATTGTTGATTTCAGTTTGGTAAAACTTTGTTTAGAATTTTTACTTATATGTTCATGTTAATTTGGGACATTGGTCTATAGTTTTATTTTAATGTCTTTCTCTGATATCGGTACAAAAGTGATGTGAACTTCATAGAATGAACTAGAAAGTATTTCCTTACCTCTAATATTCAGGGAGATTCTCTGTAGATTTATTAGTGTTTCTCCCTTACACGTTTAGAAAAATTCTCCAGTGAAGCCATCAAGGCCTCAAACTATTTTGTTGGAAGCTTTATTTTGTTCTGTTTATAAGAAATATGATGTATTCAGTAGTACTGAGCAATTCCTATTTCTTCTTGAATGAGCTTTGATGCTTTGTGTCTTTTAAGAAATCTATCTAGATTGTCAAACTTATTTGAATAGTTTGCATTATACCCTCTTAATATACTTTTAATATATAGAGAATTTGTAGTGATATCACTTGTCTCGTTCATGACATTCTAATTGGTGTCTTTATATCCTTTACTGAATTATGGATTTAATTGATCTCCTGAAAAAAAAATTTGTATAATTTAATTTATCTATTTTTTGTTTTCCTTCAATTTCTGCTCTGATCTTTCATTTTTTCCTGCTTATATTGTTTTGTTTATTTTTTAAATTCTCAAGGTAGAGGCTGAGGTCACTGATTTAAGATCACTGTTCCTTTCTGAAACAGGGCTTATTGTTACAAATTATCTTCTAATAACTACCTTAGTAACATTTCACACATTTCAATATATTGTTTTCAGTTTCATTCTACTCAAAAATAATTTCCAGTTTCTTTTTTTTTTATACATCTTTATTGGAGTATAATTGCTTCACAATGTTGTGTTAATTTTTGCTGTACCACAAAGTGAATCAGCTATATGCATACATGTATCCCCATATCTCCTTCCTCTTGAGCCTCCCTCCCACCCTCCTTATCCCACCCCTAGGTTGTCACAAAGCACAGAGCTGATCCTCCTGTGCTTTGCAGCAGCTTCCTACTAGCTATCTATTTTACCTTTGGTAGTGTATATATGTCAATGCTACTCTCTCACTATGTCCCAGGCTCCCCTTCTCCCACTGTCTCAAGTCTGTTCTCAACGTCTGCATCTTTATTACTGCCCTACCACTAGGTTCTTCAGTACCATTTTTCTAGATTCCATATATTTGCTTTAGCATATGGTATTTGTTTTTCTCTTTCTGACTTCTTCACTCTGTATGACAGATTCTAGGTTCATCCACCTCACTACAAGCAACTCAATTTTGTTCCTTTTTATGGCTGAGTAATATTTTATTGTTTTAAACTTCTTCTGTGATCCATATGTCACTTAGAATTGTATTACGTTTGCAAATATTTAGAAATATCCAAAATAGTTTTCTGATATTGATTACTTAGTTTAATTTTATTGTGGAAAATAAGGTGTGCATAATTTTAATCCTTTTCTATATATATTAAGACGTATTTTCTGCTGGTGTTGGGTTTGAGGTGGAGTGTGCAATAAATGTCAGTTGTACCAAGTTGGTTTCAAATGTTGTTCAAGACTTCTATATATCCCTTACTGATATTTTTTTCTAATCTATCAACTATTGAGATTTTTTTAAATCCCTGAGTATACTTGTAGAATTACCTATTTTTCTTTGCAGATATTATCAGTTCTGTTTCATTTATTTTGAAGCTCAGTTATTATGTACATAATAATTGTAGACTTATATATCCCCACATATAAATTTTTGCCTTAGTCAATGAGTAAATTTTATCCTTGGTGATAGTATTTGCTCTAAAATCTATTTTGTCTGATATTAATATAGCCACCTTAGATTTTAATTTAGTGTTAGCATGACAAACCCTCTTCCATCAAAAAAAAATCAATGATTTTAATGTGAGTTTCTCTTAATGAGTATAGAGATGATCTTGCTTTTATATTTATTATCAAAGTCTTTGCTTTAAATGGGGTGTTTTATAACTTTATATTTAATGTTATCATTGAAATAGTTGGATTTAAATCTATGTTCTTGCTATTTGGTTTTCACCTGTCAAATCTCCTTTCTTTCCTTTTCCCTCTCCTTCTGACTTCTTTTCTATAAATTGCTTAATTTTTGTAGTTTCATTTCCTTTCCTTTTTGGCTTACTAGCATTTATCTCTAATACTTTATTGTGATACTTTGGTGGTTGCTTCAGGGTTTGCCATATATCTTCAACTTACCACAGTCTGCCTTCATATAATATAATTCATCCATAGAAAAATAAGCTTCTTGCTGGCTTTTTGTTATTATAGTCATTCATTACATTTCTACATATATAATAAATCATACAATTCATTATCTTTTTTCCCATTAAATCTTTGATTATCTTTTAAAAAAATTTCAATAATATGGAAAAACACTTCACATATACTCAGTATTTTTGATGTCCTTCATTACTTTTCCTTGTCCCACATTTCTATTTGGTATCATTTTCCTTTGGCTTAATGACTTGCTTTATCATTTCTTTTAGTGCAGTATGGCTGAGGATGGACATTGTCAGATTTTGTGTGTCTAAAAAAATTATTTCTCCTTCCATTATTTTTGAAAGATATTTCTTGCTTAATAAAGATCTCTAGGTTGACATATTTTTACGGTTTGAATGCATTGCTTCGCTATCTTTTAATGAAAAACACATTGTATTTCTTACATTAACATACAGAAGATTTAAATTGTCTTTTTGTTTATGAGCTTATTTTAAGATTTTCTCTCTTTTTAAAAATATACAATACAGTATTACTGTTAACTTTTATTTACTATAGTCACCATGTTGTACATTACATTCCCATGACTTATTTAGATTATAAGTGGAAGTTTGTACCTTTTGACTTCTTCACCCATTTGGCCCACTCCCCACCCTCCTGTTTCTGGAAACCACCAATCTGTTTTCTCTTGCTATGATCTCATTTTATTTTGTTTGTTTTAGATATTACATATGCATGAGATCATATGTTATTTATTGTTCTCCCTGACTTCTTTCACTCAGCATAATGCCCTCAAGGTCCATCCATGTTGTCAAAAATGGCAAGATTTCATGCTTTTTTATGGCTAGATAATCCATTGTACAGCACATATTTTTATTCCTTTATCTATCAATGGAAACTTAAGTTTTTTCCATATCTTGTATGTTGTAAATAATGCTGCAATGAACATGGGAGTGCATATATGTTTTCAAGTTAATGTTTTTTATTCAGATAAATACCCCAAAATGGAATTGCTAGATCATATGATAGTTCTATTTTTAACTTTTGGGGAACCTCTATACTGTTTCCCATTGTAGCTGCACCAATATACTTTGCCACCAACAGTGCACTAGTGTTCCCTTTTCTCCACATCCCCACCAACAGTTATCTCCTGTCTTTTTGATAATAGCCATTCTGACATGCGTGAGTTGATATCTCATTGTGGTTTTGATTTGCATTTTCCTGGTGATTAGTGATACTAAGCACCTATTCATGTACCTTTTGGTCATCTGTATGTCTTCTTTGGAAAAATAACTATTCAGATATTTTTCCCATTTTTAATTGGATAGATTTTTTGTTCTTTATTTTTTGTTTGTTTTTGCTATTGAGTTGTATGAGTTTTTTCATATTTTGGATATTAATCCCTTATCAGATATATGATTTACAAATATTTTCTCCCATTCAGTATGATGTCTTTTCATTTTTGTTGATGGTTTCTTTTGCTGTGAGGATTTTTAGTAGGATGTAGTTCCACTTGTTTATTTTTATGTTTGTTGCCTTTGCTTTTGATGTGAGTTCCAAAAAATCATCGCTGAGAGTGATGTCAATTTGCTTACTGCCTGTTTTTCTTCTAGAAGTTTTATAGTTTCAAGTCTTGTGTTCAACTCTTTAATCCATTTTGAATTAATTTTTGTGCATTGTTAATTTTGTACATTTTTTCTTAATTTTGTATAAGATAGCAGTCCAGTTTTTTTTTTTTAATGTGGCTGTCTGCTTTTCCCAACACCATTTATTGAAGAGACCATACTTAGCCCATTGCATATTCTTGGCTCCTTTGTTGTAAATTAATTGACCATATAAGTGTGGGTTTGTTTCTGAACTCTATTCTGTTCCATTGGTCTATTTATCTGTTTTTATGGCAATACCATACTGGTTTAATTACTGTATCTTGTGATACAGTTTTAAGTCAGGGAGGATGATGCCTCTAGCTTTGTTTCTTCTAAGTTTGCTCTGGCTATTCTGGGTCTTTTATGGTCTTATGTAAATTCTTGTATTGTTTGTTTTATTTCTGTAAAAATGCAATTGGAATTTTGATAGGGATTTCATTGACTCTGTAAATTGTTTGGGGTAGTATGGACATTTTAACAATATTAATTTTCTAATCCATGAGCGAAGAATATCTTTCCATTTATTTTTGTCTTCTTCAGTTTCTTTCAACAATATCTTATAGTCTTAAATACAACATACTGAAACTTATGAGATGCAGCAAAAGCAGTTCTAAGAGAAATGTTCATAGAGGTAAATGCCTACGTCAGGAAGCAAGAAAAATCTCAAATAAACACCCTGACTTTACACCTCAAGGAACTAGAAAAAGAAAAACAAGTGAGGCCCAAGTTAGTAAAAGGAAGGAAATAACAAAGACCAGAGCAGAAATAAACTGAAACCAAAAAGACAATAGAAAAGATCAATGAAACCAAGAGCTGGTTTTTTGAAAAGATAAACAGAATTGACAAACATTTAGTTAGACTCACCAAGAAAAACAGAGAGAGGACTCAAATAAATAAAATCAGAAATGAAAGAGGAGACATTACAACTTATACCACAGAAATACAAAGGATCATAAGGGTCTACTGTGAACAATTATACACCAACTAGTTGGACAACCTAGAAGAAATGGATAAATACTTAGAAACATACAGCCTTCCAAGATTCCTCTTCTGTGAATCAAGATGGCAGAATACAAGGACGTGAAACTCACCTCCTCCTACAAATACATCAAAAATGCATCTACGTGTGGCACAATTCTCACACTATACCTACTGAACACTGGCAGAAGATCTCATAACAACAAAAGCTGCAAGAAAGACCACCACATAATCATGTAGGATGAAAGAAAAATAAAAAGGAATCGGATGGGACCTGTGCTCCTAGGAGGGAGCTGTGAAAGAGGAAATGTTCCCTAACCCTGGGGACCTCCTCCAATGGCTGAAAAATCAGCTGGGACAGATAGGGAGCTCCAGAGGCTCAGAGGAGAATGCAGCATCTGGCTTGTGGCAGGCAGAACAGAAAGAGACCAGCACAGATGCTGCTGGCCACCTCACTGCAGTCTCCAGCTTGAGACATGTGTGTGCTTCAACAGACAGATCTGGGGGGAGGACTGGGGCTGGCTGCATGAAGATAGCCTGAAGGGGCTGGAGTGTGGTCTGAGCTGCAAACAAGGAAGAACCCAGGTCTACCATGGAAGTCCCATTGTGAACACAAGCATGAAGGGAGGGGTAGGGTCCTGCAATAGTAGCCTCATTCTCAAAGTGTTCACAGTAGGCCCAACTCTGCCTCTATGAGCTCAGGTTGCCCACATGCAGAGAAGGGGCCGAAATCTGAGCCAATCCCCAGGGACCATGGGATTTTGGAAACAGGGCTGAAATCTGAGCCATGTCCTGGTGGCTTTGAAGGACTTACGCCACAGGCACCTTGTAAGCTCGATGCCTGTGTGATGTCTGAGCAGATTACTGGTTCTCCTTTGGCTGGGACTGGGACAGGTCCAGCATTAGCAGCTGTGGACCTTGCATGTGGAGGTGGGGCTGGGGTCTGGGCTGACTCCATAGCTCCCATGGTGGGTCTAGGTGTGCGACTACAGTGGTCCCGATGCCTGACTTCATCAGCAGATCTGTATGGTGGCTTTGAGAGCACAGTGACTGACGGACATCCAGGATGATTGCATTCATTCCCACAGCTGATGTAGAGCTGAGGACAGTGCCAATAATAATGTACTTTGTGAGCACACACAATGGGTGACAAGCAACAACACAGAGTGCACTTCCCAGTGGAAAGCTCCTGTGGAGGAATACTCAGGACCTCTTCTCCCAGAAGAAGTGCTCCAGTCCCATCTAACTCACACTGCAGCTCAGGAACTGATCTGGGGGTTTCCACTCCAACAACTGGGGAGCAGACCCTGACCTCAACAGGGATGTGACAACCACAGAGCAAAGAGGAGGTCACACTCAACATCCAGTGCAGGCTCTGGTCACCACATTAATCACAACCCCTATGAAGGGGATAGCAGTCAGCACACACGAAGCTAAGAGATGGCAGGCATCTATACTAAAAACAGCCCTCGAGTCAAAAATATTCGACTTAACATAGGCTACACAAGGATGCTCCCACATAAAAACAGTCCTTCAAGACCACAGTAGATGACTGTTTCTCCTAAATTCATAGAATCAGAGAAGTATAAATAAAATGAAGGAGGGAAACCACTCCTAATTAAAAGAAAAAGAGAAATCTACTGAGAGAACAAACAATGAAACAGACCTCTCCAGTCTACCACAATCCTGAGTTCAAAAAGAAGGTAATAAAAATACTGAAGAAGTAAAGAAAGGCTATCAAGACAAAGGCAGATCAGTGTAACACGGAAGTAGAAACTATAAATAAGAGTCAGTTAAAATTAGAAAACTCATTTGCTGAGATGAAAGCTGAGCTAAAGACAATAAACAAATAATGCAGAAAAATAAGTGATCTGGAAGATAGAATAAAGTAATCACCCAATCAGAACAGCAGACAGAAAGACAAATTAAAAAAAAAAAGAAATCAATATAATAGACCTATGGGATAATATGAATTGAGCCAATCTATGCGTAATAGGGATCCCAGAAAGAGAAGAAAGAGAAAAGGGGAACAAAAATGCATCTGAAGAAATTATGACTTTAAATTGCCCAAATCCAGGTACAGGAAGCACAGAGGGTCCCAAACAAGATGAACCCAAACAGAACTACACCAAGACATTTTTATAATTAAATGGCAAAAGTTAAAGAGAAGGTTCTAATAGCAGCAAGAGAAAAGCAAAGAGTTAGTTACAAGGGAATCCTTATAGGCTATCAGCTGATATCTCTACAGAAATGTTGCAGGCCAGAAGGGAGTGGCAATATGCATTCAAAGTCCTAAAAAGAAAAAATATGCAACCTAGGATACTCTACCCCTCAAGATTATCATTTAGATTAGAAGGAGAGATAAAGAATCTCTCAGACAAGCAAAAACTAAAAGAATACAGCAATACTAAACTTATCCTAAAAGAGATATTGAAAGATCTTCTCTAAATAGAAAAAAAGCAAGAATGTATAGGAAAGAGAAAATCACAATTGAAAAAAAATCACTTAAATAAGCAGTACATAGATTAAAAAAAAGTTGTGAAAGCAATAATAACTACAACAAACAGTAAAAGGATAAACATGAAGATGTAAAAGAGGGTATCAAAATCATAAAATGGGAGGGTGTAAAAATACAGATTTTTAAAAGAAAATGTGTTTGAGCCTACATGACTACCAGTCTAGAGCAAGCAGATGTAGTAAAGAGTTAACATCCTTGAAAAACAGTGTAACCACAAATCAAAAACATACAATAGATTCACAAAAACCAAAAAGAAGAGAACTCAAGCATAGTACAAAAGAAAATCATCAAACCACAAAAGGAAAGAAGAAAGGAACAAAGAAGAAATACAAAATCATCTGGAAAATAAGATTTCAAATGGCAATAAATTCATGTCTAGCAATAACTGCCTTAAATGTCAATGGACTATATTCTGTGATTAAAGACATATAATAGCAGATTGGACGGTTAAAATAAGAGCCTAGAATATGCTGCCTACAATAGACACACTTTAGCTTAAAGGACACACAAAGATTAAAAGGGAGGGGATGGAAAAAAATATTACATGCAAACAGAAATGACAAGAAAGTGGGGGTAGCAGTACTCAGGTCAGACAAAATAGACTTTAGAACAAAGACATAAAGAAAGATAAAGGACATTATATAATGATAAAAGGACCAATACAAGAAGAGGATATTATATTCATTAACATATATGCACCCAATATAGAAGCACCTAAATACAATAAAATACTAATAGACATAAATGGAGAAATTGGTGGGAATACAGTAATAATAGGAGGCTTAGTCACCCCACTCACATCAATGGACAGATATTCCAGATAGAAAATCAATATGGCAACAGAGATCCTAAATGACACAATAGAACAAAGTTAATTGATAGTTTCAGAATATTACATCCAAAAGAACCCAGAATATACATTCTTTTTAAGTGCACACAGACCATTTTCTAGGATAGACCAAGTATGAGGACACAAAACAAGCCTCAACAAATTTAAGAGGATAGCAATTATTTCAACCATCTTTTCTGGACAAAATGGCATGAAACTAAAGACCAACCAAAAGAAATGAAAGAAAGGGAAATGAGATTTTAAAAAAAAGGTTACATGGAGACTAAACAACATACTACTAAAAATCCAACGGGTCAATGATGAAATCAAAGAGGAAATTTAAAAAAATACCTTGAGATAAATGACAATGAAAACATAACGATAGAAAATCTGAGACACAGCAAAAGAAGATTTAAGAGGGAAATTCATAGAGATACAGGCCTTCCTCAAAAAAGCAAGAAAAATTTCAAACAACCTAACCTACCACCTAAAAGAATTAGAAAAAGAAGAGAAAACATAACGTAAAGCCTGCAGAAGGAAGGAAATAATATCAGAGAGGAAATAAATAAAATGTAGATAAAAAGCAATAGAAAAAAATCAATAAAACCAAGAGCTGATTTTCTGAAAGGGTAAATAAAATTGACAAACCTCTGGCCTGGCTCACCAAGAAGAAAAGAGATATAACATAAATAAAATAAAAAATAAAAGAAGGAGAAATAACCAGTACTGCAGAAATACAAAAAAAAAAAAAAAAAAAAACAATTAGAGGCCAACAAATTGGACAACCTAAAAGAAATGGACAAATCTCTAGAAACATATAACTAACTCACCAAAACTGAATCAAGAAGAAATAGATAATTTGAACAGACTGAACACAAAAGTGGAATAGAATGTATTAAAAAAAAAAAAGACTGTAAACAAATTTCAGGAGCAAAAGACTTCACTGGGGAATTCTACCAAACATATATAGAAGATATTATAACAATCCTTCTTAAACTCTTTCAGAAGATTGAAGAGGAGGAGGGAACACTCCCAAGGTCATTCTATGAAGCCACCATAATCCAAATATCAAAACCAGACAAAACAATACCAAAAATATAGATGCAAAAATTCTTTTTTTCTCTGTAATTATTTTCTTTTTATTGGAGTATAGTTGCTTTACAATGTTGTGTTAGTTTCTGCTGTACAACAAAGTAAATCAAGTATGTATACATATATCCCCTCCCTCTTGAACCTCTCTCCCACTCTCCCCCTCCATCCCACCCATTTAGGTCAACACAGAGCACAAAGCTGAGCTCCCTATGCTATACAGCATGTTCCCACTAGCTATCTATTTTACACATGGTAGTATATATATGTCAATCCTAATCTCCCAGTTTGTCCCACCCTCCCCTTCCCACCCTGTGTCCATATGTCCATTGTCTACATCTGCCTCTGTTCCTGCCCTGCAAATGGGACATAATTAAGCTTACAAGCTTTTGCAGAGCAAAGGAAACCATAAACAAGACAAAAAGACAATGCTCAGAATGGGAGAAAATATTTGCAAATGAAGCAACTGACAAATGATTAATCTCCAAAATATATGAACAGCTCATGCAGCTCAATAGCAAAAAAACAATCCAATCAAAAATTCTTAACAAAATATTATCAAACTGAATCCAACAGCACATAAAAAAATGTCATAATCAAGTTAAATTTATCCCAGGGTCACAAAGATGGTTCAACATAGGTAAATCAATGTGATATACCACGTCAACAAAAAAATGAGAAAAAAAACTCATGATTATCTCAAAAGATGCAGAAAAAGCATTTGATAGAATTCAACATCCATTCATGATAAAAGCTCTTACCCAAATGGGTATAGAGGGAACATATCTTGACATAGTAAAAGCCATTTATGACAAACTCACAGCCAACATGATACCCAATGGTGAAAACCTGAAAGCCTTCCTGCTAAAATCTGGAATAAGACAAGGATTGCCCACTCTAACCAATTCTATTCAACATAGTATTGGATGTCCTAGCCACAGCAGTCAAATAAGAAAAAGAAATAAAAGGTGTCCAAATTAGAAGGGAACAGGTAAAATAGTCATCATATGCAGGGGACATTATACTCTATATAGAAAATGCTAAAGACTCCACACGAAAACTACTAGAACTGATAAATGAATTCAGCAAGACAGCAGGATACGTGTAACATACAGAAATCTGTTGCATACCTTTATACTGACAAGGAAATATCACAAAGGGAGAGTAAAAAAAAAAAAATCCCTTTTAAAATCACATCAAAAAGAATAAAATAATTAGGAATAAACCTGAACAAGGAATTGAAAGACTTCTATGCTGAGAACTATAAAACATTGATAAGTGAAACTGAAGATGATTTAAAGAAATGGAAAGATAGCCCATGCTCTTGGATTGGAAGAATTAATATTATTAAAATGGCCGTACTTCCCAAAGTAACCTACAGATTTAATGAGATCCCTATCAAATTACCCATGAGATTTTTCACAGAACTAGAACTAATAATCCTAAAATTTATATGCAACCATAAAAGAACCAGAATTTCCAAAGCAATCCTGAGGAAAAAGAATAAAGCTGGAAGTATAACCTTCCTAGACTTCAGACAATACTACAAAGCTACAATAATAAAAACATAATAGTATTGGCACAAAAACAGACATATGGATTAATGGAACAGAATAGAGAGCCCAGAAATAAATCACACACCTATGGTCAATTAATCTTGGACAAAGGAGGAGAGAATATACAGTGGAGAAAAGACAGCCTCTTCTGCAAGTGGTGATGAGAAAGCTAGACAGCCACATGTAAATCAATGAACTTAGAACACTCCCTCACACCATACACAAAAATAAACTCAAAATGGCTTAATGACTTAAATATAAGACATGACACCACAAAACTCCTAGATGAGAACATAGGCAATATGATTTATTCTCTAACATAAATTGTAGCAATGTTTTCTTAGGTCAGTCTCCCAAGGCAATAGAAATAAAAGAAAAAATAAACAAATGGGACCTAATCAAACTTATAAGCTTTTGCACAGCAAATGAAACCCTAAACAAAACAAAAAAACAACCTATGGACTGGGAGAAAATACTTGCAAATGATGTAACCAGTAAGGACTTAATTTCCAAAATATACAAACAGCTCATCCAACTCAATAATCGAAAAACAAATAACCCAATCAAAAAATGTCAGAAGACCTAAGTAGACATTTCTCCAAAGAAGACATACAGATGGACAAGAGGCACATGAAAATATGCTTAGCGTCACTGATTATTAGAGAAATGCTGATCAAAAACTACAAAGAAGTATCACATCACACCGGTTAGAATGGCCATCATTAAAAAGTCTACAAATAAATGCTGGAGAAGGTGTGGAGAAAAGGAAACCCTCATAAACTGTTGGTGGCAATGTAAACTGGTTCACCCACTATGGAAAACAGTATACAGGTTCCTTAAAAAACTAAAAATAGAGTTTCTATATGATCCAACAATCCCACTCCTGGTCATGTATTCAGAGAAAACTTGTAATTTGAAAGGGTATATGCACCCCAATGTTCATAGCAACACTATTTACAATAGCCAAGACATGGAAGCAACCTAAATGTTCATCAACAGATGAATGGATAAAGAAGACCTGGTGTGTCTATATATATATATATATATATATATATATATATATATATATATATATATATATATGCCCACACACACACATACATATACAATGGAATATTACTGAGCCATAAAAAAGAATGAAATAATGCCATTTGCAGCAACATGGATGGACTTAGAGATTGTCATACTGGGTGAAGTAAGTCAGACACAGAAAGACAAACATCATATGATATCACTTGTATGTGGAATCTAAAATACAATACAAATTAACTTATATACAAAACAGAAATAGACTTACATACATAGAAAACAAACTTATGGTTACCAAAGGAGAAAGGGGAGGTGGAGGGATAAGTTAGGAGTTGAGATTAGCAGATATAAACTACTATATATAAAATAGATAAACAACAAGATCCTACTGTATAGCACAGAGGACTATATTCAATATCTTATAGTAGTCTATAATGGAAAAGAATATGAAAAAGAAATGTGTGTGTGTGTGTGTGTGTGTGTGTATAACTGAATCACTTTGCTGTGTACCTGGAACTAACTCAACATTGCAAATCAACTATACTTCACTAAAAAAATATGAAAGTTAAAAAAAAAAAAGAAAATCTAAAGAGACTGATTACTAGCATAGGAAACTGAGTCAGTAATCAAACTCTCCCAACAAACAAAAGTCCAGAACCAGACAACTTCACTGATTAATTCTACCAATCATTCATAGAATTAATATCAATCCTTCTTAAACTTTTCCAAAAAATAGAACTGGAGGGAACACTTCCAAACTCATTTTGTAAGGCCAGCATTACTCTGATACCAACACCAGACAAGGATGCCACAACGAAAGTACACACCTGATGAACATATATGCAGATATCATCAGCAAAATGTTAGTAAACCAAATTCAACAAAATGTTAAAAAGATCATATACCATGATCAAGTGGGATTTATTTCAGGAATGCAAAGATAGTTCAACATATCCACATATCTGTGTGATACACCAGGATAACAAAATATTTAAAAACCATATGATCACCTGAATAGCTGCAGAAAAATTATTTGACAAAATTCAACATTCATTTATGATAAAAACTCGATACAAAGTGGGTATAGAGGGAACATAACCTCAACATAATAAAGGCTAAATATGACAAGCTTACAGCTAACGTCATTCTTAAGGTGAAATACTGAGGCTTTCATCAAAGATCAGGAACAAAACAAGGATGCCCACTCCTGACACTTTTATTCAACATAATATTGGAAGGTCTAGTTAGAGCAATTAGGCCAGAAAAAGAAATAAAAGTCATCCAAATTGCCAAGGAAGACGTATACCTGTCATTATTTGCAGATGACATATTATGTATAGAAAACCCTAGACTCCACAGCATACTATTATAACTAATAAATTCAGTAAAGGTGTAGGATACAAAATCAGTGTGTAAAACTCATATGCTACTAATGAACTCTCAGGAAGAGAAATTAAGAAACCAATCCTAAAAATACATTTAACCAGGGATGTTAAAGTACTGAATATTGAAAACTATCAGATTTTCTCTTCATCACTGATTTTAACTAATTGAATTATGATGTGCCTTTTAGGGTTTTTTTGGTATGTGTGTGTGCTTGTGATTCATTTAGTTTTTCAGTCTGTAGCTTTTCACTTTTCATAAAATTTGGAAAAAAATTAGTCATTCATCATTTATTTAAACACTTTTCTGCATCTGCCCAACTTTCAGTTCTCTTTTTTTTTTTTTTCAGTTTTTTTTCCTCTGTGCTTCATTTTGGGTAGTTTCTATTCCACTGCCTTCAAGTCACTGATATTTTCTTACGTAATATTTAATCAGCATTAACCCCAATTAGAGCATTTTAAAATCTCAGACATTATAATTTTAATCTCTAAAAGCTTGAGCCTTAATCCATAATTACCATGTCTCTGTTTAACATGTGCAGTCTTTCCTCTAACTTTTCAACATGGAAACAATTTTAAAAACTACTTAAGTGTCAGTGTCTACTAATTCTCATATGTTCACATCTGAGTCATTTTTAAATGATGGACTTTTTTCATTTTGTTTTATGAGTTGGTTGTCCTGCTTTTATGGTGTCTGGTAATTGTTGTTTGTTTGTTTTTCTAGGTTTTTGTTAGCTGTCAGGCATTGTGAATTTTACTTTGTTGTACTGTGATTTTTATTGCATTTGTTTAAATATTTTGGAGCGTTGTTTTGGGACATGTTTGAGTAAATTGAAAATACCCTAATCCTTTAGAGTCTTGCTTTTAAGCAGTTTTAGGTTAGACCAGAGTAGTGTTTGGTCTAGGGCTACTTTTTCTCCACTATTTAACTAAACACTTATGAATACTTTACCCAATGTTAACAAACTGTTGAGGAGGGTTTCTACTCTGGCTAATGGGAAGAGCACGCAATGACTTCCTTTGGTCAACTCAAGGAGTTTTAGTTTTCCCTCTAATTATCTGTTTGTTTGTTTGTTTTCCTCTTAGCCTTGAGTCGTTGCCTGACATATATATATGAGCTGATCAAGTATTCAGCTAAATGCTAAAAAGAGAATCTTCAAAGCTATCCAGAGCTCGCTCTCTTTGCAGTTCTCTCCCTGCCAAAACTCCACTTCTAGCTGCTTTAGCCTTCATAAAAGCCCAGCTCCATTTCACAACTCATGCAGACTGCTGAGCTTGCCTGTGTTTGTCCTTCTGTACAATAATCAGAAAACATTCTGTAGGCAAGATGTGAAAATTATTGGATTAATCTCCTTTGTGTGTGTTTTTTTTAACCTCTCAAAGATTATAGTCTGTTCTTGTCAGATATAAAACTTGAGACCATTAATGCATATATCTTGTCCATTTTTTAAAAAAAGTTTTTCATGCTGAAAGGTATTGTTACTGTTCAGGTTTTAGGCTCTGGTTGGTACTCCATCTTGGTCTGATATTCCCCATTATTTAATTTTTCCTTTCCTACCATCCTAGATTAACCTGACCCCTGTCTATTTTGAAAACATAAAAATTTTATCCTATCCTTATTAGGTAGGATAACTTACCTAATTCTTTCTTGCATTGACCAAATATGACCTCATAATTTTAAAAGCAAAGGCAGCCCTGCTGTGTCACCCATCCAAAGATGGATCAGTCTCTGATATCTCACGTGGCAATCTTCTTCAGTGTTATTAAAGGATGCTGAAGATTTGCTTTGTCATGGTAAAAACTGTTGCTTGTGGGAAGATTATTTAAAAATACAGTAAATACATGTATGTCTATGTGTGTGTGCACATATGTGTGTGTACATGTATCCATGTCAAAATATTGGGACATCTGTATTAGCTGTATGTTGTGCTTTGGGAGGACTTTCTTATGATTTGATCAGATATAAATTATAAGAGTTTCAGCAGGAGTTGGCAAACTTTTTTTCTAAGTTTCATGTAGTAAATATTTTAGGCTTTGAGGGTTGTATCATCTCTATGACTACTCAACTCTTCTGTTATAGTGAGAAAACAGCCGCAAATAATACAAAGGAATGGGAATGGCTGTAGTCCAGTAGACTTTATAAAAAACAACTAATGGACCACATTTGGCCTGTGGGTCATAGTTTGCTGGTACTTAATCTAGAGAATGTCTTGAATATTTATGGTAGACAAAATAACTTTTGTGGCCCCTTTAGGTAGTAAATATTTTGGAAGTTTAAATTCATATAGGGACATATTATCTTAAAATGTCCTTCAAAATAATTTTAGGTTCTTTAATGAGAGCAGGAAAAAAGGGTGATATTTGAGCCATATTAATTCCATACCTGAGACCTTTGGACAATTACAAGGAAATTGCTTCCTAAAGAACAAAGGCCACTTGACAATTTTAAATTAGTTTTTTTGTGCAGTTTCTTGCTCTTTCCGACGGGTCCTGTGTGATGCTACTGCTAAAAACTGTCCTATCTGCTTCCTTCCTTATTTGTTCTCTTTCAACTGTATTTTCCTGGCATGTAAAGATAAAGTTTAGGAGATTTCTCACACATAATTCCTGACAGGTTGGGTAAACACACTTACAAAATTTATTGAAACTTTTTAGAATATCTTGGATATTTTCTTTAATACCTTTAAGTCTTGTTGGTGCCAGAATTAAAACCTGATATGTATCAATTAGATAGGATATCAGAATAAGCATTTTAAAGAACTTACTGAAATTTATGTGGTATTTATATGTGTGAATATTCTTATTGGTCAATTTCCTTAGTTCCCAAGGAGGAATTATTCCTTTTAGCAACTTTCTTTGTTTCTGCCCAGTGTGGTACTGTTTGTGAGTGGGAGAATCAGTGATAGTAAGACAAATATTGTAAGGCATTATTATAGCATTCTTCAGAGAAATGAACTGACCTTTTCCCCTGAATCCACTTCCTAAGCCTGTGATGCCATCACAGGTGTATATCATTGTTGCAACCTGCTAGACCTCATTGCCATGGGGAAAAAAACAAATAAAAGATTCAAAAATAGCAAAGTTGCAAATATTAATAAATTATTATTGACTTATATGCCAAAAAGAATACAAGGAAATCTAATAAGTAATTTTTTACCTTATTTTAAAATTGATGATACTTGAATTCTCTATCACTTTACTCATTTTCTGTCCTAAGTCTTACTGCCAGATGGTAAACCAGACACTGAACTGGGCATGAAGAATACAACAGATCATATTCCCTGTACTTTTGGCAAGTAAACTGATTAAAATATAGACTACTATATGCTATGATCGAGAAATACTCAGAATCCTATGGAACCATAGAAAAGGGGTTAAGCAAATCAGATTGAAGCATCAGAAAAAGACTGAGGGGTTTCCTTGTCTGAATTTTGAAAGAAAATAATGTGCTATGTAAACCAAGATAAACTTGAGGCAGGATAGAAAGTATTTCATGTCAAAGGGCCCAAATATAACAGTGAACATGATCCATCAGGGGTACTAAAAGTAATTGGGTATGGTTGTAGCATAGAATGTAAAAGTAGTACTGATGAGAGGTAGCTCTGGAGAAGTAGAAGAAAATCTTGAATGCTTCACACAGGGGTTTAAAAGCATTCAGTAAAGATATGCAAAACCATGAATGAATTTAAATAAACTGCTATGAATAATTTTGTTCTTTTAGAATATTTTCTTGGAATTTTTGAAAACTGAACTTGAAAGGTGAGGGTCTTATTAGAAGGATATTTCAGCAATGCAAGCAAGATATAAGGGCTTGAACTAAAAAATTGTTAGAATGATAAAAGTGGGATAGATTTCAAGGACATCTAGGAGGAAAATTAAATAGAACATAGAGTTTGTTTTAAAATTCTGTTAACAGCAGTAACATATCTAAGCATGTTCTGTGTGCTGCACAGTATAAGTATTTATTTAATATTCATAAATACCATAACAGTATCAAGCAAGTATTATGATATTATACTCAGTAAAGTTATTATTCAAATCTTGTGTGGCCAACTATAAAGTTCATACCGTTAAACACTTCACTATGCAAATTTATTTTTTTATTGAGATATATTTGTTGTACAATATTATATAAGTTACAAGTGTACAACATAATGATTCACAAGTTTTAAAGGTTGTATTCCATTTATAGTTATCATAAAATGTTGACTATATTCCCTGTGTTGTACAATATGTCCTTGTAGCTTACTGACTGTATTCATAATAGTTTTTACCTCTTAACCCCCTACCCCTATCTTGCCCTTCCTCCTTTTCCTCTCCCGCTGGAAACCACAAGGTTGTTCTCTTTATCTGTAGTCTGTTTTCTTTTTAGGTTCACTAGTTTTTTTATTTTTTAGATTCCACATGTAAGTGATTTCATACGATATTTTTCTTTCTCTGACTTACTTCACTTAACATAATACCCTCAAAGTGCATCCATGTTGTTATAAATGGTAAAATTTCATTCTTCTTTATGGCTGAGTAGTATTCCATATATATATATATATATATATACACACACACACACACACACACACATGCACACGCACACACACACAATGGAATATACCACATCTTTATCCATTCATCTGTTGGTGGACACTTAGGTTCTTGACAATTGTAAGTAATGCTATAAACATTGGGGTGCATGTATCTTTTAGAATTAGTGTTTTTGTTTTATTTGGATATATACTCGGGAGTGGAATTGCTGGATCACATGGTAGTTCTACTTTTAGATTTTTGAGAAACCACCATTCTGTTTTCCACAGTGGCTGTACCAATTTACATTCCCAACAACAGTGTATGAGGGTTCCCTTTTCTTCACAACCTTGCCAACATTAGATATTTGTGGTCTTTTTGATGATAGCCATTCTGACAGGGGTGAGGTGATATCTCATTGTTGTTTTAATTTGCATTTTTCTGATGATTAACATAGTTGAACATCTTTCCATGTGCCTGTTGGCCATATGTATGTCTTCATTGGGAAAATGTCTATTCAGATCTTCTGACCTTTTATAGTCAGGCTGTTTGTTTTTTGATATTGAGTTGTATAAGCCTTTATGTATTTTGGATGTTAACCCCTTTTTGCTACAATTCATGTCAAAGAGTGTTTTGCCTATGTTTTCTTCTAGGCGTTTTATGTTTTCTCCTCTTACATTTAGGTATTTAATCCATTTGGTGTTTATTTTTGAATATGGTATAAGATGTTCTACATCTATTCTTTCACATGTAGCTCTTTAGTTTCACCAGCACCACATATTGAGGAGACTGTTTTTTCTCCATTGTGTATTCTTGCCTCCTTTGTCATAGATTAATTGACCATGTAAGTATGTTGGTTTATTCTGGGCTTTCTGTTCTGTTCCATTGATCTCTGTGTCTGTTTTTGTGCCAGTACCATACTGTTTTGATTACTTACTTTTGTACTATAGTCTGAAGACAGGGAGAATGATTTCTTCAGCTCTGTTCTTTCTCAAGGTTGTTTTGGCTATTCAGGATCTTTTGTGTTTCCATACAAATTAAAAATTTTTTTGTTCTAGTTGTGTGAAAAATGCCATAGGTAATTTGTTAGGGATTGCATTGAATATGTAGATTGTCCTGGATAGTCTGGTCATTTTAACAATATAAATTCTTCCAGTTCATGAACACAATATATCTTTCCATCTGTTTGTTTCATCATTAATTTCTTTCATTAATGTCTTATAGTTTTCTGAGTACAGGTCTTTTATATCTTTACTTAGGTTTATTCATAGGTATTTTATTCTTCTTGATTCAATGGTAAATGGGATTGTTTCCTTAATTTCTCTTTCTGATACTTCATTGTTAGTGTATAGAAATGCAACAGATTTCTGTATATTAATTTCATAGCCTGCAACTTTACGAAATTCATTAATGAACTCTAGTAGTTCTCTGTTGGTGTCTTTAGGATTTTCTATGTACAGTATCATGCCATCTGCAGACAGTGACTGTTTTACTTCTTCCTTTCCAATTTGTATTTATTTTATTTCTTTTTTTCCTCTGATTACTGTGGCTAGGACTTCCAATACTGTGTTTAATAAAAGTGGTGAGAGTACGCATCCTTGTCTTATTTCCTGATCTTAGAGGAAATGCTTTCAACTTTTCACTGTTGAGTATGATTTTAGCTGTGGTTTTGTGATGTATGTCCTTTATTATGTTGAGATATGTTCTCTATATGCCCATTTTGTGAATAGGTTTTATCGTAATTGGATGTTGAATTTTGTCAAAAGGTTTTCCTGCATCTACTGAGATGATCATATGATTTTTATTCTTCTATTTGATAATGCAGTGTATCACATTGATTTTTGTAGATACTGAAAAATCCTTGCATCTCTGTGGTAAAACCCACTTGATCATGGCGTATGATCTTTTAAATGTAACACTGGATTGGTGTACTAACATTTTGTTCAGGATGTTTGCGTTTATGTTCATCTGTGATACTAGCCTGTAAATTTGTGTGTGTGTGTGTGTGATAATCTTTGTCTGGTTTGGTATCAGGGTGATGCTGGCCTCATAAAATGAGTTCAGAAGTATTCCTTCCTCTGCAATTTTTGGGAATAGTTTGAGAAGGTAAGATGTTAACACTTCTCTAAATGTTTGGTTTGGTAGAATTTACCTGTGAAGCCATCTGGTCCTGTCCTGGACTTCAGTTTCCTGGAAGTTTTTAAATTGCTGATTCAATTTCATTACTGGTAATATGTCTGTTAATATTTTCTCTTTTTTTCCTGGATCACTCTTAGCAGATTGTATGTTTCTAAGAATTTGTCCATTTCTTCTAGGTTGTCCACTTTATTGCCTTATAGTTGTTGGCAAATTTTATTTTTTAAGAAGTATTTGCTTACTATGGGCCAATATCTATTATATGTGCTTTTTGAATATTAACTCAATTTTAAGTGTGTTGAGTTTGATATGCACATGATACAATAATGATTAAGTGCTAATAAAAGTATGTGTATGTTTATTTGTTTGAATATATAAATTTTATAGTCTTCAGGCTATAGGTTTTTTAAATTTATTTTATTTTTTAATTAGAAAATTATTTTTTATTTTTAATTGGAGTTTAGTTGCTTTACAATATTGTGTCAGGCTATAGTTTTTATGTAAATATTTCAAAGGGAGTAAGGACATGTGGAAAAGAGATTATTTGTAGCTTCTCTGGAGAAATTGGCTGGGGGATAAGATCACTGAAAGAAAAGAAATGGAGAAGCCAAAATGTAATTTTTTGGAAGCCATATAAAGAAAAAGAGTAATGAATGAGAGACAGAGTATAATAGTCTCACCTCTGGCCAGTTTTAGGTAGTAATGAGCCATATTTTCCATTGGCCTTAGCATGAAAATCATCTACATCATTGGTTGGATGGTGGGATCAGAAACCCATTTGCAGAGATTTGAAGTAGGTAGGAGACTGTAGTTAGGTACACGAACTGGGTCTGCAAAAACTGAAATGACATGAGAAAAAGAAGAGAGAAGCTGCTGAGTAGAAGTGGATTGGCAAGTCTCTTGGAGGAAGAGTGACAAGAATAGGATAACAGACATAGTGCAGAATACTAAAAACTTACAACCCGAAGTTCAGAGAAAATATTTCACGTGTGGGACAGCTGTATGTAAATCAATGAAGTTAGAACACTCCCTCACACCATAAACAAAAATAAATTCAAAATGGCTTAATGACTTAAATATAAGACATGACACCATAAAACTCCTAGAAGAGAACATAGGCAAGACTCTTTGATATAAATTGTAGCAATGTTTTCTTAGGTTAGTCTCCCAAGGCAAAATATATTAAAGCAAAAATAAACAAATGGGGCCTAATCAAACTTATAAGTTTTTCACAGCAAAGGAAACCATGAACAAAATAAAAAGAACACCTACAGACTGGGAGAAAATATTTGGAAATGTTGCAACCAACAAGGGCTTAATGTGCAAAATATACAAACAGCTCATACAACTCAGTAACACAGAAAAAATAAACAACCCAATCAAAAAGTGGGCAGAAAACCTAAATAGTCATTTCTCCAAAGAAGACATATATATATGGCCAACAGGCACATGAAAAATGCTCCACATTGCTAAGTATTAGAAAATGCAAGTCAAAACTACAATGAGGTATCACATCACACTGGTCAGAATGGCCATCATCCACATGTCTACAAATAATAAATGCTGGAGAGGGTGTAGAGAAAAGGGAACCCTCATACACTGTTGGTGGGAATGTAAATCGTTACAGCCTCTATGGAGAACAATATGGAGGTTTCTTAAAAAACTAAAAAGAGAGTTTCTGTGTGACCCAGCAATCCCATTCCTGGGCATATATCCAGAAAAGACAAAAACTCTAATTCAAGAAGATACATGCACCCCAATGTTCATAGCAGCACTATTTATGATAGCAAAGACATGGAAGCAACCTAAATGTCCATTGACAGATAACTGGATAAAGAAGATGTGGTAAATAGATAGATAGATAGATAGATAGATAGATACATACATACATACATACATACAAAGAGTGGAATATTACTAAGCCATAAAAAGAATGAAATAATGCCATTTACAGCAACATGGAGATTATCATACTAAGTAAAATCATAGAGATTTTACTTAGTATGATAAGTAAAGTATGTAAAGTATGATTTACATACTTTACTTTATAAGTAAAGTATACTTTATACTTATACTTTATAAGTAAAGATTTTACTTAGTATGATAAGTAAAGTATGTAAAGTATGATAAGTAAAGTATGATAAGTAAAATCTCTAAGTAAAATTTAATCTCTAAGTAAAAACATAGAGATTATCATACTAAGTAAAATCAGACAGAGAAAGACAAATATTACATGATATCACTCATATGTGGAATTTAAAAAATAGTACAAATGAACTTATATACAAAACAGAAACAGACTAGCAGACACAGGAAACAGACTCGTGGTTACCAAAGGGGAAGGGATAAATTAGGAGTATGGTATTAACAAATACACACTACCAAAAATAAAATAGATAAACAACAAGGATTTACTGTATAGCACAGGGAACTATATTCACTATCTTGTAATAACCTATAATTAAAAAGAACTCACTTTGCTGGATACTTTGCTGTACACCTGAAACAATTACAATATTGTAAATCAACTGTACTTCAATAAAAAATATTTCAAGTGTGTTCAGGGTACAGGATTTAGTTTTTTAAAACAGAGGATAACATTATGCATGCTCCCCCAACAGAATGTTGCAAATAATGGGTTACTTAGGGGAGGCAGGTGTAATTAATTATTCTTCTGAGTGTCCTTTAAATGGGACAAATGAGTCTCATGAATCAAGCATGGTAGAATTTGCTTATGTCTGAATTACTTTCACTTTTCTAGAATTTTATTACTTGCAAAATTTGAAAAGGATTTTTTAAAGAGGAGGAATGCTGATATTTCTGTGTTTATCTTGTCTATGAGTGTTTAGTGAGGAGGAGAGTTATATTTAATTTTTACAACATTAAAAATTAATTAGTATATGAAGTAAAATTTAGGTAAAAATATCTATAGGGCCAGAAAGTACCAAAATTTTCTTTCACCCGTCATAGTTTCTCTGTGTTTAAATATAATTAGCAATGTGTTTTATGCACTTGGGTGTAGCTAACTGCATTTCATAATTACACTCAAGTCCCCAATGTAGGTTTTTCCTAAGCAAGAAGGAAAAACTATTGGTTTTCCTTTCCATGTTTTTATATCACAGACAGTAGGGAAAGAAATACCAATAAATCACTACAGCCTTTATGTATATCATATATATATAAATATTCAGCCAGCTGTCAGAGCCCATGCAGCTGAGAACCACAAATGAGCTGACCTGACCTACTTGTGGTTTGGTGCAGTTTTCCCTTTTCCATCTCAGTTAATTATACCTTTAGAGACAACTCAGATTTGTTTATTAAAAAAAAGAAAAAGAAAATCCTCTATTTTTTTCTCAGTACTTTTGATGACCTTATATTTCCTGTGATTCTCCTTGTTTTTTTAAAATAAAAAACTATTTTCTTCCTTTCAGGAAATTTTCTTTTAAGCTTTTTTAATTTTTTTATTTACAACTACTGCATTTTCTGTGTCAGAAAAGAAAAGTCATTCAAATTGGGGAAATGGCAGTCAAGTCTCTGCCAAGTTTGTCAATGTCATTTTGTTCCCAGGAGAGATGATTTTCTCTCATTTCACAAATGTCACATAGATACCAGAGAATAAGCTTATACAAGTTGAAAAATAGAAAGCATGTGAGGGTCAGAACAAGGGACATAGACTCGGGCTAGTGTTTTAGTCTTCATGTGCTTCTGCATAACTATCTATAAAATGGGTATTATGGTTGTGCCTGTCTCACATTTGTACCAAAGGAATTAATAAGCTATTTCTTATGAAATTATTTGAGGTTCCCACAGTAAACATCTAATAAGTTATAAGGAATATATATAAAATAATGTATGACTATGAAACTATATATATATATATGTGTGTATATATGTGTGTGATATATTATTTCACAGTATCAGAGCAAAACATTTTTAGGTATTTATAAAATGTGTAATTTCACAGAGAGGACAGTTTCTAACATGGCCCATCTGTGCTTAGCACTGTGCTGTGCAAAGAGTAGATAATGAAGAAAAAAAGTAGGAAGGATGTAAAATGACAACTGTTAGATATATTTACTACTATTAATTTTCCTGTGCTCAGCAATACCTTAAAAAATCAGAATATTTCTATAGTAGTCAGGATAGAGTTTGCTATATTGTGGTATCAAGTAAATCCCCAAATCTTTATGGATTAACAATACAAGCCTTTATTGTTCCTTCATTTAAAGTCCAGTGCATCCAAACCTGCCATCCTCTTTGAAACTGACAGATTTTGAACACATCGGTCTGTAACCTGTTATGAATGGTGAAAAAAAATAATTAAAGTCACTTTTATTTACTAAACATAATTGAGCTTCTAATCTTGAGAATCAAAGACATGAGCCTACTGAGATGCAAGGTGGTTCAAAAAGGCAGCTTTGGGGCTTCCATGGTGGTACAGTGGTTAAGAATCACCCTGCCAATGCAGGGGACATGGGTTCAAGCCCTGGTCAAGGAAGATCCCACATGCTGTGGAGCAACTAAGCCTGCACACCGCAACTACTGAGCCTGCGCACTACAGCCCGCAAGCCACAACTGCTGACCCCACGTGCCACAACTATGGAAGCCCGTGCACCTAGAGCCCATGCTCTGCAACAAGAGAGACCACTGCAATGAGAAGCCTGCACACCACAATGAAGAGTAGCCAGCACTCACTGCCACTACAGAAAGCCCACGCACAGCAATGAAGACCCAATGCAACCAAAAATAAATAAATAAATAAAAGGCAGCTTTGCTCTATACCTAGGAAAATGAAGTTATTTAGTAAACTCATAGCATTATGTTATAATTCCTCTTAGAAGTATAATTCTCAAAACTAAAGTTTCACAAACAGACATTATCTAAAATGAACTGGTAGACACATACACAGAACCACACACACAATCACACACACACATAGATATACACGTTGGTATTTTAATAATTTGAGGCACATTAACCCTTAATTCCTGAAATATTTTTTAATTGCAAACATAACTAAAAAAAATTCTTTAATGCTATGAGATTAGAAATCAATTACAGGGAAAACACTGTAAAAACCACAAATGCATGGAGGCTAAACAGTGCACTGCTAAATAACCAAGAGATCACTGAAGAAATCAAAGAAGAAATAAAAAATACCTAGAAACAAATGGCAATGAAAACACGATGATGCAAAACCTATGGTACACAGGAAAAGTTGTTCTAAGAGGGAAGTTACAGCAATTCAAGCTAACCTTGAGAAAAAATAAAAATCTCAAATAAACAATCTAACCTTACAGCTAAAGCAACTAGAGAAAGAAGAAGAAGAAAAAAAAAAAAAAACCCAACGGTAGTAGAAGGAAAGAAATCATAAACATCAGAGCAGAAATAAATGAAAAGGAAACGAAGAAAACAATAGCAAAGATCAATAAAACTAAAAGTTGGTTCTTTGAGAAGATAAACAAAATTGATAAACCTTTAGCCAGACTCATCAAGAAAAAAAGGGAGAGGACTCAAATCAATAAAATTAGAAATGAAAAAGGAGAAATTACAACTGACACCACAGAAATACAAAGGATCATAAGAGACTACTATAATCAACTATATGCCAATAAAATGGACAACCTGGATGAAATGGGCAAATTCTCGGAAAGGTTACAACTTTCCAAGACTAAACCAGGAAGAATTAGAATATAGAAACAGACCAATCACAAGTAATGAAATTGATACTGTAACTAAAAACTTTCCAGCAAACAAAAGTCCAGTACCAGATGGCTTCACAGGCGAATTCTATCAAACATTTAGAGAATAGTTAACACCTATCCTTCTCAAACTCTTCCAAAAAACTGCAGAGGCAGGAGCACTTCCAAACTCATTCTACAAGGCCACCATCACCCTGATACCAAAACCAGACAAAGAAGTCACAAAAAAAGAAAATTACAGACCAGTATCACTGATGAACATAGACACAAAAATCCTCAACACAATACTAGCAAACAGAATCCAACAGCACATTAAAAAGATCATACACCATGATCAAGTGGGATTTATCCCAGGGATGCATGGATTCTTCAATATGCAACACAATGTGATACACCATATTAACTAAGAATAAAAGCCATATGATATCTCAATAGATGAAGAAAAAGCTTTTGACAAAATTCAACATCCATTTATGATAAAAACTCTCCAGAAAGTGGGCATTGAAGGAACCTAACTCAACGTAATAAAGGCAATATATGACAAACACGTAGCAAATATCATTTTCAATTGTGAAAAACTGAAAGCATTTCCTCTAAGATCAGGAACAAGACAAGGATGTCCACTCTCACTGCTGTTATTCAACATAGTATTGGAAGTCCGAGGCATGGCAATCAGAGAAGAAAAAGAAATAAACGAATACAAATTGGAAAAGAAGAAGTAAAACTGTCACTGTTTGCAGATGACATGATACTATACATAGAAAATCCTATAGATGCCACTAGAAAACTAATAGAGCTCATCAATGAATTTGGTAAAGTTGCAGGATACAAAATTAACTCACAGAAATCTCTTGCATTCCTATACACTGACAACAAAAGATCACAAAGGGAAACCGAGGAAATAATCCCATATACCATCACATCAAAAAGAATAAAATGCCTAGGAAAAAAACCTACCTAAGGAGGCAAGAAACCTGTACTCAGAAAACTATAAAACACTGATGAAAGAAATCAAAGATGACACAAACAGATGGAGAAGTATACCATGTTCCTGGATTGGAAGAATAAATACTGTGAAAATGACTATAATACCCAAAGCAATCTACAAATTCAGTGCAATCCCTACCAAATTACCAATGGCATTTTTCATAGTATTAGAACAAAAAATCATACAATTTATATGGAAACACAAAAGACCCCGAATAGCCAAAGCAATCTTGAGAAAGAAAAACAGAGCTGGAGGAATCAGGCTCCCCGATTTCAAACTATACTACAAAGCTACAATAATGAAGACAATATGGTATTGGCACAAAAACAGAAATATAGATCAATGGTACAAGATAGAAAGCCCAGAGGTAAACCCATGCACCTATGATCACCCAATCTATGATAAAGGGGGCCAGAAAGTGCAATGGAGACAAGACAGCCTCTTCAATAAATGGTTCTGGGAAAACTGGACACCTACATGTAAAACAATGAAATTAGAACACCCCCTAACACCATACACAAAAATAAACTCAAAATGGATTATGGACCTAAATGTAAGACCAGACACAATAAAACTCTTAGAAGATAACATGGGAAAAACACTCTTTGACATAAATCACAGCAAGATCTTTTATGACCCAGCTCCTAGAGTAATGAAAATAAAAATGGAAATAAGAGAATGGGACCTAATGAAACTTAAAAGCTTTTGCACAGCAAAGGAAACCATAAACAAGATGAAAAGACAACCCACAGAATGGGAGAAAATATTTGCAAATGAAGCAATGGACAAAGGATTACTCTCCAAAACATACAAACACTTCATGCAGCTCAATATCAAAAAAACAACCCAGTTAAAAAAATGGATGGAAGACCTAAATAGACATTTCAGCAAAGAAGATATACATATGGCCAAGAGGCACATGAAAAGATGCTCAACAGAACTAATTAATAGAGAAATGCAAATCATAACTGTAATGAGATATCACCTCACACCAGTCAGAATGGCCATCATCAAAAAATCTACAAACAATAAATGCTAGATAGGATGCAGGGTGAAGGGACCCCTCTTGCCCTGTTGGTGGGAATGTAAATTGATACAGCCACTGTAGAGAACAGTAGGGAGATTCCTTAAAAAACTAAAAATAGAACTACCATACGACCCAGCAATCCCACTACTGGGCATATACCCTGAGGAAACCTTAATTCAAAAAGACACAGGTACCCGAATGTTCATTGTAGCACTATTTACAATATCCAGGACATGGAAACATCCTAAATGTCCATCAACAGATGAATGGATAAAGAAGATGTGGTGTATATATACAACGGAATATTACTCAGCCATAAAAAGAAATGAAATTGGGTCATTTGTAGAGATGTGGTTGGACCTTGAGTCTGTCATACAGAGTGAAGTAAGTCAGAAAGAGCAAAACAAATATCATATATTAATGCATATATGTAGAATCTAGAAAAATGGTACAGATGAACTTATTTGCAGGGCAGGAATAGAAAGGCAGATGTCGAGAATGGATCTGTGGACCCGGTGGGGGGAGGGGAGGGTGGGATGAATTGGCAGATTAGGTGTGACATAGATACACTACCATGTGTAAAATAGATAGCTAGTGGGAACATGCTGTATAGTACAGGAAGCTCAGCTCGGTGCTCTGGGATGACCTAGAAGGGTGGGATAAGGGGGTGAGGGAGTTCCAAGAGGAAGGGGATATATGTATACATATAGCTGATTCACTTCATTGTACAGCAGAAACTCACACAACATTGTAAATCAATTATACTCCAATAAAAAAAAAGAAACCTTTAGTACTCTGAGCCATGACTTACACCTACATTAGTGATTTAAATTTAATTCAACTGTTAAGGGATATATTTCCTTTGTGTTAACCACATTTATCTCTATATCTTTCTAATTTTTTGTTTTTTTCCCCAAAGTTTGGAAGCTTAGAAACTCCATTTCGAAGAGTTGTGTTCATCAGAGTTCTCTAAGTGATTTATGGTCTGTCCTTCAGAAGCATTAGTTTGAGATTTGGAAGGGGAATTGGAATCTTTTTCACTCTTTCATCAGCAGTGACAGCAGATATGTGGGTTTCTCAGGGTCACACTTTACAGATTCCTTTGTCCCTTTGTCATCCACTTTAGAGTGAGACACAGTAAGCAAAGTATGCAGAAGTTTCTTGAATGTTCCTGATATAGAAGCATCAAAAACTCCTTTGAAGAAATGTAATTGTGATAGAATAAAGACTACCTCTACACACACACACACACACACACACACACACACACACACACACACACACACACACACACACACACACACACACACACGTTCATACCCTAATTCCCAGAACCTGTATGTTATTTTACATGACAAAAGGGACTCTGCAGTTGTGATTAAGATTAAGGAAATTAAGATGAGAAATAATCCTGGAATATCCATGTAGGCTCAATCTAATCCCACTTGTCCTTAAAAGCTGTGAACCTTTCTGGTGTGGTCAAAGGGAGATGTAAATATGGGGGGAAAAAAGTCAGAGATACAATACTAATGGCTTTGAAGACAGAGGAAGGGGGCCAGGAGCCAAGATGTGCACACAGCCTCTAGAAGCTAGAAAAGGCCAACAGAGTCTCTCCTAGAGTCTCCAGAAATGAATGCAGCCTTGCTGACATTATAGCCTGATGCAACCTGTTGTGGTCTTCAGACTTTCAGAACTGTAAAACAACAAATTTTTATTTTTAAGCCACAATTTATAGTAATTTATTATAGCAGCAATAGGAAACTAATAGAGGTAATTTCCCACATCTTAGATAAAAATAGATATTATCAATCTTTTTAGGAATAAAAAAATTATGTAGTGCTATTTGAATATTCACTTTAATTTTGTCTAAATTTGAGTCTGTATTCATATTTGAGTGGATATTCTGCTATTTAGTAATTTTTCATATTTTATAGTCTTCCCACATCTGTCAACATGCCAACATATGTGTATGGGAGCAGTGGATGAGTGAGGTCTTCATAAAAGAAGAATCGAGGCAAAAACAGTGTTTTTCTTTTCTCTGGCCTGTTTCACTTCAGTCAAGAGGGTTCCATCCTTTCTAGCAGACAAACTATACTCTCCTTTCTTAAGTATGTGGATCCTCATTTCCCCAAATATTCAAAGCTAGATCCTTCATCCACTACTTATACTAGCTGAGTGTAAGGAAGTTTCTGCCAATTTAGCAGCAGAATTAATACTAATAAATTGTATCATCAAATAAATCACCTTTTCCATGTAACAGTTTAATAAACTGCCGGCAGGCCAATTAGCATTTACTCATAGCTGACTTGTTCTTGAATATCCTTTTATTTCCAAGTCACTTGAAAAGACAAAATGTTTTTGTTAGTTAATGTCCAGTTTAATTAGCTTCCATTGAAATATTGATTTTACATTAAGGAAGATAAATGCTAAAGTATTGGCAGCTGAATGTTGTTTTTATAAAAAACTGACGGTTTACAGATAGAAAAGACATTGTGCTGTCATTGCTCTGTCACTTTTGTGCAATTTCAATATGTACATTACTCTGTATATACAGCAGTACTTATAGTGCTCCTGAACTTTTAATATCTTGGTTGAAGAGGCCAGGTCAAAATCTCTACATCTGGATTAAATAAACATGCAACCCTACCTATTTATACATCAGGAATATCACATACATGATTTTTTCCTAAGCAAATCTATACTTGGAAAACTTACAGGACTTGTTTATGGTGTAGCACCAACTTCCCTTGAACTTGTTGAACTCTATCTGGTAACTGCCAGTATATTTTCATCTTGGCTTTAATAATGGCTGTGGTGATGTCCAAAAAAAGCAAAAGATGATTGAGGCAATGCCTTTGATAAGTTTCATTCTGTTCTTTTCCTTGTATGTGTGTGTGTATGTCTATGTAGATATATGCATACGTTTTCCTCTGTGGAGAAATGGTTATGAATGAAAATTTTGCGTTATTTTATTGAAATTAGATAATTATCTTACTGGGATATTTAGTGAATAAAACAAAAATTAAGTTCTTAAAAAAGTCTACTAACAATATAGGTATTGAGGGCTTATAACCTTTGTTTCTTAGAAAATGTGACATGGAGAATGGAAATTTGCATGCTCAGAACCCTGTATTATGCTATTTTAAAATAAATATTTTATGATAGTGTTGTAATAAACATTTTTTAATGATTTTTTAACGTCTTTATTGGAGTATAATTGCTTTACACTGGTGTGTTAGTTTCTGTTTTATGACAAATTGAATCAGCAATACATATCCCTATCTCCCCATATCACCTCTCTCTTGCATCTCTGTCCCACCCTCCCTATCCCACTCCTCTAGGTGGTCACAAAGCACTGAGCTGATCTCACTGTACTATGCGCTGCTTCCCACTAGCTATCTATTTTACATTTGGTAGTATATATAAGTCCACGCCACTCTCTCACTTCCTCCCAGCTTACCCTTCCCCCTCCCCATGTCCTCAAGTCCATTCTCAATGTCTGCATCTTTATTCCTGTCCTGTCCCTAGGTTCTTCATGACCATTTTTTTTTTAGATTCCATATATATGTGGTATTTGTTTTTCTCTTTCTGACTTACTTCACTCTGTAAGACAGACTCTAGGTCCATCCACCTCACTACAAATAACTCAATTTCGTTTCTTTTTATGGCTAAGTAATATTCCATTGTATATATGTGCCACATCTTCTTTATCCATTCATCTGTCGATGGACACTTAGGTTGCTTCCATGTCTTGGCTATTGTAAATAGTGCTGCAGTAAACATTGTGGTACATGACTGTTTTTGAATTATGGTTTTCTCAGGGTATATGCTCAGTAGTGGGATTACTGGGTCATATGGTAGTCTATTTTTAATCTTTTAAGGAACCTCCATACTGTTCTCCATAGTGGCTATATCAATTTACATTCCCACCAACAGTGCAAGAGGGTTCCCTTTTCTCCACACCCTCTCCAGCGTTTATTGTTTGTAGATTTTTTGGTGATGGCCATTCTGACTGGTGTGAGGTGATGCCTCATTGTAGTTTTGATTTGCATTTCTCTAATGATTAGTGATGTTGAGCATTCTTTCATTTGCTTGTTGGCAATCTGTATATCTTCTTTGGAGAAATATCTATTTGGGTCTTCTGCCCATTTGGGGATTGGGTTGTTTGTTTTTTTGTTATTGAGCTGCCTGAGCTGCTTGTAAATTTTGGAATTAATCCTTTGTCAGTTGCTTCATTTGCAAATATTTTCTCCCATTCTGAGGGTTATCTTTTTGTATTGTTTATGGTTTCCTTTGCTGTGCAAAATCTTTTAAGTTTCATTAGGTCCCATTTGTTTATTTTTGTTTTTATTCACATTTCTCTAGGAGGTGGGTCAAAAAGGATCTTGCTGTGATTTATGTCATAGAGTGTTCTGCCTAAGGCCAGACACTATAAGCATTTTTCTGAATCAAACTGTCCTGGGTATTTGGACATGATGGAAGATGGTTGCCTAAATGACATCTCCAGAGTCATCTTTGATCTTTTGCTCCATAAATCTACCTGCTTGTGAGAAATCTCTTTTTGGCTGAATGACAGGCATTTTAATTGTACTTAGAGTCACCATATTATTCCCATGTTACAAACAACTTTTTTGCTTCTGTTCCCTATCACAGTGAATAGCACCATCAGAAGATGGCATCAGTTTTAACACACTCTCTACCTCATCTTTCTCCATCCCTACTGTGATCCTTGGAAGCCCTGCCAATTTTGTGCCAGGCTTGGATAGGGTAAACTTCTTCCAATTCTATCCAAAAGTCTAGATTCTGCCTTCCTAAATGCAGTGGTCGCTGGTTGTCTAAGAGGTCTTCCAAACCTCCTCAGGATTATTCCTTGAAGCAGGGTGTGGATTCCAGTCATTTCTGAGACTTACAGAGTGCTGGCCCATTCCAGTCCTTGGAAATCTCCCCCAAGTTGCTTGCCTGATTCTCAAAGGCAATGCCTTTTTAGAATACCTAACACATCTCCTCCACTTGGTTCAAGCTTTTGGGAAAAGTCTATTCTTTCAGATTATGTTTGCTTCCCATGGTCCCTTCTTAGGACTTATCCCAATGCCACTACAATCCTTAAGGCAGACAATCAAAAATGTTACTTACAATAAGATAAAAAGAAAAGAATTGAGAGGAAAATATGAAATTTAATATCTTAAAATATGCTTGGCTGCAAGTATGTGTGACTTTGTTTATTGCATGTAGTTTTTAAAATTTTATTTTATATATAGTAGTGTGTATATGTTAATCCCAACCTCCTAATTTATCCCTCCCCCCCTCCCATTTGGTCAGTTTGTTTTCTATGGCTGTGTGTCTATTTCTGTTTTGTAAATAAGTTCATTTATATCTTTTTTTTAGATTCCACATATAAGCGATATAATATGATATTTCTCTGTCTGGCTTGCTTCACTTACTATGATAATCTCTAGGTCCATCTATGTTGTTGCAAATGGCATTATTTCATTCTTTTTTTTATGGTTCAGTAATAGTTCATTGTGTGTATATGTATTTGTGTGTGTATATATATATATATATATATACACACACACAGACACACACAAACACACACACACACATACACCACATCTTCTTTATCCATTCATTTGTCAGTGATCATTTTGTTTGCTTCCATCTCTTGGCTATTGTAAATAGTGCTCCTATGAACATTGGGTGAATGTATGTTTTTTAATTTTAATTTTATTGGAGTGTAGTTGATTTACAATGTTGTGTTAATTTCAGGTGTACAGCAAAGTGATTGAGTTATATACATATACATATATTAATTCTTTATTAGATTTTTGTCTCATATAGTTTATCACAGAATATTGGGTAGAGTTCCCTGTCCTATACAGTAGGTCCTTGTTGGTTATCCTATATATAGTAGTGTGTGTATGTTCATCCCAAGCTCCTGATTTATCCCTCCCTACCACATTTCTCCTTTGGTAACCCTAAGTTTGTTTTTGATATCTGTAACTTTGTTTCTGTTTTGGAAATGAGTTCCTTTGTGTCACTTTTTAAGTTAGATTCCACATATGAGCGATATCATATGATATTTGCCTTTCTCTGACTTACTTCATTTAGTATGATAATCTTTAGGCCCACCAATGTTGCTGCAAATGGCATTATTTCATTCTTTTTTATGGCTGAGTAGTATTCTACTGTGTATATATACCACATGTTCTTTATCCATTCATCTGTCAATGGACATTTAGGTTGCTTCCATGTCTTGGCTATTGTAAATAGTGCTGCAGTGAACATTGGGGTGCATGTATCTTTTTGTATTATGATTTTCTCTGGATATATGCCCAGGATTGCTGGATCATATGGTAGTTCTCTTTTTAGATTTTTAGGAACCTCCATACTGTTCTCCATAGTGGTTGTACCAATTTACATTCCCACCAACAGTGTAGGAGGATTCCCTTTTCTCCACACCCTCTCCAGCATTTATTGTTTGTAGACTTTTTGATGATGGACATTCTGACAGGTGTGAGGTCATTGTAGTTTTGATTTGCATTTCTCTAGTAATTAATGATGTTCAGCATCTTTTTCATGTGCTTTTTGGCCATCTGTATGTCTTCTATGGAGAAATGTGTATTTAGATCTTCTGCCCATTTTTTGATTGGGTTGTTTGTTTTATATTGAGCTGTATGAGCTGTTGGTATATTTTGGAAATTAAGCCCTTGTCAGTTGCATTGTTTGCAAATATTTTCTCCCATTCTGTAGGTTGTCTTTTGGGGTTGTTTATGGTCTCCTTTGCTGTGCAAAAGCTTTTAAGTTTGATTGGATCCCAATTTTTAATTGCTGTTTTTATTTCCATTACTCTAGGAGATGGAGCCAAAAAGACAGTGCTGTGATTTATGTCAAAGAGTGTTCTGCCTATGTTTTACTCTAGGAGTTTTATAGTGTCCTTCCTTACATTTAGGTCTTCAGTCCATTTTGAGTTTATTTTTGTATATGGTGTTAGAGAATGTTCTATGTCATTCTTTTACATATAGGTGTCCAGTTTTACCCAGCACCACTTATTGAAGAGACTGTCTTTTCTCCATTGTATATCCTTGCCTTCTTTGTTGTAGATTAATTGACTATAAGTGCATGAGCTTATTCGGCTTTCTATCCTGTTCCATTGATCTATATGTCTGTTTTTGTGCCAGTTCTATACTGTTTTGATGACCGTAGCTTTGTAGTATATTCTGAAGTCAGGGAGCCTGATTCCTCCGGCTCTGTTCTTCTTTCTCAAGATTGCTTTGGCTATTCAGGGTCTTTTGTTTTTCCATTCAAATTAAAAATTTGTTTTGTTTTTATTCTGTGAAAAATGCCATTGGTAATTTGATAGGGATTGCATTGAATCTGTAGATTGTCTTCAGTAGTATAGTCATTTTAACAATATTGATTCTTACAATCCAAGAACACAGTATATTTTTCTATCTGTGTTATCTTCAATTTCTTTTATCAGCTTCTTATAGTTTTCTTAGTATGGATCTTTTGCCTCCTTAGGTAGGTTTATTCCTAGGTATTTTAGTCTTTTTCATGTGATGGTTAATGGGAAGTTTTCCTTAGTTTCTCTTTCTGGACTTTTATTGTTAGTGTATAGAAATGTAACATTTCTGTGTGTTATTTTTCTATCCTGCAACATGATTGAATTCATTGATGAGCTCTAGTAGTTTTCTGGTAGCATCTTTAGGATTTTCTATGTATAGTATCATGTCATCTGCAAACAGTGACAGTTTTATTTTACAATTTGGATTTGTTTTATTTCTTTTTTTTTTTTCTTTTGCGGTACGCGGGCCTCTCACTGTTGTGGCCTCTCCTGTTGCAGAGCACAGGCCCCAGAAACGCAGGCTCAGCGGCTGTGGCTCACGGGCCCAGCTGCTCTGTGGCATGTGGGATCTTTCCGGACTGGGGCACGAAGCCGCGTTCCCTGCATCAGCAGGCAGACTCTCAACCGCTGCGCCACCAGGGAAGCCCTCTTTTTCTTTTCTGATTGCTGTGGCTAGGACTTCCAAAACTATTTTGTATAAAAGGAGAGAGTGAGCATCCTTGTCTTGTTCCTGATTTTAGAGGAAAAAAAATTACAGAGGAAGGAACACTTCAGAACTCATTCTGTGAGGCCACCATCACCGTGACACCAAAACCAGACAAAGGTACCACAAAAAAAGAAAATTATAGGCCAATATCACGAAAGAACATAGATACAAAATTCTCAGCAAAATACTAGCAAGCCAAATCCAACAACACATTAAAAGGATCATACACTTTGATCAAGTGGGATTTATCCCAGGGATGCAAGGAATTTTCAATATCTGCAAATTAATCAGCGTAATACACCACATTAACAAATTGAAGAATAAAAAACGTATGATCACTATGATCTTATTAAAACCATATGGCTTTTTATGATCTCACTTGATGCAGAAAAAGCTTTTGATAAAATTCAACATCCATTTATAATAAAAACCCTCCAGAAAGTGGGCATAGAGGGAACATACCTCAACACAATAAAGGCCATCTATGACAAACCCACAGCTAACATAATACTCAATTGTGAAAAGCTGAAAATAGTTCCTCTAAGATCAGGAATTAGAGAAGGATGCCCACTCTGCGTGTGTTTGTGTGTTTTTGAATATATTGTACCTCGTCTAGTTGTGGGTAGATTTAATGTAAGATGGCAATAAGTTGATCATTTTTTTCTTAAAACAAATGGTAAAAAGAGGGTTTTGGGAGTCTCTCTGAAATTTATTACTGTTCTGTAGAACTATCCAATAACAATTTTATATCAAATGTAAGGTATAGATATATAGATGTAGATATAAAATGCATATATATATTCGGTTATCAAAATGGGTAATTTTTTTCACCCATGTACCCTAGAAGGTCTATGAATATGATTTATGGGATCGGTTAGCTCCTTGATGTGGTATATGGTACACAGAAAATTGTGTATTTCAATTCTTCTATGTGTAGTGACTGTAGTTCTAATGAAATTTTCAAATGGCCCATGATCCTCATAAAAGCCTTGATAAAAAATGTTTGACTTTCTCGCATTCCCTGGATTATATATGCCAGGGTATCCAAGAAAGTAACTATGTTATTCCTTCTATGAGTGAAATGAGGAGGGAATAAGTTTGGGAGTTTTAAACAAGAAATGGAGTAAATGGTATGCTTTATGAAAGCTGAGATTAATGCAGACGCATTGATTGTGTTTTTCATTAAACTAATGAGAAGGCTAAAAAGTTTCTCAAAGAACTGAAAGTGTCCAGTTTGTCTGAGTACCAGAAAGGCAGAGATAAATTGGATAGAAAACACCACAATCTCTCTCATATTCCAGCTTACTTTAGGCCCCAAAATGATTTACATTTACTTCTCTGTTGACTAAAACTTGTTTGGGTCAGTCTGAAGTCAAGTACCAATGGTGGCATACCCTAAAGGATAGATACTGGAAAGTTATGCATGGAACTGTCTTTACACAGTTCTGTTCCATGCAGCGTTTTCACTTTAAATAATAACTGTATTAAACCTCTTTCACATCAAGCCATTTATACTCTTAATAGAAATATATACTGGTTATATCTGAGTATTTGGTTTCTGTTAATATTTTTATTTTATGTCCTATTATCATATTAACATCACATACAATCCTTACATTTCAAAACATTTTCCTCAGAGGTCAAAGTATAAGCAACCTGAAATATCTGAGTGCATATGCATGCTTATATTATGAGTTTTGAATAACATAAAATATACCTAGTTAACAGTCTTACCTGAATTAACACTAGAGAGTTTGAATCAGTAAAAGGGAAAGACTGAAATTATCAAGAGAACATAGACGTTAACAAAGTGTTTCCCATTAATATCATGATGCTTGACATAAATACGATAGTGAGGAAACAGATTCAGTCTCCTGTGGGTATGAACCACTGCCAGAAGGCGCTATTCAGTGCCAAGGTATTTATAGTATCTGATACCTTGATCATTGAGCATATTGCCTCCAGTTTATTCCTATGATAATGGGACTTTCTTTTTAAAGTTGGAGGAAAGCATCAAAGATACAAAATACCCTGAACCCCCGGGAGGAGAGAAATAACTTCGTAGGGAAGAACAGAAAATGAAGAGTACATGAAAAGTTAAGGTTGAACTCAATGACTGATAAATCCATCTGTGCCTAAGATGAAGGGTTTTACTTTGTGTCTAGTCATATAAATACATATATATAACTATCAGAAGGAGTGTTTGGCGAATGCATCCTAGAAAGTGTGTGTGTGTGTAATTCTGTTTTGTTTTGGTTTTTGGATGATGGTGACATTTTCTTGTGTTAGTAATAACATTGTTTAACATAAGTTTTATGTATATATGTAAAAGTATATACATATATTTTAAAAGACATAAAAATATGTATGTGTGTATACATATGTAGTTGATATATATGTAACATATACATGAATTATTTGTCTGCAATAACTGTTTCTATTTGGGTCATCCTACTAGTTTGATTTAGCTGTCAGCATCATTTGATCTGTAACTTTTTTTTTTTTTTTTTGGAAAATCTTCGCTTCCTGCCCCAAGCACCTCATGAAAATTTAGCACATTATTTTGACATTGTTGATGACCCAAGGTGAAAACATTTGTTAGAAACACTATTGTTGTCTCTGGGGAATACTTAGTTTTGGGGAATAAACTAAAACAAATTAATATGTATTAATTAGCAGGGTTATATTTTAGCAAGTTTTTGGTATATGTCATTTTCTTTGTAAGCATATTCTTTTTTAATATTTTCTTTTCTCTTCTTCCTCTCTCCATCAATTGATCTATTTCTTTCATTTTTAGCATCATGAGTAGATAGTACCATATAGGATAAGACCTGAAACCATCCTACCCTTTTTCAAATGAATGACATCACTGATGATCCCAAGCAATAATCCATATGTGGAAACACTCTCAGTATCAATGAGTGGAATAGGCTGACTGAAAGATAGATCAGAACTAAGGAATCTGTTTTCTAATATGTGCAAATATGGTCAAGATGATAAAATTAAATTTCCTATTTATAGGTATGGCATGGCATCCATAGATAAGCATCTTGGTCAAAGGTTTCATTTCCTTTCTACCATTTATTAACCTCTCACCTTTTTCATGCCCAAAGCAGAGCTTTACAAATCTTTTCAACCTGTACCGTCACTGAGAGCTGCCAAAATGTTCAGTCTACTAGAATCATTTGTTATGACATTGGCCTGCCATGACTAATACCTCTTATAGACACATTGTTTTTCAGTGTGACTTCTCTGTTTCTCTCCTCAGTATTTGGAGTACCTTTTCTGCTCCTTGTGTCTAGATTGCTCATGTGAATTTCTTTGACCATTACAATGTGGTTGTAAGTGATATCGTGTCACTTCTGAGTTAAGGCCTTAGAGGCTTTGCGAATTCTGCTTTGACCCTCTTGGAACCCAGTTGCCATGTGAGCTAGCATGTGGAGAGGCATAACTAGGTGTCCCAGCCAAAAGTTCTGCACAACATCCATACTTGTGAAGGAGATGGCATGTGATCAGCCATCACAGTGAACCTGCCAGCAGCAGGCATGAGCCCTACTGACCCCAGGGGAAGCAGGAAAGAGACATCTAGTTGAGAATTGCCCAAATATTAAAACTACAGATTTGTGAGGAAATGAACAGAGATTAAATTTTTGGGTGATTTTTTAAAGTATGTATATTAAACATATATATTTGAGGTGATTTTTTTAAGTATGTATATTAAACATATATATTTGAGGTGATTTTATATGTGTGTGTGTGTGTATATATATATATATATAGAGAGAGAGAGAGAGATTTGATACCTTCACACATTGAGTGAGACAGAGAAAGAATGGAGTTTCCTTCTAAAATTTGTTTTATAAATACATAATCATTTCAATGTATTGAGGATAATTCTTCCCTTAGTATATCATTAAAAATAGCACACCATTAGATAATTCATATGTAATAGCTGTCGAATTTGCATTGTTAAACGTAGAGTTCAAAATTAGTGCTATGTACATAAAACGTGATATCAACACATGGATATTATATTGCCTATGGTACATGTTAGCTTTTTACATGAGGAATACTGAGTGGATTCACATATGGATGATTCCTGGAGGGTCATTATATTTTTTTTCTGACATGGATTAGCATTTAATTTTATTTTGAATGTTTACCATATAGAATGTTGTAATTTTAGTAGTTATTTCATCAATTTTTTTAACATCTTTATTGGGGTATAATTGCTTTACAATGGTGTGTTAGTTTCTGCTTTATAACAAAGTGAATCAGTTATACACATACATATGTTCCCATATCTCTTCCCTCTTGCATCTCCCTCCCTCCCACCCTCCCTATCCCACCCCTCCAGGCGGTCACAAAGCACCGAGCTGATCTCCCTGTGCTCTGCGGCTGCTTCCCACTAGCTATCTACCTTACGTTTCGTAGTGTATATATTTCATCAATTTTTGATTGAATATTTCCAATTTTTAAAGTAACTTTATGTTGAGAGCAGCTTTAGTTTCTAGCAAAATTGAACAGATGCTCATAGATTTCACATACACCCCCTGCCCCTAAATAGCATAGCCCTCACAATTATCAGTATCCCTCATGGTACATTTGTTACAGTTGATGGACCTACACTGCCACATCATTATCCCCCGAAGTCCATAGTTCATATTAGGTTTCACTCTTGGTAGTGTACTTTCTGTGGATTTTGACAAATGTATTGACATGTATCTACCATTATAGTTTTAGACAGAATAGTTTTGCTGCCATAGAAGGCCTTTGTGTTCTTTCTGTTAACTTCTCCCTTCACATTATCCACTGGAAGCCACTAGTCTTTTTATTTTCTCCATAGTTTTGCTTTGCTAAAATGTCGTCTAGTTGAAATCATACAGTATGTAGCCTTTACAGATTGCTTCTTTCACTTAGTCATAATCATTTAAGGTTCCTCCACATCTTTTCATAGCTTGATAGCTCATTTCTTTTTAGCACTGAATAATATTCCATTGTATGGATGTACACAATTTATATATCAGTCCTGTTAAAGATCACTTTGTTTGCTTCCAAGTTTTGGCAATTATGAATAAAGCTGCAATAAACACGTATGAGTAGGTTTTTGTGTGGACATAAGTTTTCAACTGCTTGGGTAAATACTAAGGAGCCTCATTGCTGGATCACATGGTAAGAACATGATTACCTTTGTAAGAAACTTCCAAACTGTTCTCCTCCAAAGTGGCCATCCCATTTTGCATTCCCACCAGCAATGAATCAGAGTTCTGTTGCTCCACATTCATGACAGATTTGGTAGTGTCAGTGTTCTGGATTTTGGCCTTTCTAATAGGTGTGTAGTGGTATCTCACTGTTTTATTTTGCATTTACCTAGTAACAAATGATGTGGAAAATCTTTTCATGTACTTATTTGTCATCTGTATATTTTCTTTGGTGAAGTGTCTATAAAGGTATTTGGCCCTTTCTTTAACTGGGCTGTTTTCTTATTGTTGACTCTGAAATGTTCTTTGTATATTTTAGGTAACAGTCTTTCATCAGATGGACTGTTATTTTTAAAATATATTTTCCCAGTTTGTGGCTGTTCTTCTCATTCTCTTGCAACTGTCTATTGCAAATCAGAAATTTCTAATTCAATGAAGTCCAGCTTAGCAACTATTTCTTTAATGTATCATGCCTTTGGTATTGTATCTAAAAGATCATTACCAAACCCCAAGTTATGTAGATTTTCTCCTATGTTATCTTCTAGGAATATTATAGTTTTATGTTTTTCTTTGAGGTCTGAGATTCACTTTGAATTGTTCGGATGGTTGTAAGTTCTGGTATAGATTCTTTTTTTTTTTTTTTTTATGTCGGTATCCAGTCGTTCCAGCACTATTTGTTCAAAAGTCTATCTTTTTCCATTGTATTGTCTTTACCCTTTGTCAAAGATCAGTTAACTGTATTTCTGAGGGTATATCTCTGAGCTCTCCACTCTCTTCTATTCATCTATTTATCTATTTTTTGGCCAACACCACATCATATTGACTATTATAGCTTTCTAGTTAGTCTTGAAGCCAGGTAGTTCTTTGACTTTATTCTTCTGCTTCAATATTGTGTTGCCTGTTCTGGTCTTTTGCCTCTCTGTTTATACTTTAGCATTAATTTGTTGATATCCACAAATTTAACTTGCTGGGATTTTGATTGAGAGTGCATTGAATCTATAAACCAAGTTAAGAAGAACTGACATCCTGACAATATTGTTATCCTGTGCATAGACATGGAATATTTCTCCATATATTTCTCATTTAAGTTCTTTCATCAGAGTATTATAGTTTTTCTCATACACATTTTCTTAGATTAATACTAAGAACTTCATTTTTTAGGGTGCTAATGTAAATGGCATTGTGTTTTTAATTTCAATTCTACCTGTTCACTGATAATCCCCTCCTTTAAGAGTAGGAAAGGACCTCAAGAGGTTATCCAGGCCAATGTTCATGCTGTACAGACCAGGAAATTGAGGCCCAGCAAAGGGGAGGTGCCTCATCAAAGCTTGACTTGAGAGCAGGAGCCGGGAAAACAGGGCCTGCGTCTCTCTCTCTGTCTCTACACACATACACACACACACACACACACACACACACACACACACACACACACACACGGTATTTGCACTACCAATGAAGTGATACAATGTTACATATATATATACTTTTTATCAGTTTTATGAGAAAATATAAATTTCTATATTTAATATGTATTTCTGTATATCAAATAACACTTTATTATATAAATATTTATATATTTTCATCAGAAAGATATGCTTATATATTTACATGCACATAGATATTATCGTACCATTTCATAGGTAGTAAAAGTACCTTATAATAACAAAATTATCCTAACTCCTCTCTCTCTCCTGTACCATATTTTATTGCTGTCATTTATTTCATTTTACATAACCATATATATATATACATATATATATATATATATTCAGCTTTTTATATTTTGTTAGGATGGAATGGAGACTTCCAAACTCCTTACATGCCAGACTGGAAACCAGAAGTGTTTTCATATACTTTTACTACTTGCAAACCTCAGTACCATATGAATAACTAAATGTTCATAACTGTTTGCTTCAAGCCATGTTTTTTATATTGATACATTTAATCTAGCTGAAAATAGTGTCAATATAAAGTATGAGGTGTGAAAAATACTATTTTCTCCCAAATTATAGCCAGGTTTCTTAGTAGCTTCTACCGAATAACTTACCTCTTTTCTCTACTAATTTTAAATGCTACTTTTGCTGTTGGGGAAGAATTTTTTTCTAGGTGCCCAATCTTCTACTTTTATCAACTTGACTTTTTTTGCATAAGTAATACATTGTAATAATTACAGCAGGTTTATAGTATATTTCTTGACTAATAGGTCACAACCCTCCTTTTCCTGGTCAAAATGCATCTGGATATTCTTGCCTATTTTTTCAGAAAAGCATGAAAATTTTCAAATGTCTCCTCTATCCTCCCAACAGCTCCCCACAGTTTTGCCTGAAAGTATAAGAAAAATTACATTAAGCCTATACATTCATTTAGAAAAGAATGGATTAAAAAAAAAATATCAGGAACAACATATGCTTTCACTTACAAAATTCATTTGTTATATCTTCTAGTAAATTTCTGTCAAATAATTATCAAATTTATTGTTTCTTATTTGTATAAGTGTTTATATTTAAACACATGCATATATATATATATATGTATAATTTGTCCATATTTTTAAGTGGGACAACCATTGGTTTAATTATCATCATATATGATGTAATCTTCACATTAAAATTCAATTATGTGAAATATAGTAGTTTGTTCAATTCCATTGCCTTAATATATAGTCATTTTCACTAAAAATTGAAGGAAGTAGATGTACATAATGCAATCTTCTGTGTTCTTTATATTCCTTCTTAAACTTTAAATGAGAACGATCTGTATTATTTGTTAAGATTTGAGAATTACTCAAAGAGCACTTCAGAGACTACTAATATAGTATATATCTCCTCTAGTAAATAAATATATATCATATAAAAACATAACTAACAGTTTATAATTTTACATACTATAAAACTCATATAAATTCAGAACGTTAGTAGTTTGGATGAACTCAACCCCAACATCTGAGCTAATGTCAGAAGGTAAGATATTCTAATACCCAACTTTTAAATTGCCTACTGTTAATAACATCAGAACATTTCATAGAAAACTATATGAACTATATCAACTATTTGTCTTCAGTAGAGTTATACTTATTACTAGGCTGCTCATTCTCTGAACTTTGGGGTAACTTGGCATTCTTTGCGTAACACTTGCTATAGAGCAGCTCACATCTTGGCACAACC